>NC_056579.1:12411111-13031111 GCF_018340385.1 Cyprinus carpio | reverse complement strand
ATTCACACAGCAGCAAAGACTAGGATTAATCTGCCTTTACAGTATTGAACTGCCAGTCAAGATGGTTTGGCTTCTTATGAGAGTATATCACACACATTTTTACTACTGTAATTTCCCACGGGACCCTGCAGCGTCCTTCACGCTGTCTTGCTCTGTGTCACCCCACAGACACTGATCCTTTATTACAGGCCAGAATAATTCATTCTCTAGCCTGAAAAGACAGACAAAGAGAAGGAGGAGGAAAGAAAAGAGAGAAGTAGGACTAGTCTCTAAGGAGTGGTAGACATGGATCCTATGGAGAGTTTACTCTCGGCCAGACTAGCAAAAATCACAGGAAATCACACATAATGTTCTGATTCAACATCCCTTCAGCCCTTAGAGAATGAAGCTCTGAACTCACTGCAGCATCTTTCAGAATTTCTTGTGAGATTTGGCCAGGTCTAAGATTTTTCTCCTGACTAAAAATAAAGAAATAATTTTCACACAGCTATACTTAAAAATTTGAGGTGGGTAAGATGTTTTTGATAGGAGACCCCTATGTCTTTTTTTTTTTTTTTTTTTTGATCAAATAAATGCAGTCTTGGTAAACATAGAAGTCTCCTATCAAAAATATCTTACCCACCTCAAATTTAAGTATATCTGTGTGAAAATTATTTCTTTATTTTCAGGCATATTTATATTGAAATATTACAATTATTATTTTACAATTTAAAATAAATGTTTTCTATTTTAATATATTTTTATTCATGTGCTGGCAGACTTGTATTTTCAGCAGCCTTTACTCCAGTCTTCAGTGTCACATGATCCTTCAGATATCATTCTAATATATGCTGATTTGGTGCTTATGATTTTATTATTTAAAAAAGAAACAAATTAATTTATGGGTGAATCATCTAAATCTGTGTTCGTACTGTTACTGGGTTTCTACTGTAATAATGAATGTCATGTGCAATAGTTTTCCAGAAGCGTTTGGCAGGCAGATGTGTGGGTTTACACACCCACACAGTAGGAGAGAAAGAGATGGGGTGGAAGATGCAAAATAGGTCTATGTGTGTGTGTGTGTGTGTGTGTACTTAGCGATTGTGTTTCTGTTTTAGTTAATGGTCAAGTTCCGGATGAGTATTTACTTAATGCATACGCGTAATTCCCTAACTGATCCCCTGCAGAAGTCACTGCATGTGCTCAAACATCTCACACACTACACCTACACATACACACACTCCGTGTGTCAGTCAGTCAAATGTTGAAAGAAAGATGGAGAGAGGGATTTACATGAGAAAAGAAGGATTGGAAGATTACTGAGGATGGAGGGATAAGGGAGAGAAGGACAGGTTGTAATGAAACAAATCTCAATGACAAACGAGCATTCTCACTCACTCAGCACTCCCTTCTCAAAGCTTACAAACACATCATCATCATCACATACACACATACATACACACAACCATCCTCACACATCCTCCCTTCAGCAATCACATCTGAAAGAATGTATAAAACACATTCTTACTCCTGTGTGTGCTGCACACACTTGCACAGAAACCCCATAGTTCATAAAAACGTAATTCTGTAATAATATCTTACAGCCTCATAATTCTGTCTCTTTTGTGTTTGAGGAACATCTCATCTCACCTTGGGCCTGTACATCTGCTCCCAAGCTTTATTTAAACTAGGAAAGAACAGTTCATCTCACGGCTAGTTGAATAACATGAACACTTTTCTTTTTGGCCCATATCCTTTTTCCAGTTTTTTTTCCACACTAAATTCAATCTCAAACTCTCTGATTAAACCAGAGCTGGAATTAGACACCCTAGTTCTGGGTTATTTAGCTTCTTTGGAACATGATGAAATTTCTATGAAACACTATTGCTGAATTCTAATTCCAGTTTAAGATTACACAACAGCTGTTTGTCTTTCTCGGGCTAATTTCATAACTAGCATTTTATGTATTCTGAATAAACATTAATATTTTAACACTTTTTGCATACATTTGTACTGATTGAGTTAGAGGAATACCTTGAATTTACCTTTTATGTGTTTTCTTATTATTATTATTCTTTGTATTACGTTTAATACATGTCACATCCTTGGTAACAAAGTACACTTATAAAACTATGCCATAACTGCGGGACAGTCATAATTAAATGAATAAAAGAAAACATTAATATCAGTGTTATTCATCTAGCCATGATGGATGGATCGGGTCACGGGTTTCGAACAGTTTAAAGTAGAGAAAACTGCTGATTGCATATCATTAGTGTGGTTTGGGTTATAGAGCTCATGTATCTTGTGATTTAAGCTTTGGCCGCTGTGAGGACTTCCATCTGCATAACTTTGTCCAAACACAGCCAGATCACATCAGACAGGAACAAGCACACACAATGAGAATTGTGAATAACTCAACATCAACAATCTGTCTGCTCAAACCTCTCCACCTGAAAATGAAGAAAGCATATTCTCTATTCTGCACCCTTAGCCTCTTCGTATGTGTCCTATCACACAAATCCTTTGGCCAAAAACTCACACACCCATGTGCACGTACACATAAAGTACGTAGACAGACAAGAATGCAAGACATTTTTTTAGGGAAAAAATAAAAATCAACAACATACATACTTTCACGTACTTGTCAACATGGATTTAGCAGTGACTTAAAGAGCGAGCTTACTCCAACCTACCAAAATCCAAGCCAACAGATGTCACTTATGCTTAACATCTGACTTTTACAAATGAAACATGCTCTACCCATACATAGGGTAGCAAGGCGCTTTTGTGTCTACTGGCTTTATTCATTTTCCTCCCTCAAGAGTATTTAATTTCATCTCTCTTATAGTCCATTCATTTCTGCCCAGTCTGCAAATTCAAATTCAATGTGGTTAAAAAAGGGAAGACGTTCTCTTGCCTTCCAATTTTTCTTTCCATTCAAAATTATGAGTATTCCACAAACTCTACAGTTCATCCATCAATAAAATCACCCATCTACATAAATACCATGAAAACGCCATACAGAACAACATTGTTGTTGTCAATTAAAACTACTTAAAACAGTGCTATTTTTGGTAACTGAAATAAAGCTGAAATAAAATAAAATATAAAAATTAGAAAAAAACAATAAAAATAAAAAGTAGTCTTTTGCAACTAAATGAAATAAGTTTAGGTACTAAAATGAGTAAACCTAAAAAAAATAAAAAA
Source organism: Cyprinus carpio (assembly GCF_018340385.1). NCBI lineage: Eukaryota > Metazoa > Chordata > Actinopteri > Cypriniformes > Cyprinidae > Cyprinus > Cyprinus carpio. The sequence continues at coordinate 13,027,922 of NC_056579.1, read as the reverse complement.
ATAAAGCTTAATACAAATATATATATTTAAAAAACTAACAAAATTACTAAGTAATATTAACATAAAAATGAAAATATAAAAATGAGAACACATTAAAAATCTAAAACTATAATAGTATATAAATAAAAATAACACTGATACAGACATGTTTTTATATTTTGAAATACCTTAGAGCAGGGCTTCCCAACCACATTCCTGCATTTTTTTTTTTGCTCATATCCCTTTCTCTCTCTCTTGTGATTTCTCATATAAACAAACAAATCAGTGAAGAATATATAAAATGATTGTGTCAGAGAGACAGAGAAATCCATTCAGCAAAATATGAAACAGTTTTGGAAAACAGGAAAAATATTGTTTTATATTTTACACATACCAGACCAGCAGCAGAACACTGTATATGTGCTCTATTTAGAGCTAGTGCTGTATCATGTTCTCAAAGACATAAAGCGCTCAATCAAACCACTGACCATCTAACAAAGCACACACAAAATCAGAGCCAGACTGCACCCAGGAGTGTATTTGGTGGATAAGAGTTGTAATTATAGGTAATTTTAGGCCTTCATTATATTATAATAAAATAATGCATGCGTAATTGCACACTGAGAGAGAGAAAATGTGCTAAGAAAGTAATTTCACTCTTTCCTTAAAATTGTATGTGGTGTGAAATGTCTGCCAACACCCACACACACACTTCACATAACACATTCCACAACACTATATCAAATTATGGTGAAATAACACATACTCATACCCATGAAATTCAAGCCCCTTCAAAAACTCACATCAGCCGTTCCGCATATTTTTTTTGCTCAATTTCAAAACCTGAGCTTCCTATGGAAGCAACATTTTAAGGCATCATTGGTGCACTCCTGAAATGTTTTAGCCAAATTCTTATGTCCCTGTATCCATGTATCCCTGTGTTTCTGTGGTGAATTCAGAATCCAAAAAATGGCAATTTAGAGAAATTACTGTTTATAAATAAACTTGCTTATTACAGTTTTGTTAGCTTAGCTACATGCTAACACTAAAGTTTCAATAAAAATGCAGATCTTTTCCTCTGCACTGTGATGTACCAAAGTGTAATGCATTATTAAAAAAGATAAATGTAGTACGAGGACTTGGTTCTACACATTGGTTTTTGTTTTGATTTTGAGATGTTACTCAAAATTGAAGGCAGGCTTTAAACTCATTTCTAAACTGAAGTGTGTTAAATCAGTCATTTAAGAGGTTTCACGAAGGTTAAGATGCTGCCTTAGAAGTCAGCAGTCTATGTGAGTAGTAGGCAGTGAGGCGGCACTCTAGGTTTTGAAACAGAGCTTTTGTGTAATCGCTGGAGCCTTTGTGGTTAAGTGTAGATTTATGTCGGTTTGGTTTGGCTTGGCAGCTCGCTTTCACCACAGTCAATCAGTCACACACACACTCACAGTGGGACATGAACACATGGTGGGCACATGCACTTGAAAGAATTGCATTTCAGCTCAATTCATCTTGATGATGGGGAAACAAAGAGAATGAAAGAGAGAGCAGTAGAGGGCAAAGGGACAAATGACATTGTTAAATGAAAGGTTTAATTTCCATGTAATTATTACTCATCCTGTGTGACTGCACTGGAGCCTTGCTGAGGCTGAACTGTGATTTATAGAGTGAGTGTGTGTATGCAAGTGTTGTAATTCAGTCTGGCATGAGTTTATCTCTGTGGTTTCTTCCAATCACAATCTAGCCCGGTAAAATGATTGGGGTCTGGGGGGGTGGGGTCAACAGCACAGCCATTGTCACAGTGACATGATGACTGATGTTATCGTGACATCATACAAAGAACAGAAGTGCATGGGAGAGGCACCTGCAATGACAGTGCAGCACATTCCACAGCCATCCTGTCTCCAATCTCGTTCACACACATCACTCACTCGACTAAAACCAACCTGAAAAATGAACAGAGTTTCATATAAACACATTAGGGAGCATTCCATCATACCGTACCCCCTTTACCGCTTCACATCTGTCTCTCTCTCTCTCTCTCTCTCTCTCTCACAAGGTTTCAGTTCTAAACCACTCTTATTTTTTCTTCTACCCTCTTTCATCGCTTTTGAAAAGCAATTTTATGGACATTACTGTACTGCACATAAATATATTCATCCCCCCCCCCCAAAAATGATTAAAAATAAATGGTTATTACAGTGTCAGTCCTTAGTTACATGTTAACATTAAAGTTGAGATGAAAGTGACATCTTTTCTGCTGCACTTTGATGTAACAAAGTGTAAACAGATTATTTAAAAAATATAAATGTAGGGCAAGGACTTGGTTCTTCAAATCAGTTGTTGATTTGAATTCAAATGGTACTCAAAAGAGAAAGCAGATGAACACAAGGTTGCTGGGATTTAAGTGGGCTTAATGATTGGGAAAGTCCCTGCATATGTTACCAGAAACAAGTCTGACATTTGCACTGGAAACATATAACAAATTATGTGATATAAATAATAATAATAATAATAATAATAATAATAATAATAATAAATTAAAAAGCATATAACAATAAAAAATGTGTAACTAAATAATTTTAAGTAAAAAATGAAAAAGAATGATGATTAAGTATTGTTATTAAATGCATGTGCCAACACATTAACTTTGGCAGCTTTTAAATATTAATTATCAGATGAATATCAGTGTTTTTAATAAGCTCATCTATACAGCTCATCATGGCCAGTCTGTTCTACCTATTGGGAGAGAGAACAAAAGAAGTTTTGATAAATGAAGTTAATAAATGTAACAAATTTGAAAAAAGAAAACATTTTATAACAAATAACTAGTGCTTCTCACTTGAAGTGAAATGAAATGTTATTTGCAACCCATTTTACTTCTGTAATGCGACATAATTCAGAGAAAAACAGGATATACAAAAAAATATAAGGCAGAACTGATTGGACAAACTCTAAAGCCATTCCAGAGGTGGGGCAAGTTATTACATTTTGATGAAAGATTACAAAGGCATTTTTCCTTTGAAAAAATGTACCGATGAATCATTCATAATAATACCTGTGGAGTGTATTAATAAAGTAAATATGGTCAACTTTGTATTTCATAATGTTTTATAGCTCGTTTTTAGTTCAATCAAAAATAAAAATTTGCCAGAAATGCATTAACTCTCAGGCCATCCAAGACACAGACTAGTTTGTTTCTTTATTGGAACAGATTTGGAGAAATTTAGCATTTCATCACTTGCTCACAATGTGTTTAACTTTAAGTCCATAACGCTTCTTCCAATCAAAAATCCTCTCACATTAAAATCCATCAACATATTTGTTTTGGACTGTTTTTGCTCAATCTGTGCATATTTCTCTTCTGACACGCTGACATTAATTGATGACTGAAGTCATGGATTATTTGTGGTTTATCATGTTTTTATCAGCTCTCATTCAGACTCTCATCCTGATGGCACCCATTGTAAGCAAGTGATGTAATGCTGAATTTCTCCAAAAAGAAGAAAAAAAAAAAAATTTACATCTTGGATGGCCTGAAAGTGAGGGTGAACATTTTTGGTGAACTTTCCCTTTAAACACACAAAAAAAACAACACTTCTCGTGTGAGGATTTCTCCGGTTTTTCTTCACACATGGCAAACATATGAGTGACCCCAAACATCCCTTTCTCCTCTCCTCCTCAACCTTTAGTCCTCTTTTTCCGCTCGGTCTCTAAATGAACTAGCTCTCACTCCCTGAGCGTTTCACTGTTTCCACAGCAGGTTGCCTATCAGACAGTGTGTGCTCAATGACCTGTCAGTTTGACCACCGTGACCCGCCCTCTGTAAACCCAAACCACCAATCACAGCTTTCTTGTTACATCTCTGTGAATCTGTCATCCTATTCTCTGTAAACCCTGTTGTCCCGATGATGATGTTTTATGGGGACATTCCATAGACATTATGATTTTTATACTGTATAAACTGTATTTTCTATCCCTTTACCTAACCCTACACCTAAACCTACCCCTCACACAAAACCTGCTATTTTAGATTTTCAAAAAACTACATTCTGTATGATTCAAAAGTTCAAAGTTTGACCTTCAGATGAACACAATGAAACACAATGGGGGAAAGCCTCTGTAAAGCTGAGAAAAATATCAAGATAGAAAAAAGACCCGGGACTGTGTTTCAAGGAATTAACTGATTTGATAAGAGAAACAATGTGCTCATTTTAAACAGAACCAATAGAATCTTTTATCAGCAATCAAAACACATTCACACGTTTTTTGTGGCCAACTATTTTCAAATAAAGGCCAAATCTCTTTCCCTTAAGCAACTCTATTGTATGACCGGATATTGACTTTACACAATCTCTCTAATGCACAAAGCTGGTCTCAATACAGCGTAAGAGAACCAGTGAAAAACAAATTAGATAAAACAGACAACAGGCCAAATCCAAACGATTAAATCCACAATAAGTCCAAACTCCTGTCACTAAATGTAAATATTAGAACACATACTATTACAAACAGGTGTTTAGCAGTCAGGAAGACTGTGTGTGTGTGTGTGTGTGTGTGTGTGTGTGTGTGTGTGTGTGTGTGTGTGTGTGTGTGTGTGTCTTCATGCTAGAATGGGGCCCTCTTGAAAGTTTAGTGGACCCTGAAATACTCAGTGGCCCCAAAGCAGTCATCATAGAGAAAAAAGACTCCCAAAATTACAAACTCCTGAGCCCAGTAACCCTGAGGAGAGCCACGAGCTGCAGGACCTCCATGAAGGAACTGGGCGTCTCCTTCCAGCTGAACAGAAAGCAGAGGGGGAGAGCAAAGAAAAGGAAAAACAGAAATGATCCACAAATAATGGTGAGGGAAAAGAGGGGATGAGAGATGGAGAGATGAAAGGAAAGACGGGAGGTGTGCTGAGTGAAGCTGTGAGCCATAGGATGTGGTTTCAAACGTCTGAATGAGAGAAATGAAGAGAAAGCAATGCTAACCAAGCAAGAAGGGATGACATCTCGTAGCAAGCAGTAATACAGTCCAGCTTTACCTATCTTCCTAACACCTTCCATCTGGCCATATTTCATCTCTCCCTGTAATCTCAGTTTCATCATGACAGTATCCTGTCACAGAATATGTTCTTAAAGTGAAAGTTCACCTAAAAATGAAACTTCTGTCATCATTTATTCACCTTCATGTTATTCTAAAACCAGTATGACTTATTTTCTTCTGTGGGACACAAAAGAAGAAAAGACATTCACCACAGAAGCACCAATGACCAACTGCAAAGTGAATTATTCGTTCGAATCTGATCTTTTCGATTAATCAGTTTGTCCAGTTCATCCTGGTCTGAATGATTAATTCACAAAATACACGGATCCAGTTCTTCTCACTGACTCAATGATTCGTTCACAGCAGTTACAGCTAGAACCATCATATGGCTTCAGAAGACTTGAAATACAGTATACCAGACTAGTAGATCGTGTACATGATACTTTTATGTTGTTTTGCATCCTTTTTGAAGCTTAAACACTTCAGTCGCCATTCATTGTAAATGCATGCAACCAGCTCAGTCTGGAAGAGAAAAAAAATGAAAATAGATTTGCAGCAACCTGGTGGTGAGTAAATCATGATAAAGATTATGTCATTAACATTTGTGAGTTATCTATCCCTTTTATTGAAGTAGGGTTCTATTTCTCTCTTGTAGACTGTGGCTAGCACTAGAATTTGCCGTCAAGATCAGATGGCACGCATGGATTGTAGTGCAGCAGGGCTGTGGAGCGCTGCCAAGCGGCATGTCTGTGATGTGGTCATGCACTGCTTATCCCAAAGCCCTAACAAAAACAAGCACGTAACTCATATTTCTCTGAAACGGGTGCTACGGTAACCCTGCTAATTAGCAGCATTCAAAGCTAATCTACAGAAATGCTTTAAAACTAACAAGCATAAAATAGAGAACCGGGCAAATTTACCCATGAATTCCTCTCCCACATAAACACATTTCAAACTATGTTATCCTTTATTTTCCATTACCAAATCCACAATCAGTCCAGCATTATCATCAGGTGTTTCTCCTCAAGACTGTACATTTGAAAAGTTAATATGACAGCTTGAATTACATGTATAAAAACAGGACTTTCTGTGACATTTTATAAGAAAAACATCCTGAAAGAGAGCAAGATCTTGGTTTTCAGGGTCATATAAATGACAAAAACATTCTAGTGCAGCCACTGTGCAGGTTTCTCTTTGTGAGGTTTGGTTAGCAGTGACTGAAACGCAGCTGTCAGTCTGCATGGAGAGGATCTTGTTTGTTTTGATGCCTTTTGTAAGACATTGCATTTTTTTATACTTTTCATCTTCAAAAAGATCTTTCTTCCTCACCATATTTCATGAGAACTGTGACTTGCTTAATAATTTGGAACAACCTCTTTAAGTAGGGTTTCCATTTACCTAAGAAGACCTGGCAAACCATTGAACATACCTGTCTGAGATTGATACCAGTTATCTAAAAAGATGTGACTCTTTATTGTACCAAAATCCTATTGATATATCACTTGCATAGTAATTTGGAACGCGGTGTATATACATACATATATTATATGTGTATATACCTTGTACTAAAATGCACTCTTTAGGGGTAAATAAGGTACAAAAGTGTACCTTCTGAAAAGGTACCTCCCTAATGACAGCTTTTGGACCTTTTTTTCTGAGAGTGTAGTATCAAATTGGTTTCCTGTACTGTTTTTCTACATGTCCCCTTTAAGATCCGCTGTCTGTTAGAAGCTCTGCAAGGATGCAGTGAGAGAGAGTTTCTCTCTTTGTACAAGGCTGGTTTGTGCTCTGCTTTTTGTGTTTGGAAAGGAGATGACAACTTGGACAACTCCAAGGTCAAGGATCATGACCCCCATCTCGAGTCAATGCGTGGTTTTAAAGACTCTCTGGCCCTCACATTCTCTGTATGACAGTAGAGTATGAAGCAAGTGTCTCTCTCTCACACACACGCATAATTAACCTGAATCCGACACCCACATTTTCAGCGCTGACAGAAAGACAAACCAGAGATGCATGAATTATGAGGATGCCAGCACATGTGATTCATGCATGGGTATGTAATATATGTGTGCTGTGCTATCTGAATCTGATTTCACAATGCAAACATGCTCAAACTAAAATGTTATCATCATGGAACTATTGATGCAAAGTCTATGTGGAAATAATTCGATTCCTTAAAACTCAGGTTTAAAGGGATAGTTTACCCAAAAATCAACATTGTTATCATTTACTCAACCTCATGTTGTTCCAAACCTGACTTTCTTTTTTCTGTTGAACACAAAAAGAGATTTACCGAATATTTAGTTAGGTGAATGCAATACAAAGGCAAAACATCATGACTAATTTCGATGCTTAATAAAGCACCCCAGAGTCTCGCACTTCATTTTCCAAGTGCTTTGGAATGGTTTTGGTGTAAAAACACTTGCTATATTTAATCAGTTTTAACAGAAAAATTCTCCTGTGCACACCCAATGTTTCGTACTCTAGTTCAGCAGATGAACTAGAAATTAATCTTTTCTTTTGTCATTTTAATGCTAGTTGGCAAACCAATGAAAATGAGCATTTCTTCAAGTCTTAAAACATTAAAATGATTTTCCTCACTGAATGAAAAAAATTCATTTTGTTCAAAAGTTTGTGGTTGGTAATATATTTAGATGCTTTTGAAAGAAGTGCATACTCAAAGCTGCATTTATTTGATAAAAAAAACAGTAACAATATTGTGAAATAGTAATACAATTTAAAATAATATTTTTCTATTTTTATATATTTTAAAGTGTAATTTAATCCTGTGATGGCAAAACTGAATTTTCGGAAGTTGTTATTCCAGTCTTCAGTGTCACGTGATTCTTTAGATATCATATTAATATGCTGATTTGATGCTTAAGAAACATTTCTTATTATCATCAAGGCTGAAAACAATTGTGTTGCGTCATCATTTTGTGGATGTAAATGGTTTTTCAAAACTCTCTCTAAAATATCAGTTTTCTAAAGTCTCCCCTCCAAACCCACAGCCCCCTGTGAATCTCTGCTATATGTTAAAGACCACAAATAGATGCCTAAGTGATGTTTGCCCTCAGTTTTTATTAAAAAGACAGAGAACACACACATACACAAAATAATTTTTTCCCTTTGAGCCCCACAACAAACAAGCCAAATGGTGATGTGAGAGTTGAGCAGAAAGAGAAAGAGATCAGCTTGTCAGATGTGCCGTCTCGCTTTTCTCTAGCTGGGATGAGCATGTAGTTATAGACAGTCTTTGTTAAGCTTCAAAAGCAGATAATTAAACCATTAACCATAAATCATTTGGGGCAAAGTATCACCTCTACATCCTCTTGTTCAGCCTTTTTCTTTTCACCCATCACCATTTTCCTTCCCTCTCTCTTGCTCCTCAGGAGGCGGCTAATTGAGAACACATTGGTTTGTCTTTTCTGTGGTTTTTCATTCTGCCTACTGATTTATTAGAGCGAGGGTCGCTTGACGGGGTGCTAAGTGAATTGATGGGTGTTAGCTGGTGATGGAAGGGGTGCAACTTTTTATGTTTGACCTTCTTTATGTTATCTACTGTTTTACTCCCCCCTAGCTGTCTTTTTCTCTGTCGTTCTCATCTTTGCGTAGTTTGGGTATAAGCTGCTGAAAGAAATGTGTTTTTGTGGGACAGCAGACATGATTGAGAGAGATGGGACCCTACTTAACAGGCACCAAGCCAAATCCAGATAAATCTATTTTCTTATAGTTTTATCATAGCTGACACCATACTGCAAACGCTGGCTGCCGGCTTTAACTTCACCCAGACACCCTGAAAGAGGTCATGTCATAATTTTTATTTACATTTATAATGTAAATAAGTTTAAGTATAACTTTCTTGCACCTAAAGCAGTAGTAATTTCCTTCATATATTCCAACCTCTCTCTGAACCGCAGAATTAAATTCCCTTTGCAGGTCAAATGAATATAGTTTGTGCTGCCAAATACTTTAATAACTCCTTTTGCAAAGCCTGTGACAAAACCACTAACTTTTCTCATTGAAATCCACACTGAGCTGTTTTTGAAGTCTAATTTCAATAAATGGTGTCTTGGTGGATTCAGAAAACTGTTTGAGTTCTTAGCAGAGGAAGACCTGAGATTATAAAGATTCTATTCAGAGAGTAACATTCCAGAACACACTTCAAGATTTCGGCACAACACCTCATCAGAGAGAGAGAGAGAATGATGGCCCCTCACTGATCAAGCAGCACAACATGGGCTGAGCCGATCGAGTGGGAGTGATGAAGGGCTGGAGAGGGTTTCATAATTTCAATTTTTTTTGGTATTGGAAAAACTGGCAGACTAAGAGGGATGGAGCGAATAAAAAAGAAAGGCTGCATGTGTATTCAAGGCTGCATTCAGTTAAGAACCTTTTGACCAGTGATGAACTGTGTACATTAGGTGGGTAGGTGTGTAGAATCAGGCTATAGAAACATACAGCACATGTGCAGTCTGACACTGACAGATAGCATTTAGAGAAGGAACAACCTTAGAAAGCCTCTGAGACCCTCTTCTAGTGAGCACTTTTCTGAATCATTCAGACATTCCAACACTGATATTTATACTCCTCCTAAAACAACAGAACTGCTACCGTTAAGCTTTACAAAACTGTAAGAACAACCAATCACCAACTACAACCCAAACTCCCATCTTACTTTATCACACAGCTGTCCTGCAGAGAGAGCGCAGCTGTGAAGTCTGGGAAATTTTAACCTGATAAACACTAGGATAGCTACTCATGCTATTTCTGTGATAACATGCTACATTTGCCAAAACAATGTAACAATGTACTAAACTAAAATATTTTAAATAGTATTAACAGTAATATTAAATATTATTTTAATATTATAAATAAACATTCTTAATTATCAAATAATAACATGCTTCTAACTAATGAGTAATTATATATAATAATAGTATTAGTAATAATAATAATAATAATATGTAAAAAATATATATATTTTTAGAAATAAAAAAAATCTAAATTATATTATAGATATAACCCATTTTTAAAATGTTTGTTACTAATTATTTTATATTTCAAATTGGATTTAAACTACAAAATAATCATATTCATTCCTGACAACTAGATGCCAGAAATGCTGTATCGCATGTTTTTTTAAAAAAATAAAAAAATAACACCAGAGTATGCTCTGTGCAGAATGCATTATACTAGTATTCTGTCAAAGCAAAGCCTTTATGTAAAAGACAGGATAATAAGCTGGGATACAAATTTCATGGCTAAAGTACATTATAATGTATATTGTATATTTAACTGTTTAAATGTGCCTCAGGGCTGAAATAAGCAGTGCTTTGACTTCACCAGTGTAAAGCAGCCACTCAATCTAACAGCTGTGGTCATTTAAATTAGGATTATGGTGTAATTCCTGCAGATCTGTGATCAGGAACATGTGGCAAACATTACAGCCGGTTCGTCGCTGTTTGTTACTGGCATCTGACTAAAGGGAGATTGCGTTCACACTCACTAGGACTGTTTATCAGCCTAAACATTTAAAATTGAACAAAGGACATGAACTTAAACAGTGTTTAAATATATGCAGAAAACTATAGGACAGAGTGACCGACAAAACATGTTGAGGGTGTCAAGAGCTCAAAAAATGCTGGATTAATATATGGAGCTTTGGTCAAAAACAGAAATACCAAAAAGTACCACCATTGTTTGTTTAGATTGTAAGACATCTGTAAATATGATGGGACATGAATATGGTAATCATTCACTGCAGTGGTATGTATCAACTAGCTCGACAGGGTAGTGATACATTTTGGTAGCCCAGCTGAAAGACTCAGTAGGCCCGGGACGTCGGGCTAGTGATTTTGTGAGCTCTGTAAATGCTCACATTTATTCCAATAATGTTTGGTTGACTGAACTTTATATGAGAACTATATACGAGTAATTTTTTTTTTTAAATACATCCTGTCGTCCCTGGTGCAAATAAATCTTGGGATAGTTTAGTCCACAATTGATCCCTTTGTTGTATCCTTCATGGACTTGGAAACGAAGGATACATTTCAAGGCTGCATTTGAAGATTTATCTATTTTTAATAATAGACAAGATTCAGTGTACTGTACATAGTATACTGGTATTCTATTCTGAACATAGTCCAGTTTTAAGTGAGCATGTACAAAATCAGACTCTGTTTAAGATTTTTTTTTCTTTGCTCACTGGTGAATTGCTGGATTTGTTGTTGCTTGCAGAACACACACACTGTTTCAGCACCCCGTCTCACCCTAATGCCCAGTCATAACACTCAAACGCTGAAAGGATATGTCAGTTCTTTGTAAGTGACCTAATATTCTTCAGCTCCATCACTCCCAAGAAACAACGGAGTTAAATGGCAAAACGGTGGAAGGGAGAAAATCATGGGGGACGGCAGAGAGGAGAGACTGGAATATATGGGTGTTGGTCATGTGTGTTTATCTGAGGGATGGAGGGAGAAAAGTGAAGCACAAGAGAGCGTGTTAAACACATTTCATCAAGTAAAGTGGTGACGCTATTAGCTTAAGTTGTTTGGTGACAGTTTTGCCCTTTTTACCCAGTTTACTCTCTGACCAATCACCTCCCCTGCCAGGGGCAGCTAATGGTCTCATCCATTACAGTGACAACTGAGCAGAGCGCTGCGGACCGGCCCATGAATGGAAGCATGAGGGAGGAAAAGTGAGAAGAATTAATGATTTTCAGTGGCATGCTAATTACCCCAAAAGTCAGTTAGCCTCCAGGCCCCTGAACACATAAACACAAACACACCCTTCAAGCCCTATGAGAGTATAGTAATGTTTTCAGGCTTGCACAAACTCATATCACACACATCCCTCACACTAAGCAGTATCGTATTTCCTATCCAACACACTAAATCACAAGCAGGTGAAAATGCATCTCCTCTACTCACTCTAATCCCATCCAGAGCCTTCTGTCTAAACACACTGATAACCACACACGAGCAACCCTTATATTTGTATATTCTTCCTTTAATGGGTATGACTGGTCTGTTATGTCCCTCCTTATTCAATCTTACCTCTATCTATTAACAATCTGTCTTTCTCTTGATTGGACTTCTACAGTCTTCTTTACCTTTTTGCTCATTTTTTCATGTGGTTATATAAGCAGAGACCTGGGGACTTATATAAACTTACATACTAAAACAAGATCCAAAACTACATGGCCCTGTGTGAAGAAGTGTTTGCCCCCTAAACCTAATATTTGGTTGGGCCACCCTTAGCATCAACAACTGTAAATCAAGCATTTGTGATAACTTGCAATGAGTCGGTTACAGCGCTGTGGAGGAATTTTGGTCCACTCATCTATGCAGAACTTCAACCATAATTCAGCCACATTGGAGGGTTCTCGAGCATGAACCCTCTTTTTAAGGTCATGCCACAACATCTCAGCAGGATTCAGGTCAGGACTTTGACTAGGCCACTCCAAAGTCTTCATTTTGTTTTTCTTCAGCCATTCAGAGGTGGACGGGTGTGTTTTGGATCATTGTCCTGCTGCAGAACCCAAGTTCGCTTCAGCTTGAGGTCACGAACAGATGGCCGGACATTCTCGTTCAGGATTTTTTGGTAAGCAGCAGAATTCATGTTTCCATTCATCACAGCAAGTCTTCCTGGTCCTGAAGCAGCAAAACAGCCCCAGACCATCACACTACCACCACCATATTTTACTGTCGGTATGATGTTCTTTTTCTGAAATGCGGTGTTACTTTTACGCCAGACCTTCCAAAAAGTTCAACTTTTGTCTCGTCAGTCCACAGAGTATTTTTCCAAAAGTCTTGGGGATCATCAAGATGTTTTCTGGCAAAACTGAGACGAGCCTTTATGTTCTTTTTGCTCAGCAGTGGTTTTCGTCTTGGAACTCTGCCATGCAGAGCATTTTTGTCCAGTCTCTTTCTTATAGTGGAGTCATGAACACTGACCTTAACTGAGGAAAGTGAGGCCTGCAGTTCTTTGGATGTTGTTGTGGGGTCTTTTGTGACCTCTTGGATGAGTCGTTGCTGTGCTTTTGGGGTAATTTTGGTTGGCCGGCCACTCCTGGTAAGGTTCTCCACTGTTCCATGTTTTTGCCATTCATGAATAATGGCTCTCACTGTGGTTCGTTGGAGTCCAAAAGCTTTAGAAATGGCTTTATAACCTTTTCCAGTCTGATAGATCTCAATTACTTTGTTTCTGAATTTCTTTGGATCTCGGCATGATGTCTAGCTTTTGAGGATCTTTTGGTCTACTTCACTTTGTCAGGCAGGTCCTATTTAAGAGATTTCTTGATTGCAAACAGGTGTGACAGTAATCAGATCTGGGTGTGGCTAGAGAAATTGAACTCAGGTGTGATAAACCAGTTTTAACGGGGGGGGGGGGGGTTAATACAAAATATAATATATAATACATGTATATATGTATATATGTATATCTGTATATATATGTGTGTGTGTGTATATGTATATATATATATCTTTATATATATGTGTGTGTGTGTGTGTGTGTGTGTGTATCTGCTGTGTGGAAATTCCAAAAATATTACAAATTGCTTTCGATAATTGAAATAAAAAAATAAATATTAAATAATGTGTTTATAAAATATTTGTTTAAGCTGTGAAAATGACCCGACCGCGATCCGACCCAATTAATTACAGCATCGTATAAATGACATTGTCACATATGATGCTCATAAGTTTCTTCATATTGTCACACCAAATCAGTAAAAGAAAAAAGATGGCACTATGAAAAATCTCCATGATTAGCCTGTTTTTGAGCTTCCTGCTTTTCCTTGCTTGAAAATTTCAGTCCATAGAAAGGATGACCTTAGCACACGTGTGGTTTTGTTTACAATTTTTGGTTAATTTACAAAAAAACCTCAACATTGTATTTTTGTCTGGACCAAGGCAAGTGAAATAGCGGACTTTCCTGTGAATACACCGGGGCCTTTTGGTGCGCACCCGGGTTTGATTGATGTCTGCTCGCAGAAAGTGATTCCTGCGTTCCTTTGAACCTTTTCATAGTCATTACCTAGTAACAGGGGTAAACAGCTACCACTCTGATGAAGCAAATGTTCCGTGGTTCAGAACCCAAAAAACACAATATGAACACAAACCAGTGGAGCCAGTGGGACGGGGGAGCAAACGAATTCAGGCTCGGAACAGGCACTCGAACCAAAAGTAAGAGCACCCTAAAACTAAAAATAGATATTATATTTAATTAATATATAAATATTTGAAATAACAAAAACAAAACAAAAAAAATGGCAAAGCCTTAAAATTAATAAAATTAAAATTAAAAGTGAAAATATAAAAATAAAGCTAATTCAAAATGTAATAATATAATATATAAATAATACTACAATAACTGCTTTGAATAGCTCATTGTTTAATATTTCAGACATCATAAAGTCTTTTGGCACCGGTGGCACTGAAATAACCTAGAAACTAGTGTATATGATGGACATTGACAGACATCCTATTGAAACAATGCAGAGCCAATCACATACGCATAGTCCAACAAATGATCTAACAGCCAATAAATCAAAAAGACATATGTGAAAATCTATGCTAAAAATGAAATTTGACTTGTTCTTTTGGGTGGGCACCCGTTTGGATAGACACTGTCCACTAGCCAAAGCAACACCCAGGTTTAGCACAACTTTGGGCCTGTGGTAAGCTGAGCCGGTTTGTGTTGTTTCCTTTTTCTGTTAAATAGGTGAAAACAAAACAGAGTAGAGCTGTTTATCAGTTTGAAGATCTTTAAAAAGGGATCAAAGAAAACAACTTATATAAGACTTGTAATATCCAAAAGCAACTGAGGCAACATGAACCAAAATATAACAAAAATGTCTGAAGGATGTAATTTATGCTGTATTATACTGCCAACTCAAATAAATTCACTGCTTCAAGCGGTGTCATATTTATGACCGTTGATTCAATGTACCCCAAGCCTATTGGTTCTTACCCAACTCCAAGCATTCTGGGAAAAAAATGCTTGAGCCATCAGATAACTTTTGTGTTTTCATTTAATGTGTCACATCAGAGCTCATGAGATCACCAAGGAAGCTGTGGCTCATTTTACCCCAGAGTGACCTTAAACATACTCAGATTTTTCTCCCTATCTGCTTCTGCTTTTTATCTGCTTTTCACCCACTGGCAATGATTTTCTGTTTTTTGGGTGTTTGTGTTTATTCTCAAATTCTGCCTTGCTCTTTAATCCTCCTTTATGAACATGTCGTCCAGCATCTAGGCAAACTGAGACAGAGAGTAAAGACTTTTAATGATATTTGACCTCCCTAAGACCCAGACACCTACACCAAACCCGATCAAGGGGTGAATAATACAGACCATTCTTTCTTTCTCTCTTAAACACACACACACAGTGGCAGTGGTCTCAGGTGACCTGTTGTATTCTACTTCTTTCTCTGTGGGTCATTAGCAATACAATCTTAACAGGGTATAAAGCAATCTGCCCCCTAAGACTGCCAGAATATTGAAAATCCACATGCTACAATTGGCCACAAAACACTAACTTAAAGCTGGCTGGTGTTCAACATGCCACAAATGGCAAACCAAAAGTTCATGACAGAAACACAAGAGCTGAATGAATCTGTCAAAGAGGATTTGGAGATTAAGTGCAAGGACAAAAATGCTGCTATAAACTATGAAACAAAGAAATCTTTGAGGTAAATACCTTTCTTAAGCGGCTGTAAGTGAAATGGACACAAAAGTCTTAGACATGTGAGCCGGTACAGCTGCCACTAAGGCTAGCATGCGCACCGGGATCTAAGTGCATAAACACTGGCCAAAATTAATGTCACACATTTCTGACTCGCATCATGTTTATAAATATGGAATGTTGAAGATCTCTATCGATACTTTTCACAGAAACTATAAAATAGGGTTTTGTATTTTTCTTCTACTTTCCACCCTAAATGTACTTTTTTCATAATAAAACTAATTTAAATCTACAAACAATCACCATGTATTTGTATTTAAATTCAAATAGATTTGATCAAAAAAAAAAAAAAAAAATGGCAAGACCATTACTGTCCATTAAAAACATAGTGAAGAGTAAACATCTCACAAAAGAGTTTGAATTTTCAGATACTGACTCTGAAAAGAGAAGTTCAGTATCACAGTACATGAGCTCTGATTCCTAAATCACTTCATCCTTTGGCATTTGACCCCTTATTATAGCAGTGCTGATTTAACATGGACAGGTCTGTCCTCTAGTGGAGAATGACCTGCATAACCTGTAGCTTCAGCTTCACTGCAACATTTATGGACATTTACAGTTTTGGCAAGAATGTCAATCACAACATGTGCAGACAAAAAAAAACATCTGATGAATATTTTATATGCATTTCTGAGAAATGCTGTGTCAGTTTAAATGTTCTTTAAACCACAGAACGATGTTGAGGAAGCAGTCAGACTGAGTGTTGACTTTAGACAGCGAGTGACCCTCATCACTGTACCACAATAACCTGAGAGACAGAAAAAGAGAGAGAAAGAGAGAGAGTGTTTGATAAAGACAGGAAAAAAGAAAGAGCAGGCTCTTTCTTTTTTCTTCTGAACACTTCATAGTCGACTTCTTTCAAAAAAAAAAAATTCTGATCCCAAACTATCATATTCTGCAAAAAGAAAAAGTTTATTATCCATTGACAAGGTTGTTGTAGATGCCATTAATGGCCAATATCAACAATATCAGCCTAGTGACTAATAATATCAGTATAATATGTGTGTTTATTAAATGCAGGTGTTTGTTTGTGTGTACCTGACAGGTGTGCTCCTGCTCTTGAGTGCTCTGTAGAGCTCCAGACCCTGGTGAGCTGATACCCTCCTGTCTCTCCCACCCAACATCAACAACACAGGAGCACGGATCTAAACACACAGGTACACAAACCATATTAAGCTCTACTATTTAGATATTAAGCTTATGCTACACAAAGAAATACTACATACTAATCACTATTCCTGTGTGTTTGTGTGCAAGTATAAGTTAGTGTGCACCTATCTGACCATGTTATGGGGACAAAGTTTTACCCAGAAGTGAGTTAAACCTAACAAAGCATTCCAACAGCTTTTGGGGATGTTCTAATTTGTAAAAAAAAGTATAAAATAAGTACAGGGTTTTATTTAATTGTAAAAATGTCGAAGTTTTTCTGTTAGGGTTAGGGTTCAGTATTCATAACTAGCTGTTTATAAAAATAGAAGTCTATGCAATGTACACATTTAGATTAGGTTAGTAAATGTGTGTGTGTGTGTGTGTGTGCGTGCATGTTTATGTATGTGTTTGTGTATACCTGTGCAGCATGTATTATAGGTGACTTCTCCAGCATGGAAATGAGGGACTGTGATGTGGGCAGCCGGTCAAAATCATACTGAAGCCCAACAGAGAAATATCTCCTGTAGGGACAGCATAAAAACATAACACCATTACAGTCACCTTCAGCCACTGCAAACACTTATTCATCTTTAATAACAGGGTTATTAACAAATGTAAATGTGAGTGCATTACCAATCTACAATATCACTGGTTCCAAGCAGTGTGGCTGCGTTGATCACAGGGTTTCTTGCCGCACATGCTCTGTAGAAATCTGGATACTGACCAACCAGGTGGCAGGCCAGAAAACCACCGTGAGACCCGCCCATCACTGCCACCCTATCAGGATCAAGGGTCGTCTCATTCTGCAAAGTCCACAACACTGCCCTCTGGACACGAAAAAATGACAAATGAACTAATGAAATACTCTCTCAATATGTGCACATTATTTGTGCATATACACACATGAACATCTTTGACATCCTGATTGCCAATGTTTCCAAGCAGAGACTCTATGCCATCTTGACCGAAACCTGTGGAGCCCCTGTAGTTCACTGTGACACACAAAATCATACCTTAAATCAGTGCTCGTTCTGTATTTTTTCTTGTGTGTGACAGAACTAGAATGCCACATAAACACTCACCCATCAGAACAGCAAATCCTAGTTTGGTTAAAGCAGCGGCTGTGGCGTTCCAGTCAGCAGCAAAATGAGCATGAGGACCACCTGCACAGACAAATACTTCACTGATCACTGGCGTCTGAGAGATAATGATGTCATGGACAAAAAAATGGTCAGCCTTACCATGTATATTTACCACTAGAGGAGTTTTCCTTCTCTCTGGAGGATTGTACGGCTTTAACAAAATTGCTCCAAAATTTAGTCCAGCTAAATAAGTAGAAAGGAGGAAAGAGTAAAATCACAAAGAAATATTGCTGGTAGCAGCTGTAAATCTGATGATACATCCATGTTACTCACAGAAATGATGGTTCTCCTCTTGAGAAGGGGGTGTGATCAACATGGGCTGCCAATCGAATCCCTCATACACATCTGCTCCGCCCACATTACAAAGTTGCATGTCCTCAGCCTGATCCACTGATGAGAGGAAGCCAACTTTCTACAGAAAACACACAGTGTTACATTTAATGCAGTTTCTTCAGTCAAAATTAATTATTAGAAAAAAGTGTGTGCATGTGTGCGTGGTTGTACAAGGCAAGGAGGTTGATTTGGAGATGAGCAGCTCATCACCATCAGGTCTTTTTGTATTGCCAACAGCTGCACACTTCCAAAATCATCTACCAAACCCAAACACACAGAATTAATGACTGTCACAACTGGCAAGAAACATGGTAAGGACGCTGACAGTAAAGTGACCAAATGGTCTTAGAATATCTTTCTTGAGCAGTCATGACATCATCCATATTTACACTACCTAGTCTTAGTGCATCCAGTCTGCACACTTGTGTTACTCTTTCTGTGGTTCTGTCAACTGAGAACACTGCCTAGAAGAACAGATAGTGCAAATCACAAAATCGTAACACTAAGAATCAGAAATACAGAATCCACACAGTGCAGACATGAGATACATCCAGGTTTTCTATGAAAGATATTTAACAGCATGCCATACATTTTTTTGTGTGTGTGTGTATTTGTTTACCTTATTGTTTTCACAGGCACTGCTGAAGAAGATTCTCTCATTGTCTGCAGACCAGCATTGAGACGGCAACGACTCGTATATACCAGCAAACTGACCTGTGAAGGGACATGACATCACACCTGAGCTCATTGTGAAAAGCGTATATAAATAAAAATGACTTCACGTCACTCTTTAATGTGTGTGCATGTGTGTTTTCATCCACAGCAAGTACCTTTTTCCGCTCTCCGGACCACATCTACTAAGACCGAAGTGCTTCTGTTCTTCATGTCATACTAAAAAACATGAAAAAAACAAAGTAGTCTAATAAATAGTCTGATTTGTAGTGAGTAAGATTAATCTTATTCAAATAAGTCTCTTATGCTCACCAAGGCTGCAATTGTTTGATTGAAAATACAGTAAAAAGAGTAAGATGAAATATTGTTTAAATTTAAAATAACTTTTTTATTTTAATATTTTTTTCAGTAGCCATTAGTCCAGTCTTAACTGTCACATGATCCTTCAGAAATCATTCTAACATGCTGATTTGGTGCTCAAGATACATTTCTTATTACTATTCATTTTAAAAAAAGTTGTGCTTCTTAATATTTTTGTGGAAACCATGATACATTTTTTTTCAGGATTCTTATTGAATAAAGAGTTCAAAAGAACAGCATTTGTTATATAGCATTTAGTTTATGATATATTAAAGGGATAGTTCACCCCAAAATGAAAATTCTGTCCTTAATTATTCACCCTCGTGTCATTCCAAACCCGTAAGACCTTCGTTCATCAGAACACAGTTTAAGATAGTTTTGATGAAATCTGCAAGCTTTCTGACCCTGCATAGAAAGCAACACAACTGACACATTCAAGGTCCAGAAAGGTAGTAAGGACATCATTTAAATAGTCCATGTGACAGCAGTGGGTCAACCGAAATTTTTAAAAGCTATGAGAATACTTTGTGCTCTAAGAAAACAAAAATAACGACTACACAAGAGTACCAAGACGCATATGTGTGATGCTGCTGACACAGGAGCCGGCGTTCTGACGTAGAACCCGGATGCGCTGCGACTTGTTTGCAAGCAGAATAAGGGACACGCATGCATTGTGGTGCTGTTGTGAATACGCATTGAAGACTGGCACGGAAGAGAAGAAACTGTTGAATAAAGTTGTTCTTTTTGTTTTCTTTGCACACAAAAAGCCTTCTTGTAGCTTCATAAAATTACAGTTGAACCACTGCTGTCACATGGACTATTTTAACGATGTCCTTACTACCTTTCTGGGCCTTGAAAGTGCAGGGTCAGAAAGCTCTTGGATTTCATCAAAAATATCTTAATTTGTGTTCTGAAGATGAACGAAGGTCTCACGGTTTTGGAACGACACGAGGGTGAGTAATTAAGGACAGAATTTTCATTTTTGGGTGAACCATCCCTTTAAGCTGTATGTTCTCACCAGCATCATTCTTAGGCATTGATGATGTGGTCCAAACACCTGTCCCTGCAAGTAGACGATCCAGCACGAGTCTGGACTCATTCGAGGGCTTGAAACAGACACGCCTTCAGCTGACAAGCACTCTGGCCAGGACAGGTCATATTGACAAAGAGAGGTTATAGGACCAAGAGTTCTAGTTTCACAAAACAGCATATAAGTCAAAGCCCAAAGAGTCAAGAAAAGGTACTTAAAAGGTGCTTAGACATAATCCCACCCATAAAAAAAAAACATAAAACCAAACCATATACTCGACATCACAGAAAATATACAAACTAAACTGAACTGAACTATAACATGACATCACTTAATTCAGTGATGAACTGCCTTTAACTGAAAATTGAGTGTTTACTATTGTCATTTTGCATTATTGAAAAACTATTTTCCTATTTAATACTGTAAAGTGCTTTGACACAATCTGTATTGTTAAAAGCACTATATAAATAAAGGTGACTTGACTTGACTAAAGATTCTTACCACAGTTCCCTTTCATATCCAGGTAGTAGAGAGCTGATCTGGAAAAAGAAAAATATCAGCAAAAATTTGTATTAAATATTTATCAGAATTCTCTGATATAAGCATTTTATTAAATAATAGCGCTTGATGGATTGTGGGATTATTACTGAATCAATATTTCGAAGGAAAAATTATAGCTGCCGAAGCTATCTTTAACTCCACCCCTCACCTACGATTAGAGCAGAATTTCAGGCCCAGTCTGAATGGCTCATTCCATTGGCCCACAAACACCACGCCCCTTCCATTAGGTGCCCACAGAGCTTAAGAAAGAATAAGGAGTGTTTTATAATTCAGTTAACATTTACAAAAACTGAATTTGAGATTGCTGATATAACATCTCCCATGTAAAGCCAGTATGGCATAACCTAATTGATTATCAATAAGACAAATGAGAATTGTAATATATATCTGACTCACCTGTCCTGGTGATACATGTGGAGGTACACCAGCATAAATGATAACTGCCTCTTTGTTGAGATCAGCTACACACAAGACTGGACAGCTTTTACCCATCAGACCTTCACCCCAGTCTTCAACATATATGTTCTTATCCTGAGAAATGCACACATGACTTCTTCAAAATCCTTGAACGCATATCTTCAAACGTCTAGCAATAACAGTAACTGTATGAAATTACACATGGGAGAAGACATTTCACCTGTTCTTCAAGCAACACAAGCCCACCATCCTCATTGGCTGATGAATGTGCTGATGGCTCCACCCTCTTTTTTTCAGCCACATAGAGCAACTTTTTTTCACATGGTGACCAGGCCAGACATGAAAACTGAGCTAATGATAAACAAAGAAACAAAGTACACACAATCAGACAGATATCCTTAAACTCTGATCAGGGCTCCAGACTTGAAAAAAGACCAAAGAGCCATTGGCTACTAACATGAATCAATAGTTTCCAAATTACAGAATGGCTCAATATAAATGTCTATCTTGAACTGCACTACTGTATCATTCAAAGGTTTGGGGTCGGTAACATTTGTAAATATTTTTGAAATAAGTCTCTCATGTTTACCAGCTCTGCATTTATTTGATCAAAAATACAGTTAAACAGTAATTTTGTGAAATATTATTACCATTTAAAATAACAGTTTTCAATTTCAAAAAGTGTTTCTTACCATCTTCGTACACTTTTCCATGTTTATTTAGAGCTGTAAGGTCCAAAGTTTTCTCCAGACCATTTTGGCCCCAAACCTACCAAATGAAAAAAAGAGGATTAAGAATCATACTTTAATAATTCAGTATTTAAATATCAAAGACATTAGCCATTACCTCCAAGTACTGATGTCCTGCTTCCTCCCGGATGACAGCGTGAACAGTCCCAGAAGGAGAATGGCAGCTGAGCAACCTGAAAGTGAGAATCGCATTTTAAAGATGGGTGAGTTGTTTACTTGTAGTCTTTCTTTTTATCTCTTGAGAATACATGAATATCTGCATATTGTTTATATATCTCTTACTCTTTCTCTATATGCGAGCTTGTTCCAGATGGCAGCACATGCTCAATTGTGTTGTGTTTACACAGTAGAGTCCATCTCTGAGAGAAACGCAGTTTCACCCCTCTCTCCAAATCACACTGACTCCAACCTACAGAGAAAGAGAGTTGAAAAGCAAGCACCATGGAGTCTTCATATAACTAAACTAAGTAAATAGTGAATACACCATAAAACCACATGACAGAACTCTCCAATAAACTTACGGGTCAATACGGTGATACAACGCGTCTCACTGACAGAGTCCACCAGCTCATCAGCGATCACAGAGGCAGAAATGGGCACTGGAAACCTGATACAGTGTCTGAACACATCTCTGATCTCACTCTCCATTGTAATCTGAAACCACAAAACATAACACTATGAGTCAACATAAACAAAAAACAAACATGAACCGGCCCTTCTTGTGGGGCTCACACTGTAAAAGCCCATTTTAGACACTTTACAGTCCACCGACTCATATGAACTTATATATGAATCATATATAGCCTATATAAACTACTGAAGTATATACTATCTCACGTACTATAGACTAGTGCACTGTAGTATTCATAAACTCTTAAAAATTATTTATTTTAATTTTAGATTAATTATTAGCTTTTATCAACTCATAAGCCTGATGCAGTTCCTTCATAAACCCTGCTCTATAACCAGTAATAAATCTGCAAAACCTCCCAAAGGATGAAATTCTCTCACCTTCTGTTGTTGTCGCAAAGGAAGTCTCTGTTGTTTTGGGTTTTTCCCCTGAGCAGAGGCAGGTTTCTCCTGGTTTGAAACTTCATCTGGGTGCTTCCTTCTTAAATGCACCTGCAGATTCTTCCTGTGCAGCATTAAACCACAGAACGGACACAGATCTTGTGCATCAGATCTGGATCTTTGTGGGATGGTGCTTTCAACAGATGTGTGTCCAGAGAACATCTCATTTACCAAAGTCTGTATGGCGACATCAGCCTCTGCAGAATTTGAGATGGTGGTCTCTGTGACATTATGATCCACTACAGAAAGATCTACCATTGAAGGATCTCCTTCATCCACTGGGGATATAGTTGGGTCCTCTGTTCTCACCTGCTTTTCAATAACCCCTCCTTCACCTGAGATTAAAGAGAGTAAAACTATCAAGCTCTCTGATCAGAGGACATCGATAAGCACAAGACTCATTATACATTACACACTGCATTTCATAGTCTTGTCGTCAGCCAGCCAGACTGACAGAGAATCAGGTGTTTGGCTGGAATACACTGCAAGACTTTTAGAATTCTGAACAGATTATAAAACACTAGGCAGACTTTGTAAATGTTTACATAGAATAACTGGAGATCATACAATAAATGACTGCGGACCACAAATTACCAGACTTTCGAGCCATTCTGAATGCAATAAATATTCGTGGCAACTAAAAACAATGTGTTCTAAAATTAACTCAAATTATCAAACTTGATTGAAATCCTGTGACTGGATGGAATGATAGTCTAAAGCCGGGGTCTCCAAACTTGGTCCTGCAGAGTTTAGCTCCAACTTGCCTCGACACATCTCCCTTGAAGTTTCTAGTATGCCTAGTAAGACCTTATTTAGCTGGTACAGGCGTGTTTAATTAGGGTTGGTTCTAAACTCTGCAGGACACTGGCTCTCCAGGACCGAGTTTGGAGACCCCTCGTCTAAAGTTTTGTCACTACGATCAAATAATGACTGAATAAAAATATGTTTAAATCTGTGCCTGATAGTACTTAGGTGATTTGTCATGCTGGGAATGAAAGGTCAAGTCAAGTAAATTGCATCATGCAGAATGTTTTCTGTTTGATGAGGCTCACCTGTGAAGTTTTGGTCTGCAGTCTCTGAATGACTGGGGCCCTGGCTCACTGTCTCCTCACTTACAGCCTGCAACAGCACAGGGCAAATAGAGTTGTGTATGTTTGTATCAATTTCCACAGCTTGTCAAAAAATATTGACAAAACAAGTCCCCAAAGATTCTTCCAGTCTTCAGTGTCACATGTTCCTTCAGAAATCATTCTAATATTCTGATTTGGTGCTCAAGAAACATTTATTATCATTATCAATGCCACAAACAGTTATGCTCCTTAATATTTTAGTGGAAGCTGATACATTTTTTTTTCAGGATTATTTAATTAATAGAATTATGAAAACAACAGCATTTAAATGAAATACAAAACTTTTCACACCATACTGTATTTGCTAAATAAAAGCATTATTTTATTAAAATATATATATTTTTTAATTATTTATAAAAAAAAAAAAATTACTAACCCCAAACTCTTAAATAGTAATGTATGTAGATACATAAAAAAGAAAAAAACTTACCCTTTTAGGGCACAAGTGTTGCTCAAAGTTTGCTTTTCTTCTCCTAATTTTCTGAGCACCTTCAGAGATCAGACTTCTGTGTCCCTCACTGACAGGCATCTCCTCAGTACTGCCAGCCTCAGACGCAGTCAGATGAAGATCTGGTGCAGGTAAACTCTCCTCTGATTTCAACTCTACAACTGTTACCTTGGGTTTTTTGCTCTCGCACATGGCCAGGTGTTTTAGAAAACCATCTTTCCTCATAAAAGTGGATGTGCAGCTGACGCAGTGAAAGTGTGGAGCAGTTCGGCACTTTAAATGACATTTAAAAATGAAGAACTCTAGTAAAAAAAAATAAAATAAAAAAAAGAGTAATAAGCAAAAGAGTCCTCTTTTAGAGATCCATGTAATACTAAGATTTACTTATGCTTCTATAAAATTCTATGCTTCAGTAAATATTAATACTTGAAGGAACAGAATAATCATGTATTCCTATGACTTAATTTCAAGTAAAATATATATATTTAAATGCTTGAGATTTCTTAAACGTATTATTTAGTACTTGCCCTTGTGCCGTATTGCTCTTCTTCTGTGACCCAGTAAATGTTTCAAACATTTGCTTTTGATGGTGGGTTTGAACATCTCAGGCCCACAGAAAGGACAGTGGTACAAGGAACAACAGTCCTTACATTTCTGAAGAGCTGGCTGCTCCTCTCCTCGCAAAATAGTTTTGTGTAGCTATGAAATAAAAAGGACAAAACATTTACACCTCAGAACACCTTGATGTGTCTCCTGATGATGGGCATTTCAGACAAGTGCTTTGCACCTAACTCTATCTGAATCTGCATTTAAAAAAAAAATAAACGTCAAAATCTTACAGTGTAATTTAAAGCAAAATAAATGTCATTATATGGGCAGGCCCAAAATATAATACGGGGGAAGGACAATGAATCCATTACAAGAGAGACGCTCTGTAATAACAGCTGATCCATTGGCGGACTCCTCCAGCCACGGGCCGATTAGCAGGTCTGCAGCTGGTCGCTTCATCAAACGGTCACTCACCTGTAGCGTTATAAGCGCTGTATTTTGGTAAGCTTGCTTATTCATTCCTGATACAATGTGAGTTAATAGATCTGCCCTTACTGCTAAGTATGCAGAAATTTTCAAATTTACCTTAGTATGTTGACTTGTATGGCTGAACATTTTAGCCAAACTTGTTAGGAGTCTGTTAGGTCTAAAATCTCGCGAGAGTACCCATGAAAGGAGACGTGTAAAAAGCTTTTCAAAATAAGAGTTAAAAAACATGTGCATGACCCTAATGTTAGATTACTTAAAATGAAATATAATAACAAACGAACTATATATATATGTGTATGTATGTATGTATATATATATATATATATATATATATATGCTTACACTCACTGTATGAACAACACATTTTTAATATGTAATCAAATACACAGACTGATAAGATTTGTAGAGCAATTCTAGTCATCACACACTTTCTTCATAATTAGTTTTTTCTCTTTCTACAAATACATCTACGCCTGTCAAAAAGACATCCAACACTGTTAAGGATAATTACATAATTTATTTAGTTTTTTCTTCCAAAACCCTGCTGCTGCATACAGTACTTTTGCTTCAAAGAAAATTCATGACATGGTGGTTTTTCATATTTAGAAAGAAATTCAAAAGAAATGTTGAAAGCATGATCTAAATGGGTAGACATGAGCTTGTGGTGAGGGTACATTGATGCAAGAACTTTATTTGACTGCATCACACTGAGCCAAAAAAACAAACAACAACCACAACCATGTATCACATCTTAATTCTACTCTAGAATTAAGATGTGGAACATGGTTGATTTAGTGCCAGTGAGAGAGGTTTACACTAACTCTGGCAAACTGCAGTCAAAGATGAATTTTCATTTGTTTGCATCATCAGATCATAGGCGCGTCAGCATAATCCATTTATAAAATGCTTATAGAAAAACTACAAAGAATTACGTTTTCTTGGCCTCTTTGTTTGTAGCAGAGCTGTAAAAAGTTAATGTTTCAATGATAAAAATTCTCTTTTGTCCCAAAAACACTTGAGGAGGTAAAACAGGTTTAAACAGAAAAGCTGAATACAGCCTTACAAGAGGTTGTTATAAAGATATAATATTTCATGTTTGTTTAATTGTAGGATTCCTAGCTTTCACACTGTGATGTTAAATAAAAACACAACACCGCATACACACGTGCACACACCCAGCCTTTCACACTCAGACAGTCACGCATGTCCATTGTCAAGTCTCTAGCTTGGCAGCATGTCAAACTATGATTTCAAGTGAGCCGAGGGGATTTTAAGGATGTAGTGTTTCTCTCTTTGTCGCCTTCATCCTCACATCACGTCGGCACGTTTGTCCCTCACTTTGTTCCTTAATTTAGTCCGAGCTTTGAATGCAGCAGAGTTAAACAGATGCTGTGAAGAGACAAACCAAAGTTGCATGAATATACACACAAAACCTTGATTTAATTTTTTGTCAGACAGCTCACAAAATCAGTTGAATCTGACTTCACTCTGCAAACTAAGACTTCTTGTTATGTCAGTCACCTTTCGTTATTTATTATAAGTGAAAAGGTTCAAGATTACCCTCTCTGTGCGGGAGATCCTGCTGGCTTTAACAGACGCATCCATGATGAGAGGAGGTCCAAGTCCAAAAATATCCCTCAATAAAGGATTAAACTACACAAATAGAAACAAAAACTCATTATAACAAACACTACAGAACAGTGGTTCTCAAACATGGAGTCAGGGCCGGTATGGGGGGGCTCAAAAAACATTAAAGGGTGCTTTAAGATGACTTTAAATTATTTAAAAACAAGCTAAAAATATATATAATGATATATAAGGTAGCCTTATTATGAATAAATGTGATTTGTAGTCCTGGAAATGTCACAAAAATTAGCAGAATTTTAAAATGCCATCAGTATTTTATAAAGAATATACATTTTTCTAGTAATGACAAGCTCTAAATTGTGTTAGAGTAGAAATTGAGAGCGAAAAATGGGATTCCTGAACATTCAGCTCTTGAAGCTTTTGAAATTCCAAAACTTACTATATACAGAAACTTTTACTACAAAGCACTGAATTTCTGATTTGTTTTAATTAGAATCAGAAGCTTGCATTTCAATTCTGATTTCGCTCAATATTGATTCATTTAGATACTCACCTGTAGGTGGTGTCTGACTCCAGACTCAAGCACTTCCTTAAAGGCATCATAAATCCTGTGGCGCATCCAGCCATCAATGTAGATGGCCTCAATCCCAAACTGGATCTTCTCCTCTGTGAAATCCTCATTCTGAAAATAGGAAGGAATGTTTGGTCTGATGTCGGTAAATCATAACCATCTAAGACAGTATTGGATCAACTCGGCTTATTAGCCCTGCGTGCAAAATTGCTATAAAATATTTGGATGTAATTTAATGACATGTTATATAAAAATAAAAAGGCATGAATTGTGGTTCTCCTTTCACCTCAATGTAGTGCAGCACCTCTCTGAAGATTGAGCGCTGTTTCCTGCGGTCATTTTTAGCACGATGTTTGTTTCCATCAGTCGCTAGGCTCTTTAGACTGTCACACAATGCATCGCAGTCCTCATACTCAAACTCCTGAAACACAACACACATTATGTACCCTGCCATCTTCCTGACATTCAAACTGATTCACCATTACACAACACACACCTGATCGATGTCCCGTCCCAGTTCATACAGCAGAGCGATGGTCTCTCCCACAGCAATCCTGAAGTTCACCTCACTGCTTTCTAAACACGCATGTAGACGTGGCAAGTGGCTAAAAGACAGACAAAGAGAAAGATCATTTTACAGACAAATAAGTCTATCTATTCAATCTGGGTGTTGTCACATGGCTTTTTTTTTCACCCTGATGAAAGCAATACATGTCTTGTATTCATTGTGGCTTAGATATCTGAACTGTTTTGGTGTGTGTCTTTGTAACAACAACGGTTCACTATAAGGGTGAAAAAGACAAGAAAAAAAGCAAATGTGAAATAACCACAACATGACATTCTTCAGTGCCTTAATATAAAATCTTAAAAGCAACTTACAAATGAGGAATAAAAAAGTGGCTCATCTTAAGGATGCAATGCAACGAGAGGTGCTGGCAATTTAAAGTGATAGTACTATAGTATAAGCTAGAACAGGGAGAGATTAAAAAAAAAAAAAAAAAGTGAGTGCATAGAAAAAGTGGTTTTGTTGTTGAAGTTCTTTTTGTTACTGAAGTTCAGCAAGGAGATATGGGTAGATTTGAGGGTCCAAACATTATCAAAACAAGTACTGGCTGTTCCTCAGTAAATGTGTTTATCTTGCATTTGCTTTTTTGTTGTCCTTTATCACCTTTATAGTGTGCAGACCCTTTTTTTTGGGGCATCTTTTGCCTATTTGGACTATTGTGGCTTATGCACCCACACTTTCTGTATATTTTGCAGTGAGTTTTTGGTAGAGTTTGAAT
The DNA here is from genome assembly GCF_018340385.1 of Cyprinus carpio. Classification (NCBI taxonomy): domain Eukaryota; kingdom Metazoa; phylum Chordata; class Actinopteri; order Cypriniformes; family Cyprinidae; genus Cyprinus; species Cyprinus carpio. The sequence goes on along the minus strand of NC_056579.1, from coordinate 12,998,625 downwards.
TTTTTGTAACAAAAATTGGTTATTGTTAAGCTTGTAATGTGTTTTCTTGCGATTCAAACTCACTGGTTGAGAATGGTGTTAATGCGTGACGCAGGGCAGAGGGTGCAGAGCAGAGCCCACGACTGCAGGGCGGCGCTGTGGAGTGCAGGGGTCCCGGCTTTGACAGCGGGCAGAGTGCCATCACCCAGGGGATATGCACCCACAAACACACTCTCCAAATGTCCAAGAGATTTTATCAGGTCCTGAAAAAGACAGGAGGAAAAGACAGATGATACTTATACAAACATGCAGATCTATAAATATTCATATGCATTTTACAAGATCTGATCATACCTCTGCATCATCTGAGGCAGACACGTAGCAGCACATACCCAGAGCTCGAGCGCACTGACAAAAGGTGGAGATATAAGTAAACAATCCCATTTTATGTAGTCGAATGAATAAAAGTTTATAGACTTTATATATATTGAGGCATCGACTCACACTCTGTCGAGCGGACAGGCTGGCACAACTGTCAATCAAGATGGAGCTGAGGATGGGGCGGAGCATCTTGAAGCCCTCCTCACCTTCAACTCCGCCCCCGAGCTGCATGCACAAGAGAGCACACACTGTAGCTGCAGCGGCCTGCTCCTCTCCTCCACCTACACATAAAGACACTTTATCAAGTTAAACCCAGTTTATTTGCAAAGCGAGAGAAACCACAGATAACATGTCTACATCCAAGTGCAGCCTGGGATTTCTCCCCCTACTGCCCTCGATCAAGTTTTCTTTCTTATCCTTTATAGATGATAAATTTACAGTTTGCTTATGAATGAAGAGTGGTAGTTTTTTGATAGCTTAAAAGGGTAGGAGCACACAGACTAGCCTGTCTTTAGATCAAAACTATCTTTTGTGAATAAATAACACATATATGTGAAAAAAAAAACTAAGTACAAGCACTATAAGAAAGTAAAAAGGAAAAATACAAAATATATAATAATATAAAATATAATATAAATACCTTTTATCCTTTCAGTGCTTGTACTTTGTTTCTCACATGTATGGTTTACTTAAGAAGGAAACTAACAATTGATAACTATCTCTCTCTCTATGTATATAAAGCCAGAAGATTCACTTCAGTACTCATAGAAAACAAACACACATGTAGGATTGCAAAACCGGTCTCTGTGCCCTTAGTTTTAATAATGTCAAGAGTGTCCCATTGACCTTAACTTGAACTTTGACATAATGTGTGAACACAAAAATTCCACAAAAAGTCCTAATTCACACCTTTCCTCAAGCTCCTTTCCAGACAGTCACAGATTGTGAAATGTCTCTCTAACAGGAACTCATACAGCACTCTGGAAGAAAACCCCAAGCGCAGACTTTCTAGTGCAGCCAGACGGGTCTTAGCACTGAAAAACACAAAAGATAAGAGTGAAACAGCTGCAAAGTTCATTTAGTTTTCAGTAACTGTGTGTGCTTGCACTGCTCACTGTTGCGTCAACATATTGATACCTTTTATCCATCAGATTGTCGATGCATTGCTTCAGTTTGTCTTCTGTTTCTTCCTGAGCAGTTTGTTCATCCACCACCTCACCTGCACAGCACAGAGTCAGTGTATAGATGTTTTTTTTTTTTGCACTTGTATACTACTGGCAATATATATTTGTAATAATGTTTGTGCATGTATGATGTGATTTGAATGTCTCTGGTTTTTAATTGTGTACCTGTGCCCTCCTCTATGACTGACGCGCTCTCACTGGCGCTGCTGCAGTGACTGACAATATCCGACGCTAAATCATCATCACTCACACCAGACTCGCCTCTCACCCCATTTCTCCCTAAAACAGTGAGAGAGAGAGACATGAAGAGATACACAGTGAACATTAGTTTAATTAAATGAAGGATGGGAATGATCATAGGTTAGGCAGATGGGTGTGTCATAGTGTGATCATGTGTGTTTTAACTGTCCACAAAGTTCATATACCTAAACACCTCTGCTTGGACAAAGCCAGACGATTCACTTCAGTGCTCAGAGAAAACAAACACGCATGTAGGACTGCAAAACCAGTCTGTTAGTTTTAATAACTTTGACAGAAAGTGTGAACAGTCTTGACTATACAGAAAATCTAATAACCACATCTTTCACGCTAACACATACACTTCTCAGCAAACCAACAACTCAGAAACAGAGCTCTGATTTGGGTCAAAGTTCAGTGTGGCCTCTCTCAAACACACATATACACACAAACACACAAAAGCCCGCCTGTTTCCCATTGAGGTACCAGCAGACCTTTAGTTTAACATGAAAGTGTCAGTCTTAAAAACATGAGGATTTGTAAACGGCATGCTTAAAAATGAAAAATGTACTGAATAAAACAATTTCGATAATTAAATCCAGGAAGACAGATTAAAGTGTAGAAATATCCTCTGAGACTCTATCCTCTTTAAATCAATCACTGTCTCTCTGCACTGATCCACTCTGGATCATGAAACTACTGAATCAAATCTCTTCAGTGATCAGGTTAATCTCTAAAAGATAGGTCATGCAGTTCACACTCTTAAAAAGATTCAATCAAACATATTGAAACTATTACACTATATTTATTTGTGTTTCAAACAGCCTTACTAGAAATTGCCTAAAATGATGTTTGATTGAATACTGTAATAAATGCTTAAAATTCTGATCAGTTTCAAAAGCAGTTTAAATAAATATAAATAAAGACTAAAATGTTTGAAAACCTTTACCCAAAGCTTCGATCAACTGGTTCACTGATATGCAGATTTAAGCAAAAACACATTGAGAATAAAGTCAGAAGACTGTTTTAGAACTTAAACAAAAGGCCTCAAACTACGAGTTCATCAGTATCTCATCAATACGAATGTGACATTCCAATAGACTTTCAAATGGCAGTCTAACTGTTGTACCAATACATGCATCAGCATAACAAGACATGTCGGCAGGGATGCAATGGGAAGCAGCAGTGCATTTAGCAGAGGATGAATACCATGAATACCATGGTTGGGAATTTTTGAAAAATTAATCTGAGACAATCCACAGTAGCCTCAGACTTTGCAGAGTCAAAATGTGGATAGAAACAGTTAGTCCAAATATTTTTACTTGAGTTCCAGTACTTTCCAGAAGCCTCATCACTCAGTGGCGCTGAACTTGCAACAGACTGAACACAAGTGATTCCCAAGCAGCAGGGGGGACTTTTGCATTTAAATTCCACCATAAAAAGGTCAAATGACTACTTTTGTTAAACATCTCTGTTTCACTATGATTGCTCAAAGACCAATGAAAAAAACTTTAGCTGCCTCAGAGAAATAGCTGCTTGGTGAGAAAAAATAAAAGCATCTAATGATAATGATTTCCAGTATAATAGGAGTGAAAAGGAACACCTTTCTGGTTTGTACCAATGAAGATGTAGTTGACCTTTACTGATGGGGCTGTGGATGTACTTTTGACCAAAAAATGTTAGGAAACACTTGTCCAGAAGTCTGCTTTCACAAGAAAGCAGAAGTGATAGATGCTTCTGGGGCATTTTGGTTCTCAAGTCATGAAAGGCATTAGACAAATGAAAGATGATGTAAACAAATACACATGAATGGATATACACATGCTGCTTATTAAACATTAATGGGGTGAGAGACATGAGGTCACAAATAAGATCAGGTCATGCTACCTGCACGTGACAGGGCAGTCTTTGACAACTGCAGCTGAAGCACTTCCTGTCGAAGTGAGCCTGCTCACAGTGAACAGGAGGAAGAGAGAGATTAAACCAGTTCTTATCTGAGGTCAGTTTGACATTTCAAACATTTAACTGTAGGACAAGGCCAGCTGACAAGAACTGCTACTCTTCTTTCACTCTGAAGTTGCCTCAAATTACTTCTCAAATCTATCAAATGTTCATTCATTCCCATACATTGATTTATTTGTGGCGGCCCGCCACAATATTAAAACTGACCGCCACAAATAGATTTTCCAAAGGCTTTGACTTCGTTGAATAAACATGAGCACTGCACGTGTCAAAGTCAAAACCCGGTGCGGGTGTTTTTATATCACTGTATTTCTGAAGGAAACCATCTGTCTTCAGAAAATTATGGATGTCATTTTCAATTAATCATCACCATAACGTTAATTCATCACAAGCACATTTCATAACAGACTAAATCCATAAAAGATTACAACCATCACACGGAAACCTCTATCTGCTACTCCTGCTGGCAGAGAATGAATTTGCATATACTAAATAACAAAAATAATAAAGAGTGCAAGTCTGTGGGAAACACCACTTCTGTTATGAATATTATTCAATATTTTAATTTGAATGTTGGATTGAAATGAACGCTGTTATTAGAATATTTAATCGTTAGCATAAGTGCGGCTAACGCTAAAATAATGAACATTAGAATGAAGTTTCTTTATTAACTATTTAATGCTCCTATAACTTTTATTAGGGTAAAAAAAAGAGGGACATGATGATATTTACTATTTTTACACACCAGAGGCATTTAAATGAATTGTAAATCTAAAATATGCGTGTTAGAGAATGTACAAATATTTAACATTGTTTGTGTCATATCAGTGAGAAAAGCAGGCCTGGGCTTTTTTTTTTCTTCTTTTTTTTCAGCTAACTTAGTTGTTATTCTTGGCTTTAAAATTCAAAACCCTTTTAAAATTAAATATGTACACAGTTTGAAAGTATATTAAAAAATTTAATTAGCACGTTTTTGTGTTTTGCTTATCGTAAGCTGGTTTAAACTCTTTTTCCGGTAGGACATTCACACAAGTTCAATAAGATTTGAGAGTCATTCAGAGAAATAACTCTTCAGCACTCACCGCAGTCAGTCCTAACATTCATTCTGTAATTATTATTCGAAAAATAAAAACAGTATTCAAATTTTACTATGCGTTGCTTTGCTGGCCGTAGATGTAATTCCTAAGCACGCAAACTAAAAAGTCAGTTCTAACTAAATGCACTGGTTGGCGCCGTGGAGTAGGGCTGCACGATTAATCGAAATGGAATCGAAATCACGTTTCGACAGAAGCTGCGATTGTCATGCGTATCTTTCAGTGAAGCACAGTTCTGTGATCACCAGTAAATCTCCATCCGAAGGCAAGAGGGAGCTCTCGTGCTGAAACTCCAAATACGCCTCGCAGAAGAAACCCAGGAAATGCCTATAGCGGTAGCTGGATAAACAGAAGGTTTAACTGCTTTCATTGATTCAACGTGACTAATAAACGCAGGACTATGACAATATATGGTATATCTGAGTTCTTATTATTATAATTTTAATTAAAATAAAGTATATTAATAATGCAATGCCTTTATCACTGCTTAGAAAACTATGAAATATGTTGCGTGCCTTATTCTTTGTAAGAAGCCACATCCTCTCACAGAATTTATTTCAAACACTCGACTGATGTTATAAAGTGAGTTTAGAGAGAAAATGTGTTATTAAATGTGGTATTTTCACATGCTTTCAGATGGAGCAGCATTTACTACACAGAGCCATAGTTCACTGAGAAGCTATGCAAACAGCTGTCATTACCGCGAACAATTTCTTCAATTTCATAATCGTGCAATAAAATCGTCTGCAATTTTTTGCGTAACTTGTCAGTGAACTATGGCTCTGTGTAGTAAATGTTGCTTCATCTGAAAGCACGTGATGATGATTTACTGCTGATTACAGAACCGGCTTTAACAACAAAATACAATCAGATTCTATTAATCTTGCAGCCCTACTATGGAGCATGTTAACAAGTTATTGTTTTTGATTAGGGATGCACGATAAATATCGGTACAATATTTAATGCGCATCTCGTCAGTAAAGACGGTTCAGTAATCAGCGGTAAATCTCTAAACATGTGTGCTTTCACGTGGAGCAGCATTTACTACACAGGGGTGCGTTTCCCAAAACCGTAGTTGCTAAGTTAGCAACTTTGTTGGTTGCAATGCAATTTCTAAGTTGTTAACAGGTTAGCAACTATGGTTTTGGGGAAACGCACCCTAGAGCCGTTGTTCACTGTCAAGCTGCGCAAAACCAATATCATATTTTGCGCAGCTTGTCAGTGAACAATGGCTCTGTGTAACAAATGCTGCTCCATGTGAAAGCATGCACTTGTAGTGATTTACCGCTGATCACAGAACCAGCTTTACTGAAGAGATGCGCTTTAAATAACATGCCGATATTTATTGTGCATCCCTATTTTTGATCACAGAATGTCGTCTGCCTCACGAAGTTTGGAATTACTTTGATTAAAATTATCTTACTAAATTATCTTACAAAATGGAATTATTTTTGATCAAATCAATCAGTGAAAGTGAATTATCATATCATCACCACCACAATGAGAAATCACATGAATCAATGTAGCGCCATTTTGGCAATTCTGAGCAGTACGCAAGCGGTTTACGCTCTTCTGTATCAGCCGCGCCACAATGATATGTCTTTTTATGTGTATTTACACTTTGGTTTGAAAGCAAACAGCGCATCGGCGCCGCACGGCTGACTGTGAAGAGCTTATGCCATCTGTGTACTGCTCAGAATCGCCAAAATGGCTCTACGCTGATTTGGAGAGACACAGAGGAGAGCAACTGTTGAATAAAGTCATTATTTTTGTTTTCTTCGTGTACAAAAAGTGTTCTCGTCACTTCATAACGTTACGGTTGAATCACTGATGGCAGATGGACTTTTCTGATGATGCTTTTCATACTTTCCTGGACCTTGACTGTTATTTATTTGGCAGTCTATGGGACAGTCTCAAGCCTCCCTGTTTTCATCCAAAATATCTTAAATTGTGTTCTGAAGACGAACGAAGCTTTACAGGTTTAGAACGGCCAAGGGGTAATTGATTGACAAAATTTTCATTTTGGGATGGAGTAACCCTTTAACTATTAAAAAAATGCATTTCTTGTTAAACGTAATTTAAATAAACTTATATTCGAATATTCGTTTTTATGAGCCCATATATTCGAATACAATACTTTTTGAAAAATAGGTCCATCCCTAGTTTTTTTTTCTTTTTCCTCCATGCTTTAATTTTGCCACACTGCATGTGACATTAACTTATCAAAAACTTTTAATTGTGCTTTTAATCGTAAATTATTTTGCATTGAAACAAAGAGTTGAAATTTTAATCAATAACTTAATTAACATTACAGCTCGCGTGAGTAGTCCGGAAAGGCCCGGTTTTTGCGGCTCCGTGATACTTGGGCTAAATATACACGAGCAGGCATGAGCTTCACCTGTCATGCTGCAGACGGAATAACCCTGACAGTCAATCACTTTGCTTCTATCCTTACTGCTGAATTAAAAGGCAAACACGGTTTCTAAAATAATCATTGTTAAATATTTTGCTTATTATGCACAATTCAAGTTTTTAGAGCTGGCGCTTGAAACTGATATTAGGCTAACTGTAAACGGTGCCGAAATGGTTGCAGCCACATCATCAAGACCAAATAAAAGCTTGTAAAGAATAAGCCTCGTCAATTTCAAATCTTTTTTGCTTAAAATCCTAAAGGAAATAAGTTTCAGTTTCAGAAAACTTAGTTTTCAGCTGGGCAATCTGTCACCCAAACAAGCATGATATGTAACGATAGTCGTATTTTTAAATGTTACATTAATTAATCGATAATTTTGTGAGGTTTATGCTTAAAATAAAACATTCTTTACCAGTGTTTTAAAAACAATAGATTCACGTACCGACAAATGTTATGAAAACACGTTATTGCAATTATGCAAGTACATTGATCTTGCTTTAGGGATATGTTGAAAACAAACAAAAAAAATTGCTCGCTGATATTATCTCGCGTGACCATGTTTTATTTGTCTGTGACAGCGGGTGTTAAACTCACCCTTGCTCGAACTGTTCCCACCGCGTTTCCCCTTTTTGCTTCGTGGCATTCCGACAGCCGCTCCAAAACACCGAAGCTCAAAGGAGACAGATGATAGAGAACAAGAGACTGTGGTCAGTCAACAGTTTATCAACAATCCCAGCCGAGAAATCCTTCCAAGAGTATGAAAATACTGTGATATGTGCAGTTTGGCCCCACGATTCAGGCACCACCAGTGTAAGGTGCACCTCACACCGAAATCAAAATACTTAGAATGCAGTCTTAGTTTTAGTATTTATTATCTATGGTTGTCCCCAGGTAACCGATATCTAATACCAGGTTGCGATGGTAAATGTTTTTGGAAATGTTCGGGACGGAGGATCGTGCACGTTGCGGCTCCAGCTTCCACCATCTTCCCATTGGTAACGGCTTGCACACCCGGCACGCTCCTCCTCTACGGCTCAAATTACAGCAGAGCACTATGGGTAATGTAGTTCGCTGTATCACTCCAACCCAGGGCCTCTGCGAGAGACGTAAAATCGAGAACTACAGTTCCCACAATGATCAGCGATTCAGAAATGTTTGGATTGCACATTCTGCATAAAAAAAGTTACAGCTTTATAAACTTTTCTGTATGAAAACAATAAGGACGCTAAACAGAACTGTCAGTATACCGTGACTCTTATGGTTTTATGTTGCTAGTAGTTCTCATTAAGTGAGACGGTGGTACATGTGGCTATCCGTTTGTCAACACCATAAAACCCATTCACTCTTTAACAAGTTAATTATTCATAACAATACTTTTTACTACTTATTAACTTACCCAACTATTATTATTACTCATCTCATATATATATAATATATATTTATATATATAAATAAATGGAGGATAGGAGGGGTGCGGATGAGGTGGGGGACAACCAACCAAGTAAAAGTTTGTAAAATGATATAGAATAAATTAAATTATTCTACCACATTCAAAAAAGAAACAAAAATAGAAATGTTCTTTCAAACCGAAACACTTCACAGTGATGTGTTCTAAACTTAATGACATTAATAATACTACAGCATGACATCCTACTCAAGAGAAATTAAGCACTTTTCTAATATAGTTTATCTCATTCAGATTGGCTTTGTTAATTATTTTATCATTGTACATCATAAAGCTATGACACTGAAACAGTACACTGGCGTAAAATGAGCCAGATGTGTGGCAAACTTATTAAAGGAATCTTAGTCAGTAGTCTTTAAAACAGATGTCACCTTCCCACACTTAAACTAACATTTTAAGTGCTCTGTTAGACACACACACACAAACAGCAAGTGGTCCTTTCCCACATTCTGAAATTCCATTTGATTTGAATTTCTGTTGAAGTGGCCAAAATGTTGTGCAATTATTACAGAATGTCCTGGAATGTAATTTAAATGGAAGTAAATTATCGTTGTGTTTAAAGTTTGCATTATGGAATGCTCAACATTGGCGTGTGTCTCAGGCTTTGCGTAATCTCTAATGTTGGTCTCCATTCCAGCGGCAATCCAGTGGCAGTGACCTCCACTGCTAAATACTACCAGACAGGTCTTCAACAGACCCTCTTGTAAACACAGATGGTTTCATGATCAGTAGGTCTACTGGCCCATGTAGTACTTGGTGGGCACGAATGGCATCTTGCTGACCACTGCTGGTACTGCTTTCTTCCTCACTTCCACCTTGATTGATGTGCCCACTTTACTGAAGCCAGCTTCCACGTAGCCCATGGCAACATTTTGTTTGAGGCAGGGGGAGGGGCATCCACTGGTGACCTCACCTAAAATAATGTGGGCGGGAAAGAAAATCATACAGGTTCAGAATGACATATCAGTGAATAAATGATGATTTTAAACTATTCCTTTAAACACAAATGCGTTTGTTACCTATAACCCTGCCGTCAGATGACAGGACTGGTGTGTGCTGTCTGACAGGTGGTCCAGTGGAGATCAGTCCCACTCTCTTTCTCTGAGTCTTCGCCTTTATTTGTGGAACAATGATGTCAGCACCGGGAAAATCTTGTGCCTGTCGACGACGCTTACCTTAACACACACAAATACATTAGCATTCAATAAACATGCATGGGATATGATAATAAAGTCTTGACGCACCTATAGTCCAAACAAGACTTGCTTCCACAGGTGTGGTGGTCTCATCAATGTCGTTGCCATAGAGACAAAGTCCCGCCTCCAGCCTGAGACTGTCTCTGGCACCGAGACCAGCGAGTTTCACTTCACTATCGGCTAACAACTTTTCAGTCAGGGAGACAACGTCGCCACTTGGTACTGAGATCTGAATAAATCATAAATAAATACAAGAACATAAACTTTACAGACGTCAAAAAAAAAAAAAAGGGGTTTAAAACTAACTAGTTTAGTTAATTTTGTTATTAGATAATAGATTATTCTATCAGAAATATCTAACCGTTCTTATACTGTAAAAAAAAGGGAGAAAGAGAGAGATTTGTGCCTCTAATGATTTTTAATAGTCATAAGACACAAAAGTTTGTAGTCTAAGATTTTCAATGTTTTTAAAAGAAAGTCTCTTATAATCCCCAAGGCTGCATTAATTTGATTAAAATACAGTAAAAACAGTAATGTTGTGAACAATTATTACAATTTAAAATAACTGTTTTCTATTTATTCCTGGGATGCAAAGCTGAATATTCAGCAGTCATTATTCTAGTCTTCAGTGTCACATGATCCTTCAGAAATCATTCCATAATATGCTGATTTGGGCCTCAAGAAACATTACTTTTATTATCAATGTTGAAAACAGTTGAACTGGAATTATTATAATTTTTTTTTTTTTTTTTTGATGAATAGAAACTTTAAACAAACAGCATTCATTTGAAATAGAAATCTTTTGTAACATTATAAATGTCTCTACTGTCACTTTTGACCAGTTGAACGCATCGTTGTTAAATAAAAGTATTAATTTATTTAAAAACTTTTGAACAATAGTAAATAATTTCAGTATAGTTGTCATACAGTCAGATGAAGATCACACCCACCTCAACTCCATCCTCCCCTGTATATCCGCAGCGCGTGACCCTGCAGCCCTGAATGCCAAACACTGGGGTCAAAACACTGGTCATAAAGGTCAACTTCCTGAGGTCATCACCCACACCTTTCTGCAGAACCTGGGCCATTGATGGGCCTGCATACAACATGAATAAACATATAATCAATGCCGAATCAAATGCCCCCAAAATGAACATAATGCATTTAAATAACACAAATACACCAATGTATTCTAAAAATATAAAACGGGAATGTGGGCAGTATTACAATGCAAGTATACCACAGACCCATGACTTACCCTGCAGAGCAATAAGACTTTCTTCCATGAACTCCAAATCTACATCATGACCTGCTGCTTTAAACTCCTGCAGTCTGGCCTACAAGCAAACAAACATACATTTGAGCAAACACGTGTAAGCAAATTAATTTATACAAATACAAATTATAAATAGACTGACTGCATTAAAAAAATTGAAAAAAAAAAAAATGGAAATGAAAAATGTTAAGGAAATTTGACGCCCCCCTTGTGGTGTTTAAGGGGGTTAATATTTTCACAGTCATTATACAAAAATATTTGAATGCCCTGATCAACCAATCAGAATCAAGTAAATGAATATGTTTACTGATCATTAACTGTACTGGCCTGCATATGAGCAGAGTCTTTGTCCGCACAGCCAGCATTGGAGACAACGTACAGGTAACCCTGATCTGTCTTGGTCACTATCAGATCATCCATGATTCCTCCTTTAGTGTTTGTGAAGAGGGAGAGAGTGCCCTAGAAGGGGGAAAAAAAAGTCTAAAGATTGCTTTTGCTTTTTTTTACTCAAGTTGACAATTATTAGAACTGTGTGTGTCTGCGTGTGTGTGTTACCTGGTTGTCTTTTAGTTCAGCAATGTCTCCAACAATCAGAGACTCTATGAACTTCACTCTGTCTCTACCATAGACTTTAGTCTATGTGGAGAAAACAGCAAATATTCATTAGACACACTTCAAACTGCTGTCTCAAAATAACAAACAGCCAATATTGCAGGTTAAATGTGGCATTTTAAGCTGATGTTTTACTTAATTTTTAAAACATGTATTAGCTCAAAACAAACCATATGAATTGTTCTACATACAGTACATTAAATGTCTACACACTGACCTGCAGCATGTGACTGACGTCGAAGATGGAGCAGTGCTGGCGTGTGTGCATGTGTGAGTTAATGTGACTGTCTTTGTACTGCACAGGCATACTCCATCCTGCAAACTCCACCATCTTACCACCCTGAGCCCTGTGGAATTCATATAGCGGGGTCTTCTTGAGCGCCACCTAGACACAGAGAAAAATCAATGCAAATAAACCTGTTGGATAAAGTTAATATTTATAGAATACAGTTAATAATATAGTTAGAAGAATTATTACAGTAACACAGCATAGTATAAAATTTGTAGTGTGTTATTAAATCAGCTTAAGATACTGTGACCTTTGACCTCAAGAGCTGGATCCTACCTACGAGTCTGCCCAGTTTTACCTCACATTAGGCCACATTAGCTATTTACAGTTTACGAAACCAGTCCAAAGTCAGCTAAGCAGTTTGAATGAGACACTAAAACACTATCTGATCCACAGAGTAAGTGTGTGCTTGAGGCTTTATCTTTATAACATTATTACATTAGGTAATACATCACATGCTCAAACTGGAAAATTCAAGAGAATTCAGTGCCTTGTGACTACCAGTGATTCAGTCTAATTATCTTATCACTGTTACTGGCATTATTACGCATGGGGTTTCATAAGATCATATTAATTGAGAGATTGCATGGAATATAGCATTAAGTTTTAATTCATTTGTCACACCACAAGAACCATTGAAAATGAACTAACAATTAAAAAAGTTCAACTTCGCTTACAGATTCATGTTTTAAGTTAAAAATGCTCATAGACGTATAACTCATAATCTGTGCGACTCGAGTGTCGTCTGCGTTTGATGACGTTACAGGGTTTCCGAATGAACACATTTTGCTATGTGAAGTGAACTTTTACAAACAGTGTGTTGGGACAAAGACTATAGTTTGGGATCAGTGAACACTGCGTAGGGAGCCTATGAATCGGACCACAGCTTGTGTGTTTCAGTGATTCACACAGTCCAAGCCGCGAGGACTCTGTACGGATGGACGCTCTCGCGCTCTTCATTAGCGCAGCAGCTCGAGCGGACAGCACAGCAGATGCCCGTGTTTCTCCTGCATGAACAACATCCTGAGCCATAACAGACCCCTAGAACGGCACTACATTCAAAATCACACACACTCAGTAGTCAGGGCATTATACTGAAATGCACCAAGTGCAAACTTTCCCTTCTCGAACTTTGCAGGAAATAAGACTTCTGTCAAGGTTTTACAAAAACTTCGGTTTATTTTAAGTTGTTTAACGTTTGCATAGCTTATTATGTTTTTAATGATCACAGTTCCGTGCATACCTCTGTGGAAGCTTGCCTGTACTGCCGCCCCGTTGCCCCCAGACCGACAGTTAGCGTTTCCCTTGGAAGTCGGTTACAGAGTGCGTTTGCAAAAGCCCGAGCAAGCATGTTGTTTTTCGTTCAGTTTCACACCAGTTGTTCAAAAGCCCAGCGCAGGCACTGTCAGCTAGTCTGGACTCGACACACTGCTTTCACTGGAAAACAAGCAAGTGAATTCAGAGAATCCTGGGAAATGTAGTTGGAATTCCTGTCGTACGCGTGCTGTTGAGCAGTTCCCCACAGCCGCTCTTATCTTCCGGTAAACGATGGCGCATAAAACACTTTCCTTTGAGACACGCAGCACAAAAATTAGGGATGTGTTTCGCGAGGAATATAACAATTCTTTTAGCACTTTTGAGGAATAAATATTTGGGTAAAAATGATTTTCCATTTATGCATTTGGCAGACGCTTTTATCCATTGTAATTATAAAAAGCTATAAAAATCACAGTTTTATCATTTACTGCCTCACTAGTCTGTTTAATACAAACAATATGATTTCATATTTCATCAGAAAAGAGCGAAAAAGAAACTCATAACCAATTCTTACAAAGGTGTGTTTACAGGAGACCTTTTAATGTATCTTTCAATACTTGGCCGCAGGGGTAACAATCATTTCAGAAGTGAGGGAACAGAAATGTCAAATATATTAATACCTTTTTGTTTGTTTGTTTTAACTTGTTTATTTATTATTTTATTTTTATTGTCTAATTGTCAGGTTTTTATTTATTTTTCTTCTCCCCTTACTTTTAATTGGCTAAGAAATCAAAAACACTGCTGGTGCTGGACAACCAATAACTTGTATTCTGTAATATTTTTCCTTTTTTCCCATAGTGGCAATTTTATGATTGGTTCATATACTACACTTATATATATATTCATTATTCAGATACTTTGTTTAGCCTATTACATGACTTGAAAGACACACATAAACCATATATTATAATCCCCCACGTATTCTACGCCCATGCTTGGCCCTGTACGTTAAATAGCACTATAGGCCTACTAAACAAACAAAAAAAGCTATATTTTTTATACTTTCATATAAAAAAAATTGAAAACAACAAATCTCATAATGTGAATCTTTAACTAGTCGTTTAATATAACAAGTTTAACTGCACTAATTTAATTTTCATGAACAAATAGTAACACTTTTTATTTTTACGGAGTGATTCGTCATAAGAGTTATTCGTTCGAGAACTACGCTGATCGTGTGCAGTTTTGATCCGCCAAAAGGAACCGATTCATACGAGTCATTAGTTCGAGAATCGATGTAACACATGATCTGAAAAAGGACCTGTTCTCGGTTCCCAGCGCTAGCTATCTTACAACACAATTTCGCTAAGTCTTTAAGAAAACGTACACTTTTTATGTTGTAGTTTTGCTATTACCCTAAAACAATTTAAGATAAAATGGATATATAAGAACTCATTCTTAGTATTAAGCTGCATATTAAGATATTTTCTTGCAATATAATATTTTGAATGCCCATATTACAATATACACAAGGTCAACATGTAACTGACTGATTGTTTGGTCCCAAATCTATAAATAACCGTTCTTCTCGTCCATGAGGCAGCAGCTATTTTGGGTCTGGGGTTTTGAGCTGTTTTTAGGGGTAGAGGTGCCAGGCGGACGAGACAGACATAGATCATTTCAGACCATTCAAATCACGGCGGTTTCTCTGGCTTTTCTTTCGTGTTTGTCAACAACACAACGAACCACAGACGTTTATTAGCGTTTGATGAAAACACAATCTGAGGGTAAGTCTACACGCGCACAGGCATCAGTTTACCACTAAGATATATCTAGCAGTTTTGAGTTAGTGTGCATATGTGGAGCATAGTAGAGACATAAAACGAGATCATCTTTGTTCAGTCTATTCAGCCAAAATTAATCGGAGAGTATTCACATGGGTTCTGTTTTTTTCTTTTCTTTTTTTTTCCTGTTTACTCTCTTAATCTGACATATATAAGAGCTGAATAGAGTTTTTTTGCGTGTGTGTCATTGTGAACAGCACCAAACAAACAAATGTCCATGTTTATTTAATCTCAAACATGGAACATTTAACATCACTGCTGTTTCCAGACCTAAACTGGTTTCACTCATGCATCGAAGTTGGCTAAATGTTTGAAATAAATATGGCTGTTCAAAAGCAACAGCACTATATCCCCAAACTTAGACAAATGCAACATATTTAACATTAGTAAAGCTGTGCTTTAACTGTAAAATGTAATGGCTTTCCCCTTAATTTAGCATCCAGTCATTAATGAATGGGGATGTGAATAGTTATTCATATAGATGTCTTTTGCTTTTGTTAGGAGTAATAGTTCACTCAAACTTATAATACTGCCTTTATATATTCACCATCATGTCATCTACTGTAGGACTTTTTCATAATGGAAATGCCAAAGGTGAAAATCTGAAGACCGTTTCCCTTGCTCTGTCCCATGGAATTACAGTGACTGAAATTTCAGTCCGTTTCTCACATTAAGGTAATCACATGACTTAAAAAGATTTGCAATATTTTGCAAAAGCCGCATGGACCACTTTCATGGTGTGTTTTTTTTTTTTATCCTTTTTTTAAGCGTAAAAGCTCCAGTCTCCATTCGTTGTAATTGCATGGAAAAGTGAGACCAGTGCAAAATTTATTTTGTGTTCTATGAGAGACGGAGAGTCATACACAAAAACAACATGAGGGAAGTGAACATTGATTTCTGAATATTTTTGAATCTTTGAATCAGGTTTTTATTCTCTGTCTGTCAGTGGTGGGAGTGATCATGAAGTCCACTCCTTCTCCTCCTCCAGCATTTGTTCGTGTCAGCGAGCGAGACCTGACAGAGATTGAGCTCCATTCCGTCGACTCGATCAATGACCTGCACCGCACACACTCTGAACAGCACAGCAAAGGTATGTCATCATGTCAGACAGTGTATGTATGACTTTAAAATCCTTACTAATTTCTATAAAACTCAAACCCACCTCTCACTGTCAGGTGTTCAGCCACCCCGTCCACCACCTCCGACCTCCAATGGGAACCTTCAGATGCAAGATCAAGGAGTTCTCTATCAAACAGGTCAACCAGTCAGAAGGCCCTGTGTGAGCAGACTGAATGACAAATGCACTTCCACTTGGCGGCACTATTTTTTAGCATGTGCAGCCATTATTGCGTTCCTCCTTACTCTCATTCTTGTCTTCAGTTTTTTAGGTGAGAAAATCTGTTTGTTAACGCTGAAATTATGAAATGAGTGTTTGAAGGCTAAACTAAAATAAATGTTTTGGCTTCAATACAAGTCAAGGTCCATTGACAGCTTTTGTAGCATAATCTTGGAATTTACACTATACAGAGCCCCTAAGGGGATATGGTGATTAAAAAAATAAATAAAAAAATCAGATGAGAGGAAATTACATTTCAATGCTTTTGTGTTCTCATAGTTGCGTTCCCAGTTGTTCTATTACAAATCCTTTGCATTTTCCCACAAAGGTGCGTTCCCCCAATAGAATTTTGTGTTCCGTTGCAAAACTGTTGTGCCGAGACTAACCTTGCCATCAAAAAAAAAATCTAAATAAACCTCCCTTTATCTAGAATAAATACATTTCTATGTATTTCTGTGCCTTACTTTGACTGCAGTTTTTGTTGTCGTTATTGTTTCTACTTTCTGTGGTAATCATCATTATTCCACTGATGCTGTCAACAGAGCTTTTTGAACATAATGATTCCAGAACATTAATTTAGAGAGCCTGTTGAATTGGTGTTTCATCAAATAACATGTTTTCTGTCGCTAACCCTCCAGTCCAGCAGGGCAGTGCTCTCCACACACTTTTGGAGATGGTGAAACAGAAACAGGAAACAACTGAAGAAATCTCCCAACTCTTACAAGAGCTGCACAAGCTGCACATCAACCTCACAGTGCAGCGACCATAACGACAAATCATTCGACACAGATCCACAAGAGAAACATTACTGCACTGTGACAACACTGAGAGAAGAGCACCGATTACTTCACATCAACGTGTGATTCTGTCTTAAAGGCTTCTATTACTTCAGAGGAATCCATTATCTTGCTCAAAAACATTCACTTAGCATGCTGATTTTTGTGCTGTGTAACTGGACAATAATGTATTAATTAATGGACTTTTTCACCAGTATTTTGTACACTTAAATGCTTACACACTAGTTGGCAACTTGCTATATTAGTTTCACTACAGCAAATGATAATAAAAAACAACACAAAAAAATATGAATAATCATACTTGTAATTATATTTGAATTGATTATCACGCTAACAAACATTAAATTGTAATGTAAAACATGCTTGATCAAGGGCTTGATCATGCTTTCACTATGGTGAGCAATTGTAAGTGATTGCAGAATGACTGTAAATAATTATATAGACCATAATATTCTATTTAATAAGAAAAAATGAATTTTTAAAACAATAATAAATATAACTGAAAATGTTCTCACATTTTGTGGATTCCTGGTTTTAATGTGAAAGGTTTATCCATGCACATTGTTACAAATAACAAAAATGTAATCTTTCATCAAAAATACAACTAGCTTCTTGAAATGACTTTCCTTTTCTGCTTGTCACTTAGGCTGTGGGGTTATAGAGTACAACAGTTAGGTCCGGAAGTAAAAATACTATTCATTTTCTCAACATGAGAATGATAACTTAAAAACCTTTCATGTCAGACTTACTATGAGCTATGAGGTTTAAATCTATATGCTTTTGCTAAAGTCGACAGACCACATTATTTCAACTTGGTTACAAACATTTTTGTAACCACTTTTTTTTTTTTTTTTTAATTGTGTTCAACAGCAGAATTTCTGCTGGAAAACGACATTACCCATGATTCTGCAAAGAAATCTCCACCAATCAGAGAATCGAATCAAGCAAATTATGATAAATTTTAAGTCTGTTATTTCTATCTTTTGTTATAGTGCGTCAGTAGGAAATATCAGTTTACATTTGCAAACATTCATTTTGCCATTAATTGTAACAATCCAAGGAGCCTGACAACAGCCAGCGCTGCACACAGAGATCTGATCTCACCATCATCCAGTCTGTCTGGAATAACATGAAGACACAGAACAAACGGAGACAAACTAAATCCAGAATAACTGGCAACGTCTCCAAAATGCTTCAAGAAGCTTACCTGCAAAGCTACCTGAAAAACTATGTGCAAGTGCACCAAGGACAAAAGCTGCTTTAAAAGCATAGGATGGTCACACCAAATGTTGAGTTAATT
This sequence comes from Cyprinus carpio, assembly GCF_018340385.1. NCBI lineage: Eukaryota > Metazoa > Chordata > Actinopteri > Cypriniformes > Cyprinidae > Cyprinus > Cyprinus carpio. The sequence goes on along the minus strand of NC_056579.1, from coordinate 12,980,003 downwards.
TAGTTAATAGTTAACTGATAAAGAAAATCTATTTATGACATTATTTTTGACAGCATCCTCATTTTAGAGCATTTTTACACAAGTACCTAAAACCTTTCACAGTACTGTAGCTTTGCAGGTAGGTTTCTTGAAGTATCTTGGAGACATTGCCTCAGTTTCTTCATGTCATTCCAGACAGACTGGATGATGGTGAGTTAGCTTTTTAGGCATTGTTTCAGCTAATCTTACTCAATTTTGATATTTAACATCTACTTTTCACCATCCAATCATTTTGTGATGGATAAACTCAACTGCCACATTTTTTTTAATCATGCAATATTCTGTTTAATTCAGAAAGGTCACATTACAAATACAATGGGTTGGAAGCAGAGTTTCACATTAACTTTAACATGTATTTGATTTGCTTTTATTGTTGTTGGATGAATCAAAGTCACTGTTATTAAGTGTGTGGTTTATAATAATATGTAAAATCAGAACAGCAAATAAGTTCTTAGGAAATTCTTTGTTCACAGTGTTCTCCACTCCATCCTTCAAAGCAGATACACTTAAACTTTGACCTCATGTCACTGAGAGGAAGAGCTTCATGGGTACCATGTAGAGGGATCATGTAACCTGAGTGAGGGTCCCGTCGAGCACACCGTCCCTGGGCGTTACACATTCTTTTACTGCAGTTCCTGACACCGATCTGCAGGGAGGAGACATATTCTCCTAATACTGAGCTGATGTAATCACGCAAGAGAGCGCACTGCCGCTGGAGAAAGACAGAAACATATATAACAGCTGCAGCAGTGAGTAAGAAGATGTGTGCTAAGTCTAATATCGAATATTAGGCATTTTCAGTTTGTGTACTGAAGGTGTTTGGATTTATATGGAACATTAGGTTCACGCACAAAGGTAAATCCAGACTATAAACCCTCACACACACACAGTTAGGCCTACTGACCTTAGACTTGGCAAAACTCAGCTCGCCCCACAACACAACTCCAGTGGCACCTAAAGCAGCACTCTCACCTAGTGTGTGCTCCAAATCCGTCTGAAAAGATACACACACACTAACACAAAAAAATTAACACATAAAAATCAAATCATCAAAAAAAAAACAACCATAAAAAAATCAATAAATTACATACAAAAAATAAAATAAATAAAATATAATTACTTAAAACCAAAATCTAAAATACCACAATTAATTAAAAATTGTCCAATATTAATATTCTAAATTTTTTTTTTATAAATAAACACACAAAAAAAATACATTAAAATTATATTATTATATTATATTATAGCCATTACTGATATAACTGATAATTATTTTAATGTTATGGCTGATGACATAAAATTGTCCAATATTAAAATTCTAAAAAAAAAAAACAATTATAAATAAACACTAAAAAGAAAAAAATTAAATTAAAATTATATTAATAAAATCTTAACAATATCTTGTGTTAATAATCACTTAAATATTAAATATTATAAACAAAATTAAAATTGTCCAATATTAAAATTCTAAAATATTTTGTGTGAATAAGTAAATAAATAAACACTGAAAACTAAAAATAATGCTTTTAAATGTTAGCTGAATTGAGCTATCAGCATTATAATAAAATACATTTTGAAATTAACTAAAGATTACATTTAGGAGTGGTGTTTTAATAAATATAAAACAATATTTTATTATTATTATTAAACAATATATATATTTAAAAAAAAACAAAAGGTTATTTTTTTTTTAAATTAACATTAATTGACTCTATTGCCCCCAGAATAAGGTTAGTTACCTTTACAGTAACCAAAAAAAAATGTACATTTAGTATGTACAGCAGCACTGTGTACTTAAAAATCCAGTGGCCAAGAATTTACATTATTGCATTCTTGAACTGATCAGGATTCTGTGCTGAAGAAGAACTAAATGCTTAAAAAAATGAGAATGAGGTGAGTCACCTATGGCTGTACTGGGCAAAAGCTCAAAACTAAACCCCTCCTCTTTCAATATCTATTCTATCATGATAAAACTGGAGCTCAGAACAAACACAATGTAAAACCCAGTATGGAAACTGTCAAAGGGCTCTTGTGTAGGTACCCGATTAAGAAAGGCCAATGTGTGTGTGAATGCCACTCTGGTGTAGGGGAAAACAGGAAGTGCTTCGGTGCCAGGTGAATGCTGGGATGCCACTCGGAGGGCCTCAAGTACACGGTGTCTCACCATGAGTTGAGCGTGTGTGTGTCCTGCCAGCTTACGCCACAAATAAATGCTGGGATACAAGGCGGTGGTGTGTTGCCATAAAAACGCCAGGTTATCATTCAGAATCTCTGTTCCATTGTGGCACTGCCCCGTGTATCCACTCTGTCCTTGGCCATGATTGTTATAGCAACTGGGAAACCCATAAAACCCCCATAATCCCTCTGGGAAGAGGCGGACACCTAGGCGTAGAGTCTCTTCCATAAATGTTCTTGCTGCTAATTCAAACTCCGCTTTCGCCTCAGATTTCACTTCCTCTTCTGACATATCTGGATGTTTCCACCTAACCAGCTTTTTTGAAAATTTCCGATATACAATTCCGGTCCCAAAGTTCCACATCCATACAGGCTGCCATGCTTCCCAATCTAGCACTGCTAATCCTCTGAATGTCTTTCTCAACACATCACTGATCTGCATCTCGGCCAATGAGAGGTGAGCATTCAGGGATCCTAGTTGAGGCAGGCCACCATTGACCTTTGAGCCCTGACGGTTGATGTAGGGGTAAAGGCCCAGACGGCGCTGATAAAATATGCTCATATTCTGACCCTGAAATCTCTCCTTTGAGTTATGTATGATGTTGAACTGGCGCAGTGGCAGGGAGACCCCGTATCGATGCTGACACCAAGATGTAGGTATATTCCAGATCACTGAAAAGCCACGCCTCCCAATGACAGACTCCACCCCCTCAACCATATTCTGAACAGAGTTGCTGAGAGACAAAATGATTGACAGGGCTAATGTGAGGAAGGGATGGTAAATAGATGATCTCAGAAGCATGCCTATGAAACACACACAAATTAGTGTCATTTATATCTGATGAAAAAAAAGCAAATAATCTAGAAAAAAAACTGTATGAAACTTTTTTTAGTTTAAGCAAGACAATAGGCTAAGCTCAACATGAATTTTCTATTATTCTGTCTATACCGGGGGAGTTGAAAGGATGTCCTGTGTTGTGAGTACAGTATTGTTCATATAAAACAGGTTTAAAGTATACCTATGGTTGCCTGATAACCATATCAGAGCAGATCCGCAGTGGTAATCATGGTAAGGTGTCTCATAAAGTGTTGAACATTTATTTTTATGTATACACTCAATAACTGATGTTCTATTCATTGTTAATCAAAAAATAAATACATTAGCAGTTTACCTTAAAAAAAAAAAAAAAAAAAAAAAAAACACTTTGTGGCCATTTACTAAAACCAACTAATCTAAAGATGTTTAAATTACATTTTTTGAAATGACGAAAAAATAAATGTTGACCAGTTACAGGTCATACTATACACTATACTTATACATTTATATATTTACATAAACTACTGTTCAACAGCTTGGGGTTAAAATGGGTGTTTCTTTTTGTTGTTTCTTTAATTAAAAAAATTAGGGACACTTGTTTTCAAAAAAGAAGCACATAATCTCAGCAGTGCCATTTGTTTTAGCGATAAACACATAATCTCAGCAGTGCCATTTGTTTTAGCGGGGTGTGATAAAAGAATCAATAGAAAGTTTTTATTTTGATGAAATCATATAAAAGCAGCACATAATCTCAGCAGTGCCATTTGTTTTAGCGGGGTGTGATAAAAGACATCCTTTCAATTATAATTTTTTTAATAAAAAGGAAATAATTAGCAGTTAAAACACAAAGTAAACATTGGTATTAAGGCACATTCAGATTCTCACAGTATTTTGAATCAATACAGTTCAAACAGTTCAGGTTTACGAAATCCTTCTTGTCCTGTAAACAATGTGTTTGTGTATCCCTGAATTATTACAGACTGAAGAAGTGTAGTATCTTGTCCTTGTGCTCAGATGGGCAAGCCCTCCTGGGCATCCAGAAGATGGGCAGCCCTCTGTTGTCGGTGTGACGGCAGAAGACTGGAGATAGTAGAGGAGGTGAGGAGCAGGAGACTGGAGAGTCTGGTAAGGACTGGAGCCAGGAGATGACGGAGGACAAGATGGAAGAGGTGGAGGAGCAGGAGGACTGGAGAGAGGAGGAGGTGGTGGAGGAGCAGGAGGACTGGAGATTGGAGGAGCAGGAGGACTTGAGAGTGGAGGAGGAGGTGGAGGAGCAGGAGGACTTGAGAGTGGAGGAGGAGGTGGAGGAGAGGACTGGAAAGAGAGGAGGGAGGTTGAGGAGCAGGAGAAAAAAGAGAAGGGGAGGAGGGAGGAGGAGGGATGGTGGAGGAGGAGGTGGAGGAGCAGAAGAACATGAGAATGAAGAAGTCTGTTACCGGAGGGAGGAGGTGGGTGGTAAATTAGCATCACTCTTCCTGCCTTCTGTACAGGTGATGCAGGATTGTTAAAATTAGCATCACTCTTCCTGCCTTCTTCCTCGTTCTCTGCGCTTCTACAGAACTTGTGCAGCACCTCCATGGGCATGAAGGAGGCCAGGGTCCCGACATTTTGGACAGGCTTGGACAGCACAAACCCTAGATGGGCATAGAAGTGCTGCTTATCATGGGTGGTAAGGCACAATCGGGTGCAGCCCCGTCCTTTGGCATACCGCTCAACACCCTCCATCAGGATACGCCCGTAACCCTTCCCTCGTAATGTGGTGCACACCACGACTGACTCCACAAACAGACTATGGCTCCCCAGAACGCGGGACAAGCGGGCATGGCCTATCAGCTTCTCGTCTTGAGTCTGTCTCTCCCCCTTCAGCAGCAGGAGACACACTGGATAGCTGTGGCTCGACTGACGGAGCGAGTGAATTCGCGCCCCCATGCTGCGCTGCCATTGGGTATTGAGTAATTCTGCACAACCTTCCACTAGCTCCCAGCGCTCGTGAAGAGGTTCAATTCGAATGACTTCACAGCTGATGTTGCCATCACACCTGCACACACGCCAAGGGCACGGGGTCAACAGGGGCCAGTAACAACACTTGACTGAATGGCTCAGACGTCATTTACGTAATGGTCTTCATTCATTTGGGATAGATTATTTTTTATTCAACCTCATGTTGTTCCAAACCTGTATGACTTTTTTCTTCTGTGGAACACAGCAGATATTCTGAAAATATTTCAATCTTCTTGTTTTTTTTTTGTTTTTTTTGTCAGTACAATGAAAGCCAATGAGGACCAATCATGTTGTTTTGGACCCCACTGACTCATTGTACAGAGAAAAACAGCTGAAACATTCTTCAAATGACCTTCTTTTGTGTTCCACAGAAGAAACAACTTTTTAGGTTTGGAACAACATCAGAGTAAGGTTAATTATGAAAGGATTTTCCTTTTAAAGGATTTAACTTCCATATTTTTTTTTCCCAGCCGTGAAGAACAAAGGTGGAGTATCCACTTGATTTCTTATAAATCTGCAGTTATTTCTGTAACGTGCTGCAACAGCTGTCAGCTGTTTACAACACTCAACAGTTTTCATCATCATCACTTCCACATGTCATTTTCATAGACAAAAGTTAGAATAATAAAAAGGTAGACTGACTTTGTAAGTAATTCACAGCACTGAAGCAACAAACACAAGCAAATAACAACAGCCTATTTCATTAGCAGTTTTCTTTTTTCTCATAACACATACAATTATTTTTTTTTATCTGTTGAAGTCAAAATAGCAGAGGAAGTCATGGTGTGAATGTGTGATTCCGCTGTTACACCACATGGACTTCATGCTAATGTAATATATATAATGTTTAAAACATTTTATATTGTTTTTATTACATTAAACCAAATAAATAATTCAAAAAAACACAACTAAACTAAAAATTAGACAAAACAACTATGAATTTCCTATGTATGAATCCAAGTGAATAATGCAAGAAACCCTAATTTGCATTTACTCTGCAATTCCTTCGCATTTCCTATGTATGAATGCAAAGTGAATGACTTTATTATAGTAGTCATCAGATATAGCTTTTCCAATGCACCTAGAGAGCAGGGTGGGCAATGGTCAATATGCTAACATATATATTTAGTACAGTAGTTTTGCATGACTGCAAAATGAGATGCACAGAAAATTGCTGAAATTAAACAAGCTTTCATTTTACACAATAGTTCACATTTCATTTTGCAATTTTGAATGTCAATAGCTTAGTACATCAAGGGAAGCAATGGTAGTTGACCAAGAGGACAAGGTTAACGGCCAAAAATATCAGTATACTGATTGATTTATTACTGGTTAATTATGAACGGAACAACACATATAAAAGTAACATGCATTTCTACTCTTTTCTAGCTTGCTTCCTAATATCATTTTCTAATAAATAACTGAATATTGTTGGCTTCCTCTTTTATAAGTAGCTTTGGATAAAAATGTCTGCTAATGCATAAAATGTAAAAATAAATTTTAGTTTCTTTGCTAAAAAATCAAAACACAGAACCCATGACTGGACTAAAGGATTTAAACCCAGGTTCAGTGCTCCGACATAAACCATAACCACAATCCATTGTAAATAAAAACATAAATCAACCAAAACTGTAAACACCAAAAAAAAAATGAGCAAAAGTGCAAATAAAACAACCAGCCTCACCTGCAGCCCTCAGAGAGACAGAACTGCCAGTTAATGTTTAAAAGTTGTGTCTCATGCAACTGAAGGTTAAGATCAGGAAACAAGACAGTTACCCCCTGACAACCCTTCTCTGTAAGCTCACTTTAACACTGGCCTGGGGTCAGTGTGGCTGTCTCTAGAATTAATTACTTTTATTTTGGTAGGTGTGAGAGCCTGGTTCTAGAATCAGTAATTAGAAGAAACCGAAACAGCTTTCACGACTTTACCAAGCCAAGTGTGAAATGTGATGAGAAGTGTGTGTGGGTTTTGAGAAGGCTGCAAACCCTAATAAGGAGATGAGTAAAGCTATTCAGAGCACTGCCATTTAACATGTTCATTGAATAATTTGATTGTCAATGTTTGTTTTTTCTTCTTACTCAGGTCAATTGGCCCCGCATTTTTTTTGGCTGAACCCAGTTGTTCATTCAAGACTGATCGTGCTGCACAGCCAGACAGAAACACGCATTGTCTCTGTCTCAAGCAAAACTCGAAACGAGCGAGTCTTCTTCAGTCAAAGGCCACGCGACTCTCTAACGGGTACTGAACAGAGTTTTGATTCAACATTTCTAAATACGGACAACAGCTTAATAACTATCATAAACGTGTTTGGTAAAACCGATTTTAATAAAGGCTTGAATCTTTAATCAACATTAGCAGCATGCCCACAAGAGCACAACACGACAGACCGCAAGTCAAAGAAGTGAACAGATGAACAAACACAGCAAGCGGTTATGATTCCCGTTCGATGCTTGTGGGAGACACATGCGTTTTATTTTAGATTAGCTAATATGAGAGCTTATCGGTGATAACCTACATGTTGATAACTTTATCGCTGTCACAGCAGATGTTTTGAATCTCCCTTTCTTTCTAGTGGAGCAAGATGAAACAGCGCGAGTCGATTTACTGCCACACTACTGGCCATGTTCACTACCATCCCCTCGTTGTACATTCTGGAAGTTACTGTAAAGCCTGCTGTGCTCCGCGGCATTAACACTGCATACGTCAATTTATATACAGTGGAAGATCAAATTTTAAAGAACCAATTTATGAATCTTGATTGCTTAATAGACTTGACAGCCCCCCCGCCACCCCCACCCGAACTATGTTAATCTCCATCGCTCAAAATGTGAAGACTAATGTTGACAAAATTTCCAAATGGCAATTTCACCCAAAAACCTTTATTTTTGACAGAGAAAACACATTGATCGCAGGTGAGGTAGGACTTTACAACAAGGTTTCTTAAGTAATGTTAGATTAGCCGTATTTAACTGACAAACATTTATCACAGTTATTTATTCATCTTTGTTAATGTTAGGTAATTTTTTTTGTAAAATACAGTGTTCAACCGTAGTTCATTGTAATTCACAGTGTATTGACTAATGTTAACAAGCACACCTTTTGATTTTAATTTAATGCATTAGTAATTGTTGTTATTAACATTAGATTAATAAATGCCGTTAGATCTGTGTTCAGCTTCATTATTCATGTGAACTAAAGTAGTTAACTAATGAACCTTATTGTAAAAGTGTTACCAAAGAAGATTACAAAATAAAAAATTTGGAAGGTTACAGCTGGTCAGAAATTAGGAAGTGTAAAAGCCCTTGCTTTGAGTGACTTCAGCACATCTGCAGCCACAGTATCTACTATATTCTCAACACTGTGCTGGTGTGATCTCAGTCCATTTCTTCTTCCAGTCTCTTATAGACGCGTAGTAGTGGTTTCTTAGCCCATAACTTTGTTGAAGATTTTCAGATGGGTTTAGATCAGGACTTCTGGCACCGCCATTTATTTTTTAATTTCTTAGCTTAAAGGATCCTTTCCCCATTTTTTCAGTGTGACGGGGTCATTGTTCTTGCATGACAAATTGCCGGTTGATGGCGAGATGATGCAGGAAGGAACTACATGTTGCTGAAGAAGCGTTATGATAAACATTGCTTTCAACTGCCATGTATCTGTTACAAGAGGCCCAAAAAACTGCTGCTTCAGAAAAACATCCTCCAAACCATGACACCCATCTTCCAGCTTTCACTGACTTCTTTACGCAGTCAGGGTGCAGTCTTTCCCCAGTTTAAAGAGAAATGTTTTCCCATCAGGACCCAAATAAATTAACTTGCTGTTCTCACTAAAGTAGTGCAACTTTTTTGACCAGTTCTCCTCTCTCCACACAAACATGCTCCTCAGCAAAGGTGAGTTCAGCTATTTGTGGGGAGGCTTCATCACTGCAGAGTATACTTTCAGTCCGACTTCTATTAAAGCCTGCAGTGTTGAACCATTCTCCATCGAGAGTCTCCACATTGTGCTGTCTTCTCACTCATTTGTCTTATGCAGACAGCAGCCTTTTTGGGGAACTTGAATGAATTAGTGTCATTGTAATTTCTAGAAACTACAGATTCAGAATGATCACGCTTCTCTTGCAGATGGCTGCAAGCGTCATCCTTTTTGCCTTTGTGCTAGGACAAACCTCCTGTCACGGGTTTCAGTCACCTTAGAGTGGCCCGGCCATTACTGCAATCTCATATATTTTCATTTCATATTCATGGGTTTTATCATATAATAAAGAAAATTAAGCACCAGGTGCCGATTAAACACCAATAACTTGGAGGTATCTGTAAGTGTTCGCTAATTTTAGCATCAGAGTTCTTTTTCAAATATCCATTTTAATCTCGCGTTCTTTATATCGTGCTACAGTATATATTGAATTTATGAAAATATGCTTTTAAAAAACTGTATCTTCTATCCGCACCCCCAGTTAGGATAACTTCAAAATAAAGGACTTAGCAGGGACATTGGAAATTTTAGGAAATTATAGGTTGTTTTCTAATTCTGTTCTCCACTGTATATATATGCATTTTGCATATAAGATATGGGTGTTATCCCCATCCGACCCCACCCTTCACAATTATTGCTTGTTTATCACTGTTAACACCTGCTACAAACTTTACGACAGAAATCAAACATTCAAAAAAAAAAAAAAAAACATTATGCCACAATACTGTAAAAACAGTTACTTTAAAGGTTTACAAAATCCCGTGCATATTAAACTGCATAGTAAACGTTACTACGTGATTCTTGGGTTGTCATGATTTCAACACTTGACAAAACAGTTTAGATGTGACGTAACAATTTAAACAGACTTACATAACTAACTCTTAAAAATATCCAACACACAGAATAATAAACATAAATCGTTCCTCAGAAAAGTGATCATGTTCTGGAAAATAATTACATGTGTTCCAAGTTATTTGTTAGGAACCTTATATCAATTTAGCAGTGGCTTGCTGTGAGACTTTATCAAGCTGTTGGACATTCAATTATACGTACAGAGCATTATAAGTACACTCCATCTGAAACTTAAAATTCAGCAAAATTTCTCTATACAACAAAATACCTATTATAGAGGTTTCCTGTAAATATAATGTTCCCAGCAAAGTGATCAAGTACCAAATAGAAGTATGTCAATATTAATTAGGACCAACCCGACCACCTATAAATAATGATAAAATGTTTGTTCTCAAAAAAAACAGTTACAAAAACTACATTAAAAAAAGGCCAATTTCTGATCAACAAGTATGTTGAACCAACAAATTTTAGTTTATATGAAATATGCGGCATATAGGGCCATTTAAATCATTCCTTAATGCTTGGAAAACAATTGAAACCAACCATATTTTCAGCGAGCTGCATTCTCTTGCACAAATTAGGACATGGTTCAGAAGGAAACCAATCAGTGTTTATGGAAATATTAGCAAATGTAAATCGAGAAAATTCAAAATGAATTGTGACAAGAGAATTTGCTAAAAGAACAGGAAAATGCCAAGCAAGTGTTGAGATCTGGCAAAATCTGATAAGAGTAATGGTTTCAAAAATTAAAAAAAAAAAAATGTAAAATATTTTTACTCTCCGGTAACTGTAGGGAATAGTAAATGATAATGAAGGCACATTTCCTTCAACATTTTTCCCCCCCAATGTAATATAACTACCATAATAGTGGCAATGATACCATTAAGAGTCTATTTCTCAAACTTTTTAGAAAGAATCTCAGCAGAACTCATTTTGATAACCAAATGATACCAGTGGTCAGGATTGCAAAGATTATTTTACATGACTTTAGTTTTTTTAATGTCTAGCTGGATGTTTCTTTAACTTTCCACGTCTCATAGGTACTAGGGTGTCAGTACAGTGATGTGGAGCTTAAGCTTTACTCAAATCTAGGAGGGAACAACGATGCATTATTAATTCAAATCCAAAATGGAAAAAAACGTAACTTCACTTGAAAACAATAATATAATGCCCCACCCAAAACACAATAAAGGAAACAGTGTATCCAAAACATATCACAAGACGCCTGGCACAGTGACCCATTGTGTAAGGAATGAAATGCATTTTGAACACTTACTGTATAAACCACCACACTCTCTCCCCGAAAAAGAAAGAAAAAATTAATCCAAATAAAAGCAGGTACATCCTGATTTATCCAAAGTGTATTAAAAGTGACAATTGTAAATGCTGAAAACTAGCCAATCCTTTGCAGATTTTAACCAACTAATGCCCTAAAGAAAAAAATAATAAGACACGATGTCAAACACTTACAAATGGTGTCTTCATTCAAAAGATTTACAAACACAAACTGATACCTGACATTTTAAATGGCACTGTTCCTTTAATTACAGACGCGCAACTCCAACCACACACACAGGTTATAAACCTTAGCAACATAAGAGTCCCAGCAAGGTTACCAAATGTCATGCTTTATTTATTTTCAGGACGACTCATGCAGACAGGACCTAAAAGGGAAACATTCCGCACTAGATTGGCGCCGGTGCATCCTCCCAATTCGGGGCCGGTGCTTTAACAAGGAGTCAACCCGTCAACAAAAATAATAATAATTACTAACACTTGATCAAATTAACACCATGTGGAAGTTAACTGAGAAAAAATCGGTCACTGTGGATACTACCAAAAACTTTTATCCTCCAACCAGCCAGGGAAAGGAAACAGAGGTCATATTTAAAACAAGTTTACAAACAATTTTGAACATTATCATAAAATGCTCCTAACAAAACGTGCATTTATTTTGTACTTGTCGTGTTTTTGGCTTTTTTATTTCATGAACCTCTAACCTTTTTCTTGTTTCAAAGCATAAAACTTCTTCAGATCTTGTTCTGTAATTTCTTTGTTGTTGACTTGCAAGTGACCATGAGAAAGGATGGGTCCTTGGCTGGGAATTTTGGTTCTGTACAGAAATGAATGATGTGTGTACAGTGTGTTCTGTGTGTGTGCGTATGTCCTTCCAGGCTGTGGTTGGTTCAGGGTCACAGAAGTTGAGCTGTGTAATGTTTCTATTCGTACTGAGCAGCTGACGCAGTGACATTCAGGCGTCTGTGTTTGTGAGGTATGATTGGAGGAGTAGTGATTTGAGTTAGTGATTGGCCAGAAGAATGAGTGCACATAAAAAGGGAATGTGTGCCTACAAAAGGTTTTAGGAAGTGTATAACCGTGTTGTGTTGTATAGTGTGTGTGTGTGTGTAGTATGTACGTAAGCGACCGGTCACCAGTCTGTCTCAGTCCACTCCAGGTCCACACTAGATCCAAACAGAGCCACCAGCTGATCATCATAGGGGCAAATATTTCCTCTTCATGATCTCTTGCAGGGCCACCAGCAAAGCGCTCAAAGGCTTGTTACGTCGATCACTGAAACCACAAACATGTGTTGGCAGCTATGGCACACATTTCATTTCAAAGCAAAAAAATTAAGCTAGACGGACTCAGAGATACTTACCCAAGCATTTGACGTCACCTATAGCATAGGCTGAGGCAGCACGTGGTTTATTAGTGACGAGAGCAAGTTCTCCGAAATTAATGCCCTCTATCTGCAGCGAGTGATCTCCACCTCAGCATTATCCTGTCTGTCTGCTTTTGTCTAAAAATAGTGTAAAATGACATTTTGGCATTACAGTTGGGGCGAGGGGTTAAATTTTTTTAACAGTCTTTCTGCACCGCTACAATTGTTAAGTATTATAATTACTAAAATAACGATGCACCAAACATAAGCGATGGTTAAGTTAAAACTCTAAGATTCTCCAACATTTTTGAGGAAAAAACACTATATATGAATGGCTTGTCTCTGGCATTTTAATCTGGGACAGAAAGTAATTTAATAAAAAAAAGAAAATCGTTTTTTTAGCAACATTTAAGGAATTTAAAGGTATAATTTCACAATGAAAGACAGGGAAAAAGAAAGATACTACGGAACTGGCACTTTACTCTATCATCAATCTTCACCTCTCACTGACTCTACAATCGGAGAAGCCAATCAGCATATCGCCCTGGTGATAGAGCAGCCCTATCTAGTCATGATTAATGATACAAGTAGCATCAATCAAGAGTCCCTGATCTTCAGTGCAGCACGCTGCTCTATTATTACAATGCTATAATTACACCTGCTGTGTGTCTGTTGGCTCTTTCAGACATGCTGTACTGCTCTAAGTGTGTAAGAGCTAAAACAGAGGCTATTCTAGATTCTCAATGGCAATTTCATTCACTGACTCAAACTAGATTACGGTAAAATGTGTTTATGTATAGAGGTAATGTACAGTGGCATTAGATAACAATATGGACAGTTTATGGGAATTTTTCAAAATACTTTTAATTACATGTACTGGGTGATGTTTTAGTGTATGTATGAAATAATTTTTATTTTGTAAAGCACGTTTTTGTTTTGTTTCAAAACATTTTAAAGAAAAATCTTAATTTTAATATTCAGTTCTACATTTAATAGTTTAGGCCTGGGGGATAATGTACATTTAGTGACAATATAAACAATCATTAAAATTTGTTCTAAATGATTTAGACATTTTATATGTCCACATATAACTTTATGTGAGTGTACTGTCTGAAATTTAAATGAGTTATTAATTTTTTATTATGACAGGTTTTTTAGAAGAGAGTAACAAAAGATGGAGGTTATCATAATAATTACTTTGAACATGTTCCATGACAACAGTGTCACAGTACTTTGTCTTAATTTTGAATACCATATCTTTTATTTTAACTTTAAAAACCATTAAAAATTATTTTGAAGTTTTGTTTGAAAGGTGTAGTCTTTGACTAAAATTAACTTTATTTTAAAGACTATGTTGTTGTCGTCCAATGAAATTCATACACTTTTCATTTCCTACTTTCTGTGACAACTGTAAAGCTCACCTGCATAATAATACGCTCTCCATCCTGAAATGATTTTTACACCAGCACATCAACAATCTTCATCCTTTCAGATAACTATTAGATAGAAAGATGGGGTAAGTATTTGATCATTTCATTAGCAGTCTAATAATGCAACAGTGTTCCTCTACTCATCTTAAAGTTTTTCTTCAATGTTGCCTGATACTCTTTCACAGAACCACTTAAAAACGTTTGGCAAATCAGAATAAATGTTCAATAATTTTCTCACCTCTAGTGATTTGAGCAGTGGGACAGGACTCAATGAAGGTTTCATACATCCTTTCTCTTCTTCGCATTGTTCTTCACTACTAGTCTACGGAACGTTGCCCGATCCTGAAACAAACATACAGTTAGTATCTGTAATAATTCTTATGACACACTTACTTTCAGTCTTCATAATTGTTGTAAGTAGAATGAAAGCCAAATTGCTGTTCTGTGAAAATGTTTTAACTACATGTCCACAAGGCGGTGCTGTTACAGAGCGCTTCCTCAGCAGGGTCTGCTGTCAGCTCACTTGCTCTCTCACACACTCACCAGTCCCCAGAGGGCTCCATCTTCCTTGGCAATGATGGTTGCAGCCCGTGGAGTGTTGTACATGAGGGCCAGTTCTCCGAAACTGCCCTTATTATCATACTGACCCACGCAGCAGCCCACACCATCCTTCTGTACCACGATATCATACACACCCCTGCAAATGGACAAAAACATATATTCAGTTAGGCTCTGTGGTGGCGATTATATTGTTACTATTCTGATATCCTGACCTATAGGTATTGACATTCAATATGAGGAATATTATTATGGTTTGTGATAAACGACTAATTGAAATTCACATAAATTGTTACCAGAAACCTCAGTTCCTTTAATGAATCCAAATTGAATCACATCATGATTAGGGCTGCTATAATCAATAAAAATCACTAAAGCAAATAACTGAATGGCAATATCAAATAATTGGGTCTGTGCACAATAAACATACACCACTTTGCTGTAGTGAAAAAAGCCCACTTCATAGATTATAACTATATATAGTTTTGCATGGTCAGGTTGCCAGGTGAAGCACAGCTCCATGTGTTTGAGAGGTGCTTTTCATCTGGACATAGGATATTATATTACTGATATAATGTAAGATTAACAAAATACTACTGTTAAATTCAAATCTGGATGTTATAAATTCAAAATAATGTTTCCAATTTGAAAAACAAACTCTCCTAACACCAAGCCACTGGTTATTGTTATGATAAAAACAATAATAGTTACTGGACATCAAATGTAGCTTTTAATTTAATTATGTAATTTAATTACATGTGCATACAGTATGTAGTGCAAGTTAAATTATTTTTTTATAAAGAAAAAGTAACAAAGTATACAGTAGCAGTAAATGCATTTGTGAAAAGTGAAAGTGAAAGTCGTGACATTTGCCAAAGTATGGTAACCCATACTCAGAATTGGTGCTCTGCATTTAACCCATCCAACTGCACAACACACAGCAGTGAGAACTATATCCAGCGCCCGGGGAGCAACTGGAGCAGTGGGCAGCTATATCCAGCGCCCGGGGAGCAACTGGGGGGTTGAGTGCCTTGCTCAAGCGCACTTCAGCCATGAGTATTGAGGGGGGAAGAGAGCGCTGTTCATTCACTACCCACCCACCTACAACTCCTGCCAGCACCGAGACTTGAACCTGTGATTACCTGTGACCTGTGTTTACAAGTCCAATTCTCTAACCATTAGGCCACAGCTGTCCCATTTATTGTTAGAAATAGAGCATTGGCCAAAATGTGCACACTTTTTACATGAAATGCTGGGACTAAAAAATGGGATTTTTTTTTTTTTTTTTTTTAATTTGAATCAGTAAAAACAACTGATAGGTTAATCAATTTTCAAAAATAGGTGACTGTTAAACTGTTATTAACCAGCCCTGCTGTACAAGAGTATCACAGACACAGACCGGCAGAACATAAAAACAGTTTTTAAAAAATATATATACCTCTCGATTACATAAAAGTTATCTCCATCTTCTCCCTGATCAATAACGTGCTCTTGTGGCTGCACAAGAACCTCAAACATGGCGTCCAGCACCTCTGAAAACTGCTCCTGTACCAGAGAGAGACAAAAAGTCTGATGAAGGAAATGCGTTTCTGGATCATACAGTACATATTTAGCATCCACTGTAGGGATATATGCAAAACTACATATTTTTTAAAAAGCAGGCACATTTCTTAGGGTTCACTGCTAAACAGAGTGCAGCAGAACAGAGTGGTTTCAACTTTTTTTTTTTATCTTGACACGCCATCTTAAAAAACTCAAGACTCATTGGTGCAAGATGCTGAATGAAGATGAGGAAAAAACCAAAACGGCAACATGCAATGCAATACATGCATTGATGTTCACAGTGACATTTCAAAAATAGTGTAGAATGAATGTGACAGAACAGTCCTTTGATAGACATAAAAAAAAGGTAAAATATTTAACTTATTTCACACAAAACTACCACTGTCATTTTTTTAATATTTATGGTTGAGGATTGTGAATTACAGAAGTTTTTAACGGAGAAAAATTTAAAAACGATAAATATCCTCAAAACAGGTTTTAGCACACTGATGGTTACCATGACTTTCAGTATGTAAAAGTTGCATCTTTTAATTCACTCCATTGAAAGCACCACAGCTAAAACATTATATAAACATAAAACTAAAGCCTAGTCAACATCACTAATTGACCCTGTTATTTGCTGGTGACAAGCCAAACAGAATATATAATTATATATATAAAATATTGCTATCATAACATCATTAATGTAATTTGTAATGATATTTACATAATATTACATAACATACAATAATATTTATATTTGACAATGGTACAAATTCAAAGTAATGCAAATATTTCCACTTTTGAAACTCAATTACATGTTCTTGTTAACATTCAAATACTTCACAGAACGTTTATGTCTACTGACCAGAGCACAACTTAGTCATGCTATATGACATCAGCAGAAAATAATGCAAATCAGTTCAAGTAACAATGTGTTAAAAAAACAATATGTTCCTCTAAAATGATGAACTAACAATGGCAGGGTGCTTAGGCACATGTGATCGGTCACACATGCAAACCGAACCTGACTGACTCGCTGGCCTGCACAGAGTCCAGGAGTGATACAACCTGGATGACGTCTGTTTACAGTTTTATAGCCCTCATATCTGCGTGTGTGAGTGTGCGTACCTGATCAAGAGCCTTGAACAGCAGAATGTCCCTGCAGGCCTCCTGTAATCTACAGCGCTGCTCGTCTGTTTTTGGATGGACAACTCTCGGCTCAGAATCTTCCTCATCATCATCAGGGTTAAAGGCCTCCGCACACACTATGAAAATAAATTATTATTTACTTGACAGTCACAAACAAAGCAACAAGGACGTGAATCAAAAAAATTCTTAAAACAGGTTTTAAAACTTTTTTGACAGAGACTTTTATATGTTCAAAGAAAATAGAAAGCACTTTCTATTCATCAAGAATCCTGAAATACAACGCATCACAGGTTTTACAAAAAATATTAAGCAGCATAATTATTTTTTCAATACATAAATATTTTAATCTAAAAACTCTAGACAGGATGTTCACTTTTTGAAAAAAACTGTTCTTCTCAATGAGTTAAAACATGTCTTTCATATGATGATGTGGGACTCTAAAAATCCCACTTTAAAGGAATGAATATGTTTAAAGAGGGGATTTTTTTTTACTGGAACACAATTGAAAGGAGGACAATGACTGGGCATCTGGCGGCGTAATTACTATAAAACAAACACGAGGGGAAATGACGGAAAGGCAGAGCACTTATCTGACACACACACGCTTTAAAGTTTAAACCACATGATTAGTGCAATGACGTCAAACAGAACTCACCCGACACTCTCCGGTTAAATCTGCTGGGGGAGGAGCTGTGGAGCGAAAGAAAGAAAAGACAGAGAGAGTTAATGATGGTTCAAATTCTGAGAGAAGCTGCATACTCACAGACAATGTTAACAATCAAATTCAGTCTCCAAATCTCACATGTGCCCTTCAGTAACCGTGTGGGTGTGTTAAAATTCGGTTAGGTCAGTCAAAAGGCCTGTCCTACAGGCTGCACCAGTTTTCAAGAGATTGCATTTATGTGTGTACGATCACAGCTGAGTGCACTAGCACGACTCTCAGGAGCCCTGCAGGTTTGCACATACTCCTCATCCTCCTCTCTCATGGCGCTGTTACAATCCATCAGTCCATTAACTCTTTGGTGTAAAACTAGCAATAATGTTTCTAACATACACACTCCCTTTTAGAAGTTCTGCTCATAACCAACACCTCCAACAGATTTTCAAAGACCAAACGCATCATCATGTTTGAGCACATTCTTACAGTAATTAACCTGCAACACAATACGCACATTTTGTAACGCATGGCATAGGCTACATGCTCATGTTAAATGCCATTGAATTGTGTCTATTCACACATAAGCTTTCAGATCTACACCTCTTCGCAAATTACTTAACACTGTGTGTGTATGTTGCCTATACAAGGCGGCGTAATACATGGATGTGTTGTGAGAGCACTCAAAGAAATGAGTGTGGAGAGTGCACGAGCACGTGAAGTATCGTGAGATGGGGCACTTCAACCTCATGTGTAGGGGATATCAAGTGGCCAAAGTTGCCATGACAACAAAAATACAAGGAAGACCTCCTCATCTCTATAACAACTATCCCCCCAAATACACACCCACTCACTCTCTCTTGGCAACCACAGAAAGAGAGAGGGGAAAAAAAAAAAAGAGAAGAAGAAGCACAGACAGTGACACAGGAAGGAAGAAAAAAGGGAAAGGAAAATGGGTGAGAGCAATATTTCTAAGAATACACAAGTCGATCCATTTTGAAATCATAAAGGGATAGCTCACATGAAAACCAAAGGGTTGTTATCATTTATCATAAGTTTCATAGAAGCAGGCCACATGACTTGTCTACTAGTCTCCTGAAGTAATGATAGCTGTCTGTGTGTGGGGAACAGACATGAAATTTAAAACGTTATTTACTGAAAATCTTTCCCTCCTCCATGCTTCTCATATTTCAATTTTTTAAGCTAAAAAACACAAAAACAAAAAACTTGTAGTATGGCTTCAGAAGAGACGCAATACAGCGCACAAGTCAAACCGACTACTTCTACGCTACTTGCATCCACTTTTCTTGTTTTTGACAACAATGGCTAAGCCATTGTTTTAAATATTGCGTTTATTAGACACTAACATTTTAACATAAATTTGTCATTTTATTCAGCAATGATGCCTTAAATTGTTTAAAAGTTACAGTAAAGACAATAATATTGTTACAAAAAGATTTTTTTTTTTTTAAATAAATGCCATTCTTTTTGAACTTTTCTATTCAAAATAAATAAAAAATATTAAGCAGCACAACTGATTTCAACATTAATAAGAAATGTTCCTTGTGCACCAGATCAACATATTAGAATGATTTCTGAAGGATCATGTGACAGTGAAACATGGTATAATGGCTGCTGAAAATTCAACTTTGCCATCACAGGAATAAACAACATTTTGAAATATATTTATTCCATAAAATATTTTCAAAAACATTTTAAACTATTGTACCAACCCCAAACTTTTGAATAGTAGTCTAGGTATGTCAAAATCTTAATGTAGCTAAAACGAATGTTTTTGATAATTAAAAATATATATAAAAAAAAAAAACTGCAAAGCCATTTCAGCATGTAATTTGCCTTAAAGGGTAAACCAGCTAAACACATGACATCCAGTTAGTCTCATCCTCAGACGTCATGCCCACGGACCGTTAGCTAAATGTCTGATGCATATGGCACGCAAAAGTGGAAACACTTCAGGAGTTTCAAAGTCGTCATCGGATTGGTTGAATTATACAGGATTTCCAGGAGACGTGTGTGTCGCGTTCTTTAACGTTCCACCTGGAAACAAAGATGCTGTGACGTTAAACCCCCTCACAAAAGAAGAAAGCCATCGTGTCTACAACTGTAACGATGAGCGCAGTTTAAAAGTATGTGAAATATTTAAAGTTCGCGGCACAGAATCTTTAAAATACGAGAGTTTTACACATCAGTCTGTTATTGTGGCGACATTTCCACATCTCGAAATGTGATGCTGAGACGAAACAAACTGTGATTGGTTTTTTGACATGTCGGTCAAATGGCCTTATGGGCGGGGCCTTGGCCAATGAAAGCTGCCAAGGATTCCAGACCTTCAGCCTTCAGCCTGAAGGTCTGGCTAAGCGAGACTAACACCCAGCTAACACATTCATGCTTTAATGGCAATAATTTAGGCCCATTAAGGCCCACTATGATTTTCTTGTCTGTATATGGTTTAAGACCCTCCTTCAATGTAAGTCAATGGGATTTTTTGCCCATGCTTAGGCTTTCGGTCAGCAAGCCATATCATCTGAGGTATCATTTACGGCCAAAGTACAAACATGCCAGCATTTAATACTTTAGGTTTAAGAGTTTGTTAAAATAACTTTTAAGTACGAGCAACTGTAACTACAAACAACAGTAACTTGTGAAATGCAAAACTTAAGCACTGTTCTGTCTGTCTTCTTATCTATCTCCATGTCATTCTAGATATCCTCATGCACCCAAAGCCTTATCATTCTCTCTCAATGCTGGCAAATATTAGCCAGAAGGGGAGAGAGACCAGTAATTTTAAATTTCATTTTAAAACGCATAACTTTTAGCTACGATAACGCCTGTCGTTTACACTACTCCGGCGTTTTCGACCCTCAGAAACAGAGACTTTCGAAACCACTGCAGACTAGGGCTGTGCGATTAATCGAAAATCGAATTGAAATCGCGATTTGAGATGTTGCGATTTGCTAATCGCAAAAGCCTGCGATGTGGACGCGATATTACTCTGTTCCAGAGCATATCATGACTGCCAGCCTTGAGTGACAGTCTTACTAACCAATAGAGTGAGCTCACCTCCGTTCTCCCCAATCAACACTGCTCTAGCCAACTGCGTAAACGCCCACCATTAATAAAAAAAAAAAAAGAAAGAAAGAAAGTGGGAGAGAGACAGAGTGAGATTATGGCGTCTACAGGGTCAGATCAATAGTTAGGCAAATTAAAACTAAAGAAAAAATGTTATGTAACTTAAGCTTCGAAACGACACACAATGAACAAAAAAGGTAACTTGCAAGAGCTGCATCACTGCATATCAAGAGCATTTCTTATTGCATGTTTGCTATTCCCAATTCAGATCGCACACACAGTCTGTATCTCTGAATGCTTCTCATACTCGCTCCTCTCTTACCCACGTGGTGCGAACCCCATGTCACGGACGAGCCGTTCACACTTGCCGCACTCTCGCAGCCTGTTTCGTAATGCTCTGTTATATTCGCGCGCGGCCCTGCACCGCAAATCTCCACGAGCGCATCTGGCAGTATGGATGAGGCTTGATGGACGTGCGCAACCTGCATCGACTCGTGCCTGGCTCTGTGTTTAAATGAATGTAAATTCAGTCTAACTGCTTGCTAATTTCACTTGGAAGAAATGAAACATTAAGCACATTTTCCACGTGTTCTTAAAATCCCAAATACAATATAACATATGTAATACTTTAATAATTGACTAAAGAAATACAGTTCTTTATTTATAAAAAATAATCAAATCTTTCCAGTGAAATGCAGTAATTAAGTTAATTCTGTAAAAGTAGTTATACTATTATAATCTTGCCTGCTGAAAAAAAAAAAAAAAAATGTAAAAAATATATAGAACCCCTCTCAAAAACAATTGAAAATTGAATGGATTTCAGGGTTATAATGGGAATTGTTTTGGTTTTAATGTAAACTATAATGGTGTCTATTTGATGGATTCTATTGGTGGGATGTAATATGGCAGATGGAAACCAATAGAACAACAATAATTTCTATTGGAATAAAGCCAAAAACAAAAAGGAATTTTGTAATGGTTTAATGGAAACTAAGAATTTTTTTTTCTCTTCAGCAGGGTAATGATACTCATACTGTGATGCACATTATTGACAATATTGAGCTGAAGCTTGACTTTGCAAATTTAAAATCGCAAATCAAATCGCAATATCTGTCAAAAAAATCAAAATTAGATATTTTCCCCATATCGCACAGCCCTACTGCAGACCCAGTTTGAGTTTGAAAGTCTGGGGTTGCTTTTGAACAGACCAAAACTGAGACTTTTGAAAACGATGGCATGGCTGCTAACATTTGGTCTGCGTATCCTTGATAAACGTGTAAACAATAACATTATGCTCATTGTTGTACCTGCATGAATGTTCATGTGACATGCATTTTCAGTTGTGTTACGAACTAGTGAGATGGTATGACTAAAATCCATTATCATGTGAGAGTCACCATCTAAACTACAAACACTTGCGTGCTTTCTCTCACACAACATGCATAAACAACCATACTAAACAAGATAATGGGCACATACATATACTAATACGCATACAGGTACTCAAACCCGTCAGCCATTAAGGGTTTTCTATAAATGTTGAAAGCTTTCTATAAATGTTGATAAAAGTTTTTTTTTAATGATTTTTGAAAATAGTATCTTAGTTATGCTCACCACGGCTGCATTTATTAATCAAAAATAAGGTTGTACAACTTTTTTATATAAAAAATTGTATATATTTCAAAATGTAATTTATTTCTCTGGTGGCAAAGCTGAATTTTCAAAACTTATCAGTCCAATCCTCAGTATCACATGATCCATCAGAAATCATTCTAATTTGATTATTTGGTGCTCATGAAATACTCTTGAGCACCAAAGCAGCATATTATTATCATCAATGCTGAAAAACAGTTGTGCTGCTTAATATTTTTTTGCGGAAGCCGTGATTCTTTGATTAATCATTTGTAATATCAAGAATGTATTCACGGTTAGTGTTCAAACACCATTTTTTTGCAAGGCCATACAAAGGCTACGTTCACACTGCAGGGCTTAATGCTCAATTCCGATTTTTTGAAAAAATTCGATTTTTTTGCAAGGTCGTTCACATTTTCATTTAAATGCGACCTTTTGTGATCTCCTGTGTGAACGTGAAATGACCCAGAAGTGACCCGCATGCGCAGAAGAGTACTCAACGGCCAACGACGTCACTCATTGTTTGCGGAAGTAGCTAACGTTAAACATGGATGTCAACAACAGTGTAGGCAACAGCGGAGCTCTTTTTGCAATATTAAAGTTATTTTCCCAACGGAGCCAGCACAATTACAATCTTCTCGTTTTAAGAAGAAAATTAAAAAGAAGGAGGAGAGCAAGGTTCTTGGCCATGGCGTTTTTGTGGAGCAGTGTTAGCAACGTCGGTACAGAGAAACGTGTGGGTGCAGAGTCGCAGCCAGGAGTGGTGAGATACTGATGGTGAGTGGCTTTTTTTCTTCTCGTTCCCGCCTACTTCAACGCAGAATTATGACGTTTGTAGCGTATCAATGACGTATGAGTCGGATACATGTGGCCTGGCCGTTCAGACGGAGGTCGCGCATTTCAAAAGATTGGATACATATCAGATTCAGGACCACATACCCAAGTGGCCTGGGTCACATTTGAAAAGATCGGATCTGTGTCGTTCAGACTGTCATGAAAAGATCAGATACAGGTCGCATAGGGGCAAAAAAATCGGAATTGGGTCGTTCAGCCTGCAGTGTGAACGTAGCCTAATAGAAGTAGGGCTGTGCGATATTACTATATATATATCGGATGGACAAAATAAAAAGTCTATCATTTCATATTATGCTCTATTGCTTATTTCCTGGTGTTCCAAAATACACTGTTTACAGTAATACTTTTTTTATCATTTGGATGACTGCGATCTTTACATGCCACCACGGGGCGTGAAGCAGAGACAAAACCAGGTGGAGAACGACCAGCCAGGACAAAACGAGGAGCTCGTTCCTAATTGAGGGACTGCATCTGTAGCATGGACACGCGTTTTAAAGCACTGCAATTTTAAACAACCAATTTTAAGCCATTGAAACACAAAACAACAGAGCTATATGCATGTGCCCGTCTCTGTTTCTGTGTGAGAGTAGCTGGCATTTTTTGCTGCTTTATTGGCTTTGAACGATTACATAAACACACTTAACGTTATATGCGTCAGAATCTCTGTCTTAGCAAGTATCCTCATAAACACAATGATTTAGGTCTTAAGAGAGAGTAAACAGCTGAAAAAGAAAACTCAGACGACTTCGGTCTTAAAGGGGAAGCTATCCAATATTCGTCCTGTCTGCCATTCATATTAAACAGAAAATCTCTCACTCCTCTTGACTAAATCACTTTTGTAACTTTAATAAGAAGAAATTAAATAATAATAATAATATTTTATTTATATATTATATATATATATATATATATATATATATATATATATATATATATATATATTTATATATATACATATACATATATATATATATATATATATATATACACATATATATATATATATATATATATATATATATATATACACATATATATATATATATATATATATATATATATATATATATATATATATATGTGTATATATATATATACATATATATATACACACACATACATACATACATACATAATAAATGTGTTAATTATATCTATCTATCTATCTATCTATCTATCTATCTATCGATAGACCGATATAATTTACAGTGAAGACTAATTAATTTACACAATGTATGTAGCATTTCTTATTGTTTCTTTTTGTCCTATTGCTTGCAATTACTTATCCTTATTTCAGCACTGACTGTTTATTTATCCTCAGTGAACTTGTTTTTTTTTTTTGTCTCTTTTTAGGCATGAAAATTCTATGGTATCAAAGATTTTAATATCATAAAAACCTTTTTAAAAGAAAAAACAACTATATTGTTATATATATCGTTATCGTGATATCAAATCACTCACATCGTGATATAATCACATCGCCCACCCCTAAATAAAAGCATTAATTTCATTAAAAAAAAAAAAAAAAAAAAAAAAGTGTACAAAGTAATAGTGTACATGACATTATTAACAGATATTTTTACATTTATTTTACTTTTTTTTTTTTGAAAAAACAAATTATTATTTTTTGAAAAAACCTAATATATAATACAAAAATAAAATAAATCAATAATAACATACATAAGTATTTAGAATTTACTATTTACGTCATTGTATTACAAATATTTTATAATGCAAGTATTTTACACATTACTTACACAAAATTCAGCACAAAATATTTGATGTGGGTCAAAACAATGTGGGTTCGTACATTTCTGAGCCCACAAAATTTGGGCATACTTATCAGTCAATACTACAATCTCAAATTAACTGTTCAATGGCTAACTCATACACATTTGCAAAAGCACAAAATAGACTACACAATGTAACACTATCATACAAATTCAAGCACCCTGGTTTCTAACTCAGCAATGTGGCAATGTGTTTTCATTAATATTTCATGCTCATCAGGGGTTTTAGGAGGTTTGGATAACAAAATCAAAATCCCACTATGCTACAGAGCCAGCTGTATTTTCTCTCTCTCACCCTTCCTGCTGTAAACAATCAATCTTGATGTATCAATGTCTCCCTTTTCCTTCATTCTCTAAAAACTTTGTCTATCTTTCTACAGCGCTCCATTTCTCCTTCTCTTTCCCTTTAGCCCTTATAAGGTAGTGTGGATCTGTCTAGCTCTGTGCCTATGAATTTAACCCCTTACTAGTGGCCAGAGGGTTACTTAGAGTAAGAAAGCATGAATGACATCTACAATACCAGGGATCAACAGAGATAGCTATTTACTCAAAATATACCCATTTCATTCACTTTCAAATTTACAAAAGCATATGTGAGCATTCAGTGGTGCTAAAACATCTGCAAAAGTGTGTTTTTGTGCATGATATGAATATTAGAGGCAAGGTCAGCACTGGCTCTGATTAGACAAGGCCATCCGTTTGTTTAATCTGCACCTTGACTGGACAAGGTGACTGTCTGTTCGCAAAATCGCTAGCCCGACGTCCCGGGGCTATTGTGTCATCCAGTCGGGCTACCAAAATGCATTTGACTGAACTGACTGACTGAATTACCTGGTGAATACTCTCATCAAAAACAACAAAATGCAGATGTGCGTACAAATGTAAGATATTCATTTCACAGTGTAAACTGCTTCAGTGATTTTAATGGTTTTTATAATGGTTTATAATGGCAGTTTTTGAGAGTGCCTGAACTCTGGCTATACTGAATGAAAATGTTTTTATTTGATAATATAATTGTTCTTTAAAAGGATAGTTCACCCCAAAAAATGAAAATTTTATGTTTATCTGTTTTAGACGCAAATGCGCTCAGGACAATTCGGACATTGCGGTGAATCAGAGGTAAAAAACGATATAAATACTGTTAAGTTTCTTGAAAAGACTAATCGTTTTGTGTCTTTACACATTAATGTATCGTCACGAGCCACAGGGTTTAATTTGATTTTGTTTGTGTATGTTTTTGACTCTCAAAGCTGTGATTCCCATCCACTTACATTATATGACTGAGAGACTACAACAGAGTTAAAAATCTTTGTTTGGTGTTCTACTGAAGAAACAAAGTCACCTACATCTTGGATGCCCTGGGGGTAAGCAGATAAACATAAATTTTTCATTTTTGGGTGAACTATCCCTTTAACTAGTAACTTACAATATTGTTATTAAATTCACATTAAATGCAAAGTCAGTCGTATTAAAAATATTTTATGGCATGACACTCTTATCTAGTACTTAAAGGGATACTCCATCCCAAAATGAAAATTTTGTCATTATTCAATTACCCCCAAGTCGTTCAGTATAAAATTGGCAAGAATAAAAGGAAGAAATACTTATTCTTCAGGTATTTGAATAACATCACTGAACTCTTTTACTTGTTCTACCTCACATGTTTTTAATAGTTGTTAAATATTGTTTATCTGCTTGTTCTACCTCACCTGTTTTTACTATTTGTTAAATATAGTTTTTTCCAATAAATCCAATAAGTCCAATAAATGTTCCTTTTTTAAATTGAGACTTGTAACATTTGGTATCATTATTGTGTGATTTTTATGATGTAAATTGAGTGAGCAAAAGCACTATCGGCTCCAAATATTGGCTCAAGAAAATCGGCAGCCCGTATCGGTCATCGACTAAGGCTGATGAAAAAAAATAGTTTTCGGCATCAGCACTAAAAAATCCATATCGGTCGATCCCTACTTGACACTGTTATTTATTTGGCAGTCTATGGCACAGTCTCAAGCCTACCGGTTTTCATCTAAAATATCTTAAATTGTGTTCCGAAAACGAACCAAGCTTTTACGTAAAGTGATTAATGACAAAATTTTAATTTTGCGGTGGAGTAACCCTTTAAGTAAAAAGCCAGGTTTTTATGTGTAGTTAATAGACACTATTAATCTACTTTGCCCGTCACCATTTATTGATCAAATAACAATCTATAAAGGTGCAAAACACATTTACTTAAGCTACACATATTTGAGAATCGAGATATTTCCTATTATAGTTAACATGTTTGAAAGGTTTCGAATAAACAGAAAAAAAAACAAAAAAACAAGCTTATATCAGATCAGTTATACAGTGTTATCATGGCTGCTGTGTGTCATATTTTATACCATTGTTGGTATTTGTTTTGAAAATATTTTTGATTGATGTGTTTTTGTCTCCTTTACAATATTCTACATTAAAAATAATGTTTTTTTTTTTTTTATTCTGGCTACTTTAATTTTGGGCTACCAAAATCTGAAGAGTGCCTGCCCAAAGGCTACTAGGGATTTTGAAATTTTGCGAGCCCTGTAACTCCTCTCTGATTGGCTGATACGGTATTATGTGGTGCTAGCTGAAGATCAAGGCACATCCAATCAAAGTGTACACCTGGCAATAGGAACCCTCCTATCCCAGTAACCTCCTCTACTTGATCCACCACCACTAATCAGACTGACCTGCAAACATCTTGTGTATGGTGTTGTCTATTAACATGCATAAAAAGGGGATTCGAACAATGCTTCTCGCTCTGCTGAGTGGGAAAAAGAGAGCAAATTAAAGATTAGATTTAATTGGAGACTAAAATAATGTAGGCAACAATGAAAATATTGTGCAGGGTTTCCACATCCTGCTTAGCCTTTGGCCTTACCCATGATGCCTTGAGAAAAAACAGTTCTGGTGTACTTCTCTAAGGGTGGGTGGATTTATGCCATAAGTGTAATACAGCAATCTGAACTCTTAAAGCCATGTAACTCCATCTTAACTTACTTTCTACCAGGGCAGCAATCAAAATGCAGAAATAATGTGATAAAGTCTATGACCAGCTACTGAGATAATAACACTTCATAAGCTCTTACGACCACGTTATAATGCTGCTTCTGAAATCAATGACCAGGGTGGGGTAGTTTGTCACCCTCTTGCTGATAGATATATAAAGAGGAAGTGCTAAAGTCCAGACTGTTATCAGAAACCTCAAACATGAAGAATAAGAAATATAGACACACCCAGGCACAAAAAAAACACACTAACAATACACACAAAAAAAAGAAAACAGGTACTGAAGCATTTTGTCTGTTAGGCAAACATCTAGTTTGCATGTGCATTCCTATTATGTGACAGGTCCTGTAATGAAGACAAAAACGTATTATTTTAGTCAATTATTTCATTCTAAACAAAGATTAAGACTGAGTGTAAAAAAGTGCAGGAAAAAAAAAAGCTCTTATTTTTCACATCTTATAGTGAAAACAGTGAACAATAAAAAAAGTTCAGTAAATCGAAACCAGACCAACCAGTTAGGTCAATGTGTACATATATGTATATATTTTTCTTTTATGGTAGCTATTTTAACACTAAATATTTAGACACTTTTTTGTTATTTAACTGCAAAAACATGGTTTTTGACTCAGTGAAGGTCATACAAACCTTCTAAGCTAAACCACATCATGGTTATGATGAAAAGCTAACCGCCTGAAAAAAATACAGTTCTCTTTTTCAAGGTTTAGTTCTGTATATTCCCATAATGTGAAAAGGGTTCACAGTCACTAATGAGTTTCTAATGATGGAATAACAATATTACAACTTGACAACAAGCAACCCAACAGTGAAGAGGAGAACAAACAGGTTCTTTGACTCGCTGTTAAGAGTATTTGCAGGTGGCTGTGTTGTGTGAGTAGAGACTCTGAGTCCATAAAACAGCAGACTGCTCTGTTCCACTCTATTTATCTTACTTAAAACAAAGAGTACTCTCTCCTCCACACAGAGGACCTAAAACACACAAAGCTATGAACTGGCATTATACTTCAGTTCATTTCACTTCAATTTTCAATAGATCTTTTCTAATAGTAACTAAAATGTATAAAGATATTTAAAGTTTTTTTTTTTTTTTTTTTTTTATTATAGATATAGGACGTAAATTGTCTGTAAAAGCCACAGGCCAGTCAGAAATGCTTGCTGTCTGTCAATAATGTTGCACATTCAGGTTTGGGGTTTGTAGAGAAGCCATGTCGTGAAGGGGTGGTGGCGTTCTAATTCAGCATCTAAGTCTAGCGCAAGTAAGAAAAACATCTGAAACTACTTACAGCAATTCTCTGATTCTACTCTTTTCCCAATCATGCATCTAAATTCTCACGGAAAGCAACAACACTGGAGTATGCAAGCCTGGAAGAGCAGTCAAATTTATCCAAACTTCCTGCATGATACATTGCCAGTTCTATATTGATGATGTGTAGAAGTTTTCTTGACAGTATGACGCAAAGTAAGAAGGATCAAGGTGGGATGGTCCTTAATGCTTCAGCCGTGCCCCAGCATGCTTTGGATTCCTCAGTTCACTGAAGCTCAGCTGTGGAACAACACGTCTCTCACGCAGAACCCATCCTGCCCTTTTTTCCTCCATTCTCTTCTGCATGCTGTTTTATGTTGTTATTCTGATTGGATATGCTGACGAGCAAATTACCTGATTCACATGAGCTGTATGAATACGAATTTGAAATATGAATATATTCTCAGAAATAGCATATCTGCCATCTTAGCACTGTCCTTTCACCCAGTTGTTCTCTGGCCAATGATGTACCAACAACAACTGTGAGAATGATCTACACGGGTGCTGTCAAATAAAAACAACTTTCTTTGTTACTACACTTGCACTAGAAAGAGCGCAAGTCAGCTCACATTTCCACCCTTTTTTAAATTCTCAACTTTACGAATCTAACAGCTCCTCAACTTCCCATGACATTATGGTATATCAAACTTGCTGAACCCCTCAGAGTCTCAGTGGAAGCAGTTAGGGCCCTATGAAATCTGTTTAATTTTCCCCAAAATCTGTTAAATTTTTTCCTTTTTTTCCATTTTAATTTTTCTAGATTACATTTTAAATTAAAAATATTAATTAACAGCTCCTCATCTCCCCATGACATTATGGGATATGTAACTGGCTACACACGTCAGAATCTCAGTGGATGCAGACAGTGTTTCACTCAATACTGTTTGCCTAATAAATTCATTTGTTTTTCTAACATTTGATTACAAATTGTGTCACTTATACTTGGATAAAACAGCTTGAATATAAACATTCGTGTAAATGTAATTACTGTTACAAATTCAGACATAGCAATCATATATGACATGACATACCTCTTTTTGCATACCATATAGCAGCGAAGTATGCATATTAGAACGTGAGAGGAGACTGATGTACCTGCTCAAATCAGAACTACTGAAAGTGCACATAATCTGTGTGATCTGAGATCAGATTTAGCACACAGATAGGACTTCCCCACTCCATTTAGCAAAAGGTTGTGAAAACAATTACAGAAATAAATATTAAAAAGAATCATCGTAAACAAGCCATAATCCAGAAACAGGCAGGCATTGCATATTATGCGGCTTGGTGAAATATGATTAAGAGATTTGGGCAGGTGTAGCAATCCTTCTATCCATTTCCGCACCTCTTCCTAACTTTCCTCCAAGGACGATATTTCTCTCAATGGATAAATTCACAATTGCTGACTTAAGAAATGTCTGCCAGTAAATTCAGCTTGGTTTCCACTAGGAAAGCGCAGCTGTTCGCTCTGCACTACATGAAAGGAAAGAGGCGCTGCTTTGATGTGCGCGAGCACACCTCTCCCCATTATGAAAAATCCCTGTTTAGCATTCTCAATGGCCAGACCGCATCCATTCATACAAGCAATTCATACAGCACGAATGGGCTAACATAGCCAGCCCGATCACACAAACACTACAATCCGTCTCTATTCAAAAACGGAATTGCATAAATATGAATGCAATCCATTAAGCGTGCATACTAGCTCTTTTTAATTCTGCATACACCGCGGGAAACTGGGGATGCCACTTGTCACTCTGTCAATCAAGCGCATGGATGGGAGCTCAATCGAGTGCCATGGAAACAGCCTAGAAAAGGCTGTTCCTCACGTTACCCATCACAAGGGAAATCTGACACCCTTGTTAGCCGTACAAACACGCTGTCCATTAAAATAAACAGCAATATCGTCTCTTTTACAGGCTTTGTAATAAGCGCATTTAATAAAGAAGCACTCACGCTCAAAATCTGAGTCATCGTCCTCGTCATCCTCGTCGCCGTTAGACTCCGTCTGCATCGGTTCGCCATCAAACATCACTCCTTTCCCCCCGGTTTTGGCGGCGGTCCCGGACCCGTCCTGGCTTCTGGTGTCCCGCAGGCGGGTGAAATACTGCACGGCAAACTCCACCAGGTCCGGCGGCCTCTGGCGCAACACCTCCACGGTGTAGCCTTGAAGCAGCTCCGTCAGACCGACTGGAATCTCAATACTCATCTCTAAACAGTAGTAGGGGGTTTGTGCAGATACCTGTTCTAAATGGCTCCTGAACTATGGTACAAAAATACAAATCAAGTCTTTCCCGTATCAGTGCATGCAGCGGGGTTGCAGCACAAGAAAGCTCACGAGGGACTTAGTTAATTTTGGTAGCAAAGGTCAGCTGAAACCAGCCCAACACATAAGACTCTTCGGGTTTTTTTTCCCCAAGGTGGGAATTAATCAGGCCGAGTAGTAGATTATAAAGGCTGACAGCTCTGTTTCCTCTTGCTGCTCAACAGATCTCTTGGCAAGGATGCTGTACTGTGCGTTGAATCAGTGACTTTAAATTGAAATCGCTCCCCAATTGTGTCGTGTGGTACAAAGTACGCGATGAATAGCAGTCAAAAGGTACAGTTAACAAGATTAGATGCTGATTAAACCCAGGCTGAGAGTTAGCGATGCAGCTAAGTTATCTGAGTTAGCAGACGAGGCCTTGCCTTTGCACAGAGTGTTTAGTATATGCGACGTTTTGTTGTCTAATACCTTAATAACGGGTATGCACGAGAGAATAAGCCAGTCGCGTGAATGAATAAACTTAATATAACGTACGTAAATTCAGAGAACTGTTGATAAACTGTATGACAGCTCCGTCTGTCTATATCACCAGCGCACGGGTCCCGTCTCTCTTCTCAGTTTTTTATTTTTTTTTTCTCCTAGGATTCCCTGTTTTGTTGGTCGTTGTAAACACGGCAGGTGTTTTAGAGGAGTGTGGGTAACGGGCTCTACCCGGGAGGTAGCTGTGTCGTCGCCGGGGGCTCGAGAAGGAGCGAGGCCGCGCCGGGGTGAATGTGCAGGCGGCCCGGCGCTGACAGGGACACCGGGTGAACCGGACAGAAGGGAGACAGAACAGGCCTTCTGGTCTTCTGAAATAGGGACAAGTGTCAGCTGCCACCGGAAAGCACGAAACAGCACCCACGGAGACGACTACACCGGCACTCGCGCGCCTCCAAGCACGAAACTGCTACGAAAACCCTTGGTAAACTCCAACCTTTAAGAGTTGCAGATATTCGCGTCGCCTGTCGTTGTCAGAGCCGCGGTCCGGTATGGATATGTGTCTGGACGTCGAGTAAAACAAATTTCGCCATGTATGAGCTGAAATTTTCTCGTTTTTTCCTCTGTAAGAACAGACCGTTGGTGTCTTTTCACGAGGCGCACACTCTCTCCGTCCCCGCGCGAGCCGCCGAGCCTTGGGGGCGGGGTCATAGAGTTCGAGAGCGAGCCAGAACGTCAAGTCCTGATGGACGTCGGAATTGACCAATCGCAGAGTAGCATGAGACAGTAGCCCCACCCCTTTGAAGAGAGTGTGCGAGGAAGCAGATGAAGATGAGTTGATCGCCGAGGCTGTAGTAGGGGGCTCAGGGCCAAATTCAGATCTCAAGCAGAGCTGGGTGCTGAGAAATAAACGGAAACACTCTCTCAAAAATACAAGTAAGGGAATAAGTATAGCAAAAGCCCTACGGTGGAGCTGTCTTACACGACACCTCCATATGAGACTTATCGAGTCATGACTTATATAAATGCGTTGTATATGCAACCATGAAACGTAAATGATTAACTTTTATGATCAAAAATAAAAGCTGATTAATTGATTTTGGGCTGCTTTGAAAGCACAAAAGCAAGGCTACAATCTTAACCGTCCATTCCTAGAAGGGCTCCAAGGAACAAATGATCTTAGATGTACAACTCACGAAACACATTTACGCCAAAAGAGAAGGAGTTCCCTGTCAGTAAATATAGAGCAGTTGATCTATTCTCGGGTCTTCATTCAGGTCGCAGGTAAAGCCGTTGCCATGGCCACACAGAACCTACCTTTAAATCCTCCAGTCATTTTCCTCGAGGTACCCCTTGCGCCCCCTGCCGGGTAAAAATAGCTCATCTAATCTTAAAGAGATATTTCACCCCATAACGAAAAGTGTCACCATTTAATCATCAACATATTGTTTCAAACCTGATTTTCTTCTTCTTGTTGTTCTTCTTCTTCTGTGGAACACACATTTATTGTACTGAAAATAGGTGTAAGTGAATGGTGACTTTCATTTTATCATTTTTTTAATCATATACTCTTCATAATATGAATAAAGCAATATTAAGGAAAATTTTGAAAATAGTGTTGTGTTAGGGCAGAACTCTCAGAAAAGAGGTATGTTGGTCATCCACAAAAATCGACACATTCTTTGCATGGCTTATTTTTGGATGGTTATTACTTATACGGGGAAGTCGTGGCCTAGTCGTTAGAGAGTTTGACTCCTAACCCTAAGGTTGTGGGTTAGAGTCTCGGGCCGGCAATACCACGACTGAGGTGCCCTTGATCAAGGCACCGAACCCCCAACTGCTCCCCAGGCGCCGCAGCATAAATGGCTGCCCACTGCTCCGGGCGTGTGTTCACTGCTGTGTTCACTGCTGTGTGCGCACTTTGGATGGGTTAAATGCAGAGCACGAATTCTGAGTATGGGTCACCATACTTGGCTGTATGTCACGTCACTTTATTCAATGTTTTGGCAACTAAACATAAAAATACAGAAACAAAAAAAAAAATATAAACAAAACATAAACAACAAAAAGACCAATAAAATAAATTATTAAAAGCTATATAGACACAAACTAACAAGTGATAAAAACATAGATATATATATATATATATATATATATATATATATATATATATATATATATATATATATATATATAAAAAATAGGAGTAATAATAAAAAAAAAAAATAATAATAATATATACTGTATGTATGTATGCATGTTTGTACCAAGAGCTCCCAAAAAAAAAAAAAAAAAAAAAAAATTCCTTGTGTGTTTGCACACACTTGGTAAATAAAGCTCATTCTGATCATTTGAGAGAAAAAGTCAGTTACCTCTAGGCCTCCCTGACAGTTTAAAGACTAAAAGCACAAGCCTGTTGCCTTGTAGAAACTGGGACAGAGGTGCACCAAGGGAAACATGCCCACTGGAATAACAGATGTGTGATTTTCTAGAACAAATCAGAGTGCAGTTTAGTTTTTATGGTTACTAAAAAAGATCCTTATAATGTATTTTCACTGGAGACTATATAAACTATTTTTCCAGGCATAATTATTTCTGGCACTGGCAAACCACAAATCTCTGTTGCACTGGATAGAAAGGGTTCTAGGGGATTTTTGGTGCTTAATCATAACTCATGACCATATGGTCCAAGTCATGGCACATCACTGGGGTGGGATCATCTGTTAATATTCATTAACACACAATGAATAAAAGGCACACTGTTAAAGGCACACAATCAATAAATCAATCAATCAATAAAATAAAATAAAATAATAAATATAAACATAGAAGACATTTCTCAGACAGGGGAGCAAAGGTAAAATCCATTGTGTTGGGATCAGTCTGAAGAATAAAAAATCCACAGAAACTACTTATTATTTAGCATTTAAATTTTATTATTTTATAGACTTTATAATTCAGAGACTGTAAAATTGCCATACTGAGAATTATTTAAATCACATTATAGCTTTAATTTCTGTGTTTAATAAATTACAGTATTCGTGCAAGAATTCAGAACTCTTTTATATATTAAATGTGCCATTCACTAGGACAGTGCAACTGTAGGAGAG
The DNA here is from genome assembly GCF_018340385.1 of Cyprinus carpio. Lineage (NCBI taxonomy): Eukaryota > Metazoa > Chordata > Actinopteri > Cypriniformes > Cyprinidae > Cyprinus > Cyprinus carpio. The sequence goes on along the minus strand of NC_056579.1, from coordinate 12,944,579 downwards.
GATTTTTGATGCCATAGTAAAGGCAAGCAACTCAAATGGACAATTCTAATCCAAATGAATTCATTATTGCCTAATGTAAAGATAATGTCCTTGAGAATATTAGCCGCTCCTCCAATCACAGTGCTCCTAGTACTTCCACTTTAGGAAGATTTTATAACAGTTACAGAAACAGTCAAAGTCACAGAGGATTATCGCTGATAAAGATTGAGTTATTCTACAATTTCTCATAAGATGTGTTACATACAGTACATTTCATTTACAAGTGATTCATTTCAAATGATTGAGAGACAATATACTTAATAAAATGCCTATGTGTGAAACAAACATCCAAACTATAGTTTCTCTCTACATATTCTCTCAACAAACATGCACACTATTTACAATCTTGTGCTGGACATTTCATTTCTGCTCACATCACAGATAGCAGTATTATTACTAACTGATCTAAATCCGAGAGCTCAATGACAGTCTATAAAATTAAACTAAAGAAAGTTTTTGCTTGTTGCTTCCATTAAAAATATGGCACATTTAGTAAAACCTTCACTGACCTATATTCAATCATAAAAAAACCTTGGAGGATTACAGACGAATCTCTGTAACAAAACTCTCCTTTGTCTGAATCAAAAGAGTCACATTAAATATTAAGCTGGTGTGAATGACTGACCTTTTACAATTTCATGTTGTTTTAGAGCTACAAACCCCATGCATACCCTGAGGTCACAATGAGGTCAAAAGCTACTGTGAACATATTATAATTTCAACAGTAACATATTTATTATTAATAAAGTAGTCAAAGTAACGAAATGCTTGTAAAAATAAAAGAATACGATATTAAAATTCCAGAGCCCATAATAAAGTATCAGCTGTAAATAGGTTTCATTAAGTAAATCCAGCCGCAGAACAGCCACTTCCCTGTTTACTCCAAAGAATGGAACAGTCCGAGGTGTTTGAAACAGTCAAACCACAAAAGGAAATTTCTAACAGACAAAAAAAACCTTTCCAGTTCTCCTTATTGTGGGTATATATAGTGTATATATGGGAATCTGTGGGATCTCCTGCATAGATGTGTCTGTAGAGATCGTCTAATTGATCTCTTCAAGTGCAATGTTAAATTTGCCAAGCAGACATTTTGCTCTCTGAATGTCTTAAAGCTTGCATATCATTGCTCTCTTGTTGATTTTGATTGCTTCCATTGTCCTCATTTATAAGTCGCTTTGGATAAAAGCGTCTGCTAAATGTAAATGTATTTTCATTGTGTAGTTTCAGTTTGTTTTTCTGCCAGGCCATAAGCAATATAATGTTGAGTTGCCTTGGCAACTGAGCTGACAGCAGAATGCAGTACTGCTTTTGTCCAGCGGGGGCAGCACTGCATCTCTTATGAGCAGTGGACATCACAAAGAACAAATTGCAGCTACATTCAATTACCATGGCAACACAAAAGAGAGCTCAGCACCAGGGCAACCGGTTGCATTATATTTCTCATGATGATTGCTTTTCAGGGAATATAAACTCCCACAGAACACTTACTGGGCATATTAAAGCTTAATTGGACCTCTAGGTCAAAGGTCACTTACTAGTGACCTCTTATCGCCTAGGTAAATTAGATTGAGGGTAGTTTTGTTGGCATGTAGTGCAGTCAGACATCTCTTTGTCATAGAGATGAAAGATTGGGTAGAGGGCAGGGCTTAGGCAACTGTGTATGCGGTGATTGACAGCTAAGACTCATGAGGGCTGGGGAGTCTCTCCAGGATCCAAGTGCTCACCTCCTTTAAGACAGACTCAACTGTTTCAGGTAAGTCATGATGTAGGGCATGGTAAGCTTTTTCATACACCTGTTTGTCACAAAAACACACAGATCTGTGGGTTAGGAAGGAATACACTGTACAAAATTATTGTAATATTAACTGTTAAAGACAGTAAAAATACTACAGTTAATAACTTGTTAAAACAGGACGTTCCCTTAGTACATACAGGGAAAAACAGTTTCATGTAACTTACATTTCATGTAATTTTACAGTAAAATACTGTTAAATGTATTTTGGAAGTGTTTGTTACTATATGTTAAAGGTACAAAACATTTTAGTAGCAGAGTGGTCTATATAATTCACAGAAAAGTGCTGATGGATTTAACGTTACTTGTTTAAAATATGTCATTTTTTGTTGTTGTTATTTTGTAATTTATGATTTTAAACTGCAGTTTGTTCCGTATATACTGTATATTTACATTGTTTACTGTATTTTTACAGAATTATTCCAGCAACCACAGCTGCTGGCTTTTCCTGTAAAAATGACAGGATTTCTTTCTTTCTTTCTTTCTGTCTTTCTTTCTTTCTTTTACAGTGTATGCATGAATATTGGTGGGGGTCTATTACATGTGTTTTTATTCAGAGTACTGCATGAATGTGCATCTGGATCAGGTTATCCTGTGATCTCCAGGACATCTACTGGCACAACAACAGCTCAGATCATATTCACAAGTCAAGCCTTGAGTTCATATCTCACCCAAAAATAAAAATGCTGTCATCATTTACTCACCGTCATGTTTTTCCAAACCTGTATGACTTCTGCAGGACACAAAAGACATTTTGAAGAATGTTTCAGCAATTTTTGTTTATCAGATTCTTACTAGGCATACTAGAAACTTGCAGGCAGGTGTGTTGAGGCAAGTTGGAGCTAAACTCTGCAGGACGGTGACCCTTCAGGACTGAGTTTGGACACCCCTTATATAATGAAAGTCAACAGGGTCCAAAACAACTTTGGACCTCAATGATTTTCATTGCATGGACCCAAAAACAAACAAACACTGAAACATTTTTCAAAATATATTCTTTTGTGTTCCAGAAAAGAAGAAAGTCATACAGTTTTGGATTGAGCAAATGCTGACAGAATGCTAATTTTTGCATTTTTTGTCCCATGTTTATGCATGTTTGATTCACCTTCAGTTTTTTATCACTACTCTTGGTCTCATTATACATTAGATGAGAGCCTCCGATGTCACAAAGCTTGTCGGCGTCGCCATGGAGAATAAAGAAGGGCCATGTAATGTTGGGTAACTCTCTCTTGATGCGAGCTGCCGCATCCATCAGCTGCACTCCGAACGAGACACGCAGCCCTCCGTGATAATTTAGTTTATCTGTGTCATATGCCTCCACCTAATGGACATATGGAGATTATGTAGGATTACAAACATGATCCTAATAAGTAAATCTTTGCTTAAGACAACACTCAGTAAACAGGGTAAAATAAACCTGAGGTTTTGAACAATTACAATTAAATCTGTTTGACTGTAAGATGTTTATTTTGTCTACTATGGCTGAATAAATGGGACCAGCTGTTTCTGTGGACATAGTGTTTCAGGGCCAAGATATGAAGAAAATTACATTCATATGTTATCACTAGGTATATGCTTTACTCTGAAAGAGTAAGTTTAATGTATAACTACTGTTTTAACAGCAAACACAAACAACGCTGCCAGATTGTCTATTTAGGCCTATTCAAACACTAATTGTCATTGTGAAATTTACGCATATATACATTGCCTGACTTCTACAGAAGACCTTTGACATACATTCCTGTACCTGTTTGGGATCCCGTGAGATCCATTTTGATTCGATTGAACCAAGAGAGAGATTGGGAGTCAAGCGGTTTAGAATTTTTGCCAGGAAAACCTGCAAAGAAACCAAAAACCCACAAACACTGACAATTTACTACAGAGAACTGAACATTTCTGTTGAATCAGTTACTGAATGACGGAATTTACATATTTGTTTATTTAATTTACACATTTAAAAAACATTAAAGAAACATTCTCAAATTTACAAATTAAACAGCTAACAAAAATAACAATGTTCACATATTGGATAAACAGGCAGTAGCCCTGGACTTAATCCACACCTTAAATGTATGAATGTTATTGCTTTAGATAAAATACTGATCCATAAATGGCATTTCATACAGTACAGCCTCATGTTTCAGTTGTGGTGGATATTAAAGGGGTTCTATTATGCTTTTTCACTTTTTGAAGTTTAGTCAGTGTGTATGTTTGGGCATAAAAAAGTTACAAAGTTACAAATCTCAAAGTCCAATCCAAAGGGCTCCCCGATTGCCCGCAATTAATATAGGCTTACAGTATAAATACTTAGTGATATAACTGTGAGAGAAAGTACTGAAATATATATTTTCATTCCATTTCGTATTTATTCCACTCTGATATGTCTTGCAATATCAGTGCGTGCAAAGGATCCTGTTCAATATCCTCGGGCTCTGAAACCAGCTCAAATTGATATGGTAATATTGACACCATCCTTAACTATGCCAGAGCAGACTGAACTTGCTGCTTTGGCAAGGGGTGACGCAGTACTGAAACACTGTCTAAGTTGTTCGCCAATCACAATGCACTGAGACAGCTAACCAATCACTTCACATTTTGTTTTTCGGAAGGCAGGCCTTCATCAAACCCGAAACTAATCAAGCTGCTAGTCCCTATAGCATGTTCTGTGACTTCTTACCTTGAAAGGTGTTGCAGATTCAGCATTCATTTGGACCATGGGGGCTATGAGAACCACACCTGCAAAATCCTGCGGCCTCTCACATGCGGTCAGAATGGAAATGCCCCCTCCCTGTAGTAAAACAAGACTGCTTTGTTAAGACAAATAATTATTATATTAATTGTGATTACTTTCTATTAACACAAGAGTTTTCAAACTAGGGTACAGGAATGTATTTTATGATATTATGGTTTAATTCTGCTTTGTTAAGACAAATCATAAATTATTAGATTAACTGTGATTATTTTATTTTATTGACATCCTTAGTTTTTAACAATAAGAAAAAAAAAACTGCATATAGTTTTGTCAGGGGGGACATGATATTATATTTACATTTAACAGTACTCTAAAAGTTGTTCACTGTAAATATAATATAAAGGCCAATTATTTAATTTTGTAAACAGCATGTTGTTTTTATAACATCATGCTTCATTTTTGGGTTTTGTATACATTGAAATATATAGCTGTCTTTATATTTTAGGAAGGGCATTCATTGCAAGCTGAACATCATATTTTGGTGTCCTTTGTATCAAAAAGTTTACAAACCCTGCATTAATATTCTGTTGGTTAAACACTGGATGAAAAATAATCTACAATACTCTTAATTTGACAATAAACATGTTTTCCATCCTCACATGAGTATATATGAGTGAGAAACCCCTAATCTGTAATTTTCTGATGCTCTGCTCCTCTGGTTTCTTTATCTTGTTTCTATTACTATCCTATCTATGAATATTCATGAGTAGAGGCCAGGATTCAAAAGAGGTGGAGAGATTAAAGAACAGTTCCCACCACATTTCTAAGAGACTCCAATTACGCACACACACAAACACTTAGAGCAGACATACAAACCCAAACACACACTCAGCTGAGACACACTTCAAATGCACACTAACTCTAGAAGCTTCATCAAGAAAATAGGTGGTCTGCTTTGATTTGATTATATAAGGTAATTGCTTTTTAATTTGCAATTTTTACATCCCTGGGAGTAACTGGGAATAAAGTTTCAAACGCACAACCTACACACAGATAATTACACTTACATAAGCTTGCATCTGTACGTGCCTTTCCTTCATACACACACAGAGATCATTATATGATACTGATTGTTTTCATCTGTAAACATGTGACAGGAAAGCAAATGTTTATTCAGCCAGTAGCTTCAGTTCCTCAGGTCTCAGGAAGTGATAATTACAAGGATACATATTCCCACGACTGGAAGTAACAAGACAAACCTAACTGGAAATTTCTTTTACAGGAAGCATTGTGTAAAAACATTTCATTTTCCATATTTCTTATTAAAGACTGTATTTATATAAGGACCAAACAGCCTGGTATTACATAAGATACTTAATTAGAGAGTGGAACTGTATATAAAGGATTTCTTCACCAGGACACCTGTGCGGTGGGATATTTATACCATACAACTATCTCAGAAAAATCCCAACTTTGCGATAGTGATGTTCCACAGAAATACAGTGCAGACACATCCAGACACATTTCTAGTCTTTAGGGTCCATGAAGCTTTTTGAGTATGCAGCTGGAACTCTTGAGCAAAAAACAAAGGAAAAGAGCTTCCAGTTGGATTTTTTGTTTACATTCAGTCATGCAAATTTGGGTTTAACACATACTGAACACTGGAAATGCAACAAAGCAAAAGCAAATGGTCTTCCTGTGGCCTCCATCCCATGAGTCACAGACAGTTCAAAATAGTTTACTTTATCTTTTCCAACAGTTGTAAATAGCTTGGAATAGCTATTAAACAGAGCGTTAAATATTAGCATAGAAATTTTCCCTCCAAAAATATTAACATCTTCTGTGACTTGTCTGATTCTCAGAAAGAATTTTAATATAAATATAGGAAACATGTAAATATGAATGAGACATTTGCACACTTGTTGGTGGCTGCCAAAAACAGAGCTGCATGAAGGCATGAATTCAATACAACACAAATCAATATGTAAAATAAAATATTAAAATACCCCAAAATTTTGATCACATGCTTAACTATGCAAAAAGTTCCTGCTGGTTAGGGAAATACAAGTATGGTCTCTTTCTCTTACATTAACGTATATTCACTCTCACTCACAGTCATAGCTTTTACAATGAAAATGTAGGATTATTTGTCATCTAATCTTGAGAATCATTGTTCTTGGTGTGAACAGGCATATAAAAGGCATTTGACCTCTGTTTGCTTATGGAAAAACACAACAAACTGATTTCAAAATCTATTGACGGTGTCCTACCATTGAGTGTCCGATGATGAACACTGGCAGATTGGGGTACTGGCCCTTCATGATGTCAATGTGCTGGAGGACATCTCTGATGTAAATCTGAAAGTTTTTGATAGCCATCCTCTCACCTTCACTCTGGCCATGACCAACTGAGACAGAAAGAGAAAGAGAATTATACTCCAAACATTTGTTTACCCCAACTCGTGTCTTTGTATATGACCTTTCCTTTTAAACAGGAGTTAAAAGAGGACTGTCACTCACAACACCATGCCAACAGCTCACAAATAGCTAAGGAAATTTTGGCAAACAGCTGATATGTTATTTAGTCAAGAAAATTAACATAAAATGAATAATTGAACAAACAAATAGAACAGAACAGAACAGAACAGAATAGAATTGAAATTTCAAAAAGCATGTGGTATACAGACATACTGAAAGGTGAGACTGTATGTTAGAGGAGGAGGGAGACAGAAAGAAAGAAACAGATAGAGAGGGACTGATTGTAGGGGTTTCTGTTTGTTGTATTTCAACAGAACCAATTACTCACACCGAGACACCAGACAGTCAAATCACACACTCACACAACCCCAACTGCTCATCACAAGGCGGCTTGCTGTCTCTCTGTGTAAATCATTAGTTACAATGGAACTGCCATAAAACTGCTTTAACACCTGCTATTTTCTATATTCTCTACATGTTTCATTTAATTTTCTACATGTTCTTAACTCCATCCCCCACTCTAAACCCAGAATGTCCATGCCCACAACATCTGTTATTAATGACAGTAAAATGGGTGGAGGAATTACAAGGAATCATATGTGGGAGTAAATACATTTTTCACCCCACCCTCTCACAGCCTCATAAAGAGCATGCCCTCCTACACCACCCAAACACTGCTGCACTGTTGCTAACCCACAAATCTCTGTGTTAGGGATTTTAGCCTGTTGATTAGGAGTCTGCCACTCACCGTGATCGTGGGCGAACACCAGAATACCATGCTGGGTCAGGCTGTGAGCAATGTCAGCATAACCCCCACAGTGCTCTCCTGCTCCATGGGCAACAAACACCAGCGCCCTGGTGGAGGAAAACACAGATTATTGATTTGGGAAGGGAATTGTAAAGAACTGAACAAATCTGGTTCTGATTCCTTTTAACAATTCCAGTTCCTGAATGGTTTCATTAACAATTTATTTATTACTTATAAGAAAGAAATGAATGAAATTTTGTTTCCAAATAAGGAAATCATTTCAATACAACATACATTTACAACTGTGTATTTATACAGACTTTTCAAAGTCTATTTGACATAAAAGCAATCCTATTAAACAACAATACTAAACAAACCAAAATGTGGTAACATGTTTTATTTATTTATTTGCTAAAATACTACTGACAAAACTGTGCTAAAACTGTCAACTGTAACTACATGTTGTCATATGAACAACCTGTCAGTAACAACATAACAATCAAAAATAGTTCTGTGTTTCAATCCTCACTTGACTATTTTTGAGTCAATTGTCATTTCAGATTTGGGCATTTCGAATTGGGACTACATTGGTTTCTCTGAATGTTTTTGATTCTCTAAAAATAACCGAATAACTGGATTTATTCCTTCGGTAATTGATCTACACTGGTCCCATTGTCTCAACTATCTGACACAGACAACACTGAATTTTTATTTAACTGTTTACGATATAGCATAAATAAAACAAATAGCAAATGCGTAGTGTATAAGCTAAAGGTATCAGGCTAATCGGGTATCTGTATGCTATGCTTGTAAGTTGACTAAAACAGACATTAAAGGCCATTAATGTAGTTTAAAGACATATTATAACGTGATGTGATAGGAATTGTAATCAGGCACTAAAGAAAGTACCCATTAAAAGTTCTTTGAGCAAATGGGATTGCCTGAAGTCCTAATGGGGACCCGATTTCTCATGAAAACTAGTGCAGGAAACTTTGTCAAAAGGTTTTCGGTTTGCATTGGAAAATTCATGTGCAATTGTTAACAGAAGCGAAAGTCATTCGGTTCTAGTATTTTAAAACCGATATTACTGAGAACCGTTTCTCAACACATGCGAAATACAGACACACCCTACTAACAGTCTCCTACCAGAATAACAAGATGTGCTCATTAGTAGCATACACACTAAAACCCATAAAAAAATTAGGCAGAAGGAGACAGAAAAAGAGATATGGGGAATAGCTTTATTAGATCTAAACTTGTGCAGATTTGTTGACCTCAATGCAACCTCTAATCAGTAACAAAAAGAGTCATTGTAAATGTATAATGGGCTCACATGGTCTCAAAGGACCGAGAGTGTGCATCTTTACTTCTATTTGGAGAAACTGCTAATCGTTCTATCCATCTCTCTGTCATATACAGAAATGTATTTACTAAAAAGTCTCAATCTATGAGCTGGTAACCTGGTGTAAGAAAAAATGGAAGTGTTTGTGTGTGTGTTTGTGGTTATGATCATCCTTAGATCAAAAAGCTTTTGTCCTTAAACCCTGAGAATGGAGTTTGCGAGGCAGACAGAGAGACTACTGTGTGTGTTTTCTAGAGTGTGTGTGTGTGTGTGTGTGTGTGTGTGCGTGCATGTCTTTGGAATTACAAAAACAGATCTAAAGTATAGTTAAACTACAATGTAACAAGCATCAAGGGCAGAGTGGAGATAAACAGAACTGAAAAAACTGGCGCCTGTACAATCTGGGCTATACTTGTGAGGGACAAATTTGTGTGTTTAATTTGGAATTGCACTGACAGCTGTATAAATATCCATGTTTGGTAGTAGAATTCTTCTCCAAATGCCATTAGACACAAGAGAATGAACCATGCTGACCAGCATGACCCAATTTATCGGACTGTGTTTCAGTACTTTGCATGGGTTCAATTCCCAGATTATCTACTGAGCGATCTGTCAATCATTACTGGGGTCATACAATGGGCTACTGTGGTCTTTTCAACTTTCACCCACTTTCTGTTTCGCTGGCTGCATCTGGTGGCATCAGCACTGGACATGTGCAATGTAAGCGACTGTAAAAGGACATTGTGAGATGATGTCTGGGCTGTAAGCAAAGTAGTTCTGTTAAATGTTAAACCAAGCAGTGAAGTGGTGAACTCAGTGTAAACAGTTTGACTCTTCAGCTGCTCACGTCTGTCATGCCATTTCTTTTAAGTGGAAGTTCAACTTTCAGCAGACAACCTTACTACATTCATGTTTACTTTCAAAAGTAGGTTTGGGTTAGAAGTCGAGCGAGTGAGTGCTTGGGAGGTCCACAACCAATTTAAGAGAAAAAATTATTTTACAAAATGTACTTTCAGGACTGTCATTGGTAACATGTTCACTTAACATGTTAACATGTCAGATATTAATGAAATATGTTTAACGTAAAGATTTTTTGTACACATTTACCAAAATTGCTAGCATTACTATTTAATTCTGCTTTTAAAAAGACTGAAATTATGAAGATTAATTTTAGTGTATTGACAGTAAGAAATTGTTTTTCTGAATCTAGTTTTATGAAGTCAGAAGACAAAGACTGATTTTTACTTTTTTTGTAACAATTGTTATATTTTGTTTTATTATGATATCACCTTTATATTAGTAATAATACTTTTGGATTGTTTTATATATTAATATTTTCCTCATACAGTATAAACAGTTTTTTATACATAAAATATACACATGCCTTTATATTTTAGGAAGAAAAGGATCATATTTGGGTTTGAAAACCCCTGATTTAGACTATATAAAATATCTACACTAAACGTGTAATCTTGTCAGGTGGGATTCAAATTTGGGTTATTTGGGTTCATTCAGATAATGTTACATAACACTACTACAAAAAAAAAAAAAAAAAAAAAAAAAAAAAAAAACATACATATTGGATAAGTTTATTGTAGCAGGATGCATAGCATTCAGTAATTTCCATGTCCTACAGCCCTAAGCTGAGATGCTTCTAAACATCTAGTAAACATACCCACAGAACCTTCAAACGATCAAACACAGGCTAAATATTTCACCATAAATAGAATGACAGAGTGCAGCAGAGGGGATCCTGGTAGCGTTGCTTCAGATGTTTGATATAAACATGTCTGATGCCTGCATAACCTTCGTGTTAGCTGCTCTGAATCTTTCATATTCAGTTACATGGGAAGCTACATCTTCCATTTCCCAAAACAAAATATTTGTAGTTTTATGACAGATCACTGAAGATCACATGGTTTTGTGGTTTATCAATTTACTCTTATTATATACACACATGAACATGTACACACACACACACACACACTTGTCATATACACTGTAGTTGACAAGCATTAGAGATCAAATTAGTCTGAGAGAGGGGAAGAGGTGGTAACTATGGTAACGGCATGCTCTCCTGGGCCGCACTATGGCCACTTCAGGGTGAATAGTTGACGGAAAAATAACAGCTCTGTAACAGTATGCATAGAGAATTTGACATGCTTGACATGACACCCACACAAACACTGCCTATCTTACAGGGGTTTTTTTAAAGCTTACACACAGTTTTTTTTTTAACTATGGCTCCATTTCTGAAAACTCTACACACAAAACCACAAAACACACACACAACATGCAAACCATCACACGTATCTTGCAAAAGCAAACACTTCATTCAAAACTGTTTTAACTCTTCTAAAAATTGCATTTTTGCATATAGTAACTCTACACAAAAACATAAAATAATTAGCCACATACACGCTAAACTACACACAGATGTGAAAAATGTAAAACACTACTCTCGTGTGTCTTTCGCTTGTTCAGTGTGCAGTGGAGTGTACAGGGTTTTGTTACAGTACTCGCACATACATGCATATACACATACGCTGTATATACAGTATGTATGTACAACTGATGAAGTTTACAGTTATGCAACTGAACTAATCAATACTGAACTGACTTAAGCTGTATAATGACACTATTCACTTGTTAAAGTTGCTTTACAGCAACTCTAACAAGTGAGCATGATTTCACAACATGTTCCTGGATCAACATCCTTGTTGATCCTGGAACAACATTCCAATCAACCAATCAGATTTGAGATATAACTTTTCAGGAAATATCTGTTTTAGGCTTACAATCAGGGTTAGGTGCATTTAAACCATTGTTAATCAGCTATCATTTCCCACTGATTTTGGGAATAAATTATGTGTAGGGTTAGGTTTAGGGGTAAGGATTGGGTTAAGTCTATATTTTTGGACAATAATGTTGATCCAGGATTATCAAAAGATGTTGATCCAGGAAAAATGTCTTACTTGGCAAAATCACGGAGACCATATATATATATATATATATATAAAAATATATATATATATATATATATATATATATATATATATATATATATATTAATATATATATATATATATATATATATATATATATATATATATTGTGGAGGAGATTTCATTTTTATCTGAAATATTATTATTAGTAGGAGTAGTATTTGTTTACTGTACTAAAGAGTGTTCATTAGACTGTCTCTGAGTGCTTCAGTTCGGTCATCTATGCTTGAGTTTTTGATGAGCTGGGAGATAACAGGAAATCTGTTTATTATGTGTGTTTGTGTGCAAGACAAGTGTGAGATGAGAAATGCTATTTTATACCTAGCTTCTTAGAAGAGGCTTTGAAAAGAAACGTACATTCTATGAAAATAAAAAAGTTCATTATTTTGTGTATTTGGAGTAACAGAATATGTTGACATGCTTTAATGTCCAAAAAACACATTATTTTTCAAATACTGTACATTATTGTAGGTCCTCTATGCCCCACCTTTCTTAAACGCACCATTTTCTACAAAGTCCCTTCTTCTGACAAGCGCAGTCTGCTCTGATTGGTCAACAATTGGCCAGTGCATTGTGATTGGCCGAACACCACAAGCACTCGTCGGAAATGTAATGCCCCTTTCCATAATCGCGAGCTTCATCTTTCAAAATAAATGTTAAGACAGTTATTAATGTCCTTAGTTTTACCATCAGTTCAAGCCCGAAAGGGAAACAGAGTTGCGTGACAGACACAGTGATAAAGCATGTATGTGTTTGCAGTACACAAGCCACGGACGGTTAAGACAGCTGAACCAACCCAGCCACCCACACAACCCCCAAAACTCCCACACACACACACACAAACAAACACAAAAAACAAAAACAAAACATAGCAACAGCAAATACTTAAAATAATAACAAAACATAGGCTACTTACAGTAGCTGATTCAGAAGCGCCAGATTTGTAGCAAAGTCAGAATTACCTCCTCTCCTAGGTTCACAAAACGGTCGTCCATAAAATGTGTTGCTGTTCTGTTGTAAGTAATCTTAAAGATTTCTAAATGCATCTACTTTCGGAAGGCCAAATAATGTGCTTTTGCTTTCGCCTAGATACACACAGCATCTCCCTGACATGGCTGCTTCAAAACTAACTGCGGTTACTGAAACCATGCCTTCTTTCTTTGTGTGAACATTTGGGTGGCATTATGCAAATATTTCCACATAGTGACGTAGAGATGTGGGGGCATGTTTGAATGAACCGCTTAAGAGGGGCGTGGCAGAGTCTTAACTTTGATAAAGAATATCTCTTTGGATTTGAGACTTTAGTCTTTGCAACTTTACAGATCTTCTTCATGCAGAAGCAAGAGCTTATAACACTCCAAAGAGAAAGGAAAAATTGAAATTGCATCATATGACCCCTTTAAATACTTAGAAATGCATCTGGGGGACATAGTTGGACACCTTAAATGGACACATATCTTGAGTATCCATTATGATTGGATGAGATAGAAGAATCCTGATTTGATTGGGGTATAAATATTCATCAGTGCGCCATTTAAATGGCAGTGTTTCCCAAATGAAACAAAAAGAGCTGTTATTTTTAAATGACATGTGTAATGTAGAGAACTGTGTTTAGAGTTTTGCAAAAATTTGTTTTACAATAGCAAACTGAGTTTAAAGCATGTAATGTGCTTGTAGTTTTGCAGGCTTGGCCTAAAGATTAGGTATATAAGTGAATGGTTTCACCGAGTGGGCCTCAACTACCACTTTAAGTGTCTACGCAATTTTTAAAAACTGTAATGTAGATGGAAGCATCTGACAAACCCACTAAAAAATTTGACATTTTTAAATGACTAAGGAGAACCACAGCTGATGACACTATAGTAAAAAAAGTGTAGCAGATCTGTACTGTGAGAGTGTGTGTCTATGAGTGGACATAAAGGGGCCATGAGCAGGGGCTTTCTACTCATGAAAACCAAGACATTCCTTTCATCGTTCTCCGCATAGATACTGAGTGGACCCAGTTCTCATTCACTTTAACTTTTAGTAATTCAGGACAGAATATTGTAGTCATTTAACAAGATAATGTTTATAAGAAACTGGCTTTATATCACTTGAAAACTATTGTAAGTGAAAGCAGGCCCTGCCTGTAAGATATAAATTCTCTCAAAAATAAACGATTACTATGTTGGCTAATTTGCACAGCATGGGATGTCAACTGGGCAGCGCCCATGAGAAGCCGGATAGCTGAGTGTAAAATAAAACAGTTTTTTGTAGAAGATTGGTCACATCCAGCACATCCAGTGTGTTTCACAAACACATCTTTTAAAGAATCATTCAAAAAGACTCATCATACATCCAAATATGCCTACTTTCTCACTAAACAGACAAGTATTATGTCACAAATATTCTTGAAAAAGTAGGCAAAATGTACCCAGAGGACCTACTACTTCCGAAAATATCCAGACATGGACACTTTACTATCCCATGAGGCTTCAGAAGAGATGCTGTGAATCATGGCAGTGAAGCAATTTAGGATGCAGCATCAGCAAATGGAGATAACAATCTGAATCCTTCATTGAATTCTCTTAAGTTATCATTTTAAGTTTTGGGGAGGGTGTTTTTCATGAAATATAAATTAGAAACATTACTCACTTGTTCATACTGTATGACAAGATTAATTTTTTTATTAATTATTATTATAAATTATTTTTGTTTGTAATAAACATTAAAACATACTGCATTCTTTATTGAGTTTATATGTGGAATAATTTCTTAAGTAGTACATTTACATATTCCTAACTTTAAAAACAGGATTTTACAAGAAACTTCCCTCGTCTATTTCTTCACTCAGCTTAGACATCATGTGATGGACCAACAGTGTGCAAAAAAGACAAAAGAGAACCTCGCAGAAAACCGCAGATCGACCCACTGTTAACGTTTACCGCAAATATGAACCTGTTCTGTTATAGCCTTTGTAGTTATGAATGCGTGTCGCGTTTTAAAGTAATATAATAGAAAGTAATTGAAAGGCAGACTCTTCAAAGTGGGCTAAAAACAGGCTGCGTAAGGAAACATCCGCAAACAGCCTCTCGTCCTTCTCTACTGGAGGCTGCAACGGGAAGATCTTTCGCTTATCCCAAGAGGCCTGACCTGTGTCTGTTTTGCATATGAATGTCTCGCACTTACTTTGGCTGACTGTCGGGCTCCCAGTAACGGCAGAACAGGTGCAGTCCGTCGACGTTAACGATGTGCGGCAGGTCGGTGTAAGGGACACCTTGTGGTGACAGACGATTCCCCTCGGGTTCCGGCATGTCCCCGCAGAGAGCTGAGACTGAAATAAACAGACGGAGCGTTGTCAGAAGCTCGCTGCTGTACCAGTATGAAACAGCAGCGACTAACAGGCAGGTGGCTAGCATAGTATGCATTCCGGGAATTTCATTCATCTGGTTCAGCGCAACGTACAGCGACCGGCAGAATGTTTTAAATGACAGTCGCTTACGTCAGAGCGGACCGGAGAGAGATAACACTGTGACTGTCCTGAGCAGCATGTACACAAGCACGCGCGCGCCTTTAAACGGACCGATGATTCAAAGAGAGTCTATTGTCAGCGCATTGAGCAGTTTCCAACAGGCAGGAACAAAACGCGTGCACTGTGGGACTGTTTATGACTGTCAGCATGCCAAGTGGGAGACAGTGAGAGAAGCTGCCAATGCATCGACCTGCCAATTATTTGAGCCCAATCCTTTTATTTGGGTCGATAGAGAATCGAGGCCAGCACTGACTGATTTATTTAGACTGTTATAGGCACAGTTAAGCGGTCCATTCTCTCAATCCGGAGAAACACTGAATGACAGGACACACATTTAGATGTTTTCATGCATTAGCCTACATCTTACATAGTTCTCGACAAAAAGCTGTTTTTGTTTACGACAGATAAAGAATATTATGTTTGCATTACCAAAATGCAGAATTGATTATTAATTTTACACAATAATAACTAACAATTATTACACTGTAACAAAAATAAGAACGTTAATTGTCTATAATATTTTTTCATTGTCTATGTGTTTGTCTAACTGTTAAGTTTAAAATGCAATGCCTTTTTCAACTGAGAGTTAAAAAAATAATCCGTAAAAAAGCCAGCAAATCGATTATCGGTCTACAATCTATTAATGATAATTAACAATAGGCTATTTATTAAAGCCGTTTTATTTATGCAATGCTAATTGTCTTTTTTTTTAGATTTATTTTCACATGTCTATACTTCTTTAAAATGCTATGCATGGCTGACTAAGTGTCGGTATCCGTAAAAAATGTCACCAAACGGGTCTGCTTTTTAAGTGCCTTATTCGTTCTAGTTTTTATTATCTGTAGCCTACGCATAACAAAGATAGCCTAAATAGTCATACCTTAAAGAGTGAAGAACTATTAAATGATATAAAACAAATCTGATTTCTGTCCTTAATATGTAAACACGCCGTTTCTTTAAAGAACGTGAATTCCCGTGACTCGGTGCGCTTGTCTGGCTTATATGTCTGTAATCAGTGCTTGGCAAAGGTGATTCCCCATTATTTAGGCTAATACAGAATCATATTTACTACATATTAAACAACAACAAATTCAACCAACCACCTACCTGAACCTGCTACAGACTGAATGCTGGAGACAGAAATCAAGTCAACTTTTCGAGTCAGTGGTCCGGTATCGGAGCCGGTCGTTGACAGCGGCGCTCGGTCTGCTGCTGTTTCTCGCACTGGGCTCAGCTCTGATCCGCTCACACACAGATGCTGAGCGGCCGCCTGATGGGTGGAGAAAGATTGAAAGTGGAGCTGTGTGAGAAACCGCCAACACACACACACACACACACATACATACGGAACTCTCTCTCTCTCTCTCTCTCTCTCTCTCTCTCTCTCTCTCTCTCTCTCTCTCTCTCTCAATCAGATTCAAGTAGCTTTATTGGCATGGTAAAAAAAAGTATCTTTATATTGCCAAAGCATATAAATGTTTACATTTAACACAAAATATACATAAGGATAGAAGTATATAGCATATAGAGTCTATATATCTGTATACAGTAAAACGAAAGTACTAATAAAATTCTAATAAAGAGACGGGAGAAGGACTGGATCCTGTCATGTCAGTTTATGTGTGTTGTACAGTGTTTTCATCCGGATGTGACTTGTGGTTCTGTTCTAGGACTTGACGTATCTTGCAGCTTTGTCCTTTTGTTGTATCTGGTTGAAGTCTTTGTGCTGTTTTGTGAATTGGGGGAAGAATGTTTCCCTAATTTGTGTATAATTAGGGGATGTTGTTAAAAAGTGCAGTTCTGTTTCCACTTCATGTTGTGTGCGGTGTGGACACAATCTGTCTTCTTTTGGTAGCCAGGTCTGTCTGTGTCGCCTGTCTGTATAGTGAGGTTATGGTCACAGAGTCTGCACATGGTCAGGACCTTTCTTAGTTTAGGGTCTGCCACTGTGTTTAGGTATTCTGACAATTTATATTCTCTCTCTCTGTCTCTCTCCTTTTACATTCGTTTCAACTGAATGAGACTGATTAAACTCATTCATCTTCATATGTCAACTGTCTGTCTTTCAATAAGTTGAGATAAGCTTATGACTAATGCTGTTCACTTGCAATACTAATGAAATGTCTGTAACATATTTTTTATTTACATTTTATGTGCACACAGTATGTCAATTGCACCTGTGCTTTTGTCACAGGAAAGATATAATCTGTTCTTGAAACAATATGCTGGTACAGTAGTTGGGCGGGTTCTAGATGGTCTTTTCCTGTTGGGATTATGCTGGAATTACCAGCTTTTCTGAAACTTGTTAAGGGAAGACCATTTACATAAAGTAACTATTTAACTTTCTGAATGTGTCTACATACAGGAAAACAGCACCCATCAAATGAAAATAACCTATGTAATTTAATTTTAAATATCACTGAGATGCTTATCAGCACTTCAGACTGAACATAAAAAAGAGGAATAAGAGAATTTTTTGGATTAAATATTTTCACAGATAACTGGTAATCTAACATGGCAGATAGGCCTAAAAACAATTCACCACAAGAATAAGAAAACAACTTTATTTAAGTTAGAATGATCGTAAATACACTTGCATACAAAGTTCACAAGCACCATTCATAGCTTATACACACTTAAATACATAAACTGATTTTGTTTTAATGGTGGGGTCATAAAGATTTTTAAAATGTTTTTAAAAGAAGTCTCTTATGTTCACCAAGGCTGCGTGTTTTTTTTTTTTTTTAAATCACAAATACAGTTAAAACTGTAATACTGTGAAATATTATTACATTTTAAAATAACTTTCCTATTTAAATTTTTTTTCCCTAAATTTATTCCAATTAATTTACTCATGTGAAAGCAAAGCATAATTTTCAGCAGCCATTACTCCAGTCTTTAGTGTCACATGATCCTTCAAAAATCATTCTAATATGCTGATTTGATGCTAAAAAAAAAAAAAAAAAAAAAAAAATGTTATAAATGTTGAAAAGAGTTGTGCAGCTTAATATTTTTAATAAACAAAAGTACAAAAATTCCAAAAAAAATTCATCAATAAAAACATTAAAACAACAGCTATTATTTGACAGAAATCTTTTGTAACATTTTAAATGTCTTTACTGACACTTTTGATCAATTAAAAAAAATTACTGTTTACTTTTGTACTGTAGTGTATATTGCTAAAACTGGAACTTTCCAGGAGTCTGATTATATTGTGAAAACTGGGTTTACATTCTTGTGTCATATTTCAGTGTCATCATGTACCTGGAACTCTACGGTGTCACAACCTGGAATAACCTGTCACTTAGATGTTTCACAGCTATAGTGAAATGTAAAAAAAAAAAAAAAAAAAAAAATTGATTTACATTTTACTTGCCTTCCACAATAAAATTCTTCAGCAGATCCATTTTAAGATATTTCACATTCAAAAGAGTCTCTGTTTATTATTTCAAAAAAGCTAATTATTAATCGAAACATCTCCTTAACTTATTCTTCTCTATGATGAAATACACAATAAATAACAATCCAGCTTTATGTTCCGTAGCGTTCTGTATCAGGTTTGGTATTTGGATTTACAAATGTGTTCCTTGCATAACCTGTAAAAGTAGAAAGGCAAGAAATGATGTTTATTCATGCATGCTTGTTTCGAAATACTGTCTGGGCCACCAACACTCAACATATGTCTTATTAAGATTAGGGAACCTCTGATATGTATGTCTATGTGAGATAAGGATGTACTGTACCTCCTTGCTGTTTCCTTGTTGACTGTAAAGAACAGCATCATGTACTGATGAGAAGAGAATCGATTTAGTTACTTTCTCATTGAAGAAATCACCCTTCTCCATACTCTCTACAACACCTCCTGAAACAGAGAGATATTACAAATAGTGCTGACAAACAGATCCATCTTGGCTGCGCACTCAGATGGGATTCCACATCAACAAACACAACAAAAGGAACATGTGACATGGAAGAGTACACTTTTAAAAATAAAGGTTCCTTTTTGGCATTGATGGTTCCATATGAAGAACCTTTAACATCCATGCAAACTTTCCATTACACAAAAGGTTCTTTATAGTGAAAAAAGTTTTTTTTTTTTTTACATCATTAAAATGTTCTTCACTCTAAGAAAAAAATGGTTCTTCTAAGAACAGTTCAAAGAAAGATTCTTTGGGGAACCCAGAATGGTTCTTCTATAGAATCACTGCAAAAACACCCTTTTGAAACCTGTATTCTTAAAATGTAGTCAAAACTTATTGGAATGTACTGGTCACTCACTCTGGCAGCCACATAAGTACACCTGTACACCAGCTTCTCCGTAATCTTTATAGATCTGTCATTAAACAAAGGGTTTTAAAAGGTTAAAACACGTTACATGTTCAATAAATTGCTAATGGGTACAGATTGTGTCTCACATTGCGTAGAGTCTTCACCCCAACTGTATCCAGGAAGTTGACTGGGCTTAGGTCAAGAATGATTGCCTGTGGGAGCGTGGAGTCAGGGTCAGGCCCCACCTCCACAGTAGCCACATCCTTTGATTCTTTGACTGACAACTTATTCACATCCCCATTTGCCTCTGCATGTGACAACTCTGGCTCTTCCCCACTGTCATCTGTTTCCGAAAACTGTGGTTCCTCCCCCTGGTTAAAAGCAGAGACCACTGACTCAGTCAGAATACACAAACACTTATTTTCTCATTTACTGTATTTCCATACACACACAGTCTCTTCAAATGCAGACCTTAGCAGCTTTATCAGCAGCTTCTTTAGCTCTTTTCTTGGCCTCTTTCTTTGCTTTCTTTGCAGCTTTCTTTTCTTTTCTGAGTCTCTTTGCTTCCAGTTTTTTCTTGTGTGAAAGAAGTTTAGCCACATCTACTCCAGTCTGCACAAACACAAACATTGATTTTTTACTGCATGAATGTCCTGACCTGTGCATGTGTTGTATGTAGCTTGTTTGGGCTAATCACACAGTGAATGTTTATGCTAGAGCTATGTTTGGTTTAGTAGATTAATGTCTTGTGATTGTTCTTTATGCAAATGTGTGTGAATGAATATGTATGAGAGTATATGTGTGCATAGTGTTTGTGTGTGTCTACCTTCTCATAGAGCGCATCAATGTACATTTCAGCATTGGCAAAGTACAATGTTGCAGATGAACGGAAGATCATTATACCAGGAATCTCCTTCACCTGTAAGTGTGCAAAAAGTACAGAGAAATTATACTCAAAATAACATAAAATAATAATAATAATACTTTTTCATCCAATTTAATGATGAAATCAAGAATTTCTAAATACTTTTCAAAATAATTGCACAAACTTTGTAAAGCAATATTTGCAATTACAGTTTTTTCAGTGCTCAAATTATCAAAGTTATTCACAACTGCAAATACAAATGAACCAAATTAAATGTAATGTGTTCAAATTTATCAGAAGAAAGTTGGGAATAGTTGTTCATTGACTAAATGTTTATCACTTGAGTAATTTTTATTCATTACTAAAACATTTTGATAAAGGTCAAAGACTGTGTTGTGGCCAAATACATTTTACATCAAAATCTAAAAAAGGCATAGTTAAGTGTACAGTTTCAATAGCAATACAACAAACTGCACACATAACACATATAAGATACTTCATAAATACTATTTATAACTAGATCTCGCTTACAGCTTACAGTCATGTTATACACTCATTCAAACACACCCCAGAACTGTTAAGCAAATAGTAACCACCACAATAACACCAAAACAAGTGAAAAAAACATGTCTTTGCAAAGCTACGTGACACTGATTTATCAGATTATCTAAGATATGGTTGCATGGAAGGTGTTTCTGGAAGTATGCTGTAATTCAGGTTTTAAATCATGGGTGACAGGATGTTTCAAAAGTACATAAAACAACAGAAATGTAAAGATGAATTATACCTTTAAAGGGATAGATCACCCAAAATGGAAAATTTTATGTTTATCTGCTTACCCCCAGGGCATCCAAGATGTAGGTGACATTGTTCTTCAGTAGAACACAATTGGAGATTTTAAAATGAAACCACCTATCTCTCAAATGGAGCACTGATACTCTATCTACACTCTCAATTAGGCGTGTCAATGGTCCATTTGAGAAATAGGTGGTGGAAATGTACTTATAAGTCTGCGATCCGCCATAAAGCAAAAAGAAGACGCCTGCTGAGAATGCGCTCAAGAGAGTTCTAACAGTTCAGACATTGAGTGAATCAGAGGTAAAAAACCCCCGATATAAATACTGTTCAGTTTCTTGCACAGACCAATCGTTTAGTGTTTTTACAGATCAGTGTATCGTCATGAGCCGCAGGGTTTAATTTGGTTTTGTTTGTGTATGTTTTTTCTTAGTTATATTGTATGTTTTAGCCGTGATTCCTACATCTTGGATGCCCTCTGGGTAAGCAGATAAACATCAAATTTTCATATTTGGGTGAAATATCCCTTTAACTCCATCTGAATCATTTGATCTGATAAATTGTGTAACACCTTTGATGTGTGAAATATAACTATCAAAACTAAAAAATCATTTGAATACAGTAAACATGCATAAATTGTTATAATGGTGTGGGTGGTGGTCTTTTCATGGTCACCTGATGGTAGTCCTCTACAGGTCTGTAGATGTCAGTGCCAGGAACCTGGCCAAGAATAGAGTATTTTGGTCTGTTGTAGTGAGAAGAAACAGGTAGAGAAGAAGAAATGAGTCAAAACAAGGAGGGACAGATGGTGAATTCTTATGCCAGCTGTTGAAATGATGCTGTCAAGAACAGGGATTTCAGCCACTAAACCAGTGGTACATATGGCCAATCAAATGGAGCTCAAAAGAAAATGCAATCTGACGTTCATCACTGAAGATCTCTTGGGATCTTCAGCAGTGTAAATTAAAACATGAGACCGCATGCAGAACTAGTTTTACAAACGTTGCACATGTATGTGGTTTCGTCATTTAAGGCTCAGGACTATGGGGAAATGGTGCATGTGTCACAGTGCATTTGTTAATTATTTAGCTTTGTGTATGTGGTTTCTGTCACTCACAGCTGAGTTCTGAAGACGACAGTGAGGATGGAGAAGGCGATAGATGCAGCCAGTCCCAGATCAGGATTTAACAACACTGTCAAGATCATAGTCATCACCCACACTACCTAAACACACAAACAACAGAGAGAATAACATCTAAACTGTCCCTTTTTTTTCTGTCACACTATTCACTCTCCCCATTCTCAGTCATTTTTTTGTTTGTTTATGTATAGGTCTATTTTTAATGTGTTGCATAAGATTAGCTTTTTTAATGAAACCCCCTCCTTCTTGTTCTCTCTCACCATATCCACTTTGTTGGTCCTCCAGAGAGAGCAGATGTCTCCAAACTGCTTCATCATTCCATGCAGGTTTACATAGATTATAGCAGCCAGCACAGCCTAAAGAAGCCAGCACACACGTGCACAATATGTCTATATATATTTGTAAATGGACACATTATCATATTCATTAATTCAGCACAGATACTCTTATCTTATGAATATTAAAGCCAGCCCACACAAGGGCTGATTCAGGGTACTAACCTTTGGCAGCTCCTCAAAGAGCTCTCCAATCTTTAACAAGATCACCAGAATTACCACAGCAGAAATGGCTCCAGCCACCTGAGAGAATGACAGAGAGAGGTTTCAGTTTGAACTTTCAAAAAAAAAAAAAACTATAATCTAAGGAACTCACCATCCATCTATCCAGAACTAGCAAACAAAAGAATGGTGGTAAAGGTTGTATGTCAGACTGCAGTTTGCTGAAGTTCTCACCTGTGACTTCCCCCCTGTGCTGACCTGCACCATGCTGCGAGACATAGAGCAGCTTATAGCAAAGCAATTGAATAAACCTCCAATGGCGTTAGACAGACCCAGTGCGATGAGCTCCTGGTCCAGAGAACAGACAGTATGAGAAAAACACAAGATGTTCAAACAAAAATGTTTTTTGATTTGGATCAATGACTTTCAGCAACTTAGCAAAATAACAAAAAAGATGTGCCTCTGTGGGAAAATTGGGTTTAACTGCCAACTGGATTTAAATGTAAGAACTAAAATTCCAAGAAAATATTGTGAACATAAACCCATATTAAACTATGCTATTTGTTTTATGTTGACACTAAATTTGACTTTAAAAGTGAAAAAATATATATTAGCCATTACTCCTTTTGTGTTGCATGATCCTTCAGAAGACATTCTAAAATTGAACCAGAAGTGTTTAGACACCACACAAACCAGACAAATCATGTGATTTATACTGAGGGGGACTCCCGGGGACTGCTTGCTTAGGGCCCCCAAAACTCTTAACACACCCCTGCATGGTACATTTGTGCTGCTTAATATTTTTTTCAGGATTCTTTGATGAATATAAAGAATACCATTCACTGGAAACAGATATTTTTGTGACAATTTAAAAGTCCTTACTGTCACTGTTGATCAATTTGATGTGTGCATATATATTTGTGTATATAAATATATATACACATTCAATAAAAATCATCTTTTACAGGCATTTAAAGTCACTTACCTGGTTACTGTCGACTTTGTAGGCATATTTGAGGGCAAAAATTCTACCCAGTGAGATAGCAATACCATAACCAACAACAGCCAGTGCAAAAGCATCACCGACCATTGAACCCAATAGTGAGACAGCAGGCGCCACAGGAGCCTGCAGACTAAGATGTGAAGAAGAGATGCAGATGAGTATTTGCACCTGAAGATGTATTATGATGCTGCAGTTGTGTTTTGTAGCTGTAACCATTACCACGTTATACACATACTATGTTGCATAGTTGTGTGTTGGACTCACCCTGATGGAATTTGTCCAACCACTTCAACACCATATTCAGTCTTCAAATCCATCTGCCATGACACCACAGTAGCGACAATAATCTATACACAAAAATAAGATGAAAGCTATAAGAAACAATATGTTACATTACCTCTAAACAGAAAGAGCAAGCAAAACTGATGGAATTTTAGGAAGAGTGAAAAACTATAATTACATTTTATTGTAAAGTATGCATGTATATCCACAGTTAGTTGAGTAAATATGAATGTGCATGTGTGTGTTTAACTGTATGAAGTAACTTACAGTGATCAGCTCAACAGGAATCGGAACAGGGATTTTGCGAGCTGCCAAGGCACTAAGTTCCTTTGCAGCGACCAGACCTAAGATGGTTACAATGCTAACTACCAGAGTACCAATATTAGTCTTTCCGAGCAATGCACAAATCTCTATGACTGTCTGGAGAGAGAAAGAAAAATAAATAAATAAAAAAATAAATAGAGAAAACACTATTAAATGTAGCTTGTTGAGTGCAAATAATAACCCCAACCACTAGGGGGCATTAAACACAAATTACACATAGGTGTGATTATCCATCCTTATCTGTGGCCTTTTACACACCGCTTCAGGATAGTCCTTAATAAAGTGTTTGGGACTGTGTGTGTGTTTGTGTTCATACTCACATATATAAGAGACAAAGGTCCACTGTACCGCTGTGGACTGATCCCAAAGGAATATTTGAGCTGGGAGACAATAACGTGAATGGCGGCCGCCGTTGTATAAGCTCTCACCAATGGCTCTGAGAGATACGTCACCACAAAACCGAACCGAACCAAACCAAGGAGTAACTACACACACAGACAACACACAAACACTTAGTCACATGCACAACGTCAAAGCCACATACACTTACAAATGAACCTACCTGGAATATGCCAGATAAGAAAGTCACAGTGGCCGCGATCTTGACCCTCTCCGCATCACGGCCGATGATGTCCAAGGTGGTGCTGTTGGTGTCATTGCCTGGTATCATGAAGTCTGAGTCTGGAGCCAAACGCTCTGTCACGCTGCCAATCATAACGCTCATAACTGCGTATGTACCTGTAGACAGAGAGATTAGAAAGTAAACCTTTAAGATGTGAAGATCATCAGTGAATTACACAAAGCTATTGAATGACTTCAGAAGACTTGGAATACAGCACAAGAGTCATGGGACTATTTTTATGATGCTTTCTGGAGCATGAACTGTTGTTGTATAGAAAAGATTTATGTGATTTTTTTGTGTGTGTTCCATGGGAACAGATTTAGAATGAAACGAGGGAGAGTAAATGATGACAGAACATTCATTTTTGTGTAAACGATACCTTTAGGAACAACAGAAACCAAAGGGAAGTGTTTGTGTACTCACCCACAGAGATGTGTTTGGATGTTCCAAATATAAAGTAGATGAGAATGGGGTAGAAGGAGGAATACAGACCAAAAACAGGAGGGACCGCAGCCAGCAAAGCATACGCCATACCTGCACACACAAAACACATTCCAAGTTGAATGCTTGTTTGTGTTTTTGTTTAGGTCTGTCTTAAGTAATGTGTGTTTTTTTTGGTAATACAGGTGTGCATGTGCTTGTGTTGGACCTTGTGGCAGGTGCATGATTCCCACACTGATTCCTGATATTAGATCTCCAATAGCATTTTCTCGAAATGGGTATCGTGGCAGCCATGTCAGGAGAGGAACAAATGATAGGAAACAGCTCTTAAATCTAGGGCCTGTACACCTGATGAACAAAGAAAAATAGAAAATTATGAAACAGAGAAGAACAAAATAACTGCCTTTTTTTTTACATTATAATTAATAATATGTGTGTGTGTGTGTGTGTGTGTGTGTGTGTGTGTGTGTGTGTGTGTGTGTGTGTGTGTGTGTGTGTGTGTGTGTGTGTGTGTGTGTGTGTTTTAAAGTGTGAGAGATGTTGTTGCATCCATTAAAGCACAATATGCTATTTGGATCATTCTCAATTCATGCTGGACAACCCAATCATGAGGTCTGACACAAAATTGTGGAGTTCATGTTGTTAAGTTTAAGATTATTGGAGTATGTTTTACAAGAAAATTCTATTTCAGTCTTTGAACTTAAAATGTCATTTAATTCAGTGTTCATTTTAAATATCTTTAAAAATATACTTAAAAATTACTTTCTTTTTTTTTTTTTTTTTTTTTTCACAGTACACTTTTCTTTTTTTTTTTTTTTTTTTTTTTTTTTTTTTTTTAGCTATAACTAATACTGCTTCCAAAATAAGGACAAACCAAATACTGATATTTTTTTTTTCAATTAAACTTTTCTCTTGAATTATGATGATGATGATATAAATTGTAAATAAATAAATTATTTAATTAATTAAATTAGAAAAATGCCAAACAGGAGCATTTTCACTTAAATGTGCAACCTATAGTTCAGTTCTCAAGCAGTAAAATATTCAAATCAAAGAAAGGCCATATTGACACACCTGACAGCATCTCTGAGTTTTTCTTTTGTTGAAATTTTGAAATCCGATTTCTCAGCAACTTGGTCGACACTGAGCTCATCCAGTACATCTCTCTGAATCTGATATGGCACCCTTTTCCTGAGATCTCTGACATTCATCTCTTCCTCCATTTTGAATCCTCTCTCAATCTTAAATGTGAAATTGAAAATTTATAAAATAATTCTTCTCACATTCACTGTTCAGATCACGTCCATTGCATAGATCCCAAAATGTATGTCCTCACAATGAAAATTCAATACTTAATTTCCATGCAAACAGGGCCAGAACAATTCTGAAGGATGTTCTGCAGTTATTCGAAGTGAGAGCTCCACAGGTCTGCTGCTTGTGCAGTGAAGCTCTGGACAGCAATGGATTAATTAACGTCCCTGGCCCTTTTCTTCTATCACAGTTTGTTAATGTGTATCCTGCCCTTTCCGATATCCGTCTGATCCATTCACACACTCACTGATAGAATTCTAATGTGTTCATATGGGGAGCAAAGTCCCAAAAAGAGAGGAGGGGGGGTTCTTCAGAGTCAATGTTGGAAACTTTCACACAAGAAACCTACCCCACCTTATCTCGCCTGATTAGATAGGAAACATGTTCATTCTGCAAAACCGAGTGCTTTTGTATGAGTGAATTGTGAACAGCAGATCTTTGAAATCATATCTCTGCTACGAGATCTCTGAGGTGATTGCTTGATCCAGTGTAGTAGAGACATCTTTATCTGATAATATAAAGATCTATATACAAAATTGTAATTATGACTAGATATGCATACATTAACTATAGTTTGGGGACAAACACTGTCTAAAAATGAGGTAATACTGACAAAACATTCCTTTAGCGAAATTTGGGAACATCCTCTATTGGAGTTCCATTTCATTTGACCCGAAAATATAAAAAAGATTTGGGGTTAGTCTGTCATTATGATCAGTTTTATACAATAGAAGCTTATGGTATATGTATGTGAGAGACATGAGCTTATTAAATATTAATGTGGCCCCTCCCCAACACCTGCCTAGAGAACAAAGTCTCTTCTAATGACATTTATGGTCCAATTCACTGGGGGTACAAGAACATTTCAGCAATGCATGTGTGTGAACTTCATGCATACTAACCGAACTGTACAGAGCTGGTGCAGTTTGGCTGTTGTCATTCGGCCTTTTGTGATTCTGTTGGATTTTATGTTGTTTGTGTTGACCGGTGTGGAATAATTATTTTCCATGCTATTCATGTTCCTATATGTTGTAACTGTGTACATAGATTATTTATTGTACTACATATTTAATTTATTTTACAACATCACCAAACCAAATTTGTCTGTAACATGAAATATATGTTAATATAGAAAATGACATATGCACAGACCTGCATAGCATAATGTTTTGAAGACTCTTCATATTTGAGCAACAATAACTAAAATTTTGATTTAAAAACAGAACAAATCAACAAGCACACACACACACACACACACACACACACAGGTCCTTCTCAAAAAATTAGCATATTGTAAAAAAAAGTTCATTATCACAACATTGTAAAAAAGAGTTCACATAAGTCTCTTCTAAAAATTACCACATTTATGGTCCAATATAGTCTGATTGGGTTGCAAGAACAACTTCAGCAATATTCACTTTTATGTGAAATTTGGCATACAGCTCATGAAACCCAAAATTCCTATCTCAAAAAAGATTATCTTTTCATTCCGACCAATAAAAGAAAAGTGTTTTTAGTCACCTTCAAATAATTATGTCAGTTATGCACTCAATACTTGGGTCGGGAAGCTCCTGCAGAAAGATGACTGTTGCGTCATGGAGGCAATCAGCCTTGGCCTGCTGAGTTGTTATGGAGGCCCAGGATGCTTCGATTCTCCAGAGTGTTGGGTCTTGCGTCTCTCAACTTTCTCTTCACAATATCCCACAGATTCTCTATTTCAGAGATCAGGATCAGTTGGCAGGCCAACATGTATACCATGTCATAAACCATTTACCCAGTGGTTTTTGGCATTGTGATGGACTGAGTGCCAATAAAATCTATTTCCATGCTTTTCATGGAAGCATGAAGTGCTCCAAATCTCCTGATTGTAACTGCATTGACCCTGCCCTTGATAAAATACACAGTGGAGAAACACCAGCAGCTGACAGTATGGGAACACCCCAGACCATGTACTACATATGGACTTAAGGCATTTTGGGCATTTTTCTCCCCAACAGACTCTGGCAACCTTGACCGAATGACATGCAAAATTTTGCTTTCTGTAAGTACTTTGGACCACTGAGCAACAGTCCATGCTGCTTCTCTGTAGCCCAGGTCAGGCGCTTCTAGGTTCAAAACACGCCTGGGCACGGTGGCTCTGGATGTTTCTACTCCAGACAGTCCACTGCTTCCGCAGGTCCCCCAAGGTCTGGAATCGGTCCTTCCTCCACAATCTTCCTCATCTGGTCATTTCGAGTTGTGCAAGCGTTTTAACCACACTTTTTCCTTCCCACAGACACTGTCGATACAGCATTCTGGGAACAGCCTATTCGTATTCAGAAATTTCTTTCTGTGTACTTCTACCCTCGTGGTCGCTTGAGGGTGTCAGGGATGGCCTTCTGGACAAGCAGGTCGGCAGTCTTACCCATGATTGCAGTTTTGAGTAATGAACCAGGCTGGGAGTTTTTAAAAGCCTCAGGAATTTTTTGCAGGTGTTTAGAGTTAAGCATGATTACAATACACGTTTACACAACCTTTCTCGCCATGATATGCTACACACAGGAATTTTGGGGTTTTCATGAGCATGCCAAAACATCAGTATTAAAACAATACACCTGACAATAAACTTTCAGTTGGTCTGTTTTCACAATCAAACTATATATAAAGTTTAATTTTCATAAATACATTATGGAAAATATAACTTTTATCACAATAGGATTTATTTTAAAAAGTACCTGTATATACAAAGGTACAAGCTGACATAAGTCATTGTCAGGGTTTATTTTAATATTCAATAGCTGATAAACAATTATCTGTAGCCACACATCACCTTAAAATCCAGATAAATGCACAAAGTTGCTCCAAATCATTAAATCAGAATTGGAAATTCTTATATTCCTTTTCCATTCTATCTTGAAGTGTCACTTCTAAAGCTCGGTAGAGTTTTTTTTTTTTTTTTTTATAAGGTTTGCAAGTTCATGTATTTGCTGAGTTCATCGTTCAGGAAGTGAGGTCATTAAAGGTCACAGCTCTGAAACGTGTGCCTGTGTTCTCGCGTAATTGAATTAGAACAGAAAACGCTTTTGAATTACAGTGAACTACAACAGCATACAAACACAAAGAGCAAAAATGCCAAAAATAACAAAGAGACAGAGATACAACATCATTTAAGCACACACACACACACACACACACACACACACACACACACACACACACACACTCCTGTAGCCTCTGGTAGTGTAGGATTGCATGATGCACTGAAGGGAAAAATAAAGAAAGAGACAGAAAATCTGGAACAAAACCATGATTCTTCATCTGAGATAGTAAACCATATAGAGACAAACACACAAGAGATACAGTAAATAAATGAATACATTAAATATATAAAATAACAGTTCTTGAGGATGAACTGTCGTCATGTTACATATTAATATAAAACACCCCAGATCATGACGCTACATTTGAGACTGTAGCTGTGCATGTGAGATGCTTAACCTGGACATGCAGCACAGAAAAACAAGGTCTGCGTTTTCTTAAATTTCTTAAGTACCTGTGACCCTGAGAGAGTGGTAAGACATGCATGTTTGCATTTAAACACAATCACGTGACAAGCAGAATTTAAAAAGCCATTTATTGGT
Organism: Cyprinus carpio; assembly: GCF_018340385.1. Lineage (NCBI taxonomy): Eukaryota > Metazoa > Chordata > Actinopteri > Cypriniformes > Cyprinidae > Cyprinus > Cyprinus carpio. The sequence continues at coordinate 12,913,803 of NC_056579.1, read as the reverse complement.
TAGCAGTTAATGAGAGCCAGTAACAGGTAACCTATTTCCGTTCATCTCTGGTCAAATATCAACACTTCTACGTGTGGGTACATGTGTGTGTTCTGTGACACTAACTGATTTAAATAAGCCCATGGCCACTGACTCCATGAAGGTGACTCCATTTACTGTGTGGTCTGGGTGGGAATTGTGCTATAATAATCCCATTCATTATATACACTAAAAACTTTAAAAGAGACAGATATGTAGATGTTTGTGAAATATGTTTTCTCTGTTTTGGAGGAATGAGCATTGTTAAATTATATCACATTGCATCATTACTTTAGGTTAGGAGTAGCTATATAATTTTATCAGTTGTTTATTATTCATTCAGCAATACATAGGCCTATTATGCTATAGTTTTCATTAATAACCATTGCTATATGATAACTTTGTCTAGTGCTCCTGTGAATGTTGCTGGCACGACTTTGTGAAAATTTAGCTACAATATGAAATACCATAGAAGTAACATACTTGTTCTACAGATCTCTGCACTAGTGTTATATGCTACTGTTTCGATAGCATTAATAACATTTTTGACAGATAGTATCATGATGTTTTTTTTGATTTTGCTTTTGCATTTGCCTTACCATATGAATGTGGTATCCTGTCAGCAATAACATATCTGTGGGCTCTTTTGTTAACTATCAGTTTAAGTTCTGGCAGTGTTGCCAGATATTGCTATGAAAACAAATAAAAATAAATAAAAAAAAATATCCTCCTATAGTCACTAATGGTCAACAAACTCTCTGTTTAGTCTGTTTTCAGGAAGGCTACAACTTTGAAGTTCAGCATATTGTTTCATAAATGCAAACAATTAAATATTGAAATTTAAACTTAATTTAGTTGTTTTTATGTTGTTATGAGTTAAAATGAGTTAACTTTAAGAAAAAAAATATGACTGTCTGTAAAAGGACATTATTAAATTAGTTTTTAAATTATTATTTGTTTCACATGGGTTTGAATCAGATTCAGTCAGATGGTCATTTTACACTCAGATGGTTCATCTTACCCACTGACCCGACTCGGGTCAACTTACCCCAAACCTGGGGCAAACTGAGCCATGGGAACACTTTTTTATAAGAAGCCATATTTTTTAGTACCCTTTGTCATAGATACATTCTGGTCATTAAAAATGATAGGAATACTTTTATTGGTATAGGATAGGATAGGATAGGATAGGATAGGATAGATACTTTTATTATATTGCTGCATCATTTTCCCTTATCTTGAGGACCACATTAGTAAAAATTGGCTAATCTTACCCCACTCTCCCCTATAAGTATTATACATTTAATTCAATATTTTACAGCATAAATCTATATTATATACTAATAAACAACTAATTTAGAACATTTATACTACATTTCATTCACTATTTATAGGCCTACTATTAAAATGATTTTAATAAAATATGATGTGTTATAGATTACTAGTATCAAGACAAATGATTATAATGGGAAATATACTTAATTACAAGAATTAAAGTGTGAGAAACTGCTAAATATTCTAGGCTATATGATGATTTACCTGCTGGCTTGTTGGAGCTTTGTATTCATGTTTGTAATGTTGAACTGTCTTTAGCAGCCTCCCTAAAGTCTTTCTCTCTGTGTCTTCTTTTTTTGTGAAGGCATTTTTTATTTTTTGTCTACAAAGTGTGCCAACAACAGCAAATTTGGTGTTATCTATATTAGATCTGATCAGGTACAATAATTTGATTAGACATTCTAATTCTAAGGACATGGATATTTTGTACAACACTTTAAGAAGGCCGAGTCATTACCAACAAAAACAAACAAACTACCAACTAATTACTAATTCAGCGGCTCAACCATGTAGATCGTAATGCATCTACCTGGTGGTAATGGAACGAGCTTCGGGGACTGTGGTCTCCTCTCCACTCTCCAGAGAGCAGCACACAGATTGAGTGATGGTGCGGAGCAGGAGGGAAAGATTAGCGAAATCAGCGGCTCTTTAGTGGAGCAGTAACAGACAGCTTGAGCTGGGGTGATGTTGAGATTGGCAACACAGCCAACTAAGCCAAAGAGGCAAAAGCTCCATCCACCCTACCAACCTCTCCACACGGCCGATCACCCCCCTGCGTAAGAGACTTGAAAACATTTAAAAAAAACACTCACACACACAAAAATAAAATGCTGAAAAAAGATTAATTATTTTAAACTTTTGACTGGTAGTATGTTGTTGGTAATTTATGGTCATTACCTGGTTTAGGTTGTTGATTCACATGTAAACAGGGAGTGGATTGTTATGCTTGTTCCACATGTTGTGCATGTACGTGCATGTGCATGTAACTGTAACATGAGGTTGTTTTATTAACCAGAAATAGCAGGTGTTCACACCTGAGTTTGTGCACCTGTACTCTCCTGCACTGTGCTGCGAGACATGGATCCGCTTACTGGAAAGCACTGGAACATCCAGCCAATAGAGTTGCACAGTCCCATAGCCAACAGCTCCTATAGGAGGAAGAGACCATTCATGTTCGGATTAAGGGAATGCTACAAAGTGGGTGTTTATACTAGTCTTTTTGGGAGGTTGCAGGGAAATAATTCTGGAAGTTACATAAATTGCTTGTTACCTGGTCGCAGTGAAAGGGCTCCCCATGTTTATCAGCAAACATCATGCCCAATGAAGCTTGAAAACCATAGCCCACCACTGCCAATGCAAGAGCTGTCAATAATAGCTTCTGAGCAACAGAAAATGATGGAAGGGAGGGAGGTGAGAGAATTAGAGGTAATCAACGATAGAGAAAATGGGACAAAAGGAGAGAGAGAATTTGTTTTAGCACCTAAAAACTTCTTGCTAATTGGTTTTGTAAAGAAAATCCAACACTCTGCTGACCCAATTGGTATGGGTCCAACAATCTGTATTCCATACTGCTGACAGAAATGCATACTGCATACAAAAGACAGATCAAACTGCACTGATGACAGAGTTGCAAAGATAATCTAGGAAAATGAAGAAAGAATAACTGTTGCACAGAAATTTCTTGTCAAACTGAAACTATCCATTATAAGTCAGCTTTACTAACGTTAATGTCAAATAAATAAAAAACATTCTCATTAATTAAAACAAAAATATAAACTAACACAATGGCAAAACTACTATTAACTAAAATTAATTAAAAACGCCCACAAATTGTATTTTTTATTTTTTATATTATAAAACTTGAAAGCTGCCTGTATTAAATGTAATGTCTTAAACACTAGACGGCGTAATCTGAAAACATAAAATTAAAAAAAACAAAAAAACAAATTGTGTGTGCACCAGTACCAACAACCAACCATAGATTAGGAAATCGAGTGCTCCAGCATGAATTCACCATCTTTCCACCAACAAGTATCACCAGGGAGACAAAGGACACTAACAGTGCATATGTACATTTAACATCTGAAATGAACACAGATATGAAACACACAGTGCTCATTCTCACCCAGAACACAGAAAAAATGCCTCTGTGTCTGACCATGGAGATGCCCAACAGTAAAGGCAGATGGTAAATAGTCATTAAATAATGTTTCATATATGCTTGAACTTTTTTATTGTTTATTTTTTTTTTTTTTATATATATTTTTATTGTTTATTTTATTATATATTTATTCTTCATTTAATTTTAATTATTTATTTAATTTGTTGTTATTTTATATAGACTTATATTTTATTTTATATTCACTTTATGTAATTGTATATTTTATACTTCATTTTATTTTACATTTTGTTTTATTTTAATAAATAGATTTATTTAATATATTGTTATTTTATATATATTTTGTTACATGTAATACTTCATTTTATTTTACATTTTAATTATATATATTATTTATTATTTTATTATTATAACACATTTTAATTGATATTTTTTTGTTTATTTTTGGGACTCATTATTGTTATTTCATAATTATTTTATATATATTGTAGACTTTTATTTTGTATTTTGTACTTATCATTTGATTATTATTTCAGTTTTAACTATTCATATTTTATGTTCTTTATAAATAACAGTTCATCTGAACTTTTTTTTGCAAAGCATCCTACTCCATATGTATGAATAAATACGCAATTATACAATTTGTACTTGATTATTTGAACTATTCCTTTATAATTTAATAATTTTTTATAAGAAAGTAGCAAATGTATACGCAATACAAAATATATATGTACCTTCAGTATATACTTACCCACAGTGATGTACCTACCCACAAAAAATTGTCTATGTTCCAAATATGAAGTAAATGAGAACAGAGTAGAAGGACGGATATAGACCAAACACTGGAGGAACTGCAGCCAGCAAAGCATTAGCCATCCCCATAGAAAACAAAAAGTCATAAAATGAGTAATTTGTGAGTAGAAGAGTGTGTACAATAGAATTAGTCATTACATCCACTTTATCTGTCTAGTTTGAATCACAGTGCATTGTGAAGAAAATTATCGCCTGCCAGCTGATAATACAGATCGGTAGGTGTCTAAGATGAGAAACAGGATAATGAAAATCATAACCGCCCCTCGCATCACACACACTTCAAGAGTCTTCACTCTCAGAGAAAATGTAATTTGATCGATGATGACACCTGCATCAACATGAATTCTTTATACTTTATAAGAGTTGTCATAGGCCTATAGCAGTTTGTAACTCAAATAACACAGGAGAGTGTGTACTTTAAGTCTTTAAGTCTTTAACCTTGTGGTAGGTGCATGAATCCCACACTTATTCCTGATATCAATTCTCCATTAGCGTTTTTCCTGAGTGAGAATTGTGGCAGCCATGACAAGAGAGGTGCAATAGACAGGAAGCAGCTCTTCAGCCTTGGACCTGAACACCTGAAGCACAAAAAAAGAGAAAGAAATATGGGGGTCAATGTGTATATTTAGCAGGGACACTATTTATTTTATGATCACAATTATGCTTCAGCACTCCTCCTTCATCTTTCAAATTGTCAGATGCGCCTTCCACCTGCACTGTCCCAGGATATCTAGCTATGCTTCATTCAGATTATAAATAGGATTGGGATTGAAATTCTCATTCTCTAAACATCTTTGATTGTCCATCTGTAAAAAAGGCTAAAACAAGCACAATCCTAAAACAAGAGTGTATTATAATATTTCCCATGTGTGAGGCTGTTGTGACTTGGCTTTAAACTCAGAGCAAACCTTCTATTATTGTTCTCACAAGCAAGCACAGTAGCTAAACCAATTAAACTGGACATCTATAATTGGGTAGAGACAGATTCATTATTCACTTTTCCTCCTACAGGCTACTAAAGGGTTATTTATTGTCTCAGATGTTCACCAACATTTATCGTCAGATCAGTGAAGGAAGTCTGTCACTGGCTTTGTTTTGACCAAATGTTAAAAGACTTTAACCTACCACTCCTGAGAACAGAGATCATATTACACAACATCACATGAGCGTCAGCTTGTACTAAACAGACTACACTTTCTATTTTTACTGTAGCACTTCAATAATGTTCTCCAGATAGTGATTATTATGCATGTGACTTTTTATGTTGGAGGCAGGGCTGTTTTATCCAATGAGAAGAGGTGCCATTTTACAACAAATAATGCTCATACATGGTGTAGAAACTGACATTTGACCCTATATAGTACAAACTGAAGTTATAGAAGACATACATCAGTCTATGTGCAATGTTTTATGTGTACATGAACAGAACTCAACACAAACAGATGGTAAAACACCAGATTATGTCTTTCACTATTTAAGCAATATTTAAATGTAAAGGACATTAATTTTCTAACACACAGCAGTACACAGGTTAAAAAGTATACCAATTACAACATTTGGTAGGAATCTGATCAAGACTAAAAGATTCAGGACATTAGCAGCCAAAACTAATAACACATCAAAGCTCATCTGCGTGTCAGCACTCTTTGATAGGAGCACACGTGAGGACAGGTGACTGCATTGATGATCATGCAGTAAAACTGGAAATAAGCTTATCATCAATTTGTTTTCTTACCTTGTGTACCAAATTCTGTTATATGCATCCAGAAGAAACCACTTTATTATTCCTGTGCACATGGCCTGACTATCTCACCTGTGGGACAGATCTCAGCTGAATCTCTCTCCTTAAATATTTTCATTGCTTTCTGTTGTTTAAAAGTCAGATTTATAATGTTACCTCATATATAATTCATCACAAATGCTGTCTCCATCATAAATAACAAACACCATGGTTATTCTCTCCAACTCTGTGTTCCATTGGTTTATATAAGTGTCGACAGAGCTTAAGATCAGAAGGCAAAAACAATATCACACCCACACACACTTTAAATATAAATTTAACAGCCTTAAAAAATATATATATACCTTCTATCCTTATAAACATAATCAGTTACCTGTTTTGTTGTTGGAAATAGGATCTCATAAACCTTTATATCACACACATGTTCATTTCCCATTATCCTCTTGTCTAACAAGTCAAATTACAAGGACGAATGTTTGGACAGTAGCAGTTAATTAATTTAGCACCTCCTAAATTTCTATTGTCTATTGATGAGCTCAGGTAACATAGACAGGAGGAACAAAGATCAATGTAAACACAGTTTATATGTCACACATCAGGAATAAATAGCATTACTTCACAGGCAATGACTACTTAAATCCAACTCATGAAATCATCTGATTTCCAGGTAAATCAGATAATATCTGATAACACCTTATCATATAACAATAGAACTAAAGATCAGAACACACTCATTGTGACTCATTTCAAACAAAAAGACAGCCTCACAAGATTGCAGAAAAGTTTTTTATACTCACATTCATTTTTAATCCACTTCTTTTCACATTTTGGCTCCTTTTCACATCACATAATCAGATGTAAAAAAAAAAAAAATACATTATTTTATATATTCATTTCTTTCACATTCTGCAATCCTTATTGGGACTTTTATGTCTGTCTCTCCCTCACGTGCTTTCTCTTCCTTTCCTCTCTAGCGTTCATTCATTCAGCTGTGGATTAAAGGGGTTGGCCATCGAGCCACTATAATGATGAACAAAAGGGAACTGAAGAAGTGGGTGAAATATTTATACTTAGTTGCACGGGCAAAGCCCCCCAACACACTCACTCTCTCACTTACCCACACACACCTGCTGGCATGTAGCCCATTAAACACTGATACTTTATACATGCATGATTCTTCAAGCAATAAGCCACTCACACACATTTATGCATACTGTAAACAGCCGCAAATTCATATCTGGTACCATTTAAAAGTTTGGACAAACCTGCTAATTCTATACTATTAGTATTTTTCACATGATAGAATAATAGTACAGACAGTAAAACTATGAACTAACACAAACTGAATGGTGCATCTCATAAAAAAAATAATAATGATAATATATATCCACCTTATTTTTCAATGGGGAAGTAAGCTGAATGTGCGAGACGACCGCTTCATTAGCCGCAGTAAGGAAATAATGAGAAGAAAAACAAAGTGCAATAAACGGTAAAATTGTTTGTGCTACAACCTGATGTGTTTATAATTAAGACAACACATCAAAGTAATATGGTAAGAAACACCAGTTTTCAATATCAAGCAACAAAACGAACTGAAAGTGGATGACACCACTCTTACGGGAAAATATGAAATAAAAGAATATATGGATATATATATATATATATATATATATTATATATATATATATATATATATATATATTTTGTTTTCAATTTTTTAGTTTCAATAATTTTATGTTCTTTTGTCATTTTTATTAGTTTTATATGTAAACATTTATTAGTTTTATTAATTTTATTAATTATTAATTTTATTCATATATGTTTTTCTTTTTTTCATAAATTTTTTTTGGGGGAAAAAATCAATGACAAAAAAAAGAATGATTTTTTATAGTTTTAGCTTTAGTTAACAATAACAACACTAGTCTTTATATCATGGGAAACATAAATTCAGTCAAGCATGTCCAAAATTTTGATTGGTTCTTGTACAGCTGTATTGCCTTTTATTATTAGGCCATATTGAAAATAAAAATGTCCTCACAAGGTACTTTACCTGACACTGTAAAAATGTTACATATTTGAAAAGATCTTTATTTGAAAATCTTTACAATTTTACAATTAAAAATCTTTGGCATCTTAATTTATAAATCATAAATTAAAGTCAGTGTTTTGTCTTTGAAACATGATGTTGAAATATCACTTTTTTTTCTCTCTACATTTATTGCCCTGTTAACAGTTTCAGTCGGTTTATCCATCTCTCTTTCCGTTAACTGAAACAACTGTAAGCCCTGCCCACAAACAACCACCAATCTGCAGTGTGTGAGATCAGCACCTTCAGTGGGTGGAGTCCGTCACTGTACACACTCCACAAACACAAGCGCTGGTCCAGTGAGGTGGACACCAGTAGGGTGGGGCTTGGTAAACATAACACTGTGAGAGGGGAAGAGTGCGCCAGGGGCACTGAACAATGAGAAAGCAGCTGTAGAGACAAGCCTCCATTCTCATGCCCTTTCTGATCTATCTTAATATGCCATAGAGATAGCTGTCCATCATCTCCACCACTGGCCAATGAGATAATATTTTCCTCCATTTGCCTCATCTCTCTCCTAGGTGATAAGGCAAGCATATTGACTCCACTTTGATGGTCAGGTATGGAAAAGAACGGAGCTGATGGACCTGAAGCACAGACAGGGCACATTGTTATTAGCATATACATATTATAGAGTTCTATAATCAGTTTAAGCCTGATGGCACCCAAAACTGTGGGTTCTGGCATGGATTCAATCTGTTTTTTGTTTTGCTCTTGGGTTTGCAATAAATAAAATATTCTTTATTAATTTTATACAAACAGACATACTCCATCTTTGAGTCAGAGCAAATACAGTGTAATTTTTGGACCTCAATAGCTGTGGTCACTATGAGATATATGAAAAACAATTGCAAGATTCTTAAAAAAATAATAAGCTAATTATTTCGGGGACAGGACTGGAAAAACATACGTAAATATAGACAGTTTTTTGTTTCTGAGTGAACAATCCCTTTTAACATATTATATAACAAATGCAAACAAATAACATAAATCATTTAAGTTCATAAAAAAATCATCACGTTATTTAATAATAGTATCTTGACTAAACCATATCTGGTGTATGCATGACTCACCCTGCCACCTCGTTATTTAATAATAAAAAAAAAAACACAAGTGTTTATGTTCTGGTGTATGCATGACTCACCCTGCCACCTGACACTAGCCTTACTGTTCAATACTGCTGTTAAATCCCACACAGATATACAACCATCTGTAGTGGCACTGAACAGAAACAAAAGCCTGAGACCGAAAGAGGACAAAGGAAAATAAGTCCAAGAAATTTTTAAATATGGAATAAGTGTTTGATAAATGTAGAGCATGACCTTACTTTCTGTCCTGGGAGTCCTCCAGCTTGTAGGGGGCGACACTGAGCACACACCTCTGATGGTTTAAAAGACTCCCAAAGCATGTCAACACTCCTACTGCTCTCAGTCACACTGAAAAGCCTACAATTGAAAACATACACAGTCTCAATACATTAATCATAGAAAGTAAAAACATGAAACATTTTTTATGAAGCTCATTTAAATTCAAACCAAGTTACCTTACTGCACCATCACTACAGCCCAAAACCAGTAAGACACAATCAGTCCCATTATGCACCACAGCCATAGACATGTCCCTGCAAACACAAGAAAGCATTTGCAAAATAAAATCATAATGTAATCTCTCTGTAAGAAAAGCACAATTACAATGGGGAGGGGGTACATTGTATTGTCCGCCCTCTGGTGGTTAGAAATGTTCAAAACAGCTGCAACCAACCATCAAACAACATTGGACCCTATTGACTTTCATTGTATAGTCAAGAAAAAAACAACACTGAAACATTTTTCACAATATCTTCTGTGTTATATGGAAGAAAGATTTATTTTTGGATAAACTATCCCTTTAAGATAATAAAAATGACTTTCCAAACCTAACTCTAGATCCAAACTTGTAAAGTAGAAAGTATTTTAACATATACATCAACAAACACACACACACCTTGTCTCTGGGTTCATTTTGACAGTCTTGTGTTGGTTACGCTTCCGTTCCCACTGTTCATCCAATCGATGACCAGCTATCTGAGTGACATGACCGATCGATTGACCCTGCTGCTCATCCAAATGTATCAGGAGCCGGTAACACTGCAGCTGGCCCCGGCCACCCACAGAAAACACCAAAGAAGAGACAGAGGAGGTAGCTATTCTGTCATCTCCCCCTTTTTCATTAGTTTCTCCTCTTCTGATTGCAGCCAGAGCACGAACATTTGAGATATGGTCCATTAGAACTGAAAGCACCTTAACAGTTCCACTCTGTGGACTGATAGCAAGTACACCTACTGTGGTATCCTCCCCTCCGATAACAAAAACTTCCCAAAGTTCTGACAACGGTCTAGTCTTTTTCAGACTACCAAGGTTGCAAACACAGCTGATGCCTCGTCCATGTAGCCCCTCTTTCAGGGTGTGTCCATTCACATCGTTTTCATTTGATGTTAATGAACGTGATTCCATGACAGCTCCATGCTTGGTAAATACAAGGGTACCTTGTCCAAGTCCATGTGCTTGAGGATCTGTGTCAATGTTTATTGGGTGTTTGTAGGCCCAGGATCGATGGCCGCCTCCACAGGCAACTGATAAAAGCTTCTCTTGTCTGTGAGGGTCCCATATAATGAAGTTGACTGAGTGGAAGCCAACCATTACAAACCGAGTTTCGGCTACGATTGCACTCTCTTGATCGATCTTCCTCTTCTCAATTCTCTCATTCAGCAACTTTCCCTGTACCTCTAGTCCATTCGAGCCCAAAAACAGAACATTCTGTCATTCTCTCCTCTCTCAGTGCAGAGCAGTAGTGACCCTCTCCGGTCACCACACAGGTACAACCCCTTTCTCTGGGACAAGGTAATCTTTCATATGCAGGCCCGATTCATCCTCTATCACTTTTATCGTCCATCAATAAACCAGTCCCTCAGAGCCCGATGCAAGAAGACACCAACTCCAGGACCCTTCATACTGTCCCTTGACCCCAACTACAGAGTGTACTTCACCCTCACCAGCTCTTAGCAAGACTCCCACACCTGGCTGCCCTATAAGAAAAACCTGTTCACCTCCGTTCAGATTACCCACTGCACACACCCACACAATACAATCTGAATTCTGGACTTGGATGCTTGTGATTTCCATCACACAATAGGACTGGAATTCTGCTCCCCCTTGCCAAATGACATCCCAGGTGTCACCCTGACTAAGGCATACCTCTCCTTGATCAGTACAGACCAGAATGTTATTCGGATCACCCTCACCCACTAATCGGACCACTTTGGGACAATCCTGTCCTTTAAACCCCAGATCCAGCTGGGTCTCCCTGAGTTTCCTTACCGTCTTTCTTCTCCTCTGATGCTCTCCATACTCTTACCCCACCATCTGCACCACCAGTAGCCATCCATCCCTCCTTACAGCCTACACTTCCCTTGCTGACAGCCAAAGCCCTCACTCCACTTGACCTATGCCGTCTAAACGTATGCCCGACCTTTCCTTCACCTCCCCATTCCCAGAGCAGGCATGCTCCATCTTCTCCTGCACTGAATACAGGGTTTTGCGCAAGCCTGACACAGAAGTCTGGTGCCCATAAAGCACCCGAAGACAAGTTGGGGATTCCTCTCCACAGCCTGCATCTCCACCCAACGTGCCGATGCTCCACAAACGAACACTGCAGTCATCCAAGAAAGGACCAATGAGCTTTAGGCATTGCCCTCCAGTACTGAAGCTGACAAGCCGAACTCCTTTTCCTCCAAAAACAATAAAATCCTCCTTGTTGTTGTCCAAAAAGAACTTTCATATAAGATTACATTGTTGAACTGTCTAGCTCCAAACAGACATTTTCTACTACAGTAGGTCGTATACCATGGATACGGTAATTATGGAAAACATTTAAAGATGTACATTCTTTAGGAGATGCCTGAAGACTGTACACAGAGAGGATTGGTCCCTCACCTACAAAATGACACAATTAACAGGAAAGAATTTATCAAATTAATATGTTATAAATATGAAAATGTTTATAGAGATAAATACACAAATACAATTATGGAAATTGAGAGACATTTGTGCATTTCCCAAACACAAGGAAATTCAGCAGAGGAAGATAACCCAAACTGGAGGTCTTCACGGGTCCACTTAGATTTGAAAACCTGAAGTCCGATTCATTAACCGAGTGGGTTCCAATCCAAAACTTCGACAAGTGCCTCGGACATGTGTTGGGTTCGGTATTATTGGCCTCGGGTCTCAGGTAATTTAAAATAAATGTGCTTTTTCCAAATGAACCCGATAAGACCCAAATTATTTTAAACTATCCCGGATGTGTAACTACTTGCATGTTTGTGTTAAAAGGGACCTATTATGGAAAATTAACTTTTACATGATGTTTGGACATAAATGTGTGTTGGCAGTGTGTGTACACAACCACCCTATAATGATAAAAATCCACCCACTCCTTTTTTTAATCCCCATGAGTAAAAAGCAGTGTCTCCCAACTACCTGTTTTCAGCATTGCTGCTAATGTGACCTCACATTAGCCACAGGCCCCACCCACGACAACTGTTTTTGAAGAAGATGCTCCCTCAACTCTACCTAAATTCGTTTATGTCTGTGCAAATCATTTACACCGGACTGCTTTGTGAATGAGGGTCAGTATAAAGCAGTTTTTGCACAAAAGTTTCTCCTGAAGGATGGAGCAGTGCCAACTGTTTGTGATCCAGCTACACCTCCAGAAGAAGTAAGTATCACACGTTAATTTTCCAAATTGCCTTTCTGAAAGACCTTCTTGTCACTCTGTAAGGCTAATGTTGCTGAAGCTACCATTGTCTGTCTGTTTTAACTGATACTACCTCCATGTGCTACCAGAATGATCGTCAATAGGAAAGTGGGAGTTAAAATTGTATATGAAAGCAATGTGAAGTTTATAAAGTTTGTAATAGCATGCGATGGCACCATGAGTAATTTTTTTTCTCGTTGTGCTCCCGTCTGTGTAATTAATAAAGTGCATTTTTTATGCACAGTACAATCAGATTACTGACTTTCCTGATCCATCAGGAAAATCCACTTGCTTCGTTCGCTGGAGATTAGGCTGCAGACAAGCGAATCGTTGAATTATTAGAATATCAATTTAATTGATATTCATTTTTAATTTTTTTCCTGACTGACTGCGGGGCTGTAGGCTGTGCACATGTCAATGCAGTTTATAAATACAGTCGGGTCAGGTTGGACTAATTTCACCAGGTCTGTCTAGGGTCGGGTTTTTCTTTAAAAAAAAGCAGGGCAGGGTCGGGTAAGAAGTGATTTGGGTCTATTTGGGTCAGGTACAGATTTTAGGACCCAAGAAGACCTCTAACCCGAACTGTCATTGCCAGGATACAGAACTTTTTTACTTTTTTTTTTTATTTAACTCTTCCAGCAGAAAAAACGGCTCAAAAAATGGCCCATGAGTCATAGCCTGCATATTTTATTCCAACATGGATTTTTAGCTTGATGTTTTGCTACCTGTTCATTAAAAGAATAAATGCCAGTCACCTATCAGCAATAAATCCTCCTCGAGGAATTCCAGCGAAGTCACTGGAGCAACAAGCACAGTGCTCTTCATCACAGCAGACTCTACAGGAATTGCCATCTCAAGCGGTCTGAATGACAGGGTGAAGACTTCTGGACCACAACAAAAACATCACAGCATTATTTACTATTATCAAGTAAATTAAACTAAATTCAATGCATTGATTTGATGGACTGATTGATCAATGCATTGTTTGCAATGGCATTTACTATCCACCTTTTTCCTAACAAACCTACTGCGGGTTAAGTTCCACTCAAAAAGACTGAAACAAATCAAATCACATTTGTGCAACAAATAATTCTTATCCGTCAGTTTGACTGAATGAGCTGTATATTTTCTTTCATGTTCTATTTTCAAACAGCAGGAGAATAAAATAAAGCTTGGTATTTTAATGTGACATGGTATAATAATATCTATGGCATGAGCTCTTTTCAGTCCACTGTATTCTTCTCCTCCTAATTATTTTCTTTTTTCCTTTCCATTCTGCTGTAACAATATGAAAAAAGACAATATATCCCATGAATAATTCACTGGAATGCACTAAGAATATCTATTTCCAGGATTGTTTTTCACACTGATGCTTCAAAAAGTAATTGTGTTCCCATTTTACTTCTAATCCCTATTAGCAGTGTTTACGAGAATGTTTCTAAAGAAAGTAAATACAATATTTGTTATCTATCAGAAATATGGAAATCACTTTGAAATATTATCACTCAGTGCTAATGTTAATGAACATTTTTGTATGTTGAATAATATATATATAAGTGTGTGTGTACGTATATATTATTACTACTCATTTAGGCTTTTACACTTTTAAATATCCTCCTTATGGTTGATGCTTGGGTTCACAAAGGAACCATTTGTTATTTAATAAAACATTTTTTTATTAATAATTAATAAATTAATAAACATAATAAATTAATACAAATTAAAATGAATCATTTTAAAAACATTCTAATAAATAAATATCTAATGCCATGCAAACCCTGAATCATTCATATTTCTGTGGGATGTAAATACATTATAAACTAGAAAAAATTTAATAAAAATGATAATTACATTTTTATATATAAAATATTGTATTAAAATATTTTCATGTACTGTGGGGGATTTTATATATATATATATATTATATATATTTATATAATATATATTATATATATATATATATATATTATATTTTTATATATTTTATTTAGGACTTACCTAACATCAGAGAACCATGAACATGTGAATGTAGGGTTAAATAACTTTAATATTAACTTAAAAATCAAAGATCAAAGTGGTTCAGTTGACAAAAAAATAAATAAATTCCCTGATGTGGATTAAAGGGATGCCATGTGAACAAACAGCATTGATTACACAATTTAGCTCAAAACTAACCTCGTCCTGTTGGAAAATTCATATTAAACTGGTTGTTGTGTTTTAGAACATGACAGTTGGTTTATAACTTTTCTGAGACAGTTAAAATGACCAAATCATTACTGCTCTAAATACTATTGAAATGACCAGCTAATCCAACAGACAACTAGGTTTTTCTAGCAAGGTCAGGATCTACCCATTTATTAATATAATGAACGTCAGTCATCTGTCAACCAGGACACAGCTACCATTAAATAAATTTTCTAGCAGGTATATAATCTGTCTGATTCTGCATGCTTCTCATTGTAACCCTATCAAGTTCAATTTACACTTACTCTTCATCTATATAGATACTTTATTTATCTAGCAAGTAAAATAAAAAAAAAATTTATTTATCTTCTTTCATACTAGTTCCAGCATGTTTTTTGTGCTTCATACGTGTTCTCGCTTCTTCGTTGACATCGCTCGGCGTCCAATCGCGCTGCTCAATACTGCACAGACCGCACCACGCTCGCGATCAATTGGATGAAAACGGGTTCTGCGCTTTTGTACTGTTAATACGCGTAGAAAGTTGTGCATTTTGCCTGATGCACCAAACTTATGTATTGGGTGGATCTCATGGAATGTCATCACAGCAGACTCTACAGGAATTGCCATCTCAAGCGGTCTGAATGACAGGGTGAAGACTTCTGGACCACAACAAAAACATCACAGCATTATTTACTATTATCAAGTAAATTAAACTAAATTCAATGCATTGATTTGATGGACTGATTGATCAATGCATTGTTTGCAATGGCATTTACTATCCACCTTTTTCCTAACAAAACCCTGCTGGGGGTAAGTTCCACTCAAAAAGACTGAAACAAATCAAATCACATTTGTGCAACAAATAATTCTTATCCGTCAGTTTGACTGAATGAGCTGTATATTTTCTTTCATGTTCTATTTTCAAACAGCAGGAGAATAAAATAAAGCTTGGTATTTTAATGTGACATGGGTTATAATAATATCTATGGCATGAGCTCTTTTCAGTCCACTGTATTCTTCTCCTCCTAATTATTTTCTTTTTTCCTTTCCATTCTGCTGTAACAATATGAAAAAAGACAATATATCCCATGAATAATTCACCTGTAATGCACTAAGAATATCTATTTCCAGGATTGTTTTTCACACTGATGCTTCAAAAAGTAATTGTGTTCACCCTTTTACTTCTAATCCCTATTAGCAGTGTTTACGAGAATGTTTCTAAAGAAAGTAAATACAATATTTGTTATCTATCAGAAATATGGAAATCACTTTGAAATATTATCACTCAGTGCTAATGTTAATGAACATTTTTGTATGTTGAATAATATATATATAAGTGTGTGTGTACGTATATATTATTACTACTCATTTAGGCTTTTACACTTTTAAATATCCCTTATGGTTGATGCTTGGGTTCACAAAGGAACCATTTGTTATTTAATAAAACATTTTTTTATTAATAATTAATAAATTAATAAACATAATAAATTAATACAAATTAAAATGAATCATTTTAAAAAAACATTCTAATAAATAAAATATCTAATGCCATGCAAACCTGAATCATTCATATTTCTGTGGGATGTAAATACATTATAAACTAGAAAAAATTTAATAATAAAAATGATAATTACATTTTTATATATAAAATATTGTATTAAAATATTTTTCATGTACTGTGGGGGTTTTATTATATCTATATATATATATATATATATATATCTATATATATATATATATATATATATATATATATAATTTTATTATATTTTATTTAGGACTTACCTAACATCAGAGAACCATGAACATGTGAATGTAGGGTTAAATAACTTTAATATTAACTTAAAAATCAAAGATCAAAGTGGTTCAGTTGACAAAAAAATAAATAAATTCCCTGATGTGGATTAAAGGGATGCCATGTGAACAAACAGCATTGATTACACAATTTAGCTCAAAACTAACCTCGTCCTGTTGGAAAATTCATATTAAACTGGTTGTTTGTGTGTTAGAACATGACAGTTGGTTTATAAACTTTTCTGAGACAGTTTAAAATGACCAAATCATTACTGCTCTAAATACTATTGAAATGACCAGCTAATCCAACAGACAACTAGGTTTTTCTAGCAAGGTCAGGATCTACCCATTTATTAATATAATGAACGTCAGTCATCTGTCAACAGGACACAGCTACCATTAAATGAATTTTCTAGCAGGTATAATCTGTCTGATTCTGCATGCTTCTCATTGTAACCCTATCAAGTTCAGTTTGATTTACGCGTCCTCTGTAGAGATAGTGTCTTTATTTTGCGAGGAGGTGAAATGGAAAAGTGATGTATTTTCTTTCATACTAGTTCCAGCATGTTTTGTGCTTCATACGTGTTCTCGCTTCTTCGTTGACATCGCTCGGCGTCCAATCGCGCTGCTCAATACTGCACAGACCGCACCACGCTCGCGATCAATTGGATGAAACGGGTTCTGCGCTTTGTACTGTTAATACGCGTAGAGTTGTGCATTTTGCCTGATGCACAAACCATATGTATTGGGTGGATCTCATGAGAATGGTATACAAATCATATAAAATACACAAACCAATGAACTGCCTTTCTTACGCCTGGAGCGTCATTTTGCGCATGTCTCCAGTCTGTTGTTTAATTTTTTTACGGACTGCTTAAACCCAGGGGGTGGGGACAAAATGTAATATTTTCGGGATAAAATCGTCAGACTGATGATTGCATGTAAGTAGGGTCAGTATAAATAATATAATATCAGTTTGTCATAAGGTATGTAAATGCATGAGAGATTCATTAAGACCAGTGAGTTCTAGCTGTAGTCTTAAATCGCAGCTCAGGTTCACTTCTGTAGTGCGCTGCTCGGGTTTAGCGCTGGGGCTAATGAGACCAGCGGATCCATAATAATACTACTAATAATAATAGAATGCAGTCTGTTCCACCTGCACCTGAATTATTTGGCGAATCGGTAATTTGAAAGCTTGTTTCTTTTTGTTCATTCTTGCTTTTAATAGCGATGCGATTCCTGAACGAATTGTCGAGTCTGACCGCTGCAATGAGCAAAACCGGACTGAACTATTCGTTCTCGAAACGAACTGAATGAGCCGAGAACCGATGGGTGGGTTGATAATGAAAACATTTGGAGACAACCGAAGATTTTGGTTAAATTATTTCAATAACTAAATAGCAGAATTGTTACAAATGATACTTTGAATTTTGACAGATGTTTCAAAATACGAAACTGTTGGTATAATTTATCAAATGCAAAAAAAAAAAAAAAAGTGCACAAACCTTTCAGCCAAGACATGTAAACGATTGTTATAATAATGTAAATACACATTATAGCCTATTTAAATTAGCCTATTTAATTTAAATTAATTACCCCCCATTAATTATTTTAATCTCAAAATCCTTACATTTACACATCCTTACCGAAGTAGTTAAGTACTTTTAAAAATAATTACAAATTGAAAAAATAATTAAAACAGTTGTATGTTAAGAATTTTAAACTAATATAACTTCAAAACACAACTAACTCACATTAATTTAATTATAATATATTAATTTATCTGTCTAGTCATGTCTAAAAAAATATATAATAATTATGTCTACCAAGCTCTGATAATGTACCGAATATAATATTAACAGACTACCCAAATGTTAATAAAACAATGGGCCTATACCTTTAGAAGCACGGATGTGTCTGTCACTTTAATGATATGGTTCACACAAAAATTAAATTAGTCATAATTTACCCAGGTTGTTCTAAACCGTCATAAAGTTATTTCTTCTGTTGATCACAAAAGAATATACTTTGAAGAATGTCTCTCAACTAAACAGCTGATGGTTGTAACTTCCATAGTAAGGTAAAAAAAAAAAAAAAAAAAGGAGAGAAAAAAAATTATTGGGGACCAGAAACTGTTAATAAACCGCATTATTTAAAGTATCTTCTTTTATGTTCAACAGAAGAAAGAAATTATTACAGGTTTAGAACAACTTGTGGGTGTGTAAACGATGACAAAATTTTCATTTTGGGTGAACTGTCCCTTTAAGTCAGACAGTCCACCGTGAACACCTGAAATGCCTCTCTGCAAACTGCGCGTTTATCATTAGTTACTGGACAGACACATTGATAACTTTCCCATTCAGCGCTACATCTAAAAAGTCATCTCCTAAAAGTTCAAAAGCGCGCAGGTTTGTTTCATAGACTGTATAAAAGGTTTGTTTAGCGCATGCTGCACTCGTGTGAAAGGGGTTTAACGCCGCGCAAATGAGATTCTCTAATAGACTGTTCTGGAGACTCCGTTTCTTATTCAATTTATTTAATTGCAATTACCGCGCAAATGAGATTCTCTAATAGCCTACTTCTTATTCAATTTATTTAGTTGTAATTGCTATTAGTATTATAAACAGTGCAAAATACTTATTTGTTTTTTCAAAGATGTGTTGGCCTTTGTAAAATACGGGACAAATCATTTTACCTTAAATACAGGACGATTCCGTATTTTAAGAGACGGTTGGCAACCCTAATAACTGGCTGTGTTTACATTAATTTGAGTAAAAAAAAAAAACATTTTGAGAAGCAAGTGCATTAAACCACTTACACTGAGTCACGCACAGCCACATGCGCGAGCAGTTTTCACAAACAAAGCGCGCGTCAGCATTTGAAATTGAAAGCAGCCTTCTGTTAGTGAGCTTCATATTTTAAATATATATACAGCAATTATCCCCTTCATTTTGCTTTCTGTCTGCTGAATTACAGACTCCACATGTGTGCCAGGTGACCCCTTGCGCATTAGGTGGACCCCAGAAGCATTTCCGCTGAACACTGATGATGAAGCGGTTTACCTGCGTCCAGAGTTTAACACATCACTGCATCTGACACTCTGAAGTGTACTACACATGACGGCACCAAACCAACCTCATCTTCCTGTAATGCTGGAGTGTAAAACTCAAAAACTGACACTGTGATACTGTGAATATTACCATGTAAAACCAGACCATGTTTTCAAACTAGACTGTTCTGTTTAAAATAAAAATAGTGCTATACTTTGTAGATTTTAATTACTATTAATGAAGTAACACATAGTACCTCAGTATAAGCCTGCTTACTCAGTCACACCCAAATACACTCAATGCCGACCACCACCATGACGTACCGCATGCCAAACTTCACTCTGGAGCAGAAGCTTTTCCTGCTTCGGAGAATCCATGCGGTGGTGGACACAGTGCAGGACTTTCGGAAAGACACCAACACTACTGTGCACCGGAACGCTGTATGGGCAGAGCTGGCTCAGGCCTTCAATGCGGCGTTCCCTAGTCGACCCCCCAGCAGCATCGGGTCTCTGAAGACACTGTGGAAACGTCTGAAGGTGGAATGTCGTGTAGCACTGCAGAAGCGACAGGAGCAGCAGACAGCTGGGCTTCCTGTGTCTGCCCTCACGCAGGTACATTGAAGTCTTACTTATGTTTCAGTTATATGCTTTGGAAAATTCTAGTAACACAATGTGGTTGTGTGTGGTTCGTGTCAGGTGCAGAGAGAAGTGATTGCTCTGGTACCAAACCTGATCTCCTGTCTGGAGGAGGTAGACGGAGATGGCAGCTATAGCTCAGTTAGGGGTGGCTCACCTGGAGCAGGTAATTAATAGTCATGTCATCTCTATTACAGGATGAAATACTACCACTCTTCCCAGCTGTCAGCTCTGTTGTTATATGAGGAGGGAGATTAATTGAGTCATTCTCTCTCTTGTAGTGATGGGGCTTTCAGGCACTAATGGGAGTGAGCATGAAGATGCTGACCACAGTCAAAATGATGTAAGACTGAAATCAGCCTTGAAAGGATTACGAAAGTACCTCTTAAGCTAAACGTTTTCTTTTATGTTGTAGATTTTATTTCAAAAATATGATGAACTCTCTTATGGCATGGAGAGTGTACCTGCTCTGCTCACACCTTTACGCTGTAATGTAAAGTGTTGTACTGGTCAACAATTTACATGCAGTAAACAAATGGAAATATGGTTAATTTGCAATGCTGGTGAAAATGAAGTATTCAAATATTTATTAATTCATCAAAGAATTCTGAAAAAAATGTAGGACAGTTTTCACAAAAAAAAAAAAAAAAAAAAAAAAATTAACCACCAAAACTTTTTCTAGCATTGATAATAATAAGAAAGGTTCATTGAAATGATTTCTGGATCGTGTGGCACTGAAGGCTGAAATAATGGCTACTGAAAATTCAGCTTTGCATCACAGGAATAAATGACATTGTAATAATATTTCACAATAGTACTGTTTTTCCTGTACTTTTAATCAAATAAATGCAGCTTTTGTGAGCGTAAGAGACATCTTTAGAAAATCTTGTATTATAGCTCCTCTCCATAAAACATATAATTAATTTTGCTGTTAATTATAAAGCTGGTATATGCTATATATAAATCATGATATATTATATAAATAAATATAAATATATAATTTGAAAGGGTAATTACATAATACTCGGTATTCCACACACTAGACACTTACAGTTTCACTGGTGTTGCAATGCACATTTCATGTGTTTACTATATGTACAATGCATGAATATTCTCAATATAACATGCCTTTTTGAGCCTTATTACATAAATGTACAGCAATTACGATGCTACTAAACTTGCTTTTTTTTACAGGAAGTAGACAGCAAGGAGTATTTAGCTACTGAACTTGGATTGTTCTCACCAACTCACCCACCTGTTAACTCTGGGATTCCTCCTGGCACTGCCTCCTCTCCTCTCCACTCACATTTAGTCTCTTCCAGGTCCAGCCGTCCATTCCTCATCTTCCCAACCCATGCAGGAAGCACCTCAGGGCTGAGATCAGGGACTAGGGGTGCAAACTTTGATACCCCACACAGAGAGCCTGCAGTGCCACGTGCTCCTGCCGGAGGAGCAGCTGAGAATTCATTACCGCCAATGGACTCTTATACCTCAAATTTAAAATGGGAGCCACGTCGACAGGAACGGTTTGAGCTGGAGCATCAGCAGACGATAAGTCTGTTATTGCTGCAGCAGTGTGTGTGGGAGGAGAAGAGGAAAGCAGTGAGACAGAAAGAGAAGGCAGCACGGGCCAAAAAGAGATATTATCAAGCCAAACTACGGAAGATCGGCACAGATCATCCACCTTCCAGCAGTGACAGCGAGGATAACGAACATCTACAGATGTAAACTCAGATGTTTATGACGTCTTAGCTATGTTTGCTTTCTTTTTGAAAGTCATGTTTTATTCTTGCAATGCTGTTTATTTATAAAACAATATATTTTTTATTGTGGACTAAACTTAACTGGTGTTTAGGAATGTACCATGTGTATCATATGGAGGGGGGAATTCACTCAAGCAGGCTTTGTTCCAATAGCCGATAAAAATCTCATTTCCATTCATACTCTCTCTCAACCCTGATGATGTGTTCCATTCAATCAACAGTGGGATAGTTCATCTGAAAATTAAAATTCATAATTTACTAACCCTCATATTGCTCCAAACTGTGTGACTTACTTTCTTCTGAAAAACACAAACGAAGATATTTTAAAAATGCCTGTGTTTATTTTGTCCATGCAATAGGAGTTAATGGGTCCAGTGTTGTTTTTACCCCCACTGACTTTCATTGTATGCAAAACAGTTGAAATATTTCTCTAAATATCTTCTTTTGTGTTCTGCAGAAGAAACCAAGTCATACATGTTTGGAGCAACATAAGGAGAAGTAAATGGATGAACCGGCCCTTTAAAGGCTCTCCGTTGTCCAACAGACTTAGATTATGACATATAAATATATATGGTATATGGGAAGTATGGGACTCCACACTTCACATCACTTTCACTAAAGAATCAAATGGTAATGCTAATGTTAGTGTTGCAATTGTCAACAAAGAAGCCTTCTAGCATCCAGTTTGCAGAGGATAAACAGTGCTGTGCAATACTAATATTTGTTTTACATGAGCAAAATTATCAACATAAACGTTCATTTGCCATTTTTTACAAGCATTTAAGATTTTATAATAATGTAAATTTAATTACGTTGACCTGTTTATAAATTGAATTTGCTTAAAAGAGTGAATGTTTATCATGCACTGCACTAAGTCTTTCTGGGTCTTATGTTTGAGTGATATCATATAACCAAAACCATTGAAAATCTAATGTTATGGAAGTTTTCCAAATGGGAAATTAGAAACTGAAGTGCAATGATCGAACAGGCTCATCTAGTGCATGTTTACAATGGAAAAGCAGAGCAGTGTAATGCAGAAATGTGTTCTGTGTGAACAGCCCAAAGCCCTCACACAGTCAGAATCAATCAGTGAGGAGATATTTAGTCCTGATACTTGTGCTTGATGAGAAGAGGAAATGAACTGAAATGAGATTTCTAATGTTACTGCATAGCATTTTAATTTAATGTGTGTGGGTCAAACCAAGGATTGATTAAGGTTCTCAAAGGCCCCCGTTTGATGCCTTTACATTACAATATAAATAGCATGAAACATTACATTACAAATTACTGTATGTAGTTTTATTAATTAGACAGAGCACAACATATATGGAAAACATTTCAGGGGTCATTGCCAGTCCATAATCTATCCTTGGATCCAACTCATTTGACTGTTTTAGGACAGTGTCCTCAGGACCAACCTTTGGATTGAGTTCACTGTAGCTCATTTATACTATGCAGATTTTTGTTTTGTTTTTTCAGGTAAATAAGTGCTTTTCTTAAATTGACTTCCTACTCATGGAGTGGTTGAATTTAGTTCAGTGTTGTTAATTTACTTGTCTTAGTATACAGTGTTTGGGAACAGAGCCCTCTGTTCTTTTTCAAAATATGAAAAAGCTGGAAATTCTGTCATCATATTCATACCCTTATGATTTTTCCAAACCTATATGTTCTATGTTGCAAGAAATAAAGTCGTAGAGGTTTGGAACAACATGAGGGTGAGTAAATGATGATGCTTTCATTTTTAGATGGACTGTCTTTTTAAGGAATGTTACTACAGTTGACTGGAAATTGAATGTGTAAACCAGTGAAACAGAATGTTAGACTGAATTAAACTAGTGAGAACCTTCCACTGTAAAAAACGATTTTTAAAGCAGATTTAAAATTTACATTTAGATGTAATTCCTTTTGATTTGACTGAAAATTAAAAAGACATGTAATGTGATGAACAAGTTAAAAAATTTTTTAACCACACAAGTGTTTGTCTTGAATATATATATATATATATATATATATATATATATATATATATATATATATATATATATAAAATAAAAAAGTAAAAAAAAAAACATACAGAAGCGTGGTAGCAATAACTCTTTTATTGACGCCCAACGGGTCTCACTTTCATCTCCCATTGGTAGCTGTTTTTTTCTGAAAACCCCCATGAGTAAAAGGTATACATAATGTCCCACAATAAACATGTTGAGCCATTATACATTCCCCTTTTCTCTCTCCCACCCAATCATTGTCTTCCACCACTATCTCTCTCTCTCTCTCTTCTCTGATGGACAGAGGACATTTCAATTCCCAGAATGCATTTTGAACAGAAGAGAAGGGGGACATATCAGATGGTACATGTACAAAAGTTTCACACATGAAACATTTGAAACAGATGAAATCTCACTCTTAGAAAAAAAAGGAAAAAAACTCCCATACACTCTTCTTCAGAAACATTCCTGCAACGATTATGGTAGAGAAATTAAATTCAATAAATATTAATAAAGAAAATAAATTAATTTAATGTCTGTACAAGATAAAGTTATGCAGTATTAAATAAAATATAAAACCATAAATAGAAAAAGTACTGAAGCACTTTATGACAGGTAAGAGGTATTAAAGGGGTGACATAGGGCACTTTTTTGGCAAAACTCATGATAATACTGTAAATGACTAAAGAGATAAAGTCATATAATGAAGCATGATTTCCCTTGATATTTTGAGATGGGCTTACCTTACTGACTGAATTTAGCTCATTTTACAATGTTTCTTCCTCTGAAGCACTAAGATTATTCAATACTCCACAGAGACAATAATGACTGATATTTAGATATGCTCTCTTTGTTAGAAAAGAAATCAAAGGTGGATTAAATATTTTCTCCTGAATAGTTGATTTGGAGTCTTTGAGTAACATTTCCTAAAGCAGTGTTTGAATTATGATAAGCCTGGATATGATAGAGGTCTTAATTATGCTACAAAGTCTTGAATATGCTTGTAGGCTAGTTACACAAATCTTCACACAGCTGCAACAAACTTCAAGACATGCTTCAATATTATTTCAGAGCAGTTTGGCCAAAAATATTCCAGAAACCAGAGAGGCATCTCATACAAGCATGCGTTTGTTGGAGTTTGTTGAAATGTGTTTAGACCAACCTAAAATCTTCCAATCAAGTAACCTGTCTGATAACAATCCATTAATTGACAATCATTACGGTCCAAACATATCTTCTGTTTCATAATTCTTTACAATAACAATCACTGTCTCTAGAGTTTCCCACCAATCCTATGTTTGGGCCAATAAACTTCTGCATTTGCACGGACCAATCCTTTTCTTCATAGACTCTCTCCGGTCTATCAGTGGGCGTGGCTTGTTGCATAAACACATATTGGAATGGAAAGATTGGAGTGGGAATGTTTGGGACTGTTTTGGCTCGGAATGGGTTTGAAAATGTTTTTTTCGATCCTACCCACTTAAACACATATCCACACAATCTTCAAAAACATCACTAGAGATTTTTCTTCTTTGATCTTTGATGAAAAAGATACAAAAAGTATAAAAATGTTCTGTACAGTTTCTCTCTCTCTCTCTGTGTGTCTCTGACCAGTCTTCTCAGCTGTTGGTCTGAAATCTGAGGTTTGTAGTTTGGATAAATGAAAATCATAGAAATCATGACCTTCTCTGGTCTGATTTCCTGTTTGTTCTCAGGAGGGTGATATCTCCAGCCCTTGATGAACAACTTCACTCTCACGTCCTACGCACTTCCCAGGGTGAAGTAGGAGTCCGGATTGCTCCGGTTGGCTATGTCCTGTGATTCTTGAGCCCATCTGCAGAGGTGCATTATGGGACCGCGAAGGAATCATCAAGATTGTCCATCACTTCTGTTAACTCTTAAAAGAGAAAAAGAAAAGACAGAACAGGAAAATTATCAATAATGTCATCCTGTACATATTTTTTTTTTTTTTTGAAGGGGCACCAGTCTTAGCTCACTTAGTGCTCTAGGTGAGATATATATTTATACATATTTATATCTTTCATTTATTATATATTATGTATTGTTTATACTTGCTTTATATTTTATGGAAATCACTGAAAAAATTATATAAAAAATATATATATAAAAATGCAAGCATAACATAATAATATAAAAACATTATAAACTATATATATATATTGTTTAGAATGTTTTCTTTTATTTTCTAAAATTTTTCATGTTAAATTTTTTTTTTATTGTTTATATTATTATTTATTACGATTATTTCAATAAAAAACCACACATCATATATCAAATTTTATAATTTATATATTTATATTGTTTTGCATGTTTTTATTTTTTATAGCAATTTTCACTGAAAATAAAAAAATGTAAATTAAAAAGCTAAAAGTATCATTATTGTTGCTGTCGTAAACCACACAAAATTTGCAAATGATCACCATGCATTTTTCTGTATGGAAAAGAGCAGCATCGACATTTTGTAACTGAACAGAACCAAGGATGAACATGAAACAAATGAGGAATACAAAAGGAGACAAAACATGGGCTGGACTTACTCAGAGTCAGGTGATACTTCAGAGACGCTCTGAGAGGTTGCAGAGAGAGGAGGCGGGGAAGGGGAGGGGCCTGCCGGGGCAGAGACAGGGTTAGGGGGCGGGGTTAAGACAGTGGAGCTGAAGGAGGCGAGTATGGAGGAGAGGATATCCAGGTGTTCACTAGAGGGTGGGCGACTGGATGGAGCTCCGGGTGCAGCTGTAGATGGAGGGTACCTACATGGGGGGGCGGAGTCTAGGCGACCACGGCGAGAGGGCAGGGTTTCCTGGGGTTCCTCTGTGATTGGTGGAGGGGGTGAGGAGGGTGGGTGTGGCTCAGGGTGTGAGAGCTGTCGGGGCGGCAGGGTTCTCAGCCACTCCCTGCAGGGCTGTGCTCCACCATTAGATTCCAACTGCTCCCGGGACCGACTGCTCATAAGAGCCCCTCCGAGGTGCTCCCGTGAGGCCTGTTGCCTTGTTAGAGTGTTAAGCTGAGTTCTTGAACCACTTAACGAACCCTCTGCCCCCATTAAACCCACCATACCGCCCCTGCCCACCAGATCCTCCCTGGAGGCATGGATGCTGTGAACAGGGCCCAGCCTCTCTCTGGACCCACCCAGGTGTTCAGCACCAAGCTCGCGTCTTCTCGGCAACAGGTCGAGGTTGTCACGGGAACGCTGACGTCGCGCAAGCGAATCCAGTTGTTCGCGGGAAGAGTATCGGGAAGCAGGTTGAGACAGTGAGCCAGTTCCGGAGTACATACGACCGTAGGAGGCAGCTGGGACACCTCGGTGACCCAATGTGGAGGTCCTGTACCAAGACATCTCGCTGGGAGCACGACCCATGGCAGACAGGCCCTGCAGAGCAGGAGGGCATCCCAGACGATTCTTCAGGATTCCTGAAAAATTGATAGAGAGGGGTTTAGTATGGCTTTCTATGCATAGCTATTAAAAATCTGGCTAATAGCAATAAGCCGATAACTATTTTCATGTTACGGATATAATTAATATAAGTTATAATATTTTATTACTATTATATTTCTAAAATATTTTCTTAAAAAACAAATAAAAAAAATTATTTCTACATAAATTAAAAATACTATAAAACACTAAAAGCTAAAATAAGTTGTTGTGAATTTAGACAACACAACATTATAATGTAATTGTCAGATGATGGAAAGTTAATCTTAAGTGGCAACAGATGTCATCTAAATGTGAAAAGAGCAGTATGGACAGTTAAATATTACAATGCATCGTTATTGGTCAATATTGGGTAACATTTTGAATGAAAGTGTGCCTCACCCTTGCGGTGTCTGTGTGTGAGTCCATTCTCATCTCCGCTGGTCAGCGCTGCGTCTTGTTGGTTGTTATTAGCTGCATCCTTGCTGTAGTCGCCCCCTAGTCGGCGCTCTGAGCCCCATTTCTGCAGTGAATGTGCCTCGCAGCCTTCCAGCGCTGGCCAATAGGAGAGCAGGTCATTGCCATCCAGATCTGACACATAAACAATTCCATACACTAACAGTTGGGTTTATACACTAAAGTTTCTGCGCTCCTTTGGCTTCGATACCAATGACACAGACAACTGCAACAATAATATTGGTACCTTTTCCACTGTTGTGGGTGGGCTCTGTGAGTAAACGTTCGCTGTGACCAGTCCGTTTGAAGCGTCGCTGGATGCGTCCACGCAGGCGCACGTTGTCCTCACTCTCTGATGATGGGATGGACAAACTCCGCTCCTCTTCCAGTGAGAGATCAGAATCTGAGTCTGAGTCCTCACCTGACAGACGGTCAGAAGAAAAGGCAAACTAAATGACACAAATTCTGGCAAGACATGGTCACAAACACTAGAATATTACAAGTAAAGAATGACTATCAAGCAGCTAACGAGTGTGTGTAAGTGTGAATACGTACATGCATGCAGGTTATTGTGTGTTAGTGTACCTCCGTTGCGGTGAAACATTGCCACGTCCAGGTCAGTGGCCCCTGTGTGACCAAGAGTGTGCTCTAGAGTCTGCCGTGCCAACAGATTCTCCCTAAGAAAAAAATATATGCCAAATTTTAGGCTTTCAGTTTGCTACATACAGATACATACAGTAGGTAGTCAAGCAAAATGCCTACATGTTTACATCTGTTTTCACCGTTCAGCAAATTATGTACAATGTAAAAAAAAAAGAAAGAAAAAGAAAGTGATATACAATCTACAGTTGATATTGAACAGTATATTATCAGCATAAAAATTTGAGTAAATAGTTTACACTTACAAAACTTTACATGAATTGACAATGAACATATTTTCGCAGTTAGTTCATCAAAACTATCATTAAAGTGTAACCAATATTTTCCTTTTATTTCATGACCCTTCTTTATTTTAAAGTGTGTCTACTTTGAGGTATAAATTATTTAAAGTATTTTGAATCTCAAATTGATGTGTTGACAGACCTTGCACTGCTGACTGATGAGACTGTTGAAGCTCCCAGTGTGATCCGGTGTAATCCACTCTGCTCCAGCAGGGAGGCGCTGTTGTATGGGTTTTGGCCCTGTACACATACAGCAGGTTACAATTCCACATGCTTATTTTCACTCCATGAAGTCAAATATGGGTTTGTGTCAATGATGTGTATGTGGCTGTGCATGTAGTGGGGGTCATATGTTAATATGTATGTTTGTGTTCACTAACAGTGATCTGTGGAGGTCTGGGAGGTTCTTCATTGGGGCTTTTCTTGCCCAGACAGGCCAGTTTCCAGGCCTCCTGCACTTCACAGTTCAGGAGAGTAAAAACCAACAGTACAGCCAATCCCTGAGACAGGAGAGTAGGAGCACAACTATCAAAGTGTACGGTGTAAAAAAATGCAAATATGACAATGACAAACTCAAGCACACAAACACACACAAAAGAAAGAGATGTGTAAGAGCCAGTACACACTTACCTGTACGCAACAGAGGACTATGAACAGGTAGTGGAACGCCAGGACACTGTTATTAACAGCCATAAGACCAAACAACCAAACACATGTACTCAATAATAACAGGAGGAAGGCACTGCGGATAGTAGAACTGAGAGATGGAGAGAGAAAAATAAAATTTGACACTCATTAATTGCATGTAGAAAAACATGCAGGAAAGAAGCACCACTGTAACCAGTATAACTTTTACAATTGTTGGAAAAGAAATAACAGTAAATAATATAATATAATACAATATAATATAATATATAATTAAATATAATAATTAGTATAGTTAAAATATTATAATAACATAATATAAAATAATAATGTTTTTGGGTTGGGGTGTGAAGAAAAAAAGCTTATTTTTAAATATCTTCTTTTTTTTTTTTTTAACAAAAATCCATACAGGTTTGGAACAATTTGAAGGCGAGTAAATGATGATGGAATTAAAAAAATTTTGGAGATCACCTAAATAATCCCCCTCCCATTTTCCATATTGAATGTTCCTGAACACATGCATGTTGTACTCACATCACAGGCAGCTTCTTTATCTCCTTCTGAGTGGGGTTACACGTCATACGCAGGACCATCAGAAACATCCCACCATTCATCTGTAAAACACAGAGAGTTGTCAATGTACTGTAGATGATCATTACAGTACTAAATACATCTAAAACACAGAACCAGAATTACAAAGGCATACTGTATAAAAATTCTTTAAATGGTGCAAACAACACATAAACACACTGAAGAGCACAATACCAGTATGACGACGCTAACTGGTCCCGCAAAGCTCCACATGAGCTTATCATACATGGAGATCCAGCAGAAATCTGGGTTGCCATACCCCTCTGGATCCAACCCGACTGCCAGGCCTGCAACACACATACATGTCACAGAGCATATCTGCATGAAAGCACACATATATGTATGTGTGTGTACACACCTGTAATGATAGCAGGGACTCCCCAGCCAATAGCATAGTAGAATCTCATGGCTCCGTAGTTGATGTTTCTTGCTTCTGTTTGCATTCGGTAAATGTGAAGAGCTTCCACAAAGAGCCACGCAAATGACGACATAAAGAAGTAATGCAGCAGAATTGCAACCACTGTGCACAGGAACTGTACCAATCAGAGAGAACCGGACAGAATGAACCAATTAGACAATAGAAAGACAAAAACAGCATATTGCATGGATATGCATTTTTTTTTTTTTTAAAACTATAGCCTAAAATAAAATAATAACAACAAATTAAAAGAACAAAAATTTAAAAGCTGAAGGTCAGCTAAATGTTTAATCATCATTCCTA
Organism: Cyprinus carpio; assembly: GCF_018340385.1. Taxonomy (NCBI): domain Eukaryota; kingdom Metazoa; phylum Chordata; class Actinopteri; order Cypriniformes; family Cyprinidae; genus Cyprinus; species Cyprinus carpio. Next base: position 12,882,699 of record NC_056579.1, on the reverse strand, counting down.
CATTAAAGTTAAAATGTAGTGTATAATTATATGACTCTCAAAAAGATTATTTTAACGTAAACAATGTGAAAAAGTATATAAATACATATGATATGATACTAAACACAAGTTATTAAAGGCCAAACTTTAATGTTCAAAATGCAACACTCAGTTTGATACAATATGAAGCAGGGGTCTCAGCTCTTTCTTTGTATTGTGTCCTTGGCCTAATAAAAGTGGGATACACTGTGGCCTAGTGGTTTTCAGTTGCGTTTGACTTATTAAGATGTGGTGTCAGCTCAAACCATTTCCTGATCTCATTCCCATAATTTTCTGAATGCTCTCTGCAGTACATGTCCAAAAAAAGAGAATCTAAGCTCCAAAGTCAATGCACGCAAGCAAAGTCAATGTTTGAGAGAGAAGATGAATTATGAATGAACACATACTCTATCACATACACACTCACATCCCAGTACAGCTGTTGAAATGAATGTACTCAGCAGTAATAGGCTTTTAGTGTGAGTGGTTTGCACTCCTGAGAATAAAGTTAAAAATGGTGTTAACCTGCGTTAGAAAGAGAACAAATGTGTGAGTGTCAGACTGAGGATGAGAGAAATACAGAGAAAGCGTCTGTGTCGAGAAAAGTGTCTGGTTCCCAGCTCACTGTGTGGTATAAGTGGTTTTTGTACCATATTGCACTAATGGCTAATATGTCAGTTTCTGAATGACAAATCATATTCAAGCTGTCAAGTTCTTTATCCTGACACTCAGCTCACTTTCTACTGAATTATTCATGATCTTTAATACCTGCTGTTACATTTGCCTTTATAAAAGCTTTAAAATATGAAGTGGTCTCCAAACGTCTGAGACCACAGTGAAAATCTGGGATTTTTTTTTTTAATACAATAAAAAGCTATAACAGATCTTGACCAAAAGGGTACAAAGCTATAGGATCCTGACATTTTAAAACAATGAAAAATTATGAATTTATTATATGATTAAGTTTTTTTACTATATATATATAAGTTTTTTTACTATATATATATATGTGTGTGTGTGTGTGTGTGTTTGTTTGTGTGTGTGTAATGTTTGCTTTTTACATTTAATAATATTACAAATTTATTATATTTAATATTATCATATATTTAAATAGAAAATATATTATATATTTTTAATTTTTTACAAATTTGTGACTTTTGATTTATATTGTTTGAATCAACATTGTATTTTATCAACATAACATTGTGAAATATTATCACAATGTAAAATATTTTAATATGATTTAAAATGTAATTTATTCCTGTGATGGCAAAGCTGAATATTCAGCAGTCATTATGCCAATCTTCAGTGTCACATGATCTTTAGGAAATCATTCTATTATGCTAATTTACTGCTCAGGAAACATTTATTATTCTTATCAGTGTTGATTATTAACAGTTGTGCTGCTTAATATTTTTTTGGAAGCCATGATACATTTATTTTTAGGATTCTTAAAAAATAAAAAGTTCAAAAGAATAGCATTTATTTGAAATAGAAAATCCTAAAAAAAAAAATCCTAAAAAATGAATGTAAAAAATTATAAATGCCTTTCATGTTACTTCTGAACAATTTAAAGCAGATTTATGTATGTATGTATGTATGTATTTATTTATATTTTGGACAATGCACATTATTCAGCACGAAGGAGACTACACAGATTGTGTGTGTTTGTTGAAATGTTTTTGTCTTCCAGCCCACCCAAACTTTCTTTGTCTGTCTCACTAACCCACATTTAGATTCAGACGCAGACAGACATGTCTCTTCTCTGACCTGTTGTTCCGTCTGGTTGATGCCCAGCAGGTATGTGAGGTGAGAGAGTAGAGTAGCGGCAGCCATGTTGGAATGAATGCTGCGTGTGTTTGATTTCAGTCCCCTCAGGCACGATAAAACCACCACAGTTAGCAACAACGCCGCCATGGAAACTGAGAGCGAGGAGTACGTTACTATGGCGAGGGTCTCCAGGTCACCCTCTAACTGCTGCTTAGCAATCAGATAGAAAGAGAGAGAGAGAGAGAGAGAGAGAAGGGAAAAGATATCAGCAACGGTGCTTATGCTGAAGGAGATGTCACTATGGAACATCCTGTTGCTATGTAGTATTATGTTCTTGAAAAAACGAATAAATGTGAAGATTTTTGTAAAGAATAGCTTTTCAAATTATGTGGCCTTGATCATTCTTTGTTCTGTGTGTGTGTGTGTGTGTGTGTGTGTGTGTGTGTGTGTGTGTGTGTGTGTGTGTGTGTGTGTGTGTGTGTGTGTGTGTGTATGTACATTACCTCTCTCTGTGAGCTGTCCATAAGGACTCCAAAAGTTCCCAGTCTGTGGCACTGACAGCGAACATGTGACGTGTTCCTATACACCACACTACAGTCCCTCACAGTCCAGCAGCCTCCTGCTGATACACTGAACACACACATTCAGAGCATTTACCAGTTAATCCTTACAATAAGACTGCCATTCAAAGGTTTGGGGTCTGTAGGATTTTTTAAAATGTCAAACAAGCTGATCAAAAATTAAACAGTAATAACAGTAAAATTGTGAAATATTTTTACAATTTAAAATAACTGTTTTCTAATTTAATATATTTTAAAATATAATTTATTCCTGTGACAACAAAACAGCTATTAATCCTGTCTTCAGTGTCACATAATCCTTATATCCTCATATCTTATAATATGCTGATTTAGTGCTCAAGAAACATTTTTTATTATTATAAATGTTGAAAACAGATTTTTTTTGCTGCTTAATATTTTGTGGAAACCATAATTGATTATAAATAATGTATCATGGTAAGGGAGATTAAAAAAATAATCAAAAGTGACAGTAGAGATTTCTATTAAAAAAAAAAAGGTAAATAATAAGAACCATTATTATTAACTGACCACCAAATCAGTGTATTAGAATTAAGTATTAAAGTCTGTGTAAAGGCAATTCAGAGAATTGTTTCTAAACACATTAAAACACATTACAAAGTCTGTGAACTATGTAGTACAGATTTTTTGAGCGGGCCTGAAATCATGTCTCGATGACGCACCGGAGCCACTGAGCATGGCCCTTCCCCTAACCCTCGATGAGCATGGCCACTGAGCATGGCCCTAACACTAGCACACAAACCCTAGTGTGAAATAATAGTGATGTGGCATGTAGCCAAATATGGTGTCCCATTCTCTGAATTTGTGCACACAAACCATGAACACACACCCAGAGCAGTGGGCAACCATTTTTGCTGCGGCACCCAGGAACCCTTTCTCAAGGGTCTCACCTCAGAGCGCTGCTCATTCACTCCCCCCACCGACAATCCCAGCCGGCATGAGACTCGAAGTCCAGTTCTCTAACCATTAGGCCACGACTGCCCCACAAGCCTATTAGCGCATTAGCATCAGTAGTTTGCCCGCTCAATCACGTATTGCTGTCATTACCATTAGTTACTACAGCCTACAGTTTGCTAGCTAGCTATGCTTTCGTCGCGTAAATCCATATTATCTAGTTGCGATAATTTACAAAACAGCTCAGTCTCCTTATTTAAATTTTCTAAAAACGATGATCTTGTGATGATTCATTTTGTGAAGAGCCACCTGTAATGGTTTGGTCAATCGATGGTGCTTTAAAAGTGGTTTTGTTTGTCCTTGAGACATGAAATTGATTAAATAAAGACAGCGCACACACACTTACGAGCTGCTGTGATTCCACTGCACACACAGTGGTTTGCTGCGGTTGCTGGTCTCCAGAAGAAGAAACTCCAGCAGGACCGGAGTGTCCAGAAAACCCTCCACGAATGTCTGGTTATTATACACAGAAACACTCACAACAGGCGAGTTCAACACAGGGTGTCTGGGTAACCTGCAGAGAGGTGCAAGCATTGTTAGAAAGACAATCACACTCACATATGAGTATGTGACAATACACACATTGTCAGACTCTCAAGTGATCCCATGTGCTGTTTATCTTTAGTGTAACACTTTCTAACCTGACGCCGCGACGGTCTGTGTGGTATTTAGAGGGAAGTGCGGCCCCTAGGCTTCGATAAATGAGGAGGATGACAATGGAGACCGGTGCTTCTTGCAGTGACAAAGAACGCCGCGCTGTTGTTGCTTCTAGCGTCTGATTGGCCAACAGGTTCACAGGGCCAGCAGGAGATGGAGCTGAAACTAAACAGATTCATTGCTCAATGCTTTTAAGCCTTGTAAGTGGGCTTAAAGAATGTATATATGTGAGACTCACAGAAGTTGCGCTGTGGCACTAGTGCAGTAGGGGGCAGCACAACATGTGTGTGAGCATCCCAAAGTGCTTGACCTCGGAACAGAGTACTGTGATACCGTGGAAACCGTCGCCGCACGTGTGTGTGGTTGTCAACACGATCCAGAGTCATGACTGCAAAATACAAACACACACACTGCGTAAACTGCAGGATTCTTTTAATAGATCTGCTCTCTGTAGTGCTGCAGTTTTTCTGCCGTAGGTGCACACTGCAGGTGTTAGTCTCACATTAATCTTTCTCAACTTCACCTCACACTGCACATGACAGATTATTTTCAATGTTTACTTTTTCTTCAGAGTGGAAGTGCTGTGGTTGTCACATACAACATTAATATTTACTGGACTGAAGCAACTTAATATGCCACATATTATTTAAAAAATACACAAAAATATATTAAATATAAATATGAATAATATATTATAAGTAATATAATTATTAATAAGTATTATGCCCATCAAAGTGGTATTTGGTGCACAAGTAACACTTCCTTTTTTGATCTGTACTTTCTCTGATGAACAGAAAGTTCAAAAGAACATAATTTATTTGAAATATATTTTTTTTAATAAGAATAATAATGTAAAAATCAATTGAATGTGTCCTTGCTGAATAAAAGTAATTACTTCTTTTGTATGTGTTTGTTGTGTATTGATGCTGACCGATGTTTGGGGCGACAAGTGCCACAGGATTGAGGTAGGTCTGTTTCATGTTCTGGGCAAGTATGCGGGCGTACTGCTCCAACAGATCGGCCAATCCCGCCGCTCCAGTCTGACCTGAACTTTGACCCCTCCACAACGCAGCACTGCCCGGACTCAACAAAACACTACAGCCTCGCAACACATTCTGCAGATGGAGACAGAACAAAGTAAGACGTTAATCAACTAGACTCAATAAAATTCAAATGTCAAATTTCTAGCTATTCACCAGTTCCCTAAGGTAATGCCCACCTCATTGAAATGTGCATCCTGAGTGGCTGTCAAACCAAAGCCTGACTGGAGGCTCTCAAAGGTCAGGAGGCGAGACAGCAGCCGCTCGGCTATCTGAACGTCATTTCCATAGAGACGGGTTGTTGCCTCTGTGACATCACGAAGCTGATGGGCCAGTTTTTTCTCAATGATGGTGTTGAGTTCTGTCTCATTTCTCTCTAATGCCTCCAGCTACATACACACAATGAAAAAATGTTTATGTAATATAGACAACCAGCTTCAATACTGTGTGCATGACTGTGGCAGTTATGGATCTTAGACCTGTTTCACACATCCTGTGTCAACGTGAATGTGTATTCAATTCATTTCTGATAATTAAGCAGTTTGAAGCTACACTTTTGAGTTTTGGTTCAGTTTTGTGTAGAATAATGATTTTTGGAAATTATATAAATATAAGTATTTCATGAGTGACAATTCTCAAAGGCCATATCCTAAGAATATGTTTATATTAAGAATATGCTCTGTTAAAATAATTATCAGGGATGATATTGGATTTTTAAAAATGTTTTGGTTAATACTGAATATTAGAAATTGTGCATGCCCATTTCCCCTATTTTTTACAATTAAATTAGCTTTGCTCTAATAACATGTCATACATAATTAAAATGAATCTTTTAAAACACATTCATAATTTAATAAGACTGTTAAAAGTAATCTTAAATCAAAATATATATATATATATTTTTCATACAGCACATTTTAATGTTATAGTATCTAAGTTCATTTAAAAATGGCTCATTTTAATTTTATTTAAATAATATTAATATACATTTTATACAGTAAATTATCAGGCATGAAAATAATTTTATATTATAAATTATATAGAATTTTAATATTTATGAATCCCTACAAAATCTTCAATATAGTAACCCAGAAAATTATTCTGTGAAATAATTAATAAATTAAATAAATAAATAAATATGTATGAAACAGGCCTCATTACAGTAAATAGATAAATGTGCAGGTGTAGTTTCTCACAGCTGTGTTTAGCTCCACAAAAGGAGGAGAAGTGCAGTTGTACAGATCAGGGTCCAGCCATCCTCTCTCTCCATCACAGTGCCGAATCGCAGTTCCCCAAAAAGAGATGAACTAATGCTTTAGATGGACTTCAAAAAAGACAAATGAAAGACACAGATGTGAATATACACACTCACCTACTGATCCTTTGGGACAGGGGACAGCAGCAGGCAGATTGAACTTTGTTCTGGGCCACCAGATTGCTGATGTTATGGTCTTTGGACAACCATCATAGATTACTAAGAAAAGCAGGTGAAGAAATGATTAACAAATATGGAGAGAACAAGGGATTAATGGTTGGATGGATGGGTACAGTATTTACCTTCACAGCCTGTTTGTGTGACCTCAGCAAATGGATTGTCACACATGTTACACTGTCTGCCAATCACACCGGGTTGGCACTGGCACTGGCCGCTCTCAGGGTCACATGACCTTGAGGAGGAGCCCACTGGGTAGCAGTCACATGGCAGGCAGCTGTCACTGCCCCGCTGTCGGTAATGAAACTCCTGACACACACAAAAACATCCATAACTTATGCATTTACAACACAAACAGATAAAAATCACAAAGCATAGCGATTATAACATTCAACATATAACATTCAAAAGCCTGATAAGATTGTGTGTTCATGTTTTCCTTTGGGATTGGAGTGTAATATACGGACAATGAAAAGCCTAATATACAGCATGAGACTGAGTAAAGCTTTATTATAGCACCCCAGAGTGAGGAACACACTTCTCTAATCTTTTAATTACACTCAAACACACATACACACTAACCAATTAACACCTCCCTGACCAGCTATACTGTATGCACATTTACATATGAACATGTGGTCATTCACTCATAAAAATAGCACCAAATCAACTATAACCATTTAAAGAATAAAATGGAAAGGTATTAACTGTACATACTAGCAAAATGCATGTTTGTGAATACTGTATACAGGAAAACTGCAGAATAACACGCTGCTATTAAGAGGAGTTTGTGCAACCTTAAGAACCTAATTTTTTTAAAATATTTTTATAGCTGTAGTTGTCCAAATGATGATCTCAATTTAAAGATGTGATGCTTGGGCAGGTAATTCAGGTTTGCATCTGTAATGCAACATTTCCAATTCCTATTCTCCCTCATTTCCCCATTTTATTTGTGTACTCTATATACTGTATAGTAGTATATTCTTTAAAAATAAAACAGCAAATAAAGTAAACCTGGAAATGTGCCTATTAAATGTAAAATACGTTTTTAAAAAATGCATTGTAGATTCACCACAGGCTTTTCCTGAGAAACTTGTTTTTCACTCGCCTGAACCTCTGAGAAGGTCAGGAACATGAAGTTTTCTCTGAGGAGTTTAACACTCAGCATGTTTATGAAGCTGCTGGTTGTTGGAACAGCTTTTACTGTGACTGCTGATACTGAGACAGTATGGCCGTGTTCCTATGGAGTGTATAGAGCAGACTTGTGCTTGCCTTGTCTTATGTTACAGGAACTCTCTAAGAGGGTTAGGTATCTAAGCTTGCAGACATCTTTTCTTACACTGCCACAGCTCACACCAAACAAGTTAAAATACAGATTCAACACTGAAAATAATAACTAATTTTTCCTGTGCACCAAGTTTTCATGGATCATGTGACACTGAAGACTGGAGTAACGGCTTTCAAAAATTCAGCTTTGCCATCACGGGAATAAATTAAATGTCAAAATATGCAATATAAATATAATATAAAATACTTTAATCAAATAAATGCAGCCTTGGTGAGCATAAGAGATGTTTTTCAAAAACATAAAAAAAATCTTCCCAATCCCATACCTTCAAACCCTAATATATATTATGAATCTGAGATCTTTTTTTATTATTACTTTTTGGATGACCTATTCATTTAACATACAGTATAACAGTGCATGTGTACCTTGCAGTGGCAGTGTCCAGTGGTCTTATTGCAGTCGGTGTCAAAGCCTTTACTGGTTTCACAGTGACAGGGTCCACATGTCGGGCTGCCCCACCAACCCCGAGGACATTGCTGCTCGACCCTACAAACACACACACACACACACACACACACACACACACACACACACACACACACAGTTAGATTTGATCAAATACCTATGTATCTAGGGCAGATCTGACATAGAGAGCGAGACAGCGCGACATAGAGAGAGAGAGATGGAGCCAACAGATAAAAGGGAGCAGATGAGATTGCCGCTGTTGTGAAGGATTTGGCTGAGTGTGTGTGTGTGTGTGTTGGAGGTAGGGGTTGAATTAGGGTCACATGAGCCAAAGTCTGTCAGTAAACTTAAATCTACTTTCATCCGTTCAAAGCCAGCAAACCTTAAGCACACATGCGGCTAAGCAGAACAAATGCATCATTAACATGAACACAAACTTATTCACCATACACATCCAGCCTTTTGGATAAGCTTGAACATTGGATTAGTGTGACAGAAAACTCTCACACATGCACACAAATTCAGCCGTAAATCTGAATGCATCGATAAAGTCTTTGTCCATCTCTCACTGATTATCGTACCATTACATCTGCTTGTCAACTTATTAGAGATTATAGTCGGAATAAAAGTAACTAGGCTACAGGACAAATGAGGTATGCAGCGGAAATCCCTTTTTTCTGTATTTTCGTCTTGTTTCCCAGCAAAAACGGCAAAATCTATGTTTTCTTGAAAAACTTGAAGTACAATTATTTTTGCACCATATTAGAATTAGAACCGATTTCTGATTAAAACAAGGGGGAAAAAATAAATAAATAATAAATAAAACAAAATTTATTTTCTTTGGGGTATGTTTAGATATTGCTACTGAGCAGGACAAAAACAATATTTAAGAAACCGTGCATGTAATGATTCCGTAGTGATGTGTGTGTGCATTTGTGCTCATGTAATTGTGCATACAAGTGGTGTGTATGAATGTGTACCTGTGTTGACAGTACTGTCCGTAGTGATTGTCCTCACAGTCACAGATATATCCATGTGAGGAGCTGGGCTTCCTGTGACACTTTGCTTGATTTTCACATGGGTTCAGCTGACATGCATCCATACAGCTTTTACCATAGAATCCTGTATATGAAAAATGTAAACGGTTACAACACAATTTTTTTTTCAATGTTAAAGTACTTTCTCAGCCATTCATAGGTTTATTTCACTGCAAAGTATAAACAGTGTGACTGCTATCACAGAGTTGGCTCAACCAGTGATGTGAGTTTGGGGCGGGGCTATCTGTTTGACCGACCAATGGCAGATCAGAACAACAGTCTGAGTCACAAGTTTCAGTGTGAACTGTTTTGTGAACATACTGTACAACAATGTAATGCAGGATGAAGCAGTGCCAAATATATTGGATGTGACAGCAAATCCTCAGTTTGTTACTCATTTCACATGGCTTATAAGCACAGAAGCAAAAAAAAAACCTAAAAAAAAAAAAACTGCCTGTTTAAAGTGTCAAAAGGCAAAAAAACCATGACTAACATTATAGATGGATCTCAGGGGGAAAAAATAATGCAATAAAAATATATGATAAAAAGAAATTCATCCTAGAAAATAAAGCAAAAGATACACACGCCCCAATTAAAGCTACAACAACAAAATATACTTGAGGGAAAAAACAGCACGCACCTCACATGCATATTTATTGAATTCAAGGAACTGAAAGTATGTCACTCTCTATTCAAAACAACCAACAAAACAGCATAGCCTTGATCTCTCCTTTACAAGAGTCATATAGAAAAGGCTCCATCTGCATGATGACTGATCCACAAACACAATAACCCCCTTTCTCTCTCTCGCTCTCTTTCAGCAGGGAGATGTTTGAACTACTGTGCAAAAGTGTGTGCAAACCCTATTAAGATGAATGAAAAAAGCTCACTAATCAGAAATGGAATGCAGGAATACAATCATATGCTCTTCTGATGAAGCCTTCCACTGCTTTGAATGGTAAGGAAGTCACTCCAAGATTACCATAAAGTCCTCAGAAAAAAGCAACTTTATTCAACACACTCAGAACTAGCAGGCTGCAGTACTGAGACTTATTAAAACTGTTAAATTATGTATGGGAGAGATGTTTCTCTTCTCCAATTTAGGCACTCTTAGCACTCTGGGTGTGAGGGAGAGAGAGGGGGTGGGGGAGAGAGATGTTGTACGTGTGGGTTTACTCTACCAGGAGGAGGTCTGAGAAATTAATTCAGAGTTTATTAGGGGAGTCTTTGATTTCTCTTTCTGCACAGCACTATTAACAACACTGGGCTGATGCAATTCTAACAGCATGATAATGAAGTGAACGAGTCTGTATCTTCATTTAGATGTGATGGGAGCTCTTACCAACACAAGCACTTGTAAATGTATATCATGTATTGTACTCTGTTTGGGTGAACTGTCAGACTGTTGACAAAAGGTACTGATATGCTCTATGTATTATTAATACACATACTATGTATTATTAATACACATACTGTACAGATGTCTGTCATCACACTTAAAACTGAAAAAAAAAATACATGTGGGATTCAATAACCAATTTAGAAATACGTAAAATTTTCGTATACTGAATGTTTAAAAAAAAAAAGAAGTAGAATTTTGTGCTTCTGAGTTTAATCAGATATGTTGATTTGTGATTGATTATATGTACTCCTTTGTGCAGACCGCAAGATGTTCTTCTTCCACTGAAGTACAAGCTGCTCTTTGGATCTTTCTCAAATCATGGCATGATCACCAATTTTTCACAAACTTTTAAAATTCATGCAGCTCGAGTGCTGCTGTCAATTAAGCAAAAGAGACACACCTAATACTGAAATGTTCAGTTCAACTTTTCATTAAACATATTAATTCTGTACATTTTGCATCCAATGATCATAATCCACATCTTACCTGGTTCACAAACACATGTGTGTCGATCCCATTCATCTGTGCATTGGCTACGGGCGGGACAAAGGTAGGAGTTACACGGGTTGCCAACATTACAGCCAGTCTCAACCTTGATGGATCTGGTAGGGCGGGGCAATGCAGGGGAATCAGGACGCACCCCCAGACGCACCCCCTGAGGACACATACCGGAACATACAGCACACAGACATAAGTATGCATCCCAATCAATGACACATAAAAAAACAACAACACTTTGTTCAAATAAATTTGATCAAAATCCTTGCTGAGCATCATAGACATATTTAAAAAAAACACAAATAAAATGAATTATAATACAATTAAAATTATAATATTATTAATAAAAGTTAATAATAATAAAATTAAAGTTCTTTTTTCTAATAAATTAAATGGAAATTATAATATACCTGGTAAATGTTTTGCTGACTGCACATTTGAAGGAACTTTTATATTATGTCTGTTCTCTAAATTCTCATTAATTATTCAACTAATTGTCTGCTTGTTAAAATCTAATGACACCATTAGGAATTCATAACTACCAATAATTCATACATTGAAGAAGGCCGCAGAAGCCGAAGTGTGGTGAGCACAGTTGAGATCATAACAGGTTATTATAAAAAGAGAATGCAAAAATGACTGAAAGTTACAAAGACACACCTGAATGCAGCCACGTATCCCATTTTGCACTTCTCCTGACCCTAAAACTCCACCCACATGCAGGTGCTTCACCTTTACACCATTAATCTCATTCCCAACAATGACTGTTCCCTGTGACAGAGAAAGTTTTAAAGAGAGGCAGAGAAAGAGATGGAGAGAAAGAGATGTTATATTAGTCCATAGTGTTCAATCACTAGACCTGTGTCTGATTTGTAGTTTAATCCAGAAAGATTCCAATATTCCAGATTATGGATTACAACAATGGATTATAACAGTCAGTCAGCGACATAATAGGGGTTAAAGAACCACTTATGTGAGAGTGTATGTGTGTACCTGATACAGTCCAAAGTCCAGTCGGACTGTAGCAATATATCGAGTCTCTCTGCCACTCCTGACATCACGGAGCTCGAGCTGTAGGTCATGCCAGCGTCCATCACACACCTGAACCTGATCCAGTCTCAACCTGACTGGCCGAGTTGAACCCCGTGCCACAGAAAACACCAACTGACCCGAAACCACCTGGAATCAGACACATACAAATTAGGGTTTTTAATAATTATCCATTACTCAATTTCATTTATTGTTTGCATAGGATATGAGAGCTACACTTGATCATCGAAATCATCTGGAGCCTTTGGAGTTCGGCACATAATTGTCTACTTCAAAGTGCTATAGGAAGTCAAGATAGCTTTATTTTTAACACTGTGCTTCTAGTGAAAATGTTTGTTTCCGACATCAAAACAGATCATGTTTTCCTTTCATCGGGCTCTTAATGATTTCAGACATTTCTTGCAATATCTGAAGGCAAACAAGCCCAGGTTTCTCCTTAATGCCAGAGAGCATTAGAATAGCACAGCTTTTACACAGGAGGAAAAACTTGGTTCATAATTTATGGAGGCTACAATCCTTTGATTCTACTTGCCTTTAATGAAAATTTGTGTCATTGTTTTATTTAAATGAAAATTAAATAATTATAAAAATAGTAATGCATTTAAAAACTACAACTGAAACAATTGTAATAAAATAAAAAAATGTATAACTTCTTCTTTCCACCAATTAGATTATCTAATTTAAAAAAAACATTATGACAGTTTTTACAGTAAATCTTGACATTAAATTAAATTAAAATGTATCAAATTAAATCAAATTTAAATTATATGTAAAAGTAAACTTAAATGTAGAACTTAAAAATTATAATTATAATAATTATTATTATTATTAATTTTGCTTTGGTGGACAAATATTTCACCTGATTGGCTCCAGAAAAAAATAAATAAATAAATAAATCAGTACAAGAAAGAAAGTCTAATGATTCAAAATGTCAATTTGAAATCATTTTTATCAGTAATCAGATGAAACACAGACTACAAATATGACAGGGCAGAATTTTTTCTAGTAGTTTTCTTTTCCTTTCCGTGTAGATTACTGTTTGTTACATGTTACTCAGTGTGTTTGTAAGTGTGCATACCTGAAAGATCAAGTTGGTGTATTGTCCAGCTTGAGCCTGCAGGAGAACTCCCTCTTTTGATCTGGTGCGGAACACCAGCCCCATGTACCAGGGTGTAGTGATGGTGACTTCATTCTTCAAGTCCCACCACAGCGCACTGTTTCCAAGGAAACGATGAGGGTGGGACATCACTGTGAAAGAATCATTCCAACACCACAATCATCATGGCATTAACATTTAGTAATCGTTCCTGTTTGATACTTGCATTCTGGTTAAATATTCACTTAAAGATCAACAGAGAAATATTATATGTATTTATGTGTTTTGTATTTTTATGTGGGTCTCACCTAAGCTGCAGTCCTTCCCTCCAAATCCAACAGGGCAATCACAGGAGTACGTTTCCCAGCTCTCCCTACATGTGCCGCCATTCTGGCATGGGTTTGATTTACAGAAAGGCAGTTTGGCACTGCAACCTAATACAGACACAGAGCATTACTTTACAGCTGCTGCAGCCAATCACAGAAACATCACAATCAGCGTAAAAATAAAGCAAAATAACCACAAATACTCACAAAATTCTACAATACCATTCAAAACGTTTTTTAAAAACAAGTCTCTGATGCTCACCATTAAGTTGATACTGTAAAAATAGTAAACTTGTGAACTATATTTAGCATTTAAGATTTATATGTTTTAATATGTAATTTATTCATGTGATGGCAAAGCTGAATTTTCAGCTGCCATTACTCCAGACTTCAGTGACACATGATCTTTCAGATATCATTTAATTTTTTTTTACAATGTTACTTTTGATTAATTTCTATCAAACCAAAAATTCTTACTCAATACTTTTGAATGGTAGCGTATGTTGACATCATGAGAGTCAATCACAAACACAGGACGTCACTATCATCACACTGTAAACAATCACACACACCAGGTAAAGTGCCATTATTAGCGATGAATCCTGCCATGTCCACCGGTCTGTTATCAATATGCAGGTCTTTCATGCAGCCAATAAATTCTCTTGTACTAAACGGGAAATTCTCAGGCAGGTTAGGAACTCCACCCAAAAACAACGGGCCAGTCAGATCCAAAGACCTGTGAGAAAAAAAACACAGGAGAGAATGAGAGAGATGATATATGTGTTCTCCTGAGTAAAACCAACACTTTTCATGTGCATATATATGAGGGTGTGCACACTCACTTTTTGCTGCTGGTCTGTCTTCCCTGTGCAGCACAGCTGTAGTTGCCGAGCTGAGCACCAAACCTCAGAGAAACGGCTGTGTCACAGTCATCTACACTCAAGACAGCGACCTTCTCATCAGATGGACCCTGAACGTCACCGCTCACACTACGCTTTGGCTAGATACAAGCACAAACGAGTCCTCATAATACACAAAGCACATCACACATTCTGAATACACAATAACAACTGTTACAAAAAGCTCCTTTAGTATCTAGTAGCTATAGTCTAAAGAGGGATGAGTTAACAAGTCTATAATATTAGAGGAATAGTTAACAATTTAGGAGGCAAATTTTCTTCAGAGGACCTTCTCACCTTGTTGTAGTAGTGGATGTGAACGGTGTGCCAGTTGCCGTCACTCACTCCGGCAGGCAGGTATGGACTCACCTGAGTAGACGACTCACCTGTGCAAATCACACCACATCAAAATTACCCATTTCATATAATATTATAATCCCACATTAAGACCATAGATGGATCCAGGATTTATTTAAACTCTCTGAACACCCCCCCCCCCCCCCCCCCTTTTTTTTTTTTTACCTGTGGAGTATTTAAGAACCATTTGTCCATCCAGTATCTCCAAAGCAAGGAAGTCGTGCTTCTCATTAAACCGACCATTGTAGAAGAGCAAACCATTACTTTCCAGTGTGGCAAACCTACAAAACACATTTAATGCACATCAAAGATCTGGAATGACCCAGTATAGGTCCATTTAGAGTTTTATAATGTGATGTCCGCAAAACTGAGAAGGGTACACTCAGCATAAAATGATCTCTGAAGTAATCCCACTCGATATCTAGAAGTTTTCATGGCAGTGGTTCAGCAAACAATATCCATTAAAACTTTCAAAGTCAAAAAGTATGCACATTTATAGTAATATTGATGGGTTCTTATATGTTTACTTCAAATTTCTGTAGAGAAAGTTATTCATGTAAATAAAATTATGAACTTTCAACATATTTCAGCAGTGAAGCACTCTCTTGGGATGCACATAAGAAAGTCAGATTAATATTTTTTCTTTTTGCTACATAAATTTAAAGCTGGCACGTCCTCTCAGGAGAGCAAACAGATTCACTTTAAACATCTTTTAGTTTGGTCAAGACAAAACACTGACAAGTGAGAGAGATGGGCCTTGTTTATGCTCTACTGAGCAAAGACTTTTAGATTTAAGAGAGTTTTTTATAGAACATGGTCAGTCTCTAAATTGCACACTATAGCACAATGGTTATCTTTCGGTGCAGAGAGGCCAGACTTTAACCGAGAGAAAGAGAAGGATTTCATATTCTGGCGTGTCTAGGGAGATGAGAGAAGGTTGTGCCCTTTCTGGATGTGCTGATATTTGACCATGTTAATAAATAAAATAGCTATGTTTTAGCCACTCTGGAGATTACAACAAATGACCATTATATTACCTCTGTGCCACAGCAGCCAAACCCTGACCAATCGCATCAAACACATGACCAGAAATAGCACTCACAAGGGGAAGGAAAAAAACTAACAGGATGAAAGAAGAGAAAGATAGTGCTAAAGAGCTTTTCTTATGAGAGAGTATGAAAGCGAGAGGAGAGAATATAAGAAACAGATCACGAGGGAGAAAATATATATTTATGATATTTACATATATAATATTTAAAAGTATGAGAAAGAGTGGTAATATTTGATATTGTTACTATTTTAAAATAATTTATCCTATCTGGAAAAAAAAACTCTTTAAATCATAAGTCATACTACTCTAAAAAGAAAAAATCTTGGTCATCTCTGTCAAAATTTTGGACTTGACATGACCTAAGACCAGATGACAGGTGTGTCCATGTGTGTACTCACGAGAGAGAGATGGAGAGGTGGAATCGTTGACGGAGGCCCCTGAACATCATGAATGATTTTGGAGGAAAGGATCTGGTGGTGACAGAGCAATATGGCTTCTCATAACCTCCTGCAGGACACTCACACCTGAATCCCCCTCCGGAGAGCTCACGACATGTACCGCCGTTATGACAAATGCCTGCCACACACTGGCCACCACGCCGGTCAAACTCACAACGCTCGCCTGAGACGGACAAAGAAAACAGGAAATATAAAATACACACATGCACACACTGATATACACTTATTCAATTCAATCTTACTCCATTATATTGTTTAACTGTGAAAATTGTTCTGCACTACAAAAATTAGGTGCTGATCGTTTTAAAGATAATAGAAAAACACTAACAAAATAATAACATTGTTAAAGTTGGCATGAAACTGAAATCTATGGAATCTTCTGATCTTATACTTCTTAAATCATTTAGTTTGCAAGCTCAATGCAAGCTCACAGTCAGATATTATTTTATTCAGACCACAATCAAATGATTTTATAGGTTGAAAAATATAAGTTACTAAACATGACAACAAAACCATCAACAAAAATTTAAATCAAACTGGCAAACATTCTTAAATGCAACCTAAAAATTATTCATGCCCTAGCCTAGTGCATGCTGGGAATATGGAGTGAATAGGACCAAATCACGTAACCATTTTTTTCAAAGTTCCATTTTTACTTGATACAAGAATCATTTTACACAGCATTATGTAGAATATTAAGAGCTGAACATTAATGACTGTGACTATTTTATCAGTCTGTAAGATACATTTGGATAAAATTCCTATAAATTGTACCATCAGTGTATCAGCAGGAGTCTATCTTACGCACACCCATACTTTGTTAGCGATGTGTAGAAGCTCTGTAAAAACCTGTAGATGGGAATGTCCCAATGGACCAATAACAGACACACAAACACACACACACACACACACACACACACACACACACACACACACACACTACATAAAGCAGCTTGTTGTTTGGGTTTTGAAACATCAGCAGATCCTGCCCTTAGGCTTTATGATGCTGAGCCAAATGTGAGCCAGATTCTGGTGTTGTGATGTTTCAGCATTGTGTTGGTGAGCCTCTGGCAATGCTTAAATAAAGCATGTTAATGTGCATGTGTGTACAAACCTCTGGCACAGACACACATGTAGACATCTCCGTCTCCCTTTAATGGGAGCGTGAAAATACTGGCTTTAAAAGCACTTCAAACTTTGACCCACCACAGAATGCACACATACAGCAAAATGTCTTAGGACAAACAAATGGATAGACACACACCACAGGCAAAAAAAAAATAAAAAAAAAAAAATAAAAAAAACCTTACTGTTTACAAGATAGTAACTGCTCACTGCAAACCAGCTGCAGGTACACGTACACACACACACACACACACACACACACACACACACACACACACACACACACTCATAAATACACAGCAAAACCCTTAAGACACATGGACTCATGAATTTAGAGAAGCTCAGTCCAGCCTTTTCCCTACTGGCTACTTAGACTGAAAGTAATTTGCATATTCTTCATAGCTTACAAAGATATCACCTGCAAAGGGAAAAGGATTTTAGCACACAATCTTCTTGACAGCACCAAACTGAATATTCATAAGCCATATAAAATAAGTTGCTGTGCCCAAAATAAAAATATATAAGCAGGTCACAGGCCTCTGAATACCAACTGAATTTGTCTGACTAACTAAAATTCATAAATCTTTAAACAGGAACGAATGTCTTCTTAAGGAATAACTAATGCCTAAAATAACTAATGATAAATTAATTTACTAAAAGATTCTAAAGAAGCATTAAATCTGACAAACGTTCCCTTGAGCTAAAGACAGATATTACAGCATTACAATTTAACTAAACCCATTAGACTTAGTCGACTAAAATCTTATGCCAACTAAAACAAAACTAAAATAATTCAAATGTCTAAAATATGACTAACACTAAACTGCATTTAAGTCTAAATAAATATTTGCTCTCAAAATGAACACTGCTAGCAACAATCCAACATTCCCTAGAAATTGAATAGTTCTCTTGACAAACTTTTAAACTAATATAGATCTAAGAATATTTGGGGGGGGGGGGGGTCAGAATGTATGTATATTCTGCATAATAACATAGTTTCTTGTCAGTAGTGGTGTTGATTGTATAACAGTGTTCTGATATTGCAAGATGTATCATTTGAATTGAATTAAACAGCTTTTAGAGTGTTTTATTATTTAACATGTCTCATAATCCCTTTTCAAAGTGTATGCCCCTGGCTCTTGTTAAACCATATGGACTGTCTGACATGAAGACAAGCAATTCTGAGAAAACATTTCACACTGACTGCTCCTGCACACAATCAGACACACAATCAGAGACCTACAGTACAGCAATTTCTGTAAACTCCTCAACCAGAACTGCCAGAAACACACAGACAAACAACTTGAACATAAATATAACATGTTCAAACACTTTCTCTGTGTTCAATAAGGTATAAAGTTCTCATCCTAAAGTCCAAGAACAAACCGAGAAAAATAGAACTGTCTTCACATATCCACAACGAAATACAAGTGATGGCACACAGAGATATTCACCTACATATACACCAAGACCATTCAAGCGCAGTTATCTGTACATGGACAAAAGTTGAGCTTTTAGGTACACACGTGTTCTCCAATACACAATACACACACACAAATCTCCACTGATTCTCAGCTGACTCTAAATCACTTAAAATCCAGCAGGGAAAGGCTTTAAAACCCTCTCTGCAAATATCTCTCCATCTTTAGTCTCTCTATCTTAAGTCTCTAGATACTTTTGTCCTTTTATATTTGTGTCAGGTGTTCGCTCTCGCTCTCTCTTTTCTCCAGCTGTTCACTTCCTGACTTACTATTAAGAGCACTTCTCCCTCTTTCTTCCCCTCTCTTTCTCTACCCATTTCACTCTCCTCCCGTGCACCTATCCACTCCATCCCCTCAGATTATTTGGTAATGTATTCTCTCCCCTTCGTTCAAATGATGTTTAATTCATCAAAGCTATTCTTCTCCTCTTGGGCTAAACCACCCTCTCTACCCAACCCCCACCACACACATGGTACGGCCCTCAGGGGATCCTGCATCTGTCCCTGCTTTCCTCCTTCCGTTGGATTTCTTTTTCTCTCTTTCACTTTCTCTCATACTGCAGCGTTTGTATTACTTTAAGAGTTGCTCATTTAACTTCAGATTGACTTCACTGCTGAGAGTTTAAGTCAGTTTAACCCTCGTGGCCATACATGTACACTGAAAAACAAACTGGTTAGCGGTTGTGCTGTACCACCAGTCACCACCGTCTAGTTTTTAGCATCAGATGGTGCGCCCACAGACCGCTCACAGCTCTTTCACTGACCATCTGATGCATATTTCACAGAAAACTGGCATCGTTTGACAGGGCAGGCTGCTGCACAATTTTCATGTGCTTTTTTGAAAGAACTAGTTGCTGGATTTGGAAACACTGAAGACGCTCATGGTCAGGGCTGGGTTGAAATATTGATTTTCCTATTTTTGTGATATTCCTTTGAAAGAATTCAATACTGAGTCTTAAAGGGGTCATCGGATGCCCATTTTCCACAAGTTGATATGATTCTTTAGGGTCTTACTGAAAAGTCTGTAACATAGTTTGGTTAAAATTTCTCAATGGTAGTGTAAACAACACCTTCTTTACCCTGTCAAAAACAGCTCTTTTCAGAGCAAGCCGTTTTGTAGTATTTTTCTTTAAATATTAATGAGCTCTGCTGACCCCGCCCCTCTCTTCTGAGCCCCTCTCTGAGAGACTGTTTACTTTAGCTGCATTCATCGTGAAACTTGCTAATTAGCACATTATTAGGACAGGCAATTTGCAAAGATTCATTAAAAAAAAAAACTTTATACTCACTTTATACTCACTAATTTAAGACGCCAGTACAGTCTGTGCTGAAACGCTACTGTCAATCAAACTATCGTGGGAGGGGCCCATCTGAGATCGGCTCAATTTGAGAAAGGGCTAAAGATTTTAATAGATTAAAAAAAAACACTGGGTGGATTTTTATCATTATAGGGTGGTTGTGTACACACACTGCCAACACACATACTATTTAAAAAAACATTTAAAACTTCATATAGAATCAGAACACAAATCAAAAATCCCAAGATCGATTGCTCACACCATGACAATTTATTTTAAGTCTATATATTTTACCTGTATTTGCAGTCCAAATGTATGGAGGACTGGGAAGGATAATTTAGAAATTAAGAAATAAGAAATTCTTATTAAACATAATAAGAAATAAATATATATTTTTTATTATTTATGTAATAAATATTATTATTGTTTATGTAATAATTTTTTTTAAGTAGATAGAAAATAAATTAATAAATAATGTTTAAACTGCAAAATACATATTTGTTGGCGTTTACTTTTCCTTGTCCATGTGCTGACTGCTTTTCTTTGTTGTTTTCTTAAATGTTTTACTTTACCCATTTGCCAATCAAGTAAACAAGAAAAAAAGTCATTAGGCAGACCAGTCATGGGGGCAGCCGATCATCTTTTGACTTTTGACACATGCCACTCAATTTTTTATAATTTAATACATAGTTATCCTTTTAGAGTTCCACTGTACCACCCACAGTACAATGCATGTTTTTAGAGGGTTAACTTTGTGACATACAACAACTGAAAAAAAAACTAAACATGTCACAAGTCTTTGGAATGTTGAGAGTCGAATGATTGGGATTCATTTGTGATTAAAATTATGCAAACAATTTTAAGATACAATCAGCACAGCAGTTACAATCAGTGTCTTTGTCAGACCGCCAACAAGGCTTCATGCTGTGATCTCATTGTGTTTTCCAGCGAATAGCGCCCAGATATAGTCATCTGCAGGCAACTGTTTACAAAAAAAAATGTAGGCAGAATTTTCCCTTTTTCCGTGTGTTAAAAGATCTATTATTCAATACCAGAAAGACTCACAGTGACACTCTAAGGTGTCCTAGGTATCCTAGGTGTCCTAAACAGAACAAACCTCAAAATGTGTCACCTTTCAAAAGAGACCAAAATCATGCACATACTTCAAAAGGTTAAGGAACAGCATGCAATTTACTTTGGGTATGCCTTTTTATGCATTTTGGGCAAATTTTACAGGAATAATAAGGGGTTAAAAAAAGTTTTTTTTTTTTTTTTACATTTTGTTTTGTTGCTGTTTTTTCATAATAAATGCAAATTAAAGTTTATGTCCACAGTTGGTATCCACAGAGCAGTTTTTGTTTATAGATTATTTATATTTGACAGTTTGACAAAACAAAAAAAAATTATTTACCAAGCAAGAAGGATCCTTAAATAATTTATAGCATTAGCTGAGATCATTTTGTTTTCATACACAAACAAAATTGACATTAAAACTGAATCATTAAAAAATTAATCAGAAATGAATCCAAACAAATTCGGAATGAAATACAGTTTGTGAATTCGAATCTAATTGGATTGGGAATCTGTGCCTATATCCAGTCCAACTCCTAGCATCAAATCTTTGAAAGATATTCTGTGCTTTCCTGTCTAACCACACAAGAAACATCAAATGCCAAGGGTTGTTGGGTTTGTTGGATCAGATGAACATGCCAGTTTTTATTTCCATCATTCTACTGTACATCCAACAGCCAACTTTAGTACACATTTGAAATGTTGCTGTTTGTTTTGGCAGTGTGAACCAGCCACAAGTGGGCAATTCTTGGCCTGAATAAACTGAAAAGTGCACCAGACGTTCATTTGCAAGTCCTAGCAAGACTTTGCATCATCTAGAAAGACATAATAACACATCTCTTAATAAAATACATAATCACACTCTCACCTGTGTAATCCTCTCGGCAGATGCAGGTGTAACCTCCCTCTCTGCGAGCACACACTCCTCCATTCATGCAGGGGTTTGAGTAACACAGGTTAATTTCAATCTCGCAATAATCTCCCGTAAATCCAGCAGGGCAGCGGCAGCGCAGCCCTGTGATGGGATGGATGGGCCGGAACAGTGTGGATGGGGAGACGATAAAGGGAGCAGAGCTGTTGAAGCGGAGAACACTGATGCACTTCATGTAGTTCTGACATGGCTCACGTAAACACACGTTATCATCAAAAGGGAGAACCTGCCGGAATACAAAATACAGCATTAGAGAAGTGTGAGTGTGTCTGTACGTTCGTGTGTGGTCTCACCATAAAAAAGTATGGAGGACTAGGAGACCATTTTTATTTAATTCACATTTCAAATTTTAGCCAAGCTGTGTTTTAAAGGGCCATGTCTTAAAAGTCAGCTGAACATTTATTGGCTGGCTCAATGCACCTATCAGCTTAGTCATTTACAAGGCAAAAAAAAAAAAAAAAAAAAGGTCATTTAGTGTTGCATTTCAATGTTTTATTAATTTCTATTCGATATTCTTATCTAATGATCTTTACAAGGCAGATGTTTTACCTCCATATGTGCGAGGGCGTTGAGTCTAGGTCTGTTGAGGTACAGCTGCTCCTCCAGAGCCTCCGATGGGAAAAACTGCCCTCCTGGCAATGCAGCAGAGAAACTAACGTTGAGCACCTTTCCTGCATCTGCATCCGGCTGCACGTTAAACACAAACACATCATCAGGAGAGACTGAAAGCACTGCTGACACCCCTTCCAGGAAGTGAGTGAGCAGCGGGGACAGGAAGTGCTCCTGGGACATGTTCTGGAGTCGCACAGTGATGCTGCTGCTAAGCATCTCTTCCGTAATGATGAGAACCCGCAACACACACTGAGCACTGATGCTGTGAATGCCATCTGAGAAACAGACAGAGACAAAGGAAGATGAAGTGAGTTAGAGAGCAATAATAAACTTGAAATCTACAAGCCTTGTCCTGTATCAAAGTATGTGTAAAAGCAGTTAGTCAAATCATTTTAGATTAGAAGTTAAGTGATAAGAACATGTCTGACAGCTCAGTCAAAACATCACTTCAGTTTGCAGTCACACAGTCTGTTTTACTCGAATGCAATCTGAAACACTTTAATGTTGTAGCTGTGAGAGTTGTACTACTTCAGAGGTCCATCTCAACATGCGACTGAGTCAGGTAAAGATTCAAGGGTTTCGGTAACTGAGCAGCTATTGTGTCAGTGAACCTAATGAAAACATGTCCAGGTGACATTTCACCCCAAAATCAAAAGATGGAGGAAGACATTTTGTTTTTTATATAAAAAATTAAGTGGATTTTAAAACTTTTTTCATGACATTGTTGTGAACAAACACACTACCTATTGATTAGACCTTGTGCTTTATGAGCATTTTGTGTTTTTTGATTTCTAAATGGTGATTCTCATAAGATGCTTAGTAGTGTAAAGGTATGTTCACATTTACCACTGTACAGTGAAATTTCACGGGAAAAATTCAGTCATTTTAATAGGAATCCATGCAATCAAAAACTTCCAAAATTTCAGTATAAGCAAAACATTTCCCCACACAGATTTTACATAGGATTCAGGTTTTTCCACACAAATTTGCTGCATTGACCAACTGAAAGCTGCATGGTTTGATAGTGACTTCTTTGTGAATGGTGCTTTGCGCATTACTACACTACTGACTGTGGGCAATGGACTGTGTTTGTTTACAAAACTTTGCTGATATGACTGCACTTTAAATAGATAGCCAATCATTAGTCGTCATCTACTCCCCTTCATGTCATTCCAAACCAGTATGACTTTCTTTCTTCTGTTGAACACAAATTAAGATCCTTTAAAAAACGTTGGTAATGAAACATTTTCAGTTCCCATTGACTTAAAAAAAATACAATGGAAGTCAAGGGAAACCGAAACCGTTTGGTTACCAAGATTCTTCAAAATATCTTTTGTGTTCAGCAGAAGAAAGAAATGGATACAAGTTTGGAACAGCATTGGGGAGAGTAAATGGTGACAGAATTAAAAAATTTTGGTGGACTATCCCTTAAGTACTTTATTTGCTACAATACAATGTTTTTAAATTAACATAAATTAAAGGCAAATACTATTATGATGCATAAATTATGTTTAAATAAAATTTTATTGTTGCCATTGTTCTGTATTATGAGGATGAGAGTTGGGGAAAATATGTTGTATCATAAAAATCTGAATGGCCTTGTTTTTCCTTTGAGAGGGTAAAATATTTCCTTTTTAGGATCAAATTTGACCCAGACAAGTTTTTGGCAAGCCTATTGACATGCAGCTGTATACATTCATATGTGTTTGGGTTTAAATATTCCAGCCACTGGCTTTGATTTTGGACCATTTACCACTTTTTGGGCTGTGAGTTTGAAAATACACACCATTGCACTATTATCATTAATAAAGTGCCCACTGAAGCATGCAGGAGTGCTGTTTCTGTTTGAAGATCTTTGAGTCCAAGCAATTCTGAATCATGTTATTCAGTATATCCATGCTGTTTGTACAACACTGATGACATTTGCACAGTTGCCTTTCCATTTCTGAAAATGATTTTCTCCTGCATAGATTAAAAATGTTTTGGCTATAAAGTGCATAAATACAGTCTTGGCAGCAAGTCACTCTAAAGTCGATTTAAATGGAGTGAAAGAAAATTACACACAGAAGAGGAAATGATTCAGCAGACAGTGAGCAGGAGAGTGAGATGGGGTGAGGGCTGAGGCTGCTGGAGGCTGGTAGGAGGAGTCAGGGATGTGAAAGAATAAAAGCACAGAAGATAAAATGAATGGGGGAGGGGAGAAGAGAGACGTTAGATCATGATGTCATCCCCTTAAAAGTCACGCCTTTCTTACTGATAAGCAGTTCTTATAAAATATACCATCCATCCCCCACTTGTGTCTCACGCACACACAGACAGAAACAAGACATTCTTTTAGACCCAACCACACCTGCCATTTTAATCCATTCACTGTAAAAAAAATTATGGTGACAATGTATATTCATGCATGATGTATTGTTTACATACTTTAACTACCAAAATCTGCATTTCACATTAAATTGGACTAATAATCATCATAATAGTCGAACAAACAAAGACAAAACACCATCAGGGTAAAACACATAGCAGTAAAATAATGCATTAATTAAATAACATCCAATTTAATATGAAATATTTTAAAGTACTGATAACAAATACGAAAAGAAACAAAACTATTTAAATAACTACTAAAAATGTATTTACTTGCAAAAACAATAGATTTAATGTAAAACTATTTTATAGTAAATTTACATAGAATATGATGTTCAATTATTTATAGTTTTTAAAGTAAATTAATGTTAATCAAGTGTTTGTTGTTGTAAAAATTACAAAAAAAAAATTACACAGTAGCAAAACAAAATTCCAGAAATAACGACTTTCCCCAAATGCATGACTAAGTTCTTTTTCATTGAAAATCTTGACATTTGCTGTAGATCTCCTTGTTGTGTCATAGCTCAAATTATTTACAGTTTTCCACTGCTGAAGTGTTTGACTCAAGTTGTGCTGTTATAGCTGGAGAAATAAAATCAAGCACAACGTGTGAGCGTCTACAAGAGGACGACAGGCGCGGCTTGAAGTTTTTAATGTCACTGGATGTCTCAGTGTCTAAGGAGATTATATCCTCCTTTGATGAAATGCCACCCTGTGCGAGAGAGAGAGAGAGAGAGAGAGAGAGAGAGAGAGAGAGAAATAGAGTGTAATAGAAAGAGCAAAGGGCTTAGATGAGGAAGGGTGAAGGCAGAGAAGCAGGAGTGTTTACATAGATGCCAGAAAGATGAAGGTAATATCAAGCAGACAAGATATCCGGGGAAGTGTGTTTGTGGGAAAGACTGAGATGAGGAAAAGATGGATAGAAAAAGTGGTTTTGGGGGGAAGAGAGGTACAGGAGAATTGTGTGGGGGTAGCAGCTTTTTTGATTACAGGATTATAAGGCAGTCACTCCTAACTGACCCCACAATAACAGTCCCTGTTTCTCTCTAACACACCACGCAGCCAATAAACTAAAAAACCCATTGTGCAAATCAGCAATATCCTGCATATCATTTTCAGTCATATTCCAATAATCACTGAGGCCTGAGAAATAACTGCAATTACGGCAAAATGACAAGTAAATGATCTTAATTACTGTAAACAGTCACAACTAGTACAGGGGAAACACACTATGGTTACTCAACATCTAAATAAAACTAAACAAAACATTTATTTAAATGATTACTGTAGCTTACAGCAGGAAAATATTATTAATCATGCTGATTAAATCAACACATTCGGGCTCCCACAGAGGATAAGTCAAATCACCAGTGTGAGAGTGTGTTGTTGAGATTTAATATTTGTGTGATTTCTGACATTAGCAATCAGTGGAAGGACTGGAATATGAAAAATTAGGATGACAATAAAGATATTTATAACATTACAAAAGATGTTCAACATTTTAACTGTTTTTAACATTGTTAATATTATAAATGTTTCTTGACCATCAAAACAGCATATTAGAATGATTTCAGAAGGATGTGACTGGAGTCATGGCTATTAAAAATTCTAATTCACATCACAGGAATAAATTTGGAAATTAAACATTAAAATAAAAACATTTTTGATCAAATAAATGCAGGTGAGCATAAGGAAATTCTTTAAAAAAAATCTTACTGTCCCCAAACTTTGAACGCTTATATGTCATCTTATTTATGACACTATGACCACAGAAGGGGTACAATGTTTTTATTTGCATAATTTTTCACAATGTCCTGTTTATCAATAAAATATCAAAATATCCTTAAAACAAGATACACATATTTGATAAGTCAAGATATTAAGATTTGGTTTTAGAGAATATATTCTGAATTAAGTTTATTTTGTTTGTATGTTTTGGACATAAATCTATCAAAATTTTGTAAAATTTATGCTTAAAACAAGAACAAAAAAAGGAAAGAAAATGAAAACACAATGACAAATGAAATAGAATTTTCTAATATATTATTTTCGTAAAAAAATTAACCTTCAAGTACAACTGCCTCGTTAATAAGGATGTTTCAATATTTTACTAGAAAACAAGATCAAAACACTAGTTATGAAGACAATTTGTAAGTACAGGCACAAATACAAACAGAACTATTGCAGACACGCACACACACACACACACACACACACACACACACACACACACACACACACACACACACACACACAGTCTTTTACTAAAAAGCACATTAAGAGCTGTATGGTAGGTTTCAAAAAGGGCAATTTTCCATTTCTTTCATCTGAAATAATTTTCCTTTGAGCCATTCAAAGCCAAGACCTGAACTCAGCGAGTTTTTCCTCTTTCTATTCCTCCTGTTCAATCACTCGTCTGTCATTCACCTCCCTCTGTTTCTCTTTTCCACTTGAGTGTTTTATCTTCTCTTTCTCAAACTGTTTTCTTCTTTTTCTTCCTCTACACATTCCTTAAACCCATCTTTTCTTCTTTTTTTAGTGTATCTCCCTCTATTCCTCTCTCAGACCCTTTTAATATTTTATAATCCAGCTCACTTACCCACTCTAAAGTGAACTTTATTTTAGTCTTGTTTTGCACAGGGAATCATTAGAATAAAACACAGTGTGACTGTGCATGTGTGTTTGGTGCAATTCTATCTGGGGTCGCAGGAAAACATGCAAATAGCTTTTACCAGCTCACAAAAACATGAAATAAACAAATAGATCTCAGAGGTCCCTACAGTATGGGTTTTTCAGGTTTCACTACCAGACACAACAAACCTGATTCATGCACATGCTCACAAATTCTCACAACAGCAGCTCGCATATTTGACATGCTTTTAAACATTGAAATTACAAATCTAGCATGACCAAAACAGACCCCAGGTCTCAAGGGCCTCCATTTGTGTGTTTTTGCACACACAAAAAAATAGTGAATAGATGTTTGCCCTTCATAGCTGAAATTCGTCACCTGGAAATATATTTCTACCCCCATCAGCCAAGAGGCACTCAACTAAAGGCACTTACACACACACACACATGCACAAACACATGTGTATAAAGACACAAACAGACCCAGATGTAGGCATAAACACTGTAGATGCCTGCATGAACAAATATTAAACCATCTGATTAACCAAGCACACACACACACACACACAATCTTGGGCACTGGTTTGACAGCTGTTTACTGTGCTCCGTTATTTCCAAAGCCAGGCTACCCCTAAGGACGTCCTATTACACTCAAAGTAAAGTAGAACACACACACAAAGAGAGAGAGAGAGAGAGAGAGAGAGAGATACAGAGAGAGAGAGACAGAGAGAGAGACAGAGAGAGAGAGAGAGAGTGCGTTAGCATGCAAGATAAGAGGCCTGTAATCCTCTTTTAAACTACATTTACCATACACACACTTTCATTTTGGTAAGCATGCATTATCTCTGAGACCAATACGATTTTGGCTACACTTCAAATGTGCATTTTGTATATTACGTTGTTAAGGGAATAGCAGAGTAAACTAATCACATAAATGTAAGCACATCTGCCTTGCTTGGAAATAACAAGATAAAAGTGACACTGATTTTCAAACTATGTCATCTCATCTTACAGACAATGAGCTGCGCTCATTAGAAAACTGTAACTGCTGTTTCTCTGTGTGAAGCGGAATACAAAGGAATTATTTAATAGGAAATTCCTTCAACTTAACCTTCCATTTCCCTCCGGACATCAAAACTCTAATTAAATTGTACAACGCAGAAGAAAGCCACTCCGCTTATTTAGAAACAAATATTTAGACTATTTAACCCAACCGAAAAATATGTTCTGTAAGAGAAAAAGAGGGAAGGAGAGATAGACAGAAAAGCAAGAAGGAAAAATGAATGAGAAACGAAGAGCAAAAGGGGGATGGAAACGGAAGTGTGCTTTCCTCAGAGGAGAGAGTGAATTTTACCAGAGGGTAACTGAGCTGTCTAACACTGCAGTCTTACAAACTCCCCAACCTATATACCTTACACACACATGCACACACAAACTGCCAGATAAGGTAAAAACACAGAACAAAATCAACAATATTGTTCAAGCAGGGTTTTTTCTAAGTGGTCAATAAACACAAAACAGCCACAAAACCTTACACATCATGTTAAATTTACCATTTTAGTCACCTTGACTGTATCACCATTTATAACCTTTTAAAAGCCACAATTATCTACACTGCCCAGCAATGCCATCAACAACAACAGCCATTGTGGCCGAACAATGCTCTCCTCAGCACTTACACTCTTTCATGCTACCACTGAGATTCCTGTTACAGTATTTGCTAATGCCAGTAGAAATCATTCCAGCATAAAGTAATTTACATTGATCGCTAAATGTCTTTACAGAGAAAAATGCAAGTCAAAGGTCAGCTTTCTCTGAAGATATCTTCTATTCTTTTTATTTTTCCTCTAACATAGACTTTCCACACTGACACATTGCCTTCAGCAATATTTCATAATAGAGCACTGCAGAAAAGAGTTAGCAAAACCAATTTGACCTGATTTGATTTCATCCTTATGACCTTAATAGCCCTTGCCTCATTTCCCCATTTCTTCCTCCCTTCCTCCCCCTCTCCCTCACATTTTTCCTCCCCCTCTTGGGCTTACCAGTGACGGTGACGAGCATCGGGGCCACCAGTGGTCGGTTGTTGTCCAGTTTCCGGCTGAGGCGGATCTCCCCACTTGTGTGGTTCAACAGCAGCAGATGCAGCTCATTCCCACGGTCTATAGTGTAGTAGAGATGATCCGAAACATCTGGGTCATGGGCTGGAACTCGTCCAATAACTCCACTTGGGAAGGTGTTGGATCGATTGGATACAAAGTTGTTAAAGATGATTTGAAAGTCTTGCATTTGGGGCCCATTATCATTCTGGTCAACCAGTCGTATGCGCACTGTGGCACGACTGACTAGCGGAGCTGATGTGGCCTGGACAACGATAACATACTCATTCCGTGTTTCATAGTCAAGGTCAATTAAAGAAGTGAGTTCTCCTGAGAAAATGTCCATTTGGAAGATTTCTGGAATATTTCCTTCCACAATCTGATACATAATCTGAGCATTTGAGCCCTCATCTGGATCAGTCGCTGTAATTTGAGCTACGACAGACCCAACGGCACTATTCTCCTTCACTAGAACCTCAAAATCATCAGCAGGAAAGACTGGAGCATTGTCATTGACATCCATGACACTGACTTGAATATGTACAGGTGTACGCTGAGGCGGAACACCGCGATCCACAGCAAATGCAGTCAGCTCATAGAAGGGAACACTTTCACGGTCAAGTCTCCTGACGGTCCGGACTATTCCTGAGGTTGGTTCTATTGTGAAATCACCATCACCGTCCTCTCCATTCTGGAACGTATACTGGACACGGCCATTGGCATGAGCATCACGGTCAGTAGCAGAGATCTGCAGGACACTAGTGAAAGGAGGAGCATCCTCACTGACTCCACCCTGATATCTGGGGCTCAGGAACTGAGGTGCATTGTCATTTACATCATTAACATTGACCTCCACATAAGTGGTGTCAGATTTCTGAGGGATTCCATTGTCGCGAGCAGTGATGGCAAGCGTGTAAGTCATTTGGTCTTCGTAGTCTAGTTCTGCTTGAAGTGTGATCGCTCCACTTGCAGGATCGATACGGAATTGTGGAATATTATCCTCCAAGTAATAAGTGATGCGGGCATTTTCTCCAACATCATCATCTGTGGCACTTATGACCACCACGGTGCTGCCAGGAGGCCGGTCCTCATTCACACTTACTGAATAATGAGCGCTCTGGAATACAGGACGGTGTGTGTTGGCATCTGTGATATTGATGTGGACCTGACAGGTGTCGTGGAGAGTTCTGTCAGAGGCAGTGACTGTTAACACGTAGCGGCGCTCCTGTTTGTAGTCCAAAGGCAGCGCCAGTGTGATAAGTCCAGCGCCACTGGCTGTGCTAATGGCAAAACGATTACGTGTGTTTCCACCGGTGATTTGATATGTGACGGCACTATTTACATCACGGTCAACTGCGGTTACGCTGACCACACTTGTTCCAACAGCTGCATCTTCATTTAGTCGGACGTAATACTCTTTTTGTAGAAATTCTGGTCGGTTATCATTAACATCCATTACTGTGATCGTAACACTAGCTGTGGCGGAAAGAGGTGGGGCACCATAATCTCGCGCTTCAACACCAAAAAAGTAGTGCTCTACTGATTCACGGTCAAGTTCTGAGCTCACCGTGACCCAACCAGTGGCAGCATTGATAACAAATGGTGTATCCGTGCCAGTTCCTGTTAAACGGTATTCCAGGCGTGCATTGTCACCATTATCTGTATCAATAGCTTGTATGTGGAGAATGGAGTGACCGATAGGAGCGCTCTCCAGCACTGTAGCCTGAAAAGGTGTGGATACAAAGATTGGTGGATTATCGTTGACATCAGTAACCTGCACACTCACAATTCCAGTGTTGTTGGAGAGTGGTGGGCGGCCGTTGTCCTGAGCCCGCAGCCGTAGCGTGTACTCACGTTCCGTCTCAAAGTCCAGCGGTGCTACTACCTGGATTTCTCCAGTAACACTGTCAATCGCAAACTGCCCTCGGCTGTTCCCACTGATTATGTTGTAGTGCACAGCAGCATTCCCATCTTTATCCTGGTCCGAGGCGCTGACTCTGAGGATTTCAGAATGTGGCCGGACATCTTCTCTAACTGCAACCACATACCGCTTTTGACTGAACTGTGGAACATTGTCGTTCTCATCCAACACAGTGATATGGACGCTAACGGTAGCAGACCGTGGGCCCGGCTCTCTCCCTTGGTCACTTGCTTCCACCAACAATGTATAGCGTTCATTTGCTTCTCTGTCAACAATACCTCGTGTCGTGATCAAGCCTGATCGTGGATCAATCTCAAACGCAGAGCGTGCAACAGCTGCACTTTCTCCAATAAATCTGTAGCGTATGTTAGCATTCGCTGGTGAGTCGAGATCTGTTGCTCGAAGCTGCAGGATAGGATATCCCTCTTCCACGTTCTCGCGAATGGTCTCGCGGTACTCTGTTTGCTCAAACACAGGAGAGTGATCATTACGATCAGCCACAGTGATGGTCACCATAGTTGTTCCAGAAAGGCGTGGTGAGCCATGGTCTGTGGCAGTAACTCGGAAGTAGTGCAGGTCCATGTGTTCTCGATCCAGAACATGTGTGGTGGTGAGAAGGCCAGTAATTGGGTCGATTTGGAAGTAATCCATGGACCTGCTGTTCATTAAAGGGGCCATGCTGTAACTGAGTCTGCCTGCCTCACCGGCATCAGGGTCCTCAGCTGTCATAGTTATGACTGAGGTACCAGGAGGCTGGTTCTCAGCAACCTGAACCTGGTAGTTATACTGGGGGAAATGGGGATGCCTATTAGCAGCTCTACGGGAGCGCCCAACAGGAGGGACACCTGTTTGTTCGCCGTTGTACTCTTGCTCCTCTCCTCTCTGAACTTCATCGCTCTCTCTTGCTTTTTGTTTTGCAGTGTACTGATCTTTTTGTGTGTTTTCCACCCCATCTACACTTTCATGTTTAAGCTCATTTTGTTCAGTCCATATTCCCTCTTTGTTTTCATCACTCTCTCTGTCTGACTGAGAGTCATTGCCTTGACCTTTTTCTTTTTCTCTCAGTAATTTTTTCTCTTCTAACACTGCCTCTTCCTTTGTGTCTTCTGCAATCACCCATTCCATGCTTTCCTCCCTTTCTCCCTCTACAGGCTGACTGTCACCCTCCCCCTTACCTTCCCCTTTCACCCCGCCCTCTATCTGTCCCTCCCTCCTACCGCAATCAGTCGCGGCTTCCAGCTGCTCCTCTTGCTGACTGACACCCTCAGCTTGTAATGACACCCGTTTACTGGACTTTAATTGCGGCCGCGTGGCTCCCCCATCGGCGGTTAAGCTGTCATAGTCGCCACACTCTGCACGCGCACTGGAGCAAGGATAACGTGTACTTTCCCCTCTTATAAAGTCGCTCTCTTCACTGTCAGGAACATTTTGGGTTTCATTTGCATTTTGATCGCCAGGACTGCTGTTGTTGTGGTGGTTATTATTACGATTTTTGGCGCAGTTGTTATTGTTACTATTCCAATTCATCAGCAACAAACTTTCAGTATAGTGACTCGAGTAAGCGAACTCATGCGCGGAGTCCGGCGCTGTCCACTGAGCAGGTGCTGAATCTTCTCTCCCGCGCTCTGCACACGTGTGAATGTGTGAGTCACGAAAACGTTTAGGAAAGTTTAGCTCGAATAAGAGGTAGATATGTGCTGCATTATGACCCCTGGGAGAGCCAGTTGCAGATGAGCCAGAGTTGCGTACATCGCCGATATTCAACCGAGCAAAGCTGATTCCAGTTGATCCATTATAATGAATACTGTCATCAAAACGAGTCCCAGTCCTGACCCAGACCGCCTGTGGCATTAAATCCCGAGCATCAGTCCGTTTGAGTGCACAAGAAGACTTTTGTGGACTATTCCGATCAGACTTTGCATGCACAAACTCTACTTTTGAGTTGTTATTTGAAGATGCGGTGTTTGTATTTTCTCTTGCTTGTCTTCCACGAACAGCGTAACGCCTCAGAGAGATGTTGAACCGGTGCCAGTTACTGCTGTGCCAGTCTGGATGCCTTTCAGAACAACCTGTGATCCGGTGTGACTCGAGACAGCTGCTTGCTTCGCTTCCAAGCCCTAGAGAGAGCTGCCACGCGCTCGGTTCTGAGCACCCGCGGGTATTCCTAACGCCTGACCCGTTCCAGCCCTCTCTGGTGAGATCGATAACATTCAGGGGGCCTGAAAGGGGACGGTCCGCTGTCGCTTTATACAATTTATTGGCGTCCGATACCACATTAGAATAAGAATAGGCTTTTAATAACGGCCGAGTTGGTGTCTTGGCAGCGGGAAACTCCCGTTTTGGGTGACATGGGCAGTGGTTAGGCCTGGATTTGCTATCCACGGTTCTACAGTTATCCAGCAAGCTTTGTGCAACGATCCTGTCCGTGTCGAGGCGCGACTGTGGCCGCGAGCGCCTTCTAGTCCTTTGTATAGTCCTCTTTTTGCCGTACTGAACCGAAGAGGCGAGAACACGAGAAACAACGCCCTTCTCTCCGCTGCCACCGTTACTCCAAAGAGGCTGGTGATGACAGCGTCCGGTGTGCGCCGCCGGTTCTGATATCCATGCACTATAATTCCTGTAAATCCGACTCAACGGATCTGAGGGGGGTTCCACTGCACAGTAGCGTAAGCATTGCGATTCCCGTCCTCGCGACTGTACCGTTCCTGCAGGGTGGATCTTGCAATCGCCCCCAGCCAAAGCCCCCGTTACCGTTCCGTCGGGCAGGCTGGCGATTTGAGCGTCTCCGGGGGCTGGGTGGGTGCACAGGGAGCGGCAGAAAGGCCCTGATGCACTCCCCGGGATAACAGTGAACAAAGAGCTTAGAAGGAGAAACAACAGCGGCGAAAGCGAGCCCAAGTCCAGTAGCAGTGCAGCCATTAGTCTGGTGAAATCCTTTCTCTCTCCCCCCCTTTCTCCCCTCTCTCTGAACAGAAGTGTCTCTCTTTCCCTCTCCAAACGCCGGCTAAGTGACCAGCTCATCCACCACCGCCCGACTCCTTCCGCCGTGCTCCCCGGTCGCTCGGTGATCCCGGGAAGCTCGCATCTATTCTCGGTGTTTGGTAGAGCTCCAGCTAGCAGCGGCACGAGCACAGCATCTCTCATTCACATCCAACATGGCTCACAGCGAACCCGGTGCTACCCTCACTCCTCCCCCTCTCGCTTATTTCTTTCTCTCCTGTCTCTCTCTCGCGCGCTCTCTCTCTCTCTCTCTGAGACGGGAATGGTTCGTTCCAGTGTGCGCAAGTCCGTTTCTTCACTCACCTCATGACGCCATGTCCACCGCTGGAGAGGTACTATGTGACAACCTATCAATATCAAAGTGAAAGCAATAGCATTTATTAGATACGGGACGTGGAAATGTAACATAATTTATATTTAACAAATATTCCATAAATCCAAACATTTCATTCAAATGATATGTTAATACCGTACTGCATTGCTTTTTATCTTAGCTATATATAGGCCTACACTGATATTCTCCATAATAACACCTGTAACAGAAGGCCTTATGAAGTATCAAATTCTATCATTAGTGACTTTTACATGAACAATAACTAAGATGAAAAGATAAAACAGCATCCGTGTAACAGAAATGGAACTAACATAATGCAATAAACATTAACAAAACAACATAAAATGTAACATGAATAAAACCATAGGCTACAGTCATTCATATTTTTAATTTAATTTTTAGTAGGCCTATTTTACAGAAATATGTCATGTAATGTACAGTTAAATATATTATAATTTCCCCAGCATATGCAAGGTAACGTTAAGCCTTTTTTTTTATTTTATTATTATTGTTTTTGCCGTTTATTTTATTCTGTTCTACATTAACTACAAAATATATAATCAACAAATATCAAGCATAATCTAATTTTTACTTTTGGTGTGCGAAAAAAAAAGTATATTAAGGTCAGTGGGGGGTTTGGGGGCGGATGGTAGTTTTGTGTGTAGCTGTAACAATCAGTCGGTGTCCACCTGTGACGTCATGTCTTATTCACTGACTGATTTCCCGAGGCGTTTTTTTTTTTTTTTTTTTTTCATTCAGTGTATTGAATTCATATCGCATTTTCTTTCTCCTGCCAGCTATACATCCTACTCGGTAGACACAGTCTCATTTTCAATGCATTTTTGACATGGATACATTTTTTTTAACTATGATTTTTCTGTTTTAAATCACACTGCATGTGGGTGAATTTCAGAGCCGCGTGTCACAGCCCCGCATGGCGGATGTGAAATCCACGCTCAGTCAGAAATAGACTTGTGCGTTACCAAAAAAAAAAAAATAAATAAAACACAATCTGTGTCTCGCACAGTCTGCCTGCCACTGACACGGTTGGAACGAATCCACGGATGTTTAAAAATTCATACGGCTCAATTATACCGTGCGCGCTCTCTCTCTCAAGATAAGCTGCCCTCGCGCCCTACTGTTCACGTGTTGTAGTATGAGCTGAGCAGAGCTGACTGTGGTAAAGGGCTTGTGCTTTCTGTGTGCAGTTACCAGTGATGTCTAAGCAGAAAAGGATGATTTGCAAATTTTCCTGGTTGACTGTGGAGGATGAGATTCATGTCTAGTCTTTAGTGCTGCGGGTGTGCTTGTGTGTGTCTAGACGCTTGATGGTATTATATCATACAGTCATGGCAACCCTAAATCACATTAAGTGAGGAGGAGAGGAATTCCCATAACTGAGAGCTTCCTCTGTGAAACCTGACTGATAGACTGACGGGTAACTCCGATCAGCCCTCCTGCAATTTACCGGCTCGCCAAACAGCCTCTGGGAAAAGCAATCATATTTAGTGTTACACATCATTCCCCAAATAAAGTAGAGTCCATAATTCAAATTCTTGCAAGTCATGAAATCACATATGGCTTATATTTCTGCTCATTTCTCAAAATGTACACTGGTGGATGATGATAAGATTAAATTTTATTCAGTATTTTTATTAGGAATTATATGTTAGAGCATTCTTGTAGCTCAAACAGCAGAGCATGACTCTAGCAACACCAAGGTCATGTGTCTCATTACCAGGAAATGTATGCATTGTAAGTCACTTTTAACCATCTGCCAAATGCATAAATGGATCAAATGTGAATGCAACAACAGTCAAAATACTGTTAATCCATTTAAAAACAATAATGTCTAAACCAGTAATATTGGATCAAATGTGAATACAATAATGTCAAGTTACTTTAAATGAATGCAACAATGTGTAGATCCCCAAAACATGACCTAATTTAATATGTTTTTCAGAAAATCCCTGAACCATTTAAAAATGAGCGTACAACACCTGATCTGTTCAGACCCGCAGACAGCACTCATGTCCTGGGCTTAGTTGGTGTGCTGCTGAATGCTGAGATCCATCGCTTCAGTCTCACATGTGCTGGTATCTGTGGATTTTGAAGCTGGAATTCAAAGTGAGTGGAAAAAAAGAAAAAAAAAAAGAAAAAAAAACAGGTCACATGTATTTCTGTGGTCCAAAACCATGAGAACCAAGTTCAGTTTAGAAGGACTTTTAATATCAAGTGAAATCTTGTTTTATTCATGCCTGCATCAACATTGACATACTAAATATAGCGTTGGATAAAATTATTAATAAGATGCCCATCTGCACAAGACTAAAAAGATAGTCTATTCCATACAGTCTTTATGGGTGCAGGTTTTGAGATGACAAGAGAGGAGCGAAAGAGTGAGAGCTCTAATGGGCTGATTTGTAATCCCCAAAAATCCAGCCTGTGGATTACAGGGGTGCACACTTCACAGAGCACACCTGGGGGCCCTTAACACGCATGCACACACATGTACATTCAGGTAAGCTGTCAGCTACAAGGCCACAGCTATTCTATGAGTTACCATGGGAACGGCAAAAGTAGGGGGTACCTTCAATCAAGAAAAGGGGTTTGTGTTTGTGCCTCACCACCACTGTTGATCTGTAATTGCCTGCATCCGGCGGACCCCTCCCTCCCCCCATATGCACAACCCTGCTGTCCTCTCAGCTCACCCCACTAACCCCTCCCCTGTGGCCTCAGCAGCAGGTGGCCTCGGCCCAGTGAGCATCTGTCATGGCTGGGCCTGAACGGGCAGGAGGCAATAATACATATTCACAAGCAAGAGGGACTGGCAGATAATCGAGCACATACTGTGAAGGCCATTTTTATTTGCTATCACCTTATACACCTAAGCATGGGTGCATGTACCGACAACGCACAAAGTTAGGTTTAAATAATGCTTTGTATACCAACAGAGACAAATCTCAAGCATTCTCTTTCTCTGACACCTACTCACACTTTAATCTGTCTCTCAAAATACTACCGTCTCCTCAAGACACAAACAGAGCCCTTGAGATACGACTGAAGTCATATGGTGTCAATTGGGCGGAGTGTGCTGAGCGTTATAAGACCCCTCCAAATCTGTGCCTGGTGAGCACGAATTAATTAAAGTGATGTGCACGTGAGCTGAACCTGAATATTCAATGTGGCTTCCACACCCAGAATCCATAAAAGCAAAGCAAGTTTAGCAAGCCCAGCCGTATCGTACTCATTGCGCTGTGTTGCACTGGAGCATAGTGATGTCATTAGCAATTTTAGAGGATTATGGGATTATATAAACTGTATGTTCGTTATCTGCTGCATGGTTATTGGATTTCGACATGGAGCTCTCGTAATTTAACTTCTGAATGACTCTTAGAGCAGACCACGCTCTCTCTAGCTCATTTGTTAACATGGAATAGGCCTATGCAAAAAGTTGGAATTAGTCCATCCGCGCCCACATGTACCCTTCAAAACGTGTTATCATCGCATTACTGATGCATCACTCCCATTTCATAAACAAACACAGCAGTCTGCTCTTCGCAGTCTATTCTGACAAAATGGTGAATCATAGCAAAGTAATATAAATGCAAAGGGCTGAAAAACAAGCACACAAACACAGCTGGATGATTAAGACTAGTTGATGAATTGAATTATTGTAAAATAAAGTAAAACATGTTTCTATATTTTTGGAAACGTAAAAAGGAAGGGTCATAATGGAATAAAATGAAAATATATAGATTAAAAATGTATTTTATATTTATAAAATTGTCTAAAATTGTATATTTCAGGCTAAAATATTTTTATTATTTATTAAATATTTTAATTATATATATATATATATATATATATAACAACTTATTAATTTATGCATTTTATAAAATTACATTTGATAAAACATTTAAGTAATAAAATAATTTAACAGTATTGCAAACCTAAAACAGAAAAAAAAACAAAAAAAACATTTAAGCACATTTAAATGCACAGCCTGGGAATAGACAATAAATTTCAATAATATTAATAACTATGTGGCAATAAAAAATATAGAGAAAAATACCAAAAGACAGAATTATGATTGTGCAAATGTTCTATTTAAAGATGAACAGTGTTGAGTTATGTACAGATGTGCATATATACTGCAAGCTTAAGGCAAAACAGCATGGAAAAATCAAATATTTCTTGATATAAACACACAGAGGATAAGAGAGTGGTTCATAAAGCTTGTTTTAAAAGACCTAGTAAACAAATGATGGTAAACGATGTGAGAGATTTGTGCCGCTGAATGCTGGAGTGAGAGGAGATTGTGTGTGTGTGAGAAAGCTAATGCTACTGAAAGGGGGAAGGCTGTTTATAGGCCAGCTGTGAGTTGTCTCTTAGTCAGCCAGTGACCCAAATCAGCAAATAAAAAATAGAGAGAATAAAAAAAGAGGGAATGAGGCAGGAAAAGAGAAAATGGCAGCGGAATGAACAAGTTAATAGTGTGAAAGAAAGAGGGAAATCAACAAAGAGATAGGCAGAGAGGGGTGACATTTAAGAAAAATAATTATTTTAATGCAGCTATAAATATTTTCTTGCTCTTTTATCACCTTCCCCTTGCATTCAAAGACAATGCACAGACACAGCAGATTATACATTTAGATATATACACTATATACATATATGAAACTGCACTTTCCATGCTAAACTATCATAGAGAACTAAAATGAAAAAATACAGATGATTAAATTACGATAAACATGAAATATTTACACATTAAAAAAGAGAAGCACATATCTGCATTTTGCCTAAATTAAATAAAATGTCAAAAGCACATTAATATTTATACATAAATATATAATTCAATATTTAGATATTAATATCAACAATACATAAATCCATCAATAAGAGTATGCATATATTAAGACATCTGAAAACTGAAATAAACCTTCTTACGCCAGCTCTTAAAAAAGGGTGTAAATTAATGAAAAAGAACTGGCTATGTGCCTTTAATAGGATCCTAAAGATTATGTCATATTATATTAATGAGAACAAATCTTACTGGATCCTATTACATCTAAAGAGGAGGAGCATATTAATTTGTTCCAGCATGGGATATAAATGCCTTTATAGAGCAGCCATGTTTTAAACACGCTTCAATAGGCAGCTTATAGCTCATCTGAGTCTTCCTCGATATGAATCAGAACTAATCCTGTTTGAGTGTGAATAGAATGTTTGGCCTGAATTCAGATCGACTGGAAGCCACTCTAATTGTGTTTGGAGTGAAAGTGAACTGGGATTAAATTGGATTAGCATCAGATGAGAGAGGTATCTAGCTGTCTTACTCAGGATTTAGATCTGCTTAAACTCCAATCCAGCTAGTTTCTCACCCAGCTGCTGGATCTGAACCTGACAGACCCATGCCTGGATAAGACACACACACACACACAGAGAGAGAGAGAGAGAGAGAGAGAGAATTATCAGAGAATTATTGCATGATATTACAATGGGGCTAAATTAAAATGACACAATATTATGGTTTCAACTGTATTTTTTATCAAATAAATGGCACCTTGGTGAGCATAAGAGACTTCTTTCAAAAATAACTTTTAAAGACCCCAAACTTTTCAACATAGCATGAAAAAACAACAGCAACATATTTTTGTGAGACAATGAACCATGAATTCCCCAGACCTAAAAAAAAAAAAAAAATTACCATCAACATGCATATCATGGTGGTCAGAAGCACACCTGTTGCTTAATATTTTTCACATAACGGCAATCTCTTTTACATTTAGGTGGGCGGGGGTGTCTCGTGGGGACAACATTCACATTTTAAGACTCGTTATCTTCAGAAGACCAGGGAGATTGCCCTCTCTGGAGGAAGGACCGTTAACGTGACATGTCTAAAAATCAGGAAATGGTTAGTAGGTAATTCAAACCACTTTTTATCAGCAGAGGTACAGAAAAAAGCTAGAGAGAAACAGAAAGAAAAGAGGAAGCTGATGCACTAGGTTCTTATCTGTTAACGCACACATACACAATGAAATACACTACTGACTATGCTATCATCTGTACCCCAGCAAAACCAGCAAAAATTCCAAAAATAATAAAAATAAACTCTGTTCGTAATACTATACCAAAGTAACACATTCAAAGTATGACACAGATTCATAAAGCAGAAAAATTTTCCATAAACTATTTAAAAAAAAAGACCCCCCCAGCCCCCTTTTTTGTTGGTTAAAGATAGATCACATGAGGTTGCTCTGACACAGTTTTAAATGACAGATTTATGTAGTCTCAAAGATCTCAACCCATCAAAAATTATTTCATCTCTAGTCTAAATTTGTCAAACTATCAAAAGTTTCAGCTGAGAGATCTACTTCAAATACGGTGCCGCAATCTCTAAGCTTCAGTTTGATAGAGGGAACCCAAAGGCTTTGAGAAAGATTTTTTTTCCAGCATGCTGTTGGGAAACACACACTCACACACACACACACACACACACACACACACACACACACACACACACACACACACACACACACACACACACAGATGACTTCACTGGTAACCACTAGAAGCTTGAC
The DNA here is from genome assembly GCF_018340385.1 of Cyprinus carpio. Classification (NCBI taxonomy): domain Eukaryota; kingdom Metazoa; phylum Chordata; class Actinopteri; order Cypriniformes; family Cyprinidae; genus Cyprinus; species Cyprinus carpio. Next base: position 12,840,846 of record NC_056579.1, on the reverse strand, counting down.
AGACTCTAGTTTTGTTTTAATTCGATTCTGAGGCGAACACTGCAGCCTTGACTGATATTTGATGGGATTAAAAAAAGGATATAAAAAAATGAAGTGTGAAAATGGTGATCTAATTTATCACCTTAAGACTGCATTGTGTACTAGGCAATAATATAAGGTGTATACTAAGAGTAAAAAAATATGCAATACTTGCCAATATTATTATATATTAACAGTATGATTCTTGAGCACCAAATCATCATACTAAAATGATTTCTGAAGGAACATGTGACACAGAAGACTGGAGTAATGGCTGCTGAAAATTCTGCTTTACCATCACAGGAATAAATTATATTTTAAGAGAACAGTTATATTAAATTTTAATAACATTAATGATCAAATAAATTCAGCCTTTAAAGAAAAAAAAAGTTAAGTTTTTCACTGAGGTAAAAGTCATTCTTAGATGTGAGTCTTTGATTTGACTCATTCCTATCAGTGAGGTTCAGAGTAAACCATGTTTTGAACACACTTCAGTCAACAGCTCAAGGGCACGAGTCGACTCGACCCTGATATGTATCACAACTAATCCTGTTTGAGTGTGAACAGAATGTTTGAACTGAATTCAGATTTCTTGGAAGCCTGTTAGTTGTGCTCCGACTGAAAATAAACAGGGATTAAAGTGGATTAGCACCTCCTAATAAAATTAAATTTATACTTACAGTATGAATGGTGCTTGGTGACAATGGTCAGTGTTAATTTTGCACCCTGAATATGTTTGATATCAGACCTTTCGAGCTAAAACAGCAAAAGAAAATTATCGCTGTTAGAGGGAAACTCTAACAATCTATCTCCATGTGTCATTTCCCAACACTCCACAAACCACACCCACCTCATACTGTGATTTCCTGTCTAGGGTTCCACGCCAGTCAACAAGAACAACATACATCAATATCACTCTCCTCGATCATCTCCACCCCTCCTCTTCTCCCTCTCTCTCCTCCTATCCCTGGCAAATACAAAAAAAATCATTCAATTCCCATGGGCACCTCTGACCTCATTCATTCATCTCGCTCACACACACCTCTTGAAAAGACAGCAGTTGTGCTTGTAGCGATTATACAGAGTACTTCTTTATCCTTTGAACTCCTTTCACGCACTAGTCTCCTTTTTTCTCTCCTCCCTCTTTTGTCTTCAAGGTAGAGATGCCCGGCAGTGATGACTGACAGCCTAACCAGAGAAGGAGCGAACGAGAGTCATGATTGCTCTCCAGTGGATGAACGATGATATTACACTTTCTTAAACTTTTCATGTCCATATATACATGTGCATTCTTAGTATGCAGACATCTGTGGTTACTACTGGACAGATTGGCTGGCAGTATGATAGAGTTTAAACCAACAATAGTCACAGCGCTGAAAACTGGAGCCATTTTCTAGCAATGTGGCCACTATTAATGTTCAGTTCTGCAGATGGGCTCTACATTACAACCTGAGTTGCATATTTAACATACACTTCATTAAAAAAAGACCAGCTGCTGTCAGCCCACTCATAACTGTTATGAGATGTTTAGTCATGCCTGTCTGGGTCATAATTCTGGCTCCATCTCAAACTGAAGTAATATTTAAACCACACAAAGCACTGAGTTTGGATGCAGTCTCAGAAATTAACCAAATATTAACTGAGAATGACAAAAAGCCCAAGACATTTAAATATGGAGGAAAAAATGCCCCTGCATTTTTTTATACATAACCATTCAAAAGGTTTGGGGACAGTAAGTTTTTTTTTTTTAATTGTTTTTAATTGTTTAATCAAGAATACAGTAAAAACAGTAATATTGTGATATATTTTTACAATTATTTTTTTTAACTTAATATAACAAAGCTAAAACAAATCTCAATAAAATCCCACATGATCCCACTTCCTCATTCTAATATGCTTATTTAGTGATTGTCAAGAAACATTTATTATTATTATCAATGTTGAATACAGCTGTGCCTATAATTTTTGTGGAAAGTTTGATCCAGTTTTTCCAGGATTTCAGGTGTCATGGCGCAAAAAAAATTTTTTTTTTTACATTTTTTTTTATGACTGAAGTGTCAAAACTTTACAATATTCTATACATTAATAATAGTTAATGCAATTTGTTAATACTTTTACAGCATTTATTAATCTAGGTTAAAGTTTATGTCTAACGCAAATCATAATCACGTATAAATTAACAGTTGATGTAGTATGAACAATTATGAATACATAAACAATCTAGATTAATGAATGAAGTAAAAAAAAAAAAGGTAGTTAATTGTTGGTTACCTAATGCATTAACTAATAACTCTTACTGTAAAGTCTTGTTTCAAACATTGGCACACTTGAAAAACAACCAGTTCAGAGGTTGAAGTAGACACTCTTTTAATTATGAAGTGTCTGGGGTTTTTTTTTTTTTTTTTTTAAATACATTGACTGAAATCACCACTAACAAAAACTTATGAATTGTGAGAATGTTACAAAGTCACAATAAATGTGACCCTGGACCACAAAACCAGTCTTAAGTGCAAATTTTTCGAAATTAAGCTTTTCATTGATGTATGGTTTATTAGGATCTGACAATATTTGGCCGAGATACAACAATTTGAAAATCTGGAATCTGAGGGTGCAAAAAAAATCAAAATACTTAGAAAATACCCTTTGAAATGGTCCAAATGAATTCTTAGCAATGCATATTACTAAATCAAAAATTAAGTTTTGATATATTTACGGTAGGAAATTTACAAAATATCTTCATGGAACATGATCTTCACTTAATGTCCTACTGATTTTTGGCATAAAAGAAAAATCAATAATTTTGAGCCATACAATGTTTTTTTTGGCTATTGCTAAAAATATACCCCAGCTACTTAAGACTGCTTTTGTGGTCCAGGGTCACAAATGTGTTTAGTACTCTCAGAGCTTTGAATACTGTGGGGTGTATGGCACAGATCTGTGAAAAGTGAGAGTACCAACACATCTCAACCGTATGGCACATGAGGAATCTTAGCAATATACCTGTACACTTTGAGTGGCATAAACAATGAGGGACAATGGGGGAAACTTGAGAATTAAGACTATATTTGGTAAAGATAAGACTATTCATGGTAAAGAAAATAGCATCCCAGATCATGACATTTGAAGAATGCTAAATGATCGCCAACCACGCTGACATGATTCCTAATAAGAAACAGTGGTGACAGATCCTTTATTGCATGTGCATCTATCAGACTGTGAGAACAAATGTGCTACACTGACAATATGTGTTCAGAGTTGAACAAATAGAGCTGGGCACTTACACCAATTAAACATTATTACACAGAATACATATTCATGCAGGAGGTCAGAATCTATGGATATGGTGCAGGGGAATTTTAATTCACTGTAAAAGAAAGCAACTTCTTTTGACATTGGTAGGGGCGAACTTCAGACTAAATATAATTTATTGGATGAAAGGGTTGAATAGTGACAGATTTAGTGGGGTCCATCCTGCCTTGTGTAGCACATTTCAGTGGTAAAACTGCCTTCTGTTAAGGGCAAGAGGACTATTGGACTAGATGGTCTGGCAATTGTGGCTATGAGGAAGGTATCTAAAGTGTAATAACTGAGAAAAAAGAAAGAGAGGCTGGCTGTTAAGGGAGAGAGTTTGTGGCTGTCGGTGTACAATGTCTGTAGTGGAGATGCTATAATTGGGGAATTGGGGGAAGATTAAGGGAGTCCAGGGCGCTGTGGTAAAGTTCTCTTAATGCTCTCAGCAACAATAAACGACAAAACATCTGATTAAAAAGATGAGGCAGGGGCTCCTAAAGAGAGAGAGAGAGAGAAAGAAAGAGAAGGATCAGAAAGTTAATGGCCTTGAACTTGTTTAATCACATTAATCACTGTTAATGCTGATACACACATAGACTAACCAGTTCTAAGTGTCTAACAGAATGTGGAATGTCCTGATGTAAACAGATTCTGACTGAAATTCATAAACTGATTCATGAACAACCACACAGATGCATAATGTCTTACCCCAAGGACGTGAACTCTGTTGTAGTAGGAGCTAAAATCTTTACTGAGAGACACCAAGAATCTGCACACCTGACAAGACAAACAAAACACACATTATGTAATGGATGGCTGTATTAATGAAGCCAAGACAGCAGATAGAACAAGAGATTTGACTGGCTGAGATAACTAGGAATTTTTTTTTTAAGTACCTGTTCAGTCCTTAAATTAACTCTGGCTGTACCCCCTTCATGCTCCAGGATCTGTCCTGATTGGTCCAGCAGCTCAGAGAATGGAATGAGGTAATTGAAGAGAAGAAGCCACTCCCCCTAAAGACAAAATATAACAACTTAAAACAAACTTTTTATGCCACTAAACACAAAACAGATCTTGTCTGAATACATTTGGCATGTTTTTATTCATAGCAACTGAAGAATAATTAGTATACTTGAATAAGGACAGAACAAATAAGACTTTTCACAATAACGGGATCACTAAGTCAAGTTAGTTACATATTGCTTTACCTCCTCTTTTAGGGCAGAAAAGTCCAGCTCTGCGCCTTCAGGGATTTCAGGATAAAGACCTACATATTTTAAAATAGACATGGATATTATTTCACAAATGGACACAATATTTCCCGTTGCATTGTGACACTGTCACACATGCCATTAATCAAAAAGCCTATATTGGCTATTTTTTTTTTTATTCTGTATTTTTTCTGTGCATTTTCACATTGTCACAGAGCACACATAATGTCTTTCACTGCTTTTCTATTACCTAAGTTTAGAATAGTTACTAGCAGTAAAAAACATAGCATTTGCCTACTAAAGTTAAATTTTAAACATATATACAACAACAAACGGTTCAAATCTGGGTGTAGTCATACTGCATGCGCTTTAAAAAACAACTTCTCCATGACTGCTGTCTTGATAAAACTGCTTGGAACATGATTCATAAGTCAAGAACACTACAGTGTGTGTGTATGTGTGTGTTACCTTGCTCCACCCCTTTCTCGTAGCTGCTGAAAAGTGTGTGAAGACGAGCACAGTTATACATGACAAAGACTCCACCCCTGGGGCCCTTTGTGGACACACCACTGTCCCGCTGAACATCTAAGGTCACCTGAAATAGAGCGGTCAATCATCTCTGATGCAGGAAAATATATTCCACCCACAAACACACATGCAAATACACACACCGGACTTGTGTGCACTGTGGACAGCAGTTCAAACCTCACGGTAGCCGAGGTCATGACTCTAATGATGTCATCCCATGTCTGACCTAAAAGAGTTTAAGGAAAATTAAATAATGACACACAGAGAGTTTACATCTGGCATTAACATGCATCACAATATGGCTGTAAATTGAACTTTTCAAGAATGCACAGATAAACACACCTTCAACTTGTTCTCCATACTTCATTTCTGAGGCCTCTTTCATCTGAGCTTTTCTTAACCTACAGAAATACACAGCCAAACATGTACCACTGTAGTCATCAGACTTATAGACTGAACCCTTGTAAGAATGATTTATAGAGTTAAATATATTTATAGAGTTAAAAGCATTAAAAAGAGCTGTGATAGAGAGTTGCTGTTCTAAAGTTTGCCTTACTGAATATACTGAGCTGCATTCATCTGAATGCCAGGAGTTTTAACAGGACCACAAATCACCAATCTCTAATAGAGAGGAAGAAAGCGATCATTCATTTATTCATTCATTTTCCAGCAGAGATTGTCTAAAATGTAGTCATGTTCAAATGTGCACCATCTGAACTGAAAATTGTGTATCCATTTGGGAGTATTACAATGGCTTGATATTGCTGTAAAGACTTTTTAAAACTTATTATGACTTATGGGTTTCCTTTAAATGTTTTTTAGATGTTATGCCATCAATATGCTACTTTACACCTAAAGCAGTTATACACACTTTTTCACATACAATTTTACAAACTTGCTCTTCCAGGAAGTGGAGAATAAATATTGATCAGATCCAATTAAATGCTCTCTAAGTGAGCGTGACCCTTGCCCATTTCCAGTTGCTACTAAATAGGATGAACCAAATCATGGTTCATAGCATGGTTAATAGCTGTGATATAACTAAAAACTATTAGCTACTTTAGGGAAAAAAATAAATAAATAAAGGATGAGTCCTTTGATGGGTTCAACCAAAAGTTCCTATTACAGGAAATAGTAAATACAAAACAGAAAGCAATTGTTTAATATGTAAAGCACGCTGAAACAGCTGATGGGCAAATGTGTCTGTGTGGGCAGAGTGTAAAACCTGCACTGCCGCTGCACCCGCTGCTCTCCATAACATGGCTGTTTGTTGTTGACGAAACTCGTCCTGACAGGAAGTGACATGCAGGGCTGTTGCCGTAGAGACCTGCAGTAGAGAAATCCATTACAAGCGTCCAACTAAAATCTGGTAACTCACTGTAAGGTAAAGCAGACAGATATTATCCAGACAGAAGGTCATTTGACTCACAGGGAGATCTGCGGTAGCACTGTCCAGCTGGGCCAGATGACACAAAGCTTCTCTCTGCACTGAAAACAGAGAAATCACTGACTAATGCATAATACAGAGGAAAACTAAGGCTATCCAATAGTTTATCACTCAAACACTACAGGAGTAAAGCAGTTCTTGTAAAAAATCTGGTTGACTTGGCTCAGTACGGTCCAGTTCATGTCATCATTTCATCTGAAAATATAACTAAAAATTATAAAATGTAAAAAAAAAAAAAAAAAAAAAAAAAAAAGAGAAAAACAGATTTCACATTTGTTCCTTTTCAACATTTTACTCATCACAATGCTAGCTCACTAAAGATGCTTTTGTGCAGTAACTATAATTTCCTGCACAACTTGTATAAGATTCGATAAGTGCTGACATGTCACATCTCAGGCATTGTTGAATAATTAAGTGATGCATTGGTATTAAAATCATTACTACTGATGAGATTATAATTATTTTCATATTAAGACCAATAACGGATTAATTGGCCGGAATTGGCTGGAAACTTTGTTAATTAAATTAAAAATAAAACACTACAAACTAAAATCAATCATAACAACATATAACTTTCAGTTTTGAAAAATGCATACATTTACTTAAAAATATTTTTAACAGTGTCATTAAATCAATTTTAAGTGAATATTAGATCATGGCAAAAGTCTAAAGGCAAATAATGGATGACATAATAAAGCACAGTTAAAGTTCCAATGTTGACTTATGGTGATAAATAAAAAAAAATAGTAATAATAATAAATAAAAATACAATAAATAGAGAATAACCTATATCATACCAATATATTGTGCATTCCTAGTTAAATTTACAATGTGGTGCATTTTAATGCATCATAATGTGGTGCATTATGGCTTAATTTTAAAAGAAAAAAATTATAAATAACAAATGTCTTGTTTAAAAAATAAACATCAGCAACTGGAACTGTATTGGTCGATGACAGGGTTAAAATATTTATAAAATTAAATACAATTAAAATCTCAACATCAAACATTCTACTCATGCAACCCTAATAATGACATTTACTGACCAAACAGACACAAATCTTGTATATAAACCAAACCACGAGAAATTTAACCCGTTAGATCCCTAATAAACACACTACAGCTCACCTGTGCAAGAGCCAAGGCTGGGATCATATCCCTGAACGTTCTCGTCCTGTACCACTTGATCAACTCCTACCCTAACTTCCTCTTTTATCCCTCTTTTCTCTCCCTCTATTTTCTCTCCTCTGCTTCTCCTTTTCCCCCTCTCTATCTCTCGGTCTCTGTAGGTTGAGTTCTCTAAAGCCTTTTTCATCTTCTCCTCCCTGTCCTCATTGGTCCAGCTGACAGGGACTGTCGGCCAATCAATGCCTAGTGTTTTCAGAAAGTTGACAATGTCACTGTCCTGTGGCAAGGCTGGACAAAAGGACACCGTATACCTAAATGGAATATAGAAAGAGTTGATTAATCTGTCCTTCTGAAGACAAAATTTATGCCAATATCATAAAAGTCAAAGCACACACCCTTGTCTTCTGAGATGTGCCCCCAGGTGGTCAGCAATGAGAACGGTCCGTAGCTGCCCCAGAGCTAGTGTATCCGGAGATGGTGTGGTTTGTTTAGTGTGGAGGGCAGGACAGTTGATGAGGATACAGCCCTGTCTCTGAGCAGGAGGTGTCAGATATGGCGTTATTCCACATAAAACACCTTTAAATGCTGCACAGCGATCCACACACACGCGCAGGCCTTCTGCTGTCACTTCAGTGGCTCCTATCGGCAACACACCGCTGCCATGAAGAGAGCGAACACCACTGAGAACATCAGAGGGAACCTGAAAATACACACAACAATTCACATATTTAGTGTAGTGCCCAGGGACACTTTCTCATTAAATCAAAACTTTTGTTGAAAATGGTATAAAGTGATTTGAAACAATGCACAAAACCAACAACGAAATCAAAATTGACAATTTTTGTTTTTGTAATATTAGAATATTGCATTTAGATTGATTTATCTTTGCACATTACTCTTTTAATCAAAAACATTGTCCCCTCCCCCTCACAATGAAAAAGTTCCCCATTTCACTCATCTTCATTTTGGTCAAACGAATCTGCTGCATTGACCAACAGAAAGCTGACTGATTTGAAAGTACTTCTGTGTGAGTTTTGCTTTTTTGCCAAATAAATTTTACCGAAATGCTTTTTAAATTCTATGGACATACATGTCGTTCAGACCTACCGACAGAAGACTACATGAAAAAATACTTAACTCCCACAAAGAGTGTCAAGAGTATGTTTTAATTTTTACACATTCATTTTTTAACTAATTTTTTTTTTTTTACAATCACATATTTCACATCGTTTATAACTGTATATGTTGCAACAACTTTTTCAAGCAACATTTCAGTAACCACAAAAAATTAGATTAGAGGATAGAGGGCGCTGAATAGATGCACGCGAATGTCTGTGGTAACCATAGCAACAGTTCGCCGCTTGGGCGGTTTTCGTTGAGGTCTCCCACCGGACATCAACAAAACATAAAAAGGTATGTTTGTTAATACGTACTATCATAAACGTTTTGTTTAAAATGTCATTAACACGTTTGTTTTTCAGGGACGCAAAAAGACAATTCAGTTAACTGAGATTCCCCTTAAACATTTTGACCGCCTGAAAGTCGATAAATAATTCACACAGCACAAACTAAACAAGTTTTTTTCTGTAATAAATCAGTAACGTTAATAAATCGAGAGGTGATGATGGCATTGCGGTTCTCCTAGTAGCCTAACTTACATGTGGTTTTTAATATTGGCATATTCTGACCTAGATCTAATGGCAAGTGAGGAGTTAAATGATTTCTACCGCAGGGTTCAAATGTTTAGTCGATGCGACCGATGTCAGCAGTCTAGCTGTGCAGAGCTCGGGCTTATATTCTGATAAGAATATATTCCGGGTCAGTGACTTCGCGATGCATAACCACACGTCCAAGCCAATGCTTAAAATATCCAACAAGCCATGAATATAATATCCCCACGCGGAGAAGCGCATCTGTCAGTAGTGCAGGCCAGGAAGAGCTCATAACACAGAAAATAAAAAACCCACATGTAAGTAAATATTTCAGACTGACCTTTCCATCGGCGTACAACGTCGTCAGAACCGTGTTGGGTGACAAAAAGTCACGATTTCTCAGGTTTTTGGCGCTGCTCTCCTTGAACCAGAGCTTCTCTCGCTCGCGGCTGATCTCGGCTTCATGTTCAGCGTCTCTCCGCAACGCTCGGCTCAACGCTTTGACGGTGGACACGATGCTGAAAGGCACAGCTTCCTCCATGATTAGGCTCAGTATGTTGACATTGTTATTAGTGCCTGGACTCGAGGAATGTTACTGAGAACTGAGTGCCGTAACAGCACTGCGGTGCTGCGCTCCGATTGATTACCAGTCATAACAGATGTATGGGGACCGGAACGTTAAGAAATGTCACTGGTTAGAGGGGGGCATATTAACTTGTAACACCAGTTCCCGGTTGCGACCTTTTGAAAGGCGCCATTTTGAGTGTGGCAAAATCAGGTCTGACATTTACAGAACAGAAAGCAAAAGTGCTCTTTTGATCAAATACGTTTTGTGCAGAAGCTGCCGTTTTATTTTAAATAATATAGACAATTATTTTGATATGCTATGGATTACTTTTCTTCTATTACTGATATTTTACATATTCATATGTAACGTTAGTTAACTCAAAAATGCAAGTTATGTCATCTCTTTTTCATTTTCTGGTTCTAAACCTACGTGACTGTATTTATTGTGCTATATTACAAAGTCATTTGATAGCTTTGGGTGAGGAAAAGAGTATTCATCGTCATTAAAGTATTCTCTACAAATCTTACTTGACAGCTATATGTCGTTATTTTCATTCATTTTATGTAAAACAGCAGCATGCACATTCTGTTCTTAATTTCTGATTTTCTGAAAAGAAAAGAAATCGAGGGTGAGTAAATGATAACAAAATACGTTAGTTTTTGGGTGACTGAAGGTGAAAAAGTCCTTTAACTCCATAAAATGGAGCTATTTTTATAGATATATTTATATAAAAAATATATCAAATAAATAAATAAATACAAGCCAGCCTTTTATTCTATTTAATGTTTAAGCAGGCTGCCTCAGGAATATTGTTTCCAGCATAAACAAGTTTAAAAAGCATCAACATATTTTTAACGTTTGACTTCTGATAATACTAAAGTATTTCCATATGGAACAGTAATAAGACACCGTCTGTAAATGGTTTTATATATTTATCTTTAGAAAAGCATATCAAAATGAGATCTGGTCATACTGAGGCATATTTGAATGCTGGTTGTTCAGTTGCTTATTCGAGTACTTCCGCTTTGTTTGGTGCAGGTAACAATTGACTGTAAGAGCTAAACATGTCACATGTTATGGTTGACAGTAAGATCTAGATCTCTTCCCAAAAAAACCAAAACAGCAACACTGACTCAAAGATTTCACTTTATATCCTCTAACCAGAGTAAAATCTACAAACCAAATCATCCAAAACCTGCTTCAGATCACTCAGCTATTGAAAACACAAACCTCTATCATTCCTCTCCATGTAGATCTAAAAAATTCTTTAGGAGTTTTGATGATAAAGGCCTAAAAGAAAAAAAAAAAAAAAAAAGTCGACAAGTGATGCATGACAAATGTTCTTAATTTATTGGAGAATTCCAGAGACAACATTCAAATGTCTGATGACGCATTTTAGTAAGAGATTATGTGATGTACTGATTACTGAAGATTCTGAAGATTTGTGATTGTCAGGAAGTGATGCCAATCTTGGCTGACACGAAGTTCCCGGTGGCGAAAAATATTTCTGGCGATCCGGGAGAAAACGTGTCATTCCAGAGCAACATCAGAACTCATATACAGTACACACATACACATTTCTGACTCAACTATAATTTCAAGTGATACATTTCAAGTAATACAGAAGTAAAATTCACATTCAATATCATGTCTGAATGAGGCCAACTCCTGAATTCCCCCAACACACACAATTTTCATCTTCAAGCTCCTGCAAGAGAGGAAGGGCACGGAATCCATAGCCAGCTGTCAATCAAGCAAACAGCTGCATTATGGGTTCCGTTACCTTCCAAACTGCTGTGGCCATTTTCACAGACACTCTGTGAACAAACACTTCTGCCAATACTTCATCATTTAACTGTTTTTTTTTTTTTTTTTTTGTATGGAAATTTCAAGCTACTTTACATACAAAGTGTACTTTTATTAAATAAGAAAAAAGAAATAACATTCAAACAGCTTTTACCACAAACAAGTTTGGTGCCTCAATGAATCAAACTTGTTTATTTATCTCGTTTCATCTGTAGGCTTGTGTCTTGAAAAACCTGTTCCCTATCAGAGAAGAGTGGGCAGAGAGAGAGGGAGGGAGAGAAGGAGAATGAAGACAAAAAGACAAGAGAGATTAAACGGGATATAAAATTGACTAAAGAAAGTCACATGAAGTAAAACAAAGGAGGAACTAGAAGCTTCATTTTAGAAAAAAATGCCCTGATGGCACATTGTAAATACTTTAGTGAAGACTAGTTGATCTTTCACTGTATGTCCTTCTTTTTTTTTAGTGTAGATTTTCATATATTTGCCAAACACAGTGAAATGAATGAGGAAAAGATGAGCAGACAAATGAACAAGAGACAGTTTGTATCAATGTACATTTCCATAACTATTTCTTTTTTCATTTCAGAGTGATCTACTTTCAAAAGAGAAGACAAGTTAACAAATGAAAGAATCAAGTGGAGCTATAGGTGAAGATAAATGAAAGAAAACTACTTGTCACTGTGATAAACGACAAGAGAGGAGAAACATTGTACGTGCCATCTAAAAACAGACAGGTATGAAAGAGATGAGATGAATAATTCTCTGTTACCTGCTCCCGCCATTCCTCCTGTTTTTTTGCGCTCTCTCTCCCTCCTGGCTTGTGCGAGTTTGTCAAAGAGTGTTCGCGTATTTATGCGTACTGACTTCCTCCTCAGAAATCTGAGGAACATTTTTACTTTCACTTCTTCACTAGACTGCCCACAACCTCCCCCCTCCAAACATCTCAATGTCTTTCCCTTCTCTTTTCTCTTCTGATAATTCCTATCTCTTTCTTTTAACTTATATTTCTTTGTCTGTTACATCAAAAGGTGCTTCTACTATTATGGTTGATACACTTATTTGATTGTAGGTGTAATATATGTTATTTATTAATAATATATAATTCAAATTATAGTTTAAAATGAGAATTATATATATGCATATTCTTAATTTTTTTTTTTTTAATCAAAAAAGTTCTAGTTTTCAATATTGCAATATTGCTACACAGTAATATAGATCTGTCAGTCATTTCAATTTTGCTGTGTATAAAAGCGTTAAGAGATTTGGGCCCAGCTGGGCTGAGCTCACTAACGGGCCAATATCATATTTCGTTTATGAGGAGCCACCTGGAGCTCTCAGCCCAACCTGTCCAGGTGTGGATCCATTAGTGAGCATGTGTGAACGCTTGTTTGGAAAGTCCGGTGGTTTTGGAGGTGAAGGCTGGTTCCCTTGAGACACGCTTGCAAAATGAGGAATAACGTACCAGTGTCAATGTTGAGCAGACATCTACCCACACACCCACAGATTCAGGATTTGAAAACTAATTTATGATGAAAAACACATGCAAGTGAAAAATGTTGTATTTTACACGACAGGCACATTTTTATGAAGGTATTCGCATGCACCTAACTTGAACGGTCAGTTCTCTTTTTATAACAAACTTGACAGAAATCCCATTAAAATACAACACTTCCTGTTTCACACAGCTCAACTGCACTCAATCATCCTGTTTGCTTCTCTGGACAGAGAATGTTGACTGTTTATTGCTTATAATGATACACATGCAGGTATGTTTGTATTTTATTAATCAAGACAAGACAAATATCTGTGGCAATTTATTTTTTTATATTTTCCAACAAAAGTTGTCAAATGATTACAATCAGAAACATTTTTTTTTGACATGTAAGGCATCTGATAAAATCAGCAGACATCATGCGTTCCGCACAACCACACAAATGCACACATTCAGGCAAACTGGCATATGCTTGCAGACATTCACACACGCTTTCTCTCCTCGTTAAGAGGAAAGGCGGCTGGGAAGACGAGAAAGAGGAAGCTGAGGTTCTCAGTGTGTTTGGGTGCCTGTATGTGCAAAAGCATGCGTGGAAGTCCATTAATGGGGGTTTATGTGAGTTTGGCTTTGCATGTACTGGTATCTGTAGTGTCTTCTTTAAAACAGGCGTTTCTCATAGCTGAAAGAACAAAAAAGGTCAGTCAATTTTTTTTAAGTTGAAAAATTGTACATTATTCAATTCAAAAGTGTGGTTTCAGAACGATTTTGCATTTTCTTTTTGAAAGTAGTCTCTTACACTCACAATGCCATTTATTTATTCGATCAAAGATATACATTATTGAATTTCCAGCAGCCATTACTCCAGTCTTCAATCTTCAGTTGTGTTTTTTATTCTTACTGACCCCAAACTTTTGATCGGTAGTGTACAATATCTTCAGACTAAGTGTACAGATGTTCAGCTACCTGTGTAGACTGTGTACTCCACCCTCCATCTGAGCTGACATTGTCCTCTTTTCAAACCTCAGTTCACCAGAATACATCATTGCCCTGAGATAGATGGAGAAAGAAAGGGGGGAAAAAAGGAAAATGACAAATTGTCTCTAATTAACAACAAACATATAAATATTTGGGATGGTGTCGGTTTTAGCAGTGCATTATTGGGCTAAAAGTGCAGTGTTTAATTTCAGTGCCACTAAAGGAATCAAACAGAATTGCAAAAATAAGAAGTGATTGTTTTGGAAATAATCATACTTTTTACTATTTTGTTTTGCGGCACAGAAATGCTACACTGCGCCTTTGAATGCACTTAATTGCAGGTATGTGAGTAATTAGTGCGACTGCGTGTACCTCAGCTGTGTGAGGCTCTTTGCACCGATGTCTTGGCAGGAATGCTGTATGCCAACAAGAAGATATGGAATAAACTTATGGATGGAACCTTTATCCTGAACAGCCCCTGAAACTCCCTGAGCTACTTTAATCTGATCACTCTCACTGAAAAAGAGACAGAGAGAGATGACAGAGGGGTTGAGAGACTGAACATGGTTTAAATTTATATTCTGTAAATATTCTTACTTTCTCAGCCAAAAAGCTGTTTTTGATATTAGCTTTTATTAATGTTTCATAAATATATCTATATATCATCAAGCATTACTCTACAGTATATATGCAGTTTTGAAATAGTTAGCATATAAAAAAACAAACAAACAAACATGGGAACCTATAATTAGTGGCTAAATTGTAGCAGAAACTAAGAGCAATAAGTGCACAGTATTGTATTTGGGAAAGGATTTATTTGTATAACACCTGAAGTATCTGCTCTGTGAGCCCAAGTTCTTGTCCATGGCATCCAGTGAACCCATCCCTCTGTACTTCTTCAGACGGATCCCTTCAGAAAAGAAATATTCACCAGGTGCTTCAGAGGTGGCAGCGAGCAATGACCCCATCATTACTGAGAGACAGAGGAACCAAAAGCATAAGAGAATTTAGTGTCAATTATGACGTTAGTATATATTTCATGAATCTATATCTAACTCATAACTCACCTGTAGATGCTCCCAATGCAAGTGCTTTAGCAATGTGACCAACTGTCTGAATTCCCCCATCAGCGATGACAGGCACACCAAACCGCCGAGCGTATTCTGATACCTTATACACAGCTGTTGCCTGTGGCCTCCCGCATGCTAGCACTGTGAGAGCAATGAAAAATACAGACCCTTACTTACAAATTACTATCAACTTAAACTTGCATATTTTACAAATATTAATTGTGTAGATTAGGACAATCATTTGCATTGCTGAACAAATACTCTCCATTAACTGTTGTTCATACAAACACAGACATTGATACTCTCTCTCATGCACAAACAGACAGACAGACATATGAACACATGAATGACTATCAGTGTATTCTTTACTCATGCAGTCATGTGACTTCAGTCAGTGGCAATCAACCAATCAGTAAACGTTACAGAGACAGTATTACATGTCAATTCAAAATGAGGCCAAACCAAGATGAGTTCAATAAATCTGAATCATGGCTCTTCTTTGAACTTCACTAAGTTCAAAGACAAAAAGTTAGTATTCCATGAAATATGTGGGTTTATGAAAGTGCTATTTTAAATGTGAATTTTTCTATAAATGGTGAGGTAACATGAGAGGAGAAAAAAAGGGGCCAGTCAGCAAACTCTCTGCTTGTCTTGACAAACAATAACAACTGAGAAAGGACAAACCAAAGGAAAATGATTTGAATCATTCATAAGTTTTTGGCATTTTTTTTTGTTTTAAGACAAAGTATGAGAGTAGACAAGAAATGAAGGAGGGGGCAGCAGCAATGGAAAATGACAAGTGTCAACTTTTTACCCACAACCCCCTACTGTATTCTATAAAGTCACACCATCTACATTCTGCATACTGTAAAATGAAAAAAAAGAAAAAGAAAAGGTGTGACTTAAATTAACACTGACTATACTTAACTGTAAAACAAAAACCTTCTGCAGTGAGACTGATGATTGTGAAACCCTCAGCTATTTGTGCTTCACTTAGCAAGTGCACTTTATATACTCCAGTATCTCTAAAACACACACACATACACATACATATATATACACACACACAAAAAAACTTTTTCTTTTTACAAAATATATATATACACACACACACACACACACGCGTCACTTGGTTTTATTTTTCATGATGCAATGACACTGATGCATGTTTAAGTGTGACTTTCATGTCCAAATACCTTTTCTAGCCACTGCACAAACTAGTTCACGAATGTTAGAGAGGGATTCTGGGTAACAGATTTAGCTCAGAGGAAATGCCAAACGCCATTACTGACAGGTTAGTCAGACAATGACAAGCATCCAAAACCCCAAAAACCAGCAACTACTTCTAATGATGCAGAGCCATTAGCCAGTCAATGCAGCAGGCAGAGTGAGATAGTGAGCCAGTGGGATCTGAATGGGGATCAGGGGGACGGACTTACTGGAGTATCCCGTAACAGTAGTTGGGGTTTTGGGGCTGTGGCGCTTTAAACCAGGAGGAATACTGAGAGGCGCTAGAGAGACACAATTATAGAAAGGGAAATAGAGACTGAGAAAGAGCATGGTAGCTCAGTTCTAAAACCTAGTGAGAGTTGCCTTGCTGCCTACATAAGCGGCTTTCTTCTAAGGAAGTGTAACTAATTGTTATGGAATCTCGTAAGTCATGGATTTGGAATGCAGTACAAAGGCTGCAACTGTGTACAACACCGTTTGATGTTAGCATGTTGCTAAACTAACAGCATGATACTCCAAGCATAAAAAAATGTTACACTCATAAATGCTGGGTAAAATAATATTTTAAAATTACTTATCTATTTTACAGTATAAAACATTTTATTCAGTAATACATATATTTATAATCAAATTTTTGATTAACTTGTCAGCCGTCTTTGATTTATTTGCAATGCATTATGGAGCTGTGATATTCACTATTTTTAAAATGTAATTTATTTCTGTGATGGCAAAGCTGAATTTTCAATCTTTAGTGTCACACGATCCTTCAGAAATTATTCTAATATGCTGGTTCTTATCAATTATGAAAACAGTTGTGCATTAGTATTTTTTCGAGTATTTTTGTGGAAACCATGTTGCATCAGGATTCAGGATTCTTTGAGTAATAGAAAGTTCAAGGAACAGTATTCATTTTAAATAGAAAGCTTTTGTAATATAAACGTCTTTAATTTCAATTTTAATCAATTTAATGTGTCCTTGCTAAATAAAAGTATTAATTTCTTTCTTTCAAAAATAACAAAACAAAACTTCTAAATGGTAGAGTATCTCAGAAAGCAGTATAATTTTATAGCCTAGCTTCTGGAACAGTCTTTGCTAGGTTTTGGAACAGAGTAAAAAAAAAAAAAAAAAAAAAAAAGAAGGGGGAACTGATGCAAGTAACAAAGACAACAGGTCAGAAGAAAGAAAATATGCCATAGAGACAGTGAAAGAAAGCACAAGAAAACTGAGAAAAAAGGGTAAAAAGATATAAAAGTTGTGAAAGAAAAGAGCAAGGAAGAGCCTCCACTACCATACTCCCATCATTCAGAACGACATTTGTCACAGAGAGCTATACAAATGGACAGACAGACACTTATATAGACACATACATATTCAGGCATGTTATCAGCTAGAGACAAAAAATAAGGAAAATCTGACCACGCCCCCAGCACATTAAAATATATATCTTATATTGTAAAAATACATACTGTCCTGTAAAAAATAAAAATCAGTATTTAATAATCATGACAACAATATAATATATTATAATAAAGTACTATAATATATTATAGTAAAGTATATAGAATTATTATTATTATTATTATTAAAGTACCTGCCAAAAGTTTGGAAACATTACAATTATTAATGATTTTGAAATATCTTCTGCTCATCAAGGCTGAATTTATTGGATCAAAATAAAGTATTTTAATACATTATAAAATGTAATGTTATTCCTGTGATGCAAAGCAGAATTTTCTTCATCATTACTCCAGTTTTCAGTGTCACATGATCTTTTAGAAATCATTACTCACAAGAAACATTTCTGATAATTTTCAATGTTGAAAACAATTTAGCTGCTTCATATTTTGTGTGGAAATGATGATGCACTTTAATTTTCAGGATTTTTTTTTTTTTTAATAAATATAAAGTTTAATGAACAGCATTTATTTGCATTCATCAAATATATTAATTAAATTTGTTAATGCATTTATTAAATAGAAATCATTTTAAATGTCTTCACTTACTTTTTGTAACTTTCATGCATGATGAATAAAATTATTAATTTATCTCTCTTTTTTAAATCTTATACAAATGTTTGAGTGGTATCATTGTTTCCACAAAAATATAAAGCAGCAGAACTGTTTCTAACATTTATTATAATGAGAAATGTTTCTTGAGCAGCAAATAAGAATATTAGAATGATTTCTGAAGGATTATGTGACACTGAAACGTCTTTGTAAACAACAACAGATTTATAAACGTTTCTAATGATGAATGTTGCGTGCCCAAATGCAAATTAAAGTGGCTCAAACCAAGCGCAGCACTAACAGTGAATCACAACTAACCCCTCCAAAAAAAACTACGCGAATCACATGGGGGGTCCCTCAGATGTCGGAAAATACGGAAATCTGGAAAAATCACATCCCTGATATTATTTCTTCAAAACTACAGAATATGGAATAATACCACACAAACAAAAATATGAAACCTTTTCTCCACACATTCTAAAACCCCAGAAAAATGCTGGAAGAGTGGAAATCAATCAGTCTGCACAATTACCTTGCAGACCAAAACGGCAGGATTATTTGGGAAATGACACATAATTTGGACTGCTCTAACCATGTTAAAAGAGGGCCAAATGAGGCACTGGACATTAGGTGCTCTCTCTGGAAAGACTGGATGTAGAAATACAGCCGGTGATTGGCTGAGGTGGAGGCATTCAGGCATGGGATTGGTGGACTGACCTTCTTGTGTGATGCAGATGGAGCCGCTGCCCATTCCCACTCTCAGAGCATCCACTCCGGCATCAATCAAATTCTTCGCCTGAGCCGCAGTCACCACTACGACAAAAAGTCAACCCATGTTAACTGTGTGTTTGTAGATATTACGTTCAAAAGCTTTGTGTTTTAAACTGACCATTGCCGCCAATGACTTGTAGGCTGGGATATTTCTCTTTTATGTACTTAATCATATTAATCTGAAAGATGGAATTTCCTTGGGAAGAGTCCTAAAGTAAGCAGAGAGACAATATGTAACCAAATGGGACAAAAATAAACAGTGTTCAAGAACAGATTCACTGAAAGAAATTAAGCCCAAAACAGGCCTCACCAGGACAACCACGTCTACGCCAGCCTGCACCAGCAGGTCGAGTCTGTATTTGTCATCTTTGTGTGTTCCAATGGCAGCGCCACAAAGCAGCTGTTTACGAGAGTCCTTTGAGGCCAACGGGAAATCTCTGTTCTTCTTTAAATCCGTCCGAGAGATGATGGCCACCAAACAGCCCTCCTCATTTACTATAGGAAGCTTCCCTATGGCAAACAAATATTAAGTGTGAGAATGTGACATGGGAAAATAATCTTGCAGCATTCTGCCTTCATTTCAAAGCAGCAGTTGAGTAACTGAACATATTCAGTTATTTAGTGACGGTTGTATCAAACTGATTCAATATGATAACTCAGAGATTTAACTTTTTAACTTTTATATTTGGTCATTTTATACCTTGTCAGCAGCTATATTCTTGGCTAAAATCATTCACATAGACAAATAAATTAATAAACCTCTAAAAGGAGGTATAGAATGGATATACAGAATAAATAATTTTTACAAGCAGAAAGATCAAATGTATTAATATTTAAAAGATAGAATTCCACTTCTAGAATTCTAGAACTTCTCCTATTGACACTTTAGTAATATTGCAAATAAATGCTGTTTTTGAATAGTAGTGTATACTGCATGCAATCTGCAAAAACAAGTTGCAAGATTATTGATTATTTTGTAGCATGCCACTGCAGAGATATAGGTTGCTATATGGGTTAATGAGTAATTACCATTCACATAAATGTTTTATTTGGTTCAAGGATTAATCCAAAACTTTCCTCAGCCATGAAGTGTGAAGAAAGAACAGGGCAAAGAGCTCTCATAAATGCTTAAAGTCTACCCCACCTTTCTTGCTCCTCTGGAGGATTTCATTGGCCTCTTTCAGTGTCACTCCTGCTGGAGCAACCACCAGGTCCTCCCTCTTAGTCATTACCTGAGAAAGAGAAAGTTAAGGTGAGCTGAGTTTAGTAAAAACTGCTTAGCCCTCGTCCTCTGTGTTAAGCCCCACCCACCTCATTGAGGGGCAGGTCATGCTCAGACTCTTTGAGGAAGTCGATATCTCGTGATGAAATGATGCCAACCAGACGTCCGCCCATCTGTCCGTTGTCAGTGACTGGAATCCCGCAGAATCCATGCCGAGCTTTTGCCTGAAATACGTCTCTTACCCGCTCGTTAGGACTCATCACCACCGGATCTGTAATGAAACCTTGTTTGTACCTCTAAACGGAGGTTGATCAAAAGTGGAGGGAAAGGGAGGGAGAAAAGTCAAGTGATTTTCTATTTGGTAGTCACCTCAATTTATATCACTTAATACAGAATGAGTTGGGATTTCTCATTGACAAGGACACTGTTGCAACTACAGGGTAGGGGTCTGAAGAAAAACATATTACGAATGAGAAAAGAAAGCTGATACATTCATAAAAAGACAAGAGTCAAAGAAAGAGACCTGAAGAGACTCACCTTGACTTTACGGACTTCATTAGCCTGGAACTCTGGAGTGCAGTTATGATGAATGAAGCCAATCCCACCAGTCAGCTGTGAAAAGACATCATCACATCAGACTTTAGAACAAAATGCCACACACATAGATAATCAATCTTTGTAAATTTAAGTTTAAAGACTCAGAATTAAAGTGGAATGTGGTTTTGGGGAGACAGGACAAGAAATTTGTAGGAAAAAAGCTCCACTTACATGAAAGAGGAAGTACATTTTAGATGTGTATGTCAGCTAGGATTTTTATTTTGTCAACTTCTAGAAGTATATTTGCAAAGATGGTCTAAGAGCTAGTGGACATAGATTTAAAAGACTCATATCTTGATTCGTGGGACTTTAATGATTTCATTCTTTAATGATTTTCAACTGATATCAAAATATGAAGCAGCATGTTTGAAAATAATCTTTTCATTTGTAATATGCACACATTTAGATAATTGTGCTTACTCAAATGCCTATAATAGTAAGAGCACTTTCTGTGGTAGAGTCTTGCGTCAATCATCTTACCGCCATAGCAATGGCCACGTCAGACTCTGTGACTGTATCCATGGGTGACGAGACCAGTGGAGTTTTCGTTGTGATTTGTTTGGTCAGCGCTGATGTCAGGTCCTACAGAGAGAGCCAATCAAATTAAACCACTGATGATACACAAGCAACATCATCCATCCAGCAACAGAGTGTACAAAATTGACTACTGTTCAAAAGCAGAGTGTTTCATTTACCACTTGGTCAGCTGTGAAGTCAATGTATCCTGGCAGGATCAGAAAATCACTAAAAGAGAATGGAGAAAAGGGAGTTAAATTTAAGAGATTAGGGAGATTCGTTAATTTACAGCTGGTGCAAGTGATATTTGAACACATATAACTATTATTTGACAGATGTAAGTGAAGTACTTGTATCTGTGACAGCATCACATTGGACTCCAGTTCTAGCCAATCAGAAATCTTTATAGGTGGCTCTCTGCCAATAGCAAGAGTTTGGGCGGGACGAACTGTTTGACCAACCAATTTAAGAATGTATATATTTATAAACTTATAAACATAAAAATATATACATATAAAACAATCTATTTTTTCCTATTTAGATAATTACACTTAGAAACATTGAAAGTTATACATTTAAAACAGGCTATTTTTTCCAATTCTGCAGAGTTCACTTTTATGAATTACACTGAATCGATAATGATTCAGTGAGTTGTTGACTTGAGTACTGCAGATGTGCTTACAACTATGACTTTCGAGGCCACAATCAAACAGCATAAACTGCTGGTATGATTATTTCACATAGAAGAAGGACACAGGTATTGAATCACGTCTGCACTGATTGGTTTGTTATCACATGGCTACAGAAAGAAAACAGAAGAAACAGCAGAACCGCTGTGTCTCCGAACAACAGTGTTTTGTTCCTCAGCATTACATGGACCACAGTTGTTGTGTGCAAAGTTAAATGAATCAACTTTTTAAATGAATCGGTTGATTCAACTCACTCATTAAGACAGTCACTTGCTGCCACCTACTGGTGGTTGTAGTTTCATATTTAAAAAAGTAGCTTAATCATTTTTGCAATCATTTAATATTTCTACATTAAAATGCTATATTTAAACTTAACTTTTATGCACAATCCATCTATGAATTTTGTTGATAATGATTTCATTTGATTATTAATAGCCAGCATGTCTTTTTTATTTGATTGAATTTATTGATTAAGAACCTTACATAAGAGGGGACAGATATGACAATAACTTTTATAATACTAATAAGCCAACACCTCTGGCTTTTTTTTTTTTTTTTTTTGCTTAGAGTTATTTCAGGGTTTTTTTTAGGGTATTTATGGGGCTTTGATCTCTCAAACGATAACACATCCTGTTTATTATATTACAATGAATATTTAATATTACATTTAAACTTTGACTGTAGCCTAGACATGCTGCATATTAATTGTACTATTTATGAACCTCAAAGCATATGTTTGTGTATTTTGTGTTACTCCATAATGATGTTCTATTTGAGGGCATTTGTAGTGTAAGTATAAGGCCCAAGGGGGCACCCGCCCCTAGTCCTCATAATTTTTTGTTTTTAACAAATCATTCAAAAAACGACCTTTTCAAAAAACTCCCTCAAAAAAATAAAATCTAATAATTCAATGCTGCAACCTCATTATCATTAAATCATTATATCCAATGTAAACAGTCCATTAGCGTACAAGTCTTGTGTTAGACGGTAAACAGAAAGGCGCACCAGAAAAAAAGAAAAGAGAAAACTCGCACCTGCCACGGATAGGCTTTCACTTGGAGACATTATATGCTTTAGTTACATGGCACCAGAGAATTTGTAAAGAGAAAACAACCACAACATACTTCACGAAGCTCAACCTATTTATAGCGCATTTGGAAGGCCTGGCGTTGAGAGACAGCGATTAGTTTTGGTACAAGAAAAGCTGCTTGGGGTGTCAGTGGTTTAAGAATAGACTGTGGTAACTCTACTCCTCTGTACTTGGCACAATGGAATGGCAGCAGATGACGAATCTCCGATAGTTCATCAGTCAATCCAAAATGTCCCCCCGACCTGACATAACCTTGTGAACACACTGCACCACACGAACATGTGCCCTCCATAGTGATCTATGCAGTACTGACCCACGTGAAACCAGATGAAAAACAGTGTGCTGTCATATATAGCCATGCCATGCTGGATGCCAAACCAGACAAAAGTGGAACAACAACGACACCTACATGCTGTTCAGCCCATGTTACGTTTTAAATGAAGCTGCATACTGTGTAAGTACATCTGCAGTGCTGACTGGCAAGCCTGTTTGATGTTTAACAAATAGCAAGCATATGGAGAATGAAACAGAGGAGTATGAGACACAACTTAAGGTATTTACTTATAGGTAAGGCCGTCTCCGCAGTTGAAGAGTTGCTGTCCGGTTAGACCGTCGTCAGGCACGTAGCCCGTCTGTCCGCTGATTAAATAGTCCGCCATAGCGCATGGAAAGCGTAAAAGTCCAAATTCTCACAGGAGGTGAGAGCCGGTGCGCACACAGTCCGGTGAGTGGTGTTCTCCTCGGAGCTTCAGTCTGACAGTCTTCACGGCACCTAATTAAATGTCGCCAAAACAAAACAACAACGACGCAGGTTTGTATTAAGAGACAGGTCTTAATCAAAGTAAGACCCAGCGTGCTCTTGTTTTTGTGACTGAAGCTGGCCCATAGTGCCCACAAGCATCACACGTGCCTGTCTGTAGGACGGCCTCGTCTTCCGCAGATATAAATAAGCTGTCTTCGTTCGTCACTTCCGGGTTGTAGTAGGGGGGCGTTTATTCGCTAAAACTGTTTTATTTAATATTCCCGAATATTGCAGACTGAACAGTTACGTGACATACAGCCAAGTATGGTGACCCATACTCAGAAAACCCACCCAAAATACAAACCAACCAAAACACACGCACACGCACACGCACACGCACACGCACACGCACACGCACACGCACACGCACACGCACACGCACACGCACACGCACACGCACACGCACACGCCAGAGCAGTGGGCAGCCATTTATGCTGCGGCGCCCGGTGAGCAGCTGGGGGTTCAGTGCCTTGCTCAAGGGCACCTCAGTCATGGTATTGCCGGCCCGAGACTCGAACCCACAGCCTTAGGGTTAGGAGTCAAACTCTCTAACCATTACTTACCCTATTCAAACGAAATCGAAGAACGAAGTGATATGACATCTTTTCGAACTAAATCAGGCCGAAACGAAGTTCCTTTTGAGTTCGAAACAGCTGACCAAAGCGAACTTTCTGGGGGCAGTGTTGCCAACTGATGTTCATGGGAAGTTGCTAAAGGAAGGTCGATTTTTTTGATAAAAGTTGCTAAATGACGTTGTGATGTCATTGTGCGATGACGTAATCACGATGCAAAATTGACTGCATCAAATCTCAGCAAAAAATATATTTGATATATGTTAATTTTCGTAAAATAATATAAATGCATAATATAAAAATATAAATAACTGTATTTTTAATACAATATTGAATTACTGAATACTTACACATTTTTGAACAATTACAATTTAAGTTTTTTTTATTATTAGCTAGTAAACTAGTAAAAAAAAACAATATTAACAATCATAATATTAACAATCATATAATAAGCTAGTTACTATCCTAAAAAATAGTCTTAAAAAAATTCCAATATATAAATTAATTTTCCATAATGATTTTTCAGGTTTTTTTTAAACTGCATTATAAATTACGCATAGTATTTTGTGTTTTCAGGTTACAGGGTTACAACGGATAATGGATAAAGACCTGGAAAATTACTACTTTTTCCATTTTTCTAAATCAACTAACTGATCACCAATTACAGGTACAAGCTACTAACAATGTGTATCATAATAAGTGTGTTCGACTTGAAGCAATTTTCTAGGGTAATCTGAAATGTTGCTATAGCAACAAAATTGCTAAGTTGGCAACACTGGGGGAGTTCGCTTCGGCTCATAAACACCTTTGAGTTTCTATTGGTCCGTGGCGGTTACGCAAGCGGTGGGTGTGTTCTGAAACTCCACCTTCTTCGACATGCAATTTTTTTTCCCCCCGGTTCGTTTCTCATTCAGCGGAGGTCAGGCAAAAGAGAACAATATCTCTGGCCTAGTCACTAGCAACATGAATACGCTGGAGTGTCGAATAGCTGAGCTGGCACAAATACAGGTGCATCTCAAAAAATTAGAATGTTGTGGAAAAGTTCATTTATTTCAATAATTCAACTAAAATTCTGAAACTCGTATATTAAATAAATTCAATGCACACAGACTGAAGTAATTTAAGTATTTGGTTCTTTTAATTGTGATGATTTTGGCTCACATTTAACAAAAACCCACCAATTCACTATCTCAACAAATTAGAATATGCTGACATGCCAATCAGCTAATCAACTCAAAACACCTACAAAGATTTCCTGAGCCTTCAAAATGGTCTCTCAGTTTTGTTCACTAGGCTACACAATCATGGGGAAGACTGCTGATCTGACACCCTTCACAAGGAGGGTAAGCCACAAACATTAATTGCCAAAGAAGCTGGCTGTTCACAGAGTGCTGTGTCCAAGCATGTTAACAGAAAGTTGAGTGGAAGAAAATAGTGTGGAAGAAAAAGATGCACAACCAACCAAGAGAACCGCAGCCTTATGAGGATTGTGAAGCAAAATCGATATAAGAATTTGAGTGAACTTCCCAAGGAATGGACTGAGGCTGGGGTCAAGGCATCAAGAGCCACCACACACAGACGTGTCAAGGAATTTGGCTACAGTTGTCATATTCCTCTTGGAATACCTGGGCTAAGGAGAAGAAGAACTGGACTGTTGCCCAGTGGTCCAAAGTCCTCTCATAAGATAACAACAATCTTATTACATCAATATCAAACCAACTACATACAGAATGAAGGAAGGATAAACAAACACACAAACCAAGTCCCTTGAAGTCCAGTGTTAAAGGGGTCATGAAATGAGAAACCAAATTTGCCTTGATCTTTTGGAATATAAGAGGTCTTTGTACCATTAAAACGTCCTGCAAGTTTCATAGCTTAAGACGTCCTCCCCATTATAAACGAGCCATTTATTTAATCAAGCTCTAAATACAGCTCGTTCTGGATCCATGGTAAGAAGTGACGTCACGGTGCGAAGTGAGGTTCCAACCATTTGCATATGACCGCCTCCAGCACAAGACAACTACGCTCAATTCGTATCATTGTCGCGCCGCGCGCCTCACAAGTGTTCAGTCGACGGACAGACGCGTGGGTCTGTGTACAGGAAAATTACAATGCCACGCAGATGTGCTCAAACATATAAAGTTTTATCATTGCAAGAGCCATCGCTTCGAATGCATCACCCGCTACTAAACAGTTACGCTCAATCCACAAATGTTCTGGCTGGGGGTGTTAATAATTGATCCATAGGCACTGTCGTTAGCCAATCATTACAGTGGGCGTTAACACTGAACTCTTCAAGGGGAAACAACCCAAAAACAGACTGTTTGAATCAAAGGATGAGAAACAGTGTGGAAAATGTCATAATGCACTACATTTTAAAAGGTTTTTTTTTTTTTTTTTTTTTAAACTATAGTAATACTATAATTGCACCTAGGGGACCATAATAATAAAATAAAAAAACCCATGTCATGACCCCTTTAAGTTTCCACGGTCTATGATGATTTGGGGTGCAATGTCATCTGCTGGTGTTGGTCCATTGTGTTTTTTGAAAACCAAAGTCACTGCACCCGTTTACCAAGACATTTTGGAGCACTTCATGCTTCCTTCTGCTGACCAGCATTTTGAAGATGCTGATTTCATTTTCTAGCAGGATTTGGCACCTGCCCACACTGCCAAAAGCACCAAAAGTAGGTTAAATGACCATGGTGTTGGTGTGCTTGACTGGCCAGCAAACTCACCAGACCTGAACCCCTTAGAGAATCTATGAGGTATTGTCAAGAGGAAAATGAGAAACAAGAGACCAAAAAATGCAGATGAGCTGCAAACTGGCTGAAATGCAAACTGATCACCTCCATGCCACGCCGAATTGAGGCAGTAATTAAAGCAAAAGGAGCCCCTACCAAGTATTGAGTACATGTACAGTAAATCAACATACGTTCAAGAAGGCCAACAAATCAACAAATAAACTATTCTAACATGTTGAGATAGTGAATTGGTGGGTTTTTGTTAAAATGCCAGTCAAATCACAATTAAAAGAAAAAAGACTTTTTTTACTTCAGTCTGTGTGCATTGAATTTATACTTGTACGATCGCTCGCGGAGAGACTTAAAAGATTCAGAGAAAGCATTAATTACGAATTCTAATTTGTTGAGATGCACCTGTTTATCTGCACTTGTACGATCGCTCGCGGAGAGACTTAAAAGATTCAGAGAAAGCATTAATTACGAAGCTTGGTGTCGACGACTGGGAGTTATGCAAAAAGTGACGCAGAGAAACATCCGAGACAAGTTTTCCAAAGCCATGAAAAGAATGAAAGGAAAGAGTAAAGATATAAGGGAGCAAGTACCAAATACATGTTTCAATTAAATGTTACACCATACTGCTGCTGCTGCTGCTGTTCTTTCATTAAACAAATTTAAAGGGTATACAAATCAAATGGCATACAAACATACAATAATAAACCTTTGTTTTTATCTGTAACAATTTATCCAGTTTAATATAATAAATGAACTAGGGCTGTCAATGATTAATCACGATTAATATCCAAAATAAAAGTTTTTGTTTACGTTACATAATATATGTGTGTATACTGTGTATATTTATTATGTAATATAAATACACACACATAAATTAAATATTTAGAAAATATTTACATGTATATACATTTATATTATTTATATTCTATATTTTTTATATTAGATATAAATATATTTAATATATAAACATAACATATTCTTCTTAAATATATACATGCATGTGTGTGTATTTATATATACATAATAAATATACACAGTATACACACATATATTATGTAAACAAAAACTTTATTTTTGGATGTGATTAATCGTGATTAATCATTTGACAGCCTAATAAAAATGTGTAACAATTTTATCCAGTTTAATATAATAAATGAACACTAATAAACTGGCGCCAATATTTTTTTTTCCACATCATGCTAAAGTTTTACAGACTATGAGACATTCACACTTCCCATAAAGGACTGATTATGGTTATTTTGTATTGCAAACATGATACTTGACTCTGAACTGCTGCTTATCATTATTCTTTTGTCTATAATATTCTAACCATTGGTGCCCGTCTCACAACTAGATTGACTTCATCATTTTATCGTTGTTGTGTTTAGGGGATACGCGCAAAAGTCGCGAGTCATGTTTACATTAATCTACACCCCGTCTCCAGCAGCGCGAGAGTGTTGGAATGTTCGAAAACAGAATACCGTTGCTTAGCCTTTTCGAACTTCTCTTTGCCCCTAAACAAACAACGAAAACGAACTTCGTCTGAAGTATACCGGGGCCTTGAGGGTCATCTCTTCGCCCTGGGTACAGTGGAAGGGTGGGGTGTTTGTTTGTATCGTCTGTTGTGAGCGCTTTCTCGTTATCTTAAGCGCACATGTGTTCAGCAAGAGGGGAACTTCTTCGATTTAAATGTATCTCGTGCACACTGTTGCTGACTTTATTTGGCTCTCATGAACTGACCTGAATATGCAGGCCCGGGAGCGCGCGAAGACACATAATGTGTTTTTACTGTGAAATAATTTTCCTAATGTTTACTCTTAGGGTCGCAATAAAAATACAATAACAAAATAAATGTTACATATTTAAGCCTTGTATTATAATATTAATTTTTGTATTATAATAGATTTTATTTCTCAGAAATGTTGACTTTGCACCTGATCTCTGTACTACGCGTTTGACTTTTGAAGATAAACTAAATCCTAGCTAGCTACTCCTTTATGAAAAATCATCAAAAGGAAAAGTGGTTCATACAACACTGCATATTGTGTTTATTCTTTTCTATGAAGACCAAATGTATTTCATAGCTGTGGTTTGCATATAGTAATTATAATTATCCTGATGTAAGAACAGTATAAGTATTCAGTTTGTGATATCTCTAATTCTGTGTAAACATAAATTGGCAAATATGAACTGTACTAATATATGGCAGCTCTAACATTGTGGTGCCAGAGGCAACTCTGGTTTTGTGTAAATTAAGTGGTAAATTAATATATGCCATTTCAAATGCACATTTACACTACCATGCAAAATTTTGGGATCAGTGTTTTTTTTTTTTTTCTTAAAAAAATGTATACTTTTATTTAGCAAGGGTGCATTTAACTGATTAAAAACACAAGACATTTAATATTCTAAAATATTTATATTTTTAAATAATGTTTAAATGTTCTTTGATCATAAAAAAAAAAAAAATCCAGTTTCCATGCTACGTTTAGCAGCACAAATATTTTCACTTGTTATAATATTTAATAATAAAATGATTATTAATAAAATAATAATTACCGTATTAAAAATAATTGTAAAAAATATTGAGCATCAAATTAGAATGATTTCTGAAGGATCATGTGACAAGGAAGACTGGAGTAATGGCTGCTGAAAATTCAGCTTTGCCATCACAGGAATGAATTACATTTAAGATATATTAAAACAGAAAACAGTTATTTTAAATATTTCACAATATTACTGTTTTACTGTATTTTTAATAGAATAAATGCAGCCTTGGTGAGCATTAGAGACTTTAAAAAACAAACAAATATTACTGACCGCAAAAAGTTTATTGGTAGTGTAATGCAAATATATCTTTAATGTGTGTGCACAAGAAAACACAAGAGTCACTTTCTGGTTTAAAAACGTTCTCTCAGTAACTATTTCTGTATTAATGTACAACCGTTGAAAATTACAGCATCATTTGTTTTTCATCTTTTTTTTTCAGTTTTCTTTTTTTCATTTTTTTTTAAATGATCTAACTATCAACAGCCATTTCCAAGGAAGAAAAAAAAAACATGAGAAGAAAGCAAGAGTGAGAAGGAAAAAAGGCAGAAGTTATGGCAGGAGCAATGATGGAGGAAGAAAGAGTTAGACTGTTTCAGTGGAGTGTTTTGAGTGCGTGTGTGTATGTATGTGTGTGCGTGTCTAATGTCAGCTGACATGGGGGTGTGAGAATGCAATGTTTGTGTATGCGAATGCTAGGATACAATCATGCTATTCTCAAACCCTGCAGCGGAGTAAAGACTAGAAAGCAAAAAAAGGGGAACTGATTAAGGAAAGAATGAACAAAAGGGGGAAAAAATGCTTTGAAAAGAGATGCTTTAAATGAGAAAAACACAAAGGAGCTGGACAAAACGTGCTATTATGAGATGCAGAGTACAGTTGACAAAAAAAGTGGAGGGGTATCTTTGGAGAGAAGGGGCCAAGAACAGTTGAGAGAAGAGTGAACTCGACGTGGATTTGATGGACGGATGTTTAGGTGCCGTGGAAATCCTTCAGCAGCGTCCGTCTCTTCTGCTCAGCAATGTGCATCTGATTCTCCAGATCCTACGCAGAGAGAAAGCGAGAGGAAAAAAAAACAGAAATTATGATTTTATTTTTATTCCAGTGTTCCTGTTTACAACTTCCTCTAGTCTTTGTTCCAGCTCTCACCCCTCTATCGTTAGCGCTCGGCTCTCCTCTCTCATAAGTGTCTGCTCTCTCCACTTTCCATGACAAGTTCTCGATCTCCGCCTCCAGCTGAGCTTGCTGATACTCAAACTACAGGGAATGAAAATGAGATTTCCCGTTACCAAAGACTGATCTCTATTTGACCGTCAATGAGAGATTCACACATTTAATGCAAGTGCTTACCAATTTTTTGCGGGGTCCAGACTCCATGTAGTAGGCATAAGGATAAGTGTACTGCAGTGTGTAACGACACTATGGAGAGAGCAAACAGCCAGCGTAAGTGTGTGGAAGCACGGACCCTTATGCGTGTGCATTTGTTTCTGCAGAATAGGGCTGTAAGATTAATCAAAATAACTGGAATTGCATTATGGCTTAGGACAATTATCAAATCGCAAAGGCTACGATTTAATTAAACAAATATACACAATTGATTGTTTCAGAGTGAAGCGTGGCACAGTGTCATTTGACTTGTGAGCAGTTTTTCAGTTTGTCTCACAGTAAATGCAGCTCTGAATCACTCAAACTCCATCTCTCAATCTGCTAAGTCTGGGTCGATTAACGTACACTTGTAATGAGAAGTGCTTATCAACTGGCTGCCATGAAAAAAACAGAAGTTTTAAGGTTCCCCTCCATTTTTCCACCAAAATAAAAGCTTGATGGTTTAATGTTTGAAAATTAAAAAAATAAGACACCCTTAAATATTAGTACTCCAAGTTTTACAGTAAAATAAAAGTATTATTATTATTTTATTTATTTTATATTTTATAGCCATATTGATATATAAATTAACATTTTTGGGGCTAAATTGTGTGGCCTTAAAAATAACCAAACCCCGCAAAAAAAAAAAAAAAAAAAAAAAAAAAAAAGTAAAAAATCTAATTTGAAAAATCAGAAAAAAAAAAAATCACAATTTCCACAAATCGTGCAGCACTACTGTAAAGTAGAGCTGGATTTAGCTTGTACCTTGGCCAGTAGCTTGGCAGCATTCTGCAGGTACTGCCAGTCAATCCAGGTGCCCAGGTTATTCATGACTCGCTCCTGAATCTTCTCCTGGATCCGCTGGTATGTCTGTGCCTCCAGCTGCATACTCTTATTGTGGTTCTCCCACTGGACACACAGATAAAGTACAGATTGATGCTTACATATTTAAGCAATTAAGTGTCAATGGAGTTATTAAGATGAAACCTGCAACTCATAAATACAATTGATACCTCTCTGTAATGAGTTAACTATAATGTTACTGCCTACTCTTTGGAACAACCTACTTGTCAGAATCACTACTAAGCTCACTAAGTTTTGGAACAAAGCTAATGTTTATCAGTCTTTTTCAAAAGAGATTTATTTATTATTAATTAATAATTTTTGTCTCACCCTCTCAAAGTAGAACAGGTATTTTTTGAGGGCCTCTCTGGCCTGGGCCTGCTGGCTCTGATTCACGATGTCTGGGTTCTCTTTGTAGCGACTGCACTCGTAGTACTCACTGCCATGAGTCTTCCAATCTCCCAGACACATCCAGCAGAAATCTACACACAGCCATAACAATTTCATTACAATCAAGACCAATCAGCACACATTTTGATGTCATTTCTAGAAACTAAAAATCAATGGGAAAACAAAAACATACCATGTTTACACTTTGAGCATTGCTGCAAAGAGAGGAAGAGAAAATACAAGTTTAGTAAAAACATCAATCTTTTTTATATTATCATCCTTTTTAACATACACTACTTTCTATTCATCAAAGCATCCTGAATTTTTTTATAGTGGTTTCCACAAAAATATTAAGCAGCTAAACTGTTTTCAACACTGAAAATAAACGTTTCTTGAGCACAAATCAGCATATCAGAATGAAGCAGCATGCGACACTTAAGACTGGAGTAATAGCTACTGAATCACAGGAATTAATTACAACCTAAAATATATTAAAATAGAAAACTTATTTTAAACTGTAATAATATACTGTTAATAAAATGAAAAACTTCTATTTTGATGAGAACGATCTGAAGTTAACAAATAAAATATTCTACTAGTACTCTCACTCTGACATGCTGGGCGTTTTATTAAGTGCACTAAAAAGTGTGCAGATAATGTAAAAGATTGTGTACACTACTCACCATGTGGTTGCACCCTCCATTCTTCTCAATGCAGATATTGCACTTAGGGCACTGTGGGAACAAAATCAAATCATAAGGATATTACTAATACCTTTACTATCAAATTAAACTTACACTCAACAATATATACTTAATGTGACAATCTTAAATGTATCTGTGTGTGCTTCCTTACGTCTTTAGTGTGTGCACTGATGTAGTTGGCTGTCTCAGAGTCATCTGCACATTTGGTCAGCCATTTGCGGATGGTAGCACAGTCTGTGGGTGCATGATACATCTGTCTGCACTTAAAACTGAAGACAGACGGACAAAGTCAATCCAAACACACACACATGCAATTCCATGTATTACGCCATGAACTGAGTAGTGTGTGCAAGTGTAATCGGTGTTTAGTACCAGAAGACTTCTTCGCAGCGGCTGCATTGGACTCTACGAGCTCGAGGTTTCTGCACCTGTATAACTATCGGACAGTCGGCACCAGGACACAACTGCAGCTGGAAATGACTCTGCAGACACACAGAAACATGAGCAGGTTAAGAGCAATCAGTGAGATGTGCCTGTTCTACAATGTGACAACACTGGAGATGTACTGATATCAGAATTCTGAAATAAATATATTAATATTTCATAAATAGAATACATTTTTAATACAATGTAATAAATAAATCTAAAAAGAATAATGTTAAATTAAAGGTTTTAAGTGAATTTAGGCAGCATAATATTATAATTTAATACACATTACAGTTGAAAAGTTTGGGGTTAGTAACATTTAAAATGTTTTTGAAAAAAGCTTGTCAAGGCTGCATTTATTTAATAAAAATACAGTAAAAACAGTAATATTGTGAAATATTATTAGCATTTAAAATAACCATTTGCCATTTTAATATATTTTAAATTTCTAATTCTAATATGCTGATTTGTGCTTAGTAATGAACAGTGATTTGTTATCAATAATGTGCATTTTTAATATTTCATATTTTTGTTCAGATTTTTTGACAAATAAAAAGTACAGAACAGCATTAATTTAAAATAGAATGTTTTATGTAACAACTGTCAGTTTTTGATTAATTTATTTTAATCCTTGCTCAATAAAAATACTTATTTCTTTAGCTATAATAATACTTCTGTAATATAATGTATAATAAAATAATGTTTTTGAAGTGTTAGTCATCGACAAAGTAATCTAAATACAATAACAGGTGAAATGAGCATGCAAAATTAAATATTACAATAATCTTTAATATTGGCAGGTAACTTATATGGTAAAGACACATTGTGCACTCCTGGACAGATGCACACCTCCACATAGTCCCTGAAGAGGTAGCGTCTGTATTTGTCTTTCAGTTCCTCGCTGGGCAGCAGAGGAAGAACAAAATCATCTGGCATGCGAAGAGAGCAGTCCTGCGCCATGCAGGAGATCTCTACAGACAAACACAACCCACAGAGGAGATCAGATAACAAGCTCACTCTAATCATCAATACATACTCTACTGCACACAGTCTTTATGTGCTCTGAGTGTGTGTGTGTGTGTGTGTTTGTGTGTGTGTGTACACTTACCTACTCCCACACCATCTTTGACAAGTACAGTGCAGTGCTGCTCCCAGCATGTCTTGCAGAAGGAGTGCTGACAGGGTAGAGAGAGGAGAGCATCTCTTCGGACCAGCTGCAGACACACCCCACACTGCTGCGATGTCCCGACCTGAAAACGCACACACACACACACACACGAATGTCAAGAGAAGGAAGTGCTATGATCCTTAACAGTATAATTAACGGTTGTCCCAGGCAACCAGTTTTTTTCACAGCTGTGCTTGTTTCTTGTCTTTCAAATTACTATGTCCCACATAATAAAATAATTAAACATGAATCAATATTTCTTGTCCATCACTGATGTGGTAAATAGCCATGTAAGATGCAGAATAAAGTACAGTGAGCTGGTCATTATCGTGTTATCATATTATTTTCATCAAATAACTATGTAAAAGACAGTTCTCACGTCTAAACACACACGGATTACAGGAACTCACAGTGAGAGATCTGCAGATGCTTGTGGGCTGAGCATGGGCTTCACATAGCAACTGAGAGGAATTGGACTTATACCTTCAAATACAAGAAAATATTTACAGATTGAGACAGAAGTAACAAAAATGTGTCTAAAACTTTTTTAACATCAGGATTTTAGGTTAAGCAATATCTGAATGTAATGAATATTTTAGGTGATTTTTTATTCTTTTAGACTTTTTGCAGTTCACCTAAGAATTTCTGCAGTGACAAGTAACAAACACTTATGTTCAGAAGTTTGGAGTCAGTAAAATAATTATTGTTTTCAAAAGAAGTCTCTTATGCTCATCACGGTTGCAGTTATTTAATCAAAATACAGTAAAAACAGTAATATTGTGAAATATACAAAAACAGTTAAATATAATTTAACTGTTTTATCTTTTAAGATATGATTTATTCCTGTGATGGCAAGGCTGAATTTTCAGCAGCCATTGCTTCAGTATTCAGAAATCATTCTAATATGCTGGTTTGGTGTTCAAGAAACGTTTTTTATTATTATTATCAATGATAAAATTATTAATATTTTTGAATTCTGATACTTTTTTAAGTATTCTTTCACAAAAAGAAAGTTGAAAAGACCCCAATTCATTTGAAACAAATCTTTTGTAACATTATAAAAGTATTTACTGTCACTTTTGACCAATTTAATGCGTTCTTGCTAACTAAAATTATTTCTAAAAAAAAAAAAAAAAAAAAAAACTGACCCCAAACTTTTAAATAATAGTCTCTCAGATGTCATGAGTAATTACACAAGAATTACAAAAACATTTGTTTAAATAATTTTAGATGAAATATAGCATATCACACCACTGTAACTATTTCACTTTTCATATTAATTACCAATTTATGTGTACATATTTTGTGTGTGTGTGCTTTGCTGTACTTTATTACCTTTCGAGTACTTGTGACACTCCACAGAAAAAATACAAAAACAACATTTTCTACACATCTTGACACACCAAAAGAGAAAAAAAATTCATTTACTTACAGACAAAACAAAACAAACAGAATGAACAATTTATAGTTTGGAAAGATACATAAATACACAGCTTAATATTGTCAGCCAACGGTAAATCTGCTAAACGTGGTCACTCATTCGGTCCCTCACCTTTAGGGCACTGGCTACACTGTTGACTTCCTCAGTTAGTACCCTCTGGCTCTCCCTGTACGTCAAGCAATTGAACTGGTACTCTTCTGGGTCAAACGCTTCTTCTACCGCCACGTCATCGTCAAGTCCATCATAATAATCAGGGATGTCGCCCTCTACGCCATCTTCGTCTTCTTCGAATTCCTCGTTACTGTCTGAGGCTTGGCTACTCATATCCACAGACATAACCCTCTGGGCTCCACCTTTCCCTGAATGACAGCTGCTCTCCACCAATCAGCAGCTACTGAGCTGCTCCTCTCCACCCCCAACTGGACCGAGAAACCCAGGGGGCCCTGTGGCTTTTAGCAGCAACGAAAAAAACAGAAAAAATCACACTCCCCGTCACTCATGAGGAACCGGAGCAAGGGATGAGCTCAGACAGAGAAAAATACTGAAAGAGAGAAGAAAAACACATCATTTGTTATCTGTCATTTATACATGTTCAAACTGTATTTTTCATGATCTTAAAAGCTGTTTAACCTTTACGCTCAAAATGAGTTGGCAGACATAAATTGTGTCTATAATTTCTTTACAAATCTACAATTCCTATTTTCTGTTTCTAAATGGATTTGAATTACACCATTATGAAGAGATTTGTTTTGTAATAATGACCATCTGACTCTACCACTCCCCATTTATTACACAGCTCCTTAATAAATATATGAATGGACATGAAATATTGATTAGAGTTGAAATTATTTCATTCTTTCTTATGAGAAGAAAGAGACAAACACAAGTCCTGGTGTTAGTGGAGTTTATTATGCAATAATGCCCATCTGAATGCACATTATCTGTGTGATAATATTATTATAACAATCGGTAGAGTAATAACCCTATTATACAACTACTTAAATAAATGAGTTATTTTAATAGTTTACTTAATACTTTAATTACTCTGAAATATTCTACAGTTGAATCCTGCGATGGCCGATCAAATTCTGGGATTCCCCAAGTTGTGTAACAGAAGGTGACCCAACCACTTTTTCTGCAACCTTTGAAAAGTATTTCTCCCGTAGGGATTTTTTAAAGTCTTAATTAAAGAGATATGAGCAATCAACCAAAACAAACCGGCTACACTGCCTTGCTAGTGTACTTAACTTCAGTGACACCCACTGAGCTTGACCCGCTGGTCAAGGAGCTGTTCCGATATCTTTAGATCAACAAACCTTGGAAACTATCTGAAGGTTGTACTTGTAGATATCTGTCTCAGTATTACCAGTGGCCAAGCATCTCTTTGAGCGTAAGACAATCATACCCTCACATGCAGAGAGGCTTAGCGTTCCGTTTTAACGGATTACACGGTGTTCTGACAGTCCAACCGGACAGCAGGAGCAGGGGAGGCCGCGTGACCGCGCGCCTGATGATCACGGAGATCAGTGCTCTGTGTGTGTGCGCGCACCTGCTGATGTGATGACAGTCACCGACTCAACTGAATAAACAATCAGTGCACATTAAATTCAACGTGAATACGGGGTCGGGTGAGCAACCGTCCCGTCCAATCCGGT
The DNA here is from genome assembly GCF_018340385.1 of Cyprinus carpio. Lineage (NCBI taxonomy): Eukaryota > Metazoa > Chordata > Actinopteri > Cypriniformes > Cyprinidae > Cyprinus > Cyprinus carpio. Next base: position 12,802,867 of record NC_056579.1, on the reverse strand, counting down.
CCGGTACAGGGTGGGTCGGAACCCCACAGTCATGGAACGACCTGAAGGTCCCACGCGTCTGTCCCTAGCATTCCACTCGGGGCTATAAATAGAGCGCGACGCTGGGTGGCATGCATGGTATCACCCTCAGCTGGGTTACGGATCAGGTTTTAAGTGCGTAGGGGTCGGGTGGGGGGTTGAGCAAGAACTGCAAACTCACCGCACTGACAGAATGGGTTCTGCTTTGTTTACTCCATATGAATCGGGCCGCACCAGCTGTTGCTTCTCTCTACATCAGCACACATAAACAGCAGCGCGATCGATGCACGGAGTCCCTCTCTCCCGCTTTATCCCTCTGAATATCTATTGTTTCTTTACGCATATCTCGCAATTTAAAGTGCATACACTCCAATTAAACTTGTTTAAGTGAATGCATGGGTCGTTTAATGTCGCTTTAACGGCTTTATTTGCAATCATCCGCCAGCGCGCACTCCAGCTCGGGGATTCGTATGTAAACAAGGCCGTTTTGGTTCGCTCGCAAAAAAGCCGCTGCTCTGATCGTTTAAAGCCCCCCGTCGTACCCAACATACTGACTTTACTCACCTGCAGGACCGCGTCGGGCCGTCACTCGACACTGGCTATTGGGACAGAGATCCGATCCGTTCGCTTAGATGAGTCGCAGCACAGCTAAAGATCGGAAGTACGGGGGGATTCTAGCGCGGCGTCACTTCCGTGCTCGAGTGTGAGTTCTGTTACTGAGGACTGAGGAGGGGCCACACAGATACTAGACTCAAAATTGACATACAAACTTGCAGTCAGCACACACATGCGCGCACGCTAATGCAAATGTAGGTCAACAAAACAAGAAACCAGATTTACAATGTGCAACTAAAGTAACGTTACAAAGGCAAACAGAGAAAAGCGCCTTCATCAGGTCTTAATACCTTTAAGACCTGACTGCTTTGTTTATAAAGATATATATATGGAATATATATATGGAAAATAGGCATATTTGGAAATGACATGCTTTATGGTTGAATTCGAAATGGTGATTTTTCTGTAATATCTTTGTCAGAAAAAGTAAGAGTAGCTATTATGAATTTAGCCACTTCCTGTTTCAACAGGAAATGGTAAATTAGAAACACACACACACACACACACACACACACACACACACACACATATATATATATATATGTATATATATATATATATATATATATATATATATTGTAAATTCATGTTTTAGATCTTACTGATTCAAAATCCAACTAACAACCGCTGAATAGAACCAAGTCATTTCACTCTGATGTATCACAATTTGGATGAAAAGATCCATAGCTCTTTCTCTTTCATCACAACTTTAATAGTTATCACTAAAGTTGCATTAAAGATAAAGACAATTTAAAAATGGTAAACAATGTGCTTCTAAAATATGAATTATACAATTAATCTATTGGAAACATATTTTCAAATGAAATTTGTTTTCCCAGTCAATAGTCAAAAGTACTATTCTGTGCATGACCAGATCACCAGGTGACACCTACAAAGAGTGAAAGACTCTAACTAGACCTATTTGGAACTCATAATTCACAGACACAAAAAGCTGCAACATACCATTTGTTTATTTGCATGTTTTTTCAACAGCATGTTCTATAAAAATATGTATTTGGATATAGAAGAACAAATATACAGTCTGTAAAAATTACTAAACATAAATGGCTGACATTTTTGAAATTCCCTGCATATGTAGCTATTGCAGTTATAAAAGGTTGGGTATAGTGATGTAGAGCTCACAGTTACAGATAATACAGTACATGCTTATAAATGCAGAAAAACATTTAAAAGGAAGATAAGGAAAGTGAAATAATAAAGGGCCGATTTAGTCACACTTTTCAAAAGAGAAGAGATGTTTCTCCATGTTTTTCTCGTTTAGTTACACGCCTTAAAATCTTTTCCTCTTGTTCCTATTGCCTGTGTGGCAATGAACTAACCAGAGAGGGTGGAGCTGTCTGAGCCCCGCCCTCTTCCTCCTCATCTGAGGACACTCCTTCAGCCCCGCCTTCTTTGCCTTGCTTAAGCCCCGCCCCTAATGCCAGCCTTTGTTGCCCATAGCAACGCTTCAGCCTCTCTTTGATTAACAGGCCTTTGACCAGCAGTGTCCAATTAGCCACCACACACTTCTCACGTTTCTGTTAAAAGATTCAAAATGTGATCACCAGAATATAAAAACACAAACTGTTGACTATAAAATCAAAAGTACTGTTTCTTAGCTAAACTATTTCTTCAATTTTAGGCAAAGCTGACATTTTTGTAACACTAGAGTGTTTTAGATGGTGACGCTGTAGTGAACTACGACATTATTTACAGAGAAAGAACTTCACCAGATCCAAGAAATCAACACACCTCTTGTTCTTTCTGCTTCTGGTTATCTTGCTCATTTTCCCAGGCTGCTCATTACGTGGTACCTGAAACATACACACAGCTCAGCATTCCAGCAAATAACAGATCAGTAGATGTTTATTAACTTCAACTAACTTTATTAAAATGATTTGAACTCACTTTGCCATCAACAGCGATCAGAGGCTGGTATACTCTTCAGTTTGCCAGACTCCAAAGAGAGGCAGATCTCTGACATCTTTCTGCTCGGACATCATCCTGGCTTTGTGAGAACGGTTGGTAAAACCAAGCACCATCTGACAGACATTAGCTTTAAAAAGAAATCATATCATTTATTGTAAAAAGGTCAAATACACGCAACTCAAACAGCTCCTCCCCCATTCAAACAGCTATCTCTACAATCAACCACACACATCCAGAATGGAAAAATAAAACACAAACACAAAAAACAAACAATTAAAACAAATCTAATCAACTCAGAATCTAACCTAACATCTCAGATTCTAACATCTCAGATTTGGGAAACAGGGGATTTTTTTTTTTTTTATTTTGTATAGAATTGGAAATATTTGTTTTCGGTAATTTAAATAAAGCTGAAATTAACAAATTAAAATAACTGTTTTCTATTGTAATATATTTAAAAATGTAATTTATTCCTGTGATGGCAAAGCTGAATTTCCAGCAGCCATGACTCTAGTCTTCAGTGTCACATGATCCTTGAGAATTCATTCTAATATGCTGACTTGGTGCTCCAGAAACATTACATACTATTATCAATGCTGAAAACAGTCATGCTGATTAATATTTTTGTGATAACCGTGATATATATATTTTTTAGGATACTTTGAAGAATAAAAAGCTAAAAAAAAAAAAAAAAACATTTATTTTTCTGACATTGACATAAATGTCTTTTTTTTGTCACTTTTGATCAATTTAATGTGTCCTTCCTTATTAAATAAAAGTAATAATTTATTTTTAAAAAATCTCTATGACTGCAAACGTATGAAGGGAAGCATAAGTGTAAGTACACACTTACCTCCTGATCCTCCTTCTGTCCTCCTTCAGTATCTAGAGACTTGTAGAGCTCCTTCCACCATTCTGAGTCGATGCGTCATCGGCGTGATGATGTCAGCCACGTGGGGTCATACCTGCTGCTAAGATCTTTCAGGTACCCCTCGTTATCAACGGCCACCACGTAAGTGATCGTTTGAGTCGCCCGATTGGAGCAGAGCTGCATTTGGCCAACACCTTGATCCACATCCCACACACCCACTTCCTGGTACTTTCCAAATACCCCTCCAACCACTCATCCACCCCTTTTCCCTCCTTTCTTTTACATCTTTGTTTCTTCACCACCTCCTCCTCCTCCTGTTTGACCTCACTCGACCTCCGAGGAGCCCGACCCTTTTCCTTTCACCTTCGACTTTCTGCATACTTCCATAGCCCCGTCAGAGTCTTCACTGTTGTCCTCACTGGTTGGTTGAAACTCTTCCTCACTCTGCTCCTCTTCCCCACCAGCGGTTCCTTGTTAAATCGTTTCATCATTCGACACAGGAAAGTTTTAAACTCTTCTCTTTTCTTTTCTCCCTGGAAACAGTTGTCTTGGTGTTACAATTTCCTTTTTATCTGACCATCACTACTCCTCTTACGAATGCAACTCCAACTATCTTGTGGGCATTTATCACACTAAAGACTTTCATCACTTGGCAATCTGCCCCTTATTAAACTCTCTATCACAAACACTCACTTCCTCTGCCTCTTTCGAGCCATGTCTGGAGTCTCGATCTCAGTCTCCACTGGTTTTGACACAACTGCTAGTTCAGTCAAGTCCACAGGACCCAGCGGTTCTGCCATTTCTGAGAAAGCACACAGTTCAAAACAGTGTGAATGAGTGATGAAAAACATGACAGCATAGAGGACAGTTACTGACTTACTGTGCTACTGAATCTAAACACGTGTCTGATTTCTGATTCACAAAAAAACACTATGTACCTTCCACTTCCTCCCAGTCCCCCTCATCTTCACGTTCTTTTCTCGTCTTCTTTGATTTGTTTTGATGGTGATGAGTGCTCTGTGAACATGGGCCTCATCTCTTCACTGTGGTCACTCATGTCCTCTGACTCTTCTGTTTTAACTTCACTGGAAGTACTTGCTTGCTCTCTCATCAGAGGAATCTTTAACCTTTCTGGACGCACGAGACGCCATCCTGGAGTTTTTGCGGTTGTTTTTGTCCACCATACTGTTTTCTGAAACAGACAAACAGCTCATGGACCACAGCATAACAACGATCTCTATATAGTTTTGTGGAAAATGTCCTTCTCTGCAATGTCAATAATAATTTATACATGTGTCGCATCATGTGCTGGCACCTTTTGCTTGCAAATAATTAACATAAACATTGAATAACATCAGTACATATATGTTTATTTAAAATACTAAATAGAAAATATTAAAGTATTATATATGCATATATAATATTTATCTAATTTGTATCAGTCTTATAGTTAACTAAAACCATAAACCAAAACATTTATTTGAAATAATATAAACATTGACTAAATAAAATATATATATATAATACTTTAATATTTTCTATTTAGTATTTTAAATAAACATATATGTACTGATGTTATTCAATGTTCATGTTAATGTTCACAGCTATATATATATATATATATATATATATAAAAACACATATATATATATATATATATATATATATATAAAATCTCAGCTATTTGTGAGACAATATTTCTTATTTTTAATTTAGTACTTGAAATAACTAAAATAAAAACTTTCTTTTTAAAGAACATTTTTATAAACTACTTAAAAGTATCTAATACTAAAATAACCATGCTATATATACAATGTATGTGATATATAAAATATGTAATATTTCAATAATTTCCTTTGGCTTTGGTAAAATGAAAAAAATATATATATATATTTTAGGAGAGGGTCTGTCACAATAGGAGCATAATTTTATGATCCCAAATATGTACGCTGGACACAACCACACTATATTGATGACACATACAATGAACTGACAAGAGGGCCTATTTTCATTTAGTGAACCAGTTAACAAGCTACACAAGAGAACTCAAGCGAGAGTCTCTGCACACCTGCACACTGCAGCTGTCTGCGTCAACCGAGCACTACATTCAAACTATTAAAGCTCATTCATTTAACTGTTCAGCTGCAAAACTGCATTTTAACTCAGCGACTGGTTTTGATTCAGGGTTTGAGCATCAGGCAGACAAAGTTTATTTTATGGAGCATATAGATACCTTTTTTTTTTGTGATTTGGATGCCGGTTTATTCTTTGCAATCTGCTTCGGTTACTTTGTGTCAGTTTTCTGCTGTTTCTCTTTTCTCTTTGCCATTCTGCTGCTGCTGAGAGATCGCCGATAGTTTCAGATAAATTAACTTTGGTGTACTCAGAGAGACTTGAATTACACGTCAACTTATGTAGCTAATGTAACCTGAAGACCACTGTTACCCAGCACACTCACTTCCCACCTTTCGTAACACTGAAAAGCATACACTTTGCTTGCAGGAGATCCTAACATACGTCAATTCCACCTCTACTAAAGAATGGATAGTACAAGTAGACTGGGTAATGAGATCATTTAAACGCTAGGAGGCGTTGTCACATAAGCTTTTTTCTTTTTTTTTTTTTTTTTTAATACTGTTCGTAAGGTTGTAATCATCATATGGTATTAACATTTAGGTTGATGACGATAATATATGTACTTCTGACTTATAGTTCGGCTAAAATTGTTTTTTATTGTAATTATGATTAACTTGAATTAATATTTGGGAAATAGTAATTTATATTTAAATATGTAGGTATAAGTGGACAATAATTTAACTGTCATGCAAAACAACTCATAATCATGTACTGTAATGTAAAAAAAAAAAATAGTTGTTGTTGCACTACCTTTATTTTATGCTAATTTTAATAATAATAATAATAATAAAAAAGGTTATTGCACTTCAGTACTAAAAATATATCACTTTTAAGAATGGAAATTACAAGTAAAATTTTAAGTAAAACATCTGGACACATTACAGTAGGCGGGAAATGTGCCTGTTATCATGAAATATTGATAAAAATCTTAATGGCCCTTAAAATATGTTTCATTTTCTCAAAATAAACATTTTATTTTTATTTCATTTTTTTTATTAAACATTTCAGGATAAAGTGTTTTTTTTTTTTTTTTTTTTTTTTTTTTTTTTACACAAACCCATTTTATGTTCTATGGATCAATAAATGAACACACACAGACAACTATACAGTTATTCTTTTATTATTTGAAGGTTTTCCATTTAGTTTGTTAAGATTTAAGCCGTGATAAACACATGAGGGGACACAGATAGGCCTAATCAGTATGGGCTGTTTCAATCATATCATACATACGATCATATTAATGATGTGTTGATACTAGCTTGTCATCTATAGCACAGACAAGAAGTGATAATATAAAATTGTGTGTTTCTTTATATTTAAAATTGCTGCAGTTTGTATTCTATAGGACATTAACCTCATTCAGTCAAGTTCATTAACATTTGGGCCTGACTTTGTGTGTGTGTGTGTACCTGGTGGTGCTGATGCAAATGAACAGCTGTTTTAGCGTCACTTGGCAGCAGATGTCCATCCAGTGTGTGTGTGTGCGAGTGTGAGACTTCAGAGAACCGTCTGTGGACTTGATTGGCAGAGCAGATATTCTCCCTGCAGCCAGCCAGACTCAATGGGCATCTGTGCCCGGACCGATGCCAGGACAGGTGTATGTGTGTCACATGATTGGCATATAAAGAGGGCTGTTGGTACCAAGTCTCCATGACGACACAGTCCCCCATCCCTGCATGGCTTCCATCCCTATATGAGTCCTGAGCATTCTCAGATAGGAATAAAAAGCCATACGGGGCAAAGAGCAACAATCGAGATCTCTTTCAAGCATTTACACACAACAACGCTGGCAAAAATAATTTTTTACCTATTCTCAGAAAACGTAATTAATCAGTTTTATGGTGTAGCGCGACCTCCTGTGGACAAGTACGGTATTACAAGTCTGCCGTGGTCTTACATCGCACTGCAATAGTCGTCACCACTACTGTTGTGACCATTACAGGACAACCTTTCCGATACCACATCGACAAAAATAACGTCATATCCCTAAACTTAAAAAATAGCGCTAGCTTTCTAAAACGTCCACGCCAAAGTGTGAGAAGAAACCGCAGTTTTGTGAATGAAATAATTACCATTTACATTATTGTAGCCAAACCTATGCATTTTGAGGTTAATGGCAACAGTCGATACACTGATTATAACACGGATCTCCGGCACATGCACCTGTTGTCCAGCCATTGCGATGTCTGGGAGTAAAAGGGCAAAACGCTAGCGACAGTCTTTTCTCTCCAACCTAAACGCGCAACAGGAGTAGGCTACAAACCGACAAGCCACTCTGCATAGAAAAAAAAACAACAACTTCTAAAATAGATAAAAAAAAAAAAATAAAAAAAAAAACGCATAGTGTACAGTGAAAACTATAATCGCGATGAAGGTCGAGCTGTGTTCTTCCGCGGCTGACCAGCAGTTCCGTGCGTAAAAACTAGCAGCGCAAATCGTCACGATGTCATACATGACATTAGAATGACCAACGCATGATGATGAAACGACTGGAATCGCCTGTGTGACATTCCTGCAACATTTCTATTCACTACACACTGGTAGGCTACTATGGCAAGCTGGATTAACACTTATTATCGGTATCTCGCTAGTTACAATTGCGTTTTTCTTAATAATTAAAAAATGTTGCAAATATTAGACTACTACTAAAACAGATGCTGTACTTATATTGCAATAAAATATTACAATATAAAACTAGTAATAACTGTCTTTCTATATTAGGTTCTAGTCAAACTGGAATAGATAGGGATAGTTACTAGTAACTAAAAAATAAGAACATAATGAATAAGTAAACTAGTAAAACTGGAATCGGTACCATCATTAATCGGAAATACATATTAGATAGAAAAAAGTTGATATCTGAACCACAATTTTTCATAGGTTTCAATTACAAAAAGTGCGTAATTTGTTACCAATAAATGGAATAGTATTGAATAGTACATGTCACTTGGGACAGTGAAGAATACAAAAAAAAAGAGTCATTACTATTGACAAGTTTAATAGATTATAATCAGTATCGGAATATGTTCCGGTATAACCTATCAAATGAATAGTATTATTGATCAAATGTAATATAAGACAGTAGTCTACTCACTATTAGATTAATTCCTAGTAATTAAAAAATATGTATTGCCAATATATTAATAAATACTAATTGCTACAAATACTAATTTTACAGCATAAATGTTAAAATTGCGTGCCATACTAGTACCTGCTTTTCTGTTTTAACAGTTTGACGTAGCTTCATTTTTCTCGAGTTTGCCCTGTAAGAGATAAGTGACTCAGACAAAGATAGACAGAGGAGCCCTTGATCGATCATATCAGTGACCGGATGAGAGGAGCCATGGCGCAGCAATCTGACAGGAGAGAGATGATGAACGGTAAAAGTGTCTGTCCGGCTGCTCCAGACTCCAGAGGGGAGAAGTCTGCGATGTAGCAGCGGCTGAGGTGAAAAAGTTAGCGGAACGGCATTCCTCATTCCAAAGCATGGCTCGGAGCACGTCATCCCGACACAAATGCCCGTGTCTCCAGCTCCAGTGCCTCAGTTCGGATGATCTTAGGTATCGGTAGTAGCGACTGTGAGCCAGCAGGTGGATGTCGCCTCGCCCAATCAGAGTGCCGGTTTCACGGAGCACAGTAGCGTCAGTCAGTCAGGCAGCCGGTCGGAGTTTGAGCAGCGCTGTGCAGCTGTGCGCTCCTCCATTCACTCTCGCCCAGACAGAGGCGAAGGGGCCGCCGCGAGGAGGGGTGGGGGAGCGGACCGGCCCCCTCCCCTGGAGCCGTGGCGACCAATTGCAGGCGAGCAGCGAGAAAAGAAAGGACATCATACCTGAGCACGAGACCAACCTCCGTGCGCGCGGGGGATTTCCCCCCTCCTCATCTGTTACAGAAGCGCGCGTGTTAATAAAGGGCTGCGCCCGCTGAATAGGGCCTTTTTAAACCCTCTTTTCAAATACCGCAAGAGAGCAGTTTCTTTCTGCTTCTAATAGTACGAGAGAGACATTGGGAGTGGAAGAGCCAATAAAATATGCGTGTGTGTGTGTGGCTACTCTTTCTTCATCTTCAGCTCCTTAATACTAATGAACACCTCACCAGGACATCCTGCACTTGCTCTGTCTCTCCCTCCCTCTTTGCTTTCTCCAGTCTATGCGTGTGTGGTTCCCGTTTGTACTTTGTCAGGCGTCCGTTCCTGTTGGTTGTCCTAACAACACACTGTAGACTCAGACCCTTGAGACAAAAGACAGCTCCAAGTGTCTACTGAAAGAAGAAGGGAGGGGGGGGGGGTACCTTTCCACAGCCATTTGGAGAGTTCACTGCCCCCCTTCTCTCTTCTAGCACATTCCACAGTGTTTCCTCGTGCCCTCTCTCCTCTTGCCCTTCCACTGCTGTCTCCTCCAAGCCGAGCGGGGCACATCACTGTAGAGTGGAGAGGGAGGGGGAGACGGGGTCGAAGGCGTTTTTGGAGGCAGGGGGTTTCTTTTCTTCAGGCGATAACTTAGCCATTCGAAGCAAATGTCAAATGATGTCACTCTTCTTCCATCCGCTGTTGTTTTTGTTGTTTTGCATTTAAAAAAATAATTATGTTGGCACAGAGGCAGGAAGAGGCTGCCTTGTACTTCCACTACCAACTGGGAGAAACCTGATGCTTTTTTTTTTAAGTGAGTGGTCTTAGAGGGGAAAGAAAGAAAGAAAGAAAGAAAGAAAGAAAGAAAGAAATAATAAAAAAAAATAAAGAAAGAAAGAAAGAAAGAAAGAAAGAAAGAAAGAAGAGAATTGTTGAGAAAAGTTTAAAGTAAATTAACAGTAGCATGCATCTTCCTAAAATTAGGAATTTTATTAGGAATCCTAAAGAACTAATTTAATTCAACTCAATTTTATTTAAATGTATTATTCAATAAATTATCAATTAGCACCACAATTTTTTAGTAACAGCTTAATTATTGTTTTATATGACACTTGTATGCTGTTGGAGTTAACTCTGCAACTTGTGCCACTGAAGAAGAAAACATCTCGTAATACAAACATAGAACACCCAAAAATTACAATTCTGTCATTCTCATCTTTCATGTCATTCCAAGCCTGTACGACTTTCTTTCTTCTGCGGATCACAAAAATAAATTTTGAAGAATTTTGGCAACCAAACAGTCTTTGTGACCATTGACTCCTATAAAAAAAAAAAAAAAAAAAAAAAAAAAAAAAAAAAGCCATGCTGGTCTGGAACAACAATAAGGTGAGTAAATTTAAAAATTCAAAAATAACAACGGCATAAATAAAGTATGCAAACAGCAAAAAATAATCCTATAACACTAACTGCATAATTTATTCATACTGCAATGCATGCTGGGAGCTAGCAAACTCTAAACAAATCAGCAACATTCTCCAAAAAGAAACTGTCTGTGCAGACAACTCTGTTAGGCTAGTTGGATCAACATTTGTTGGTCTAATGTATTTTACACAGATTCAAAGTCATTCATTATTATCTGCAGACTGCAAGTCAAAAAGTCAAGTAATGTGGATAAATGTCATTCCTTTTTATCATAACATCAATAGAGCTCTTATGATTATTTTAAGTAAACAGAACCTAAAGAGTTAATGTAATGTAACCTTTAATGAACATTTAATTTCTTAAGGTAGCGATAAGTTCATTTCAGCCTCATAGTAAAAATTAAAATGGGAAATTAATAACATGAATTTTGAAATAAAGACATGTTGTGAGATATAAATTGTTATTGTGAGATTAAAAAAAAATGCCACAAATCTGCCATAAAGACTATGGGATAAAAGAGCCCAGACACTATTGTGCATCACTTTAAGGAAAATAGTGAGAATAGTTTAAGAGGCTTCATGCTTGAATGCCCTGAAATCATTCTGCCAAAGAATAAAGGTGTTTGAAACATTTTTAAGTATTCAAACAAATCTGAAGAAATGCAAGTGGAAGCAATTACTGGGAAGAACAAGCCTCTGTAATAGCCGTATTTACAGAGTGCTGATCAGTAATTTGGTATCTGTCGGTTTACTAGGCAGAATAGTGTGGTTTCTCTTGTGAAAAACACTACCTGGGGTTCGCAGCTGAAAGTTGGGCACACCTGCATTTGTGATTAGACGGAGGGATTGTGCGAACAGCAGCGTCGGCCGTTGGAACAAAAAGAGGTACAGGAAAATCATGAGAGTCATCTGGTCTGCAGCGAGGCTCCCCGTCAGAATTCCACGCTCAGCTCTCTGGACGCCGCACCAGCACAACAACACAATGAACTGCATAATCAACTGGGATTTACCTAACAAAGAACAGCCGCCACACATGGGCACACATACACGCACACACAAGGGTACAGACACGCATGGCACCTGAAATACACTCGCTCAAACACAGACACACAAACACACAGGCACAGCTGAAATAAGCATCTACTCAGTTTTAGAACCACTGAATCAGCAGCTAGACCAGTGCCAGTAGTAAATGAGAATGCAACCGTACACATCTATACAACACACTCACACTTACACGCTTTAATTAGTGACTGATGTGATTTATTCAGGTAATTGTAGGTGTAGAGCTCTGTGTATTCTTGTGATATGGATGGCTGGGTAAATTGAGCACAGTCTATGTGCGCGCGCGTGCGTGTGTGTGTGTGTGTGTGTGTGTGTGTGTGTGTGTGCGTGATGTGAATGGCTGGCTGAGTTGTGTGTATATGTGAGCATGAGGTATGAGTCTGATAGGGGGTCCAACGGCACTTTGATCATTACAGCCTGCAGAAGAGATGTTCTGACAGAGCTCCCTCCCACCCCCAGCACATACACACAGTCTCTTATCTAGACAATATTTTCAGTACTTTCAATTTTAAATCAGCCATTTTATGTTTTAGTAATCAATTCCAACCCATAGGTTACTAAATGGATGAAAGTAACCAGCAGTGCACATTTATTTAGAGCGAGAGGAGCATGATTGTTGGTAATGTCAGCTGTAGATTTCTGTCAGAGGTTTTCTGTCAGGGTTGAGTTCCCAAGACCATCCCCTCATTCACTCAAGGATGAAATTTCTGTTTCTTATCTTTTTATCCAGAAACATTGGGAAAGCAGACTCCTCTGTCTACTCTGACCCTGTCGAAGCAGTAGATATTGCAATTCCTGTTCAAGGAATTGGTGAGCTCAATAACATTTTGATCCAATTGCAAATGTACAAAGCTCCATACATAACATCGAGAGAAAAAAAGCAATATATCAAAGGTTCACTCCACACCAAAATGAAAATTTTGTCATTAATCACTTACCCCCATGTCCTTCCAAACCCGTAAAAGCTTTGTTCGTCTTCGGAACACAATTTTAAATATTTTGGATGAAAACCGGGAGGCTTGTGATTGTCCCATTGACTGCCAAGTAAATTACACTGTCAAGGTCCAGAAAAGTTTGAAAGAGATCGTCCATCTGCCATCAGTGATTCAACTGTAACGATAAGAAGTGACAAGAATAATTTTTGTACGCAAAGAAAACAAAAATAACGACATTATTCAACAATTAGTCTCTTCTGTGTCTCTCCGCATCACCATAACACCATTTTGGAGAACATCTGCTGAACACAGGCAGTGTACGCTCCTCTGTGTCAGCCTCGACAGTAGGATACGTTTTCTACATATATTTACGCTTTGATTTGAATGAAAACAGCGCATCTGTGCAGCTCAGCTGACATAGAAGAGTGTACGCTGCTTGCGTTCAGCGGATATTCTCAAAAATAGTGCTACGGTGATGCGGAGAGACTAATTGTTGAATAAAGTCATTATTTTTGTTTTCTTTGCATACAAAAATATCTATAATATTCTTGTCGCTTCATAATGTTACGGTTGAACCACTGATGGAAGATTCTGATGATGTCTTTCATACTTTTCTGGACCTTGACACTGTTATTTACTTGGCAGTCTATGGGACAGTATCAAGCCTCCCGGTTTTCATCCAAAATATCTTAAATTGTGTTCCGAAGATGAACAAAGCTTTTACGGATTTGGAACAACATGGGGGTAAGTGATTAATGACAAAATTTTCATTTTGGGGTGGAGTAACCCTTTAAGGCCACAAACTGGCCAACAACCCTGCACTACTGAAGAAATAAAAATGTATGTAGAATAAAAAATAGATATCGTATTCCAACGACTTATTATCAATTAATTTATGACCACACTGTACTAATGCGTTCTATGCTTTTAGGTAAATCGTGACTGCATGTACTAAGTCGTTCTTGTACTAATTCTCATTTTAGTTAAATTGTAGCCAAACTATAGTAATTTCTTCTCTTGTTTTAGTTAAATTGTGCTCACATTGAACATAATTCATTAATTGTACTAAATAAAACATGGCCACAAATTAATACATAGTGGGAACAAATTCTTACCCCTCATGGGGGAGTGAGCAGATATGTTTGATATTTAAAGAACAAACTAAAACATGAAGGTTCATAAAACCCCCTCATGGGGGAGTGAGCAGATCATAAAAACATGCTAATAAGATTTTATGAATTCACAAAGAAATGAAAATTAATAGAAATGTGGATCAGGTTGCTGCATAGGGAAATGAAATTGGGTCCTGGCATAAATCCAAGATGGCCATACTGGCCAGCGCAACATAAAAAAACAAAAACAAAAAAAATACTTTTTCATTTATTTAAAGTCGGCATGAAGTGAAATTTAATTTAAAAATAAATTTTTAAGCTTGCAATGTTGAATCAAAATGTCATAACTTGATTTTCTAAGGAAACAGCAGATTTCTCTGTGCTGGACTCCTCCAAATATTTTGCCCACATAAACCCTGCAACTCCATAATCAACTTATGGATAACCTGTTTCACTTGAATGTACGTCACAGTACGAAAAAACAGATCTGTCACTACTTCCATTGCACATCTTGTTTTCTACACAATGCACTGCCACTTTTTCCCCACACTTTGAGCTCTGAAAATGGTCAGGACATGTCTGTGTGGAGAACCCTTTCATTCTGGACTTACATTAGTCTTTAACGATCCCCTCCAGGATAACTTCCTTCTGTCTCACTCCTCAATTAAAGGACGCTTCACTGCCAATTCACCTACTGGATAAAGTGTTGCCAAAGCTTTTGACAACAGCAGCAATGTGTATAAGTGCCCATAGAAACGGTCAATAACATTAACAAGGGCATAATGCAACAATAAGTATACCACTAGTTATTATAACGGTGTGGTAGTTAAACTGCTGTAAAAATAACAGTTGAATGGTGAGAGGTAATCAATACCATTCAAGGCCTTAGGCCACTGTCAACCATGTGCATCTCTCTCCCACTCTCTCTGTCCAGGTTATGGGGTAGCGGTGTGTGTGGATGTGGGTGTGTTAGTCAGTGCATGCGTGTGTTTTTACGTGAGACAGGCAGCTCTTCCTGCTGAGTGGTTGTCATGGCTACAGCAGGGAGATGGAATGCGGTAAATATCTCAATTTCCCAATCAACCACACTCAAACACACACACACACACGAACACACACACAAACACACACACACACACACACACACACACACACACACACACACACACACACACACACACACACACACACACACACACACACACACACACACACACACACACACACATACTGGTGGTCTTTTGGGAGAAAGGTCAGAACATGCCAGGAGACAGGAAAAGGCAGAGAGGAGTAGGCAGTAAGTGTAGCATTGGTCTACATTAAATAGTTTTTTTTTTCTTCTTTTCGTTCATTTGAGCACACTGAACCTACAAAAGTTTGAAAAACTAAAATGAAGCTTGAAATTTTAATAACAGAAAACTGTAGTTTGGCTGAGAACATAATAAACCTCAGCACCTAACCTTCAGCCAGCTCCGATGCTCGCTGGAAGAACTACTTTAACAAGTCTGCTAGTGCCTAAGGCATTTATTAAAAAAAATCAAATTTTGAAGCCAGACTAAAAACAACACAAAACAGTGCACTGAGAAAAGCAGGGAAAAGCAAACATGCACGATAACATGAATTCTAACCATTTTTCTAATTTGATTTGTTGAAATGAGCCATTAAATCTTACACACCATAGGTGAAGTATTCAAGTTCGGTCTAAGCTTGGGCGTCCAGGCATTAGAGAGTTACTGATTGGACGAAATGTGTTGGTTAAGTACTTCCTAACCATTGTGGGCGATGTTACCAGGTCGTGTACAATTAAGCAGCTGTGTTTGCCAGTGTGTGCATGCTATTAGTCGCTAATGACTGCTTGGAGGCTGAAATCTACCACTAGTAGTATCAGCAAGGAGCTTTATGATTAGGTTTATGAAATCCTGGAACACAATTAAAGACACTCAATCAAACATTAGAGATTTTGCTAATTCCATTCCGAGCAATGAACAGCAGACAATTCCTACGCTGATCATACATGAGTTGTTTATCGAATTTTCTATGCTATAAACATCCTACATCCAAATGCACCACTAAATAAATCTGTCATGATGCAACCTTGATACACAATACTAAGATTTTTAAAAAATATATATATATTTATATTAAGCAAGGATTCATTAAACTGATCAAAGTTAACAATAAAAACATTTAGAATGTTACAAAAGCTTTCAAATTCAAGTAAATTCTGTTCTTTTGAGTTTTCTAGTCATCAAAAAAAGAAAGAAAATGTATCACAGTTTCCACAAAAATATTAAGCAGCACAATTATTTTTTAACACCGACAGCAGCAAATCAGCATATTAGAATGATTTCTGAAGGATCATGTGACACTGAAGTAATGGCCGCTAAAAATGCACAAAAATTACTTTACAAAATTATATTATATTATATATATATATTATATTATATTATATTATATTATATTATTATATTATATTATATTATAACAGTTCTTTTGAACAATACTATTTTTACTGTATTTTTGATCAAATAAACTTATGGTGAGCATAAAAGACTAATTCAAATGCACCAGCTCTGAGAGTCTTACCACTGTTTGTTTATGGTTACTTTGCATATTTTGCTATTATTAATTCTTCTAATCTGAAAAGCTGGCAAAAAATAGGTACTACCTGTAATCATGCCACCGAAATCTTGTAACTTTTAATTAAATGTGACAAGACAAAAGAGGTAGGATGAATCAGATGAATCAGATTTAAACTGGTGGGGAAAAACATAAAACAACAACTAAAAGAAAAAAGCGGGACTGGTCACCTGGAGATCCCTGGCCTGGGCTGATACATGGGGAGGTGGTAGCAGTTGTCATGGAGAGGGGCTCTGGTTGCCATGGTAACAGCTGGGCCGGGGGTCAGTGGCTAAGGGAATGTGTTTGCACACAGAAGTGCATGCTGGGAGGAGAATCCTGCTGGGTGTGTGTTTAAGTGAGTGAGTTTGAAAGAGAGAGAGAACGTTCTTAGTGTCCCTTCAGAGCTGAAATACCCCTGTGTTGCCATAACAAAGAGGAGAAATTAGTTTGGGGCTGTGAGGTACTTGTTGAGGCATTTTGCGAAGTTCTTTTGAGGTGCTAGATGAAATTATTTGTTTGATGAAATGGAGGCAGGGGGCTGTTTATGAGGTATCGCACTAAAACAGCTCAAAATCTTCAGTTCAAATCCAAGCCCTGTTATATATGACAAATATACACTTGCATGACCCCAGTAAACACAAGAACATCATAAAATTGATCTTCCTGAATGAGACCAGAATCTCTACACACTCCAACTCCACAGACGCAGATGTAGAGAACATATAGAGACCCTTAAATCGAAAGGCCATTTCTGTACCCACACAAACCTTAACTGAAGTTCACGAGTCACAGAGAGATGTCAGCAAGCCAGCACACATGGATGAATTCACGGATGAAGGTTTCTTGATGTCTGTGGATAAAATAATACTGGTTCAGATGAACACATTCAGTACATTTAGTAATAAATGTTTTTTGTTGCTATTGTTTTTTTTTTTTGAGGCACTTGAATAGGACCAATTTTTAGAAGATTTTAAAACAAATTCACTATCATTCAAAATTTCAGTAAGTCAGTAAGATTTTCTTTTTTTTTTTTTTTTAAAGAAATTAATATTTTACCTCAGCAAGGATGTGTTAAATTGATCAAATATAACACAAAATAAAAAAACAACTGAATCAGTATCAGTAAATTAAAATAAATATGTTGTTGTCTATTCATCAAATAAACCTGAAAATAAGTACCACGGTTTTCAAGATTGATAAAATGTTTCTTAAGCACCAAATTAGCATATTAGAATGATTTCTGAAGGATCATGTGTCACTAAATACACAGCAATAACAGGAATAAATCACATTTTAAAATACATTAAAAAAAATGTACATCTAAAAACAAATAAAAAAAAATAAAAAAATCAGTCCTTCTACATCAAAACGTTTCATTCTGTTACTTGACATTTTTTTCTGTGAAATGTGCTTGCAATTTTGGAGTAAAAATTGTTTCCAATATACTATTTGTGTGTGTGTGTGTTTGTGTGTAAGAGACTTCTTTCAAAAACATAAATTATTGAATTGTAGTGTACAGTATGTTATTTTTGTAAAAGCATATTAATTCTTCTGTTAGAATTATTTGAGCTATCCACCTTACACCTAATTTTAAAATTTACATCTTCTGTTAGAATTATTTGAGCTATCCACCTTATTTTTAATGTTAGAATGGCCATTTGTAAATTTAATGTGTCTGGCTTCCAGTGTCATGTGCTTCCAGTAATTTTTAGCTGTACAAAACTGCTAAAAAACTTCACATAAACTTCAAACAAACATCAAACTTACAATATTATTTTAACCAAATTACTTTAAAATAATAAACACTTCTTAATTATAAACACACTGGTTTGAAGAGTAAATAGTACAGTTTTACCATTTACCACACTTTGATATGATATTCTTCTCGTTATTTCTCTATACCGGCTAATAAAACGAAAGTGTCACACATTCACAGAAAACAAGCTTACTTCTGCGTTGAAAAATAAGGTGGATAGCTGTTTAAATATATTCTGTCAGTTTGGGGTTTTGGGGGATTTCATGGTGTTGACATGGCAATGAAGTTACAAAATTGCATATAACTTTACACAGAAAGGGTAATATTATTATTATTTTTTTTTACAGTAACACATAGCTATTTACATCTTGTGGCTATACTTGAAACAGTGAGCGCTTTAACGGTTGGCCCCATTCACTTCCATTGTAAGTGTCTCAGTGTAACCTAGAAAAGGTTGGACAAGCCACAATTTATGCTGATTAAGCTTAACTTATATTGAACTCCGAATATTACTTTAATGTAATGACAAAAAAGTGCATTTCACTTACATGCTCAAATACTTTCCAAACTCCACCCACACTTATATTCAAAGCCATCAGGTTCACTGAGTCAAACACACAGAAACACACACAAGCACATACAAATGTTGCTCCCAGAGCCAAACTGTCTGCAAGAGATGCAGTGAGATGGAAAACTTTAATCGCATTAAAAGAAAAACCTTCTCCTTTCATTTGGAAATTCCTCAGTTTCCCCCTGTCTCTCCCACCCTCATCCTTCTCCCTCTATTTTCCCAGTTGTCTCTCTTTCCGGCCTTCCCCCTCTTCCTCCTCCAGCACTTACAGCCACTTCTGTCGCTCCTGAATACCCCCCCCCATCTGTTCCACCCGTGGAGGAATTACAATCTGCTCTCGTCTCTCTCCCTGTTTCGCTCCATCTCTCTTACTGTCTCTCTCTCGTTCTCTTTCTCTCTTTCTTTTCATCCTGCTCCTGTGATTCTGTTCCTCCTCTTTCAGAAAGCAGACAGATCAAAGGCTCGGCCCCTCCTCTCTCCTCCAGAAGGCTTTGTCCCCATCTCTCTGTCACTTGCTCTTTGTGGACCTCTTTCCAGTTTCATGCCACATTCAAACTCTCCTTTTGTCATCTAGGTACGAAACACATTTACACACGGACACACAAATACACACGGTCACACACAACAGGGATAAACCACCTGAGGAGTGAGAGGGACTTTCAAAGTCTTAGTGACTTGGGGGATTTTGTACCTTAGGGGTCCTGAGGAAAGTTCACAGTTTAGGCTCTTAATCCAACAAAAACAACTTCAACAAGGTTTCATGATTCAGCTAGAGCTGAAATATGAGTTTGTTGTCTTAATCTGAAGTCTTTCAGTATTACTAGTGATAATGATAAATCACATGCCTACTAAATTATAGGAACATAACTAAACTCACAAACAAAAATACACAACACACTGGATCATTATCAAGCAATGCCATCAGAGAGCCTGTCATTTTACAACTCAAATAATCACAAGAGGGCAGTGCTGCACAACGTTAAAGGGATAGTTCACAAAAAAACTTTTCATCAATTCCTCACTTTATTCCAAAACTGTGGAAAACAAAAGTAGTTCCACGCAGTTATTATAAGAAAAATGAAGAATCAATCTTCAAAACAGACACAAAAGCAACAGAGTATAATGAAACTGACTCATACAACTTATGCAACATGAATAATTCTTGATCCATAAACTTGCACTGAAGGTATATTACTGTAAACACGTTACTTGTAATGAAACCAGAACATTCCTTTAAAAAGGGTTTGTGTTGAGGCTGAATTAAGTCAAGTTTGTTTTTATTTGTCATTTGCACAGCTTACATGATTCACTGGACAAGGAATGCTTGTGACAAGGCTCAAATGGCAGCGCAAAAACAATAAAGACAATGACACATAAAACATTACACAGAAGAGCTAATTCAAATAAAGTACACTGCCCTTCAAATGTTTGGAGATAGTAAGATGTTTTATGTTTTTGAAAGAAGTATCTTATGCTCAACAAGGTTGCATTTATTTGATCAAATCTACAGTAAAACAGTAATATTCTGAAATATGACCACAGTGTAAAATAACTGTTTCTATTTAAATATATTTTAAAATGTCATTTACTCCTGTGATGGCAAAGCAGAATTTTCAGCAGCCATTACTCCAGTCTTCAGTGTCACATGATCATTCAAAAATCATTATCATTTTCAACACTGAAAACGGATATTTTCAAAAGAACAGCATTTATTTTTGTATTTGAAATAATAATACTAATAATAATTTGTAACAATATAAATTTCTTCACTATCAGTTTTGATTTATTTAATGCACTCTTGCTGAATAAAAGTATTATTTTTAAGTGTATACAGTGGGTATAAAAAAAAGAATCACCCCCTTTAAAAAATAATGTTTTGTAGCTTCGCAGCCTGAAATTAATATGGACACAGTTTTTTTATCCAGCTGTATTTACTCAGTGCAACTTATAACATCCAAGTGAAAGAAACAACACCAACATGTCAAAAAAAAAAAAGGATCACCACCTTCAAAAAATGACTTATAAACTCAGTCAATCACCTTCTCAAAAGCACACAAAGCCATTTGACTTTCAACTGTGATGAGCTGTGGTCATTTTGATCAGCCCAGCATGAAAAGAGCTTTCCTGGAGCATTTCAGTCCGTGGTAGTGCAGCTGAAGCAAACAATCATCTATGGGTGGCAAGACACTGTTAAAAGCTTTACGGGATAAAGTTGTGGACAGGCACAAGTCAGGAGATGGATACAAAAAAAAAAAAAAAAAAAAAAAAAATCAAAGGCTTTATCAATGCCTAGAAGCACTGTAAAGTATATTATTAAGAAGTGGAAGGTATCTGGTACAACACAGACCCTGCCTGGATAAGGATGTCTCTCCAAACTGGATAAAAGAGCAGGAGGAAACTGGTCAGAGAGGCAGCCAGGCCTACAGCAACCCTGAAGCAGTTGCAGGAATTTATGACAAAGAGTGGTCACTGTGTGCATGTGACAACAACATCACAAATTCTCCACAAATGTGTCTTGCATGGGAGGGTTGCAAGACAAAAGCCGCTATTCAAGAAAGTCCACATGAAGATTCTGAGGCAGATGAAACAAAAATTTCATTATTTGGCCTCAACACCAAACGATATGTCTGACGAAAATCCAATACAGCTCACCATCCAAATAACAGCATTCCTCCAGTAAATCATGGAGATGGTAAGATCCTGTTATGGGGGTGTTTCTCTGCAGCAGGGACTAGAGCACTTGTCAAGACAGAAGGAAAAATGGATGGGGCAAAATACTGTCAAATTCTTGATGAAAATCTGCTGCCTTCTTCCAGAAAGTTGTCAATGGGAAAAAGGTTTACCTTCCAACATGACAATAACCCAAAACACAGCAAAACTGAGCACACAGTGGTTGAAGGAGAAAAAGGTGAATGTCCTTGCAAGGCCTAGTCAGAGCCCAGACTTAACCCCATTGAAAATCTGTGGAATGACTTGAAGACTTCAGTCCAAAAACACTCACCATCAAATTTAACTGAACTTGAACAGTTCTGCAAAGAAGAGTGGGCAAATATTGCAACGTCGAGATGTGCAAAGTTAGTAGAGAAATATCCCAACAGACTAAAGGCTGTAATTACAGCTAAAGGTGATTTAACAAAATACTGACACAAGGGGGTGATCCTTTTTCAGTGACTTTTTTTTCAAAGTGTTGGTGTTATCTTTCACTTGGATGTTAAAAGTTGCACAGAGTAAATACAGCTGGATAAAATAAAAACTCTTTGTATTCATTTCAGCTTGCAAAGCAACAAAATGTGATTTTTTTTTTTTTGGGGGGGTGGGGGGGGGTGATTCTTTTCTATACCCACTGTATATGTATGTACAGTACAGAACAGCACAGCACTGTGACAGTATATTAAAAGTTAAAATGTAAAAAGAAAATACTATAGTTAACAGCATGATGAACAAGCAAAAAACCATAACATGATGGTTCAGGTTGAGACTCAGGTCAGAACTGAAGTTCAAGTTAAGGTTATGAAGGAGGTTTAGATGTTGAGGTTTAGATCAAGGGGAGGCTGGTTTTGTGGCTGTGGTTAGTTAGGAATGAAGCACGGGTTAAGGGCAAGGCAGAGTTTAGCCTTAAGTTTAAAGCTGGACTGAGAATAAGCTTTGTTGGTTTGAGGTTGAAGTTGGGATTCAGTCTTAAGTTAAAGGAATTTTAAAAGCGTTCAATATAAGTTAAGCTCTGTCAACTGCATTTATGACATAATGTCAGTTACCAAAGAAACATTTTTGTCCCTTTGCTTTTGAAATAAACCACACTATAACATTAAAATAACTTTAGATAACACTGAAAAATATATCCAAAAGTATTATTTCTTATATCCTACCCCTCACAGAAGCCTGCAAACGTTTAAAGTAAAACATGATTTATGAGCCCTTCAAACAGCGAGAAACAGATTTCACTATATTTATGAGTTGGCCTTCACAAGAACAGCCAAACTTGTATTCACACACAAGTCTGGTCCATCTGCTAATTAAAATGATTGACCTGGTGATCCGAGTGACATAAAATAAATGAAAAAGGTTTCAAAAGTGGTGAACTGATCACCTAGATACAAAAATACTTTTTTCCTCAACTACTGTTTTTCACTTAACTGCATTAACAGAAGTTCACATTCTAGACACAAGATTCTAGTAGCTAACCATATTTTATTAAATACATTATTTAAAGTCACACCGCTCATACATTTTCCTGGTATGACACAAACATCCACATGAAAAACATTTCATGGAAAGCAACCACAGCATCAAAATAATGGTTAATACTGAGAAAGGTGTGATGTTTGCTTTTTTTCATACCTGATATAATGATCAGGCATCTTTCTATCTACACTCATAATAGATGCCCACTGCCCACATAACAAATTAATGTAAAATACAAGAAAAAAAAATAGGTTTAAACTATCATCATTGTAACTGCCTAGCAAGTAAACAGCAAAAACACATGAGCAGTGACTGTTTGAAAAGCAGGACTAAGAATAAATTGGAGTTAGAGGTGTTTACACTGGCTCAGTGAGGTGACCGAGGTCAGTTCCAAGCCTCCACACCTGTTTCCATCTGCATATACAGAAAGAGAAGGAAATAACAAGTGAGCTATATACGTATGTATATAAAAAAATAATAATTTTCGACATATTCACATCCTGACTTCTTGAGTACAATTTCATTGTCATAACTTAAGGTGAGTCTGTGTTCTGATCATCTGTCTTCACAGTCACTTTTCATATCATCAGTGTTCAGTCTAACCGCATATCAAACACGATGACATAAAGGTCAATCTTACCGAGAGAGAGAGAGAGAGAGCGAGAGAGAGATCTGTTAAACCTACTTCCACAAAACTGGATGTCCATGTACAAACCATCAGCACACACATGCACACACACACACACACACACACACACACACACACACACACACACACACACACACACACACATCCTTAACCCCCATCCACTGTCTGGGCCGGACTCATCTGAGCCGTTACCATGGTGACGGACCTGGAGAGCAGGCATCACCTTAGATACCTCAAACAGATAATCTCAACTAAGCATATGCACAAACAACCTTGACCAGGTAAGACATCCACACACATATCACATGAACATAAAACTGATAAGAAAAAAAAACGTACTGGACTGACTATAAGCACAAGTGAATCTACAATTAGAGGTCAATTAGAGTTTCAGGTGTTTAAACAGAGAATAGACAAAGCTGAACAAAAGTCTTAATTTCACTTCCAATTTGTCACAAATGCTATAGTGTTAACAGCTTGTAAAATTCAGTGAATCATTCAAGATCATATTTTAAAGAAAAAAAAAAATACAAAAAATAATATATATATATATATATAATGAAGCCTTGATGGAGTTTAATTCAAACTATTTTCTTTAAAATATGATCTTGAATGATTATATATATATATATTAACATCAATATATTATTTAAATGATGTACCCTACCATTAAAAACTGTGGGGTTGGTAAGATTTTGTGCTCAACAACACTGCATTTAATTGATAAAAATCTAGTACAAATGTAATATTGTGAATTGTTATGATTACTATTATAGTAATATTACATATCATAATATAATAATATATATACACATTTTAATAATTATTACGAATTTAAAATTACTGTTTTACATTTTAATATATTTATAAACAATCCTGCCGAAATCATTCTAATATGCTGATTTGATGCTCAAGAAACACTTATTGTTATCCATGTTGAAAACAGCTCTGCTGCTTAATATTTTTTGTTGAATTTTATTTTTTTCTTCTTCTTCTCGGGATTATTTGATGAATAGAACAACATTACAACATTTATTTGAAATAGAAATATTTGATAACATTGTAAATGTTTTTATTTCTTTCAAACACACACACACACACACTTTCAACCCTGTCAAGAAAAAAAACTGCCTCTCATTAATTAGTCTTTTTTATGACTATACATTTCAATCTGGACATAAGACAGACAGCCTGGAATGACACCAGTCACAAAAACCAAATCCTTCTTTTATCTCATCTGTAATACCAAAAGAGACTATAGAAAAGAACAGGATTATGACAGATTATGTCTGGATGATATAATTGTGAATAATCTTGCCAGTGATCCTTTTCAGGAAATGGGATCAGTCATCAGAAAATTGCCAGAGAAATGTGAAAGACAGGAAATGGAGAGAAACCAGCAGAGATTAAGGAAAAAGGGATTTAAAGAGATTTAAAAGTAAAAAAGGTATAGTTTGACATGAGGGTCATTCATGGAACCGAAATGTTCCATTTCATTACAGGTATGATGTTGAATTAAACGAAAACAGGAAGGAAAGAAACACTCATTGAATTTTATAATAAGTATTTTCTTTCTTTCTTTTTAATTTTTGTAAATTTGTGTCACTGTGACACAGTTTTGTGCTTATGTGTGCTGGGATGGATGTATGCGTGTGTGGGTGCGTGTTTTTGAATTAGGTGTGTTTGGAGGGAGTGGTGGATTAAGGGATTACGGTGAGTCTGATCATGTGATTGTCATGGTCCGTGGTGACCCTACTTACTAACAGATTACCATGGTGAAGGTGAGGTAGACTGCTTTCCTCTCTATTTCCTCCTTCTGTCACTTCATCCATCCTTTTGTCAGGACAGCCTGTGATCTCATCCCTCATGGTTGGGCTGAATTCTCTCCCTTCTGTGGCTTCCTGTACTGAGCCAGGACACCCGAATGCACGAACCTGCACAGAAACACTCATTTCTTATTATTCCGCATTCAGAAGAGTCCTCTTCATCTTGACCTTTCCTTCCGGATTCTTTGACCTGGAGATCCAATGCAGAAGTGAGTAATGCTGAGGTGAGTAACACAACAAATCCAGCACTCCGATCCCATCTCCTTAAGCACCCGATGAGGGAAACCAAACTATCAGTCAAACAACTGTGTTTTACTCCAAATGCTATAAATGAGATGGAAATTGGCATTATAAAATCTAAGTCGATTGCCAGCCGCTTCCTCGAAAGCAGGAACTGGCCTAAAACTATCACAACCAACAACAAAAGCTTACTTTGACATAGCCAAGTTTAACCGGATGAGAAACAACAAAACTTTGAAATGTGTGAGAATGATAACATAGCTTTCAGGTCCTTCCGTTTCAATTTCAGAGAACCTATTCAGAGAAAGGCACTCATTTGACTCAGAAAGATGTCTTTGAGTTCAGCTCATTACACATATATAACTGGCTCTCCTCTGTATGTGTCACAGCTATTATCTGGCATGGCTGAGTGGCCGAAATCACTTCAGAGTGAGCACTCCAGCGTAAAACGGGTACATGTTACATTTAGCAATGTTTCTCCCACATACGGAGAGCCAAAAATCTGGCAACTCCCCCATACAGCGGTTATTGTTAAACTATAATAAATCAATAATACAGAATTAGTACAGCTTATTGATAACTGTAGCTATTGTGGTACAAACTATTGTTATCATAGTTTCCATGGAGATGGTTTCTTTTTTCCATGATGAAAAAAATGGTTAATTTACAGCAAGCAGTATTTTCAAGGGATACACGAACAGCTTGATAAACTTCTTCAACCATTAATAAATAGTAACTTCCGAATAAAGTGAAAATTAGTATGTTGTGGCAGTATTTTTTCAAAGTACATAGGTAAAGAGATCGATACATATGTTTCGTCAGTGTAAGGAGACGCAGGTGTTGCTTGGCCCTCTGGCGCTCTCTGTTGAAAAGCTTGTGAGCTGCAGACTCGTATTAATACACTTTAAAGAGCGTTTAGCGCTGAATTTGGGCAGCACTAATTAATCCTGTTAACGATTAATTATCTTAAAGTGTCTCCTCTGACGTAGCGTCGCAGCTCCGTCCTTTCTGTTGGTAAACAGGGACTTGTGATCACACTTTTCTTTCACTTTTATTATTAGTAGTATTATTATTAGTGTCAATGACTGACAATAAAAGCTGTTGAAAATTTTGCCAGGAAAAGTAAATATATCCAAATTATATATATATATATATATATATATATATATATATATATATATATATATATATATATATATATATATATATATATATATATATATATATATTTAGATATATTTACTTTTCCTGGCGAAATTTTCAACAGCTTTTATTGTATATATTTATTGTATTATATATATATAAGCCTATCTACACGTGAATTGACCTTCTGTGACAACATGCTTGTCATGAGAACGCAGTCCAACATTTTGGATTAAAATCTATACTTTCAGTTATAATTAATGAGATATACATTTTGTGATAACTAACCCTGGACCTGGGCTCTCCTAACTTTAATAATGAGGGATGGAATATTTCTGTCCACAAGTGGTCCTAAATTTTAAACTGAAGTTATTGTTGAATTGCCCCATGTTTCATTATGGACACAAACACACCAGAACAGAAATCAATAAATACCTGAGAAATACCTATAAGATGTCTCTATGTCTTTATCTCCAGACACTATTTCTCTCCAAGGAGGCTTTTGTGTGAGTTTTGGGGTGAGGGGCCCTGAAACCTCTTGCTCAGCTCCATGGCTGGAAGAAAACACACATTCATCCTCCTCTCCCTTTCTCTTCTATTCGTCCTCCTCTGTCTCTTAACTCGTCCATGTGTCTGCGGTCCTGCCCGGGCCCCTCTTCTTGCTGGCCAGCCTTTCCTGGTGTTATGGGGGGTTCCAGACAAAGACTGTTTGGGTCGGCCGAACCCAGCTGCATTTGGGATGGAGTGGGAAGGCCGTGTGGCAATGTTTTATGAGGACACGCTAGGACTTTACCCATATTTCACTGCACAGGATCGTCCTGTCAACGGTGGCCTACCACAACACACCAGCCTTGACATTCACCTCCAGAGGGTGGAGGGTGACCTGACGGCCTCATTACCCCAAGCAGGAGCACCTGGTTTAGGGGTGCTGCGCTGGCAGGAGTGGGCGCCTCAGTGGAACAGGAACAGGGGAATTAAAACAAAGTATATTATGGAATCGAGGGCACTTCTCCGGGGATTTTTTCCAGACTGGAGCACAGAGGAAGTGGAGAAATGGTCTCAGGTGATGACAATCACAACATATTATGATATTTCAGAGACTATCATACTGCATTATGTTGTATAAATCTATCTTATGATTTAATTTCTTGTCAGGTTGACTTTGAAGCAGCAGCACAGTCCATAATGATGGAAACCCTGCGGGAGGTGAAGAGACTCCGCCCACAAAGATTATGGGGCATAGCCCCATATCCTAACTGCTATAACTTTGACTCCACCCAGATAGCATTAGCCAATTACACGGGACGGTGCCCTGCGGCAGAAATGGCGCTTAATGATGAGCTGATGTGGCTGTGGAAGCGAAGCGGTGCCCTCTATCCAGCCCTCTCGCTGGAGAAGCTGCCAGAGGGAACTAAAGGGGCATGGCTTTACGCAACCAATCAGATCAGAGAGGCTTTACGGGTGGCGGCTCTTGCAGGGACAACCTTTGATCTTCCTGTGTTTCCACTGATCAAGATTGTGTACACCTCCTCTAACTCCTTTCTCTCAGAGGTAATGGACAGTAGGTTGCCATCTGTTGAGTTTAACAAAACCAATGGTTACCAAAGACATTATAAGCGGGTATATAAAGAAAATATAACATACAGTATCACTCGAGTAGCCGCGAGACATTTCAGTCTCTTTCAATAAAAAAGTCAATATAAAAGTTCATAAATGGTGAAAAGGTTCCCGTGGGGATATGGGGTGAATATCTAGAAAAATTATGTTTCAGCCAATCAAAACTGAGTACCAGACAGAACTGTTGTATAAAGTATAATATAATATGAGGGTGTACCTTATAAGGATTTTGTTGTTACTCAGTACATCTCATAATTATGCCTGTATTGTACATGTATCAGATTGATCTGGTGAACACAATTGGAGAGAGTGCTGCTATGGGAGCATCTGGAGTCATTATATGGGAAAAATCCTTAGCAGTTAAAACACAGGTAATCATTCAATCATACATGTATTGACACTACCATACAAAAGTCTGAGATCAGTAAGATTTAGATCAGTCAAGGATGCATTAAATTGATAAAAAAAAAATATAAATTCTGCAAGGATGCATTAAATTGATCAAAACAGACTATAAAAGATATAAAAGATATTTATAATGTTACAAAAGATTTCTATTTCAAATACACACTGTTCTTTTGAATTCCTGTTTGACTGACATTATTTACATCTGCATGTGTGTCTCCTACAGAAATCCTGCTCAGAGTTCAGCTCGTATGTTCGTCAGGTTCTTGGCCCATATGCTGTCAATGTGACCACTGCAGCACGTCTCTGTGGAGTGTCATTGTGTCAGGGCCGTGGCCGCTGCGTGCGTAAGAAACCTGAGGACCCCACATACCTGCATCTTCCTTCAGCCCACTTTATGCTTCTCCCAAATGGGGCAGAAGGTGTCCGGGCCACGGGAGAGCTTCCCACTGCTTACATAGACCTCTGGAAGAAGGACTTCCGGTGTCAGTGGTTCGAAGCCTTGGAGGGTGCAGCAGCAGATCAAGAATCTGGCGTGGTGCTAGAAAACCGAAGGAAAATAACATCACCGGCAATAAAAACAGTGGTTGGAATAAGCCAGAGTCAGAGTACAGTGGTTCCAGTGATTCCAATGACAGTAGTGCGTACCAAGCAGCCAGTAGACGGTGGAAATTCTGCACTTATTACACCCACAATCTTTTTCTCCTCACTGGTTCTTCATTATGTTTGACGAGTAGAGAGCTGGAGTGTGAAGGAACTTTTGTTAACCTCAGTTGGCCTTGATTTTGATCGCAAATTTTAATATAAACACCCAAAGGAATATCTCTGTTAAGAGAATAGGTTCTGTGAAAGACAATTTCAGAGATAGATTTAAATTTACAATCTAAACACAACTGAATAAACAGATCTGTTCTGCTTCACCTGCACTTGAAAATGAACTGCATAACTTATATTGGATACAGTTTTTTAAAGGGATAGTGCTATCATTGACCCTCCACTTGTTCCAAACCTGTATGAGTTTGTTCTGTTGAACACAAAAGAAGATATTTTGAAGAATGTTATAACTAAACAGTTGAAGGTAGACACTGACTTCCATAGGATGGGAAAAAAAACTACCAATATGGTCAATAGCTACCATCAACTGTTTGGTTACCAACATTCTTCAATATATTTTGCATTCAACATAACAAACTCATACAGGTTTGTT
Source organism: Cyprinus carpio (assembly GCF_018340385.1). Lineage (NCBI taxonomy): Eukaryota > Metazoa > Chordata > Actinopteri > Cypriniformes > Cyprinidae > Cyprinus > Cyprinus carpio. The sequence continues at coordinate 12,772,703 of NC_056579.1, read as the reverse complement.
ACAAGTGAAGGGTGAGTAAATGATGACCCTATCCCTTTAAACTACAAACAAAATGACCCTGAATGGTTTTTTTAAACAAAATGATCTAACTTCTATAATATTTTTTTTTTCCTGACATGTTGGTGTTATATCTTTCACTTGGATGTTAAAGGGGGACGATTCTTTTCTATACCCACTGTATATATAATGTCAAACCTGTGTAAGACTTGTGATGGGACAGTGATTGCACAATCATAAAATGTCCTGAATGCAGCCAGGCCGGGGTGTAACTGGCCTCTATCTGTCTAAACTAAAATCTAATCAAATGTTTAGTCTCCGTTTTATCTTTTACACTTAAGAAAAAAAAAGAGAGAGAAATCAGCCAAGTTTACGCTTGATCGGAGCAGTCTGTCCCAAACAAAACCATCCTCCATAATGAAAATGTAAAGCTTTTCCAAACATTCAGTGACAGATATGAATAACTAGTAAGCAAATCTGCTGTTTTTTTAAATTAACAAATACCAACTAGAGGAGGAGGATAAGAACAACTACAATGTCCAAATTAAAAATAAATAAATAAATAAATGTGTGCATCTATGCGTTTTAATGCACTTTAATTAAAACTCCACTATACTTCTGCATAGGGCTGGGCGATATGAGCAAAAATTCATATCTCTGTATTTATTGTCTAATTTGCGGTATTTTGTATTTAGATTAAACAAATAAAGTGAATGTAAGCATGTAGACAAATATATTAAGTCGCATCAAAGCAAAAGCTCATGCACATCTGACAGCAAAATGGAAATTTTCCATGGCTTTTTTAACATTTACAGATGGAGAATATACCTGTGAAATGTAAGTTATGCATCAAGGAAGTGTCGCATCAGAATCGAGTGATGGAAACGCTGAATTTCGAACAAAAATGCCTTAATTCGCAAAAAAGTTTTTACGCTCGCTTCAGGTGGTTTTTGACTTGTGCGAAAAAGGGTTAATGCGAATAATGGGACATGGCATGTCCGAGCAAAGTCTTTCTTCAAAGTATTTCTGTATAATTGGCTCCCAGAACTGTTAAACGACTGCGTTCCCAAACAGCAGCATCCACCTCCGAAAGCAATAACCGCATTCATTGTGTTTCGTCTGCTCGTTCTGAGGTGCAAGTAATTTATTATATTCAGTAGCTTCTCCTACTTTTCTTAGTGACGTATAATACCAGTTTATCAGGAAGAGACGATTTTGTTCTCTTTGTCTCGTTGGATGGAAACCGTGCTTGTTCGCAAATGTTTTGTACGATATTCCAATTTTGCGCATAAGTTAAATTCGCAACTTTGGATGGAAACCCGGCTTCTGTCAGGGCATCTGACGGGCGAGCGCGAGCCGCTTTGAACTGACACTATAAACTATAGGCTACTAGGAGAGAAATAAAATACAGAAATTATTTAAATGCAAAACAAACAAACAAAAAAAGTTTTGATTGATTGAACTCTTCATCTTTTTCTGTTGCTTGTTTTGAATACGCGTGGACAGGGGCGTCACTAGATTTTTGCATAGTTTAGAGTGACAAATTGTACCAGCGTACTTTGAGGTCAAAATGCGTAGCCGCTACACAAAATGCGTACAGGTTGGCAGGTCTGAAAACATACATATTCTTTGCGTGAACATTTGGGCGGCATTACGAAAATATTTCCACATAGTGACGTAGATATGTGGGGGCGTGTTTAAATGAGCTGTTTAAGGGGGGCGTGGGAGTCTCTACTTTTATAAAGAATATCTCTTTGGATTTGAGACTTCAGTCTTTGCAACTTTACAGATCTTCTTCATGCACCAAGAGCTTGTAACACTCCAAAGAGAAAGGAAAAATTTAAATCGCATCATATGACCCCCTTAAGGGGTGACAGAGCAAAACCTTTTATCCTGCAGTGTAAATTAATCCAGCTAAGGCCATATGAGGACACAAACACGCTCTCTCTCAGTCACTCACACACACAAACAATATGCTCCACAATTTCACCCTGATCAATAGTGCAGATCAGGATGCAGCTGTAACCGAACTCTGCAAAAGCAGAAGACACTCAAAAGAAAACAACTATGTCAAAGAGCAATGAACAAATTCACCTTAAATGTAGCGAGAAGAGGCACAAAAATCAAGTATCATTCTAGCAAATTTATTTTGTTATATCATATAACAATTTAAAATATACAGTGATGACAGATTGTTGGACAAATCAGGGTTATATTTAGCAAGACAGTGATAAAGAGAGACGATTCAAACAGGAACAAACAGAGAAAGGTAAAGATCATAAACTTTCATCCATCCTGATTTTTTTTTTTTCACATCCACCGCCAATCTTTCCTGACCTTCCTCTGATTTGTGAGGTTCTTGTGGGGAACACTTGCAGACAACAAAACAGTTAATCAAATTACAGGACATTTGTCATGACTCTCAATACCGTAATCAAGAGTCCAATATTTGTAGGCGGGCCTTTATGGCGCTTGTGTTAGGAATAGTTCTGCCATTATTTACTCACCCTCATGTCGTTCCAAACCTGTATGACTTTCTTTCCTCTGAGGAACACAAAATATGATATTCTGAAGAATGTCCTGACCACTCTTTTCCATGCAATTAAAAAAAAAAAGTGAAGTGGCCATTTATGCTGCGGCGCCTGAGGAGCAGTTGGGGGTTCGGTGCCTTGCTCAAGGGCACCTCAGTCGTGGTATTGCCGGCCCGAGACTCTAACCCACAACCTTAGGGTTAGGAGTCAAACTCTCTAACCATTAGGCCACGACTTCCCTAAAATTAATGACTGGAGATTATGAATGTACACTAAAGAGTTCAAGCTTCATTATAACAGTAGTTCATATTATGTGTTCACAACTCTTCCAAAGTAATATGATATCTTTGTGTGAGAAACAGATTGAAAAGGAAGTCGTTACTCATGATTTATGGTGATTGTATAAACATGAGCAGCAAGCAAAGTCTTCAATAAAATCTCCTTTTGCACTCCATGGAAGAAAAAGTCATACAGGTTTCAAACAACATGAGGGTGAGTAAATGATATCAGAATTTATTTTCAGGTGAACTATCCATTTAACAGTGGTCGCTGTGAAAAGAAGAACTGATCTGGGATGCATAGCATCCATCCTGCAGAAACAAAGACGTCCGGGAGGAACAAGTATACACAGAGCATGGCTTCTATACTGGCGAATATTGGTGTTAAACTACTCTATGTTTTAAATTTGAGGCCATTAGAGATGGTGCATTTAACACCAACGATGCAATCCATCAAAACATCCACCAATGGTTCCAATCACACACACACACACACTTCATAAACAGGCAACAGTAAAACCAATCAGTCGCCCTAGAGCCACCAACAACAGACAGTGCTTCCTGTGCTCACGTGGAAGTTGTTGGACGGCATGAATCACAGGGAGGAGTCAATTTTGCTGTGCGAAAGTTCTAGAGGGGAGGAGCCAAGACAAAAGGAGGTGATTAAAGATGTGGTCTCCGAGGGGAAGGGTGAGAACCAAGCTGTCAGTAAGGGGATGAGCACTTGCAGAGCATTGCTAGTAAACATTATAATTAGCAAAACGCTTCCATTGCACGGTGTGTAGCAGAATGACTGCAGGAGGTGGAGCCACTGCTTTTCTCCAAGGGATGGAGTCCTCATTCGGAGAGGGGGTGTAGTTTGTTGCCATAGTTACTTGCAGATGGTCTCTAGGGCATCAAGGGTTCGTTTGATGTCTCTGATCTGAGCAGCTAGAGCATGTATAGGTTGCATGGAGCGATCTAGCTCCTCACACCGGGCCATGAGTGTGTACATTCCCTGGAAACACATATACAAGCACACACAGATCAAAACAGAAAATAAAATCAAAAAGAAAACTCGCCTGATTCTCACCTTTGAAGTCACTCTCACCTTTATACTCATGTCTACTGACTCTCCCAAACTGTCCACAGAGTCTCTGTATGTCTGGATATAACCCACACTTAAAGCAGTCATCTGTAGAGACACAACATTTTCATTTATATTCACGATCTGTATAAATGAATATACAGAATGAGGGTTGCATACATAAAAAGTGGAGCCAAAAAGTATTTAGACAATGAAAAGCTGTAAAGGTTTTTACACACATCGGATCATCCTATAACTAAATAAATATGAATTAAATTATATATTTACTACCGTTCAAGGATTGGAGTCAGATAGATTTTTTTTTTTTTTATTCTTTCAGCACAGACACATAAAATGGATCAAAAGTGAGAGTAAAGACATTTAGAAAGGTATAAAAGTTTTATATTTCAGATAAATGCTGTTCAAATCTGAAAAAAAAATTAATCATGGTTTCAACAAACATATTTAGTAGCACTGTTGGATACTAAGAAATGTTTCTTGATCACCAAATCAGAATATTCAAATGATTTCTGAAGGATCAGTAAAAAAAGTTAGTTCTTAACAAAGGAACAGAAGCATTTATTTGGAGATTGCTTGGTATTTTGAAATGTGGCTTAAGTGTCCAAATATTTTTTTGGGTGGCTGTATATGAATCAGGTTAATACTCACATTCTGTATAGTTCCATTGAGGCTTCGCAGCATCAGTTCTACACTCTGAGCCACATCCTGTGTGTGTTTGTGCAGGTCTTCCAGCACTGACGGGTCAATGGGTGGAATATCAGCCGGCCGACGCAAAGAGCCATGACCACGTACCACAGGCCCAGAACAGTCCGCTGAAGTAGTCACATACAGATCAAATATTACTGATACATGACATAACAAATCAAAAATAATTTTTTGACACCCTCAGATACTCACAATCTGTGTCCAGACTTGGCCGCAAGCTCATTTTAATCTTCTGTTCAAGATTTTTGGCGATGAAGTGCGTGAGATCTCCATCATGGCTGACGGTTCCCTCCAATTCGAGGGCACTGGATATGGTAGCTCTGCGTCCTTCCACCTGGCCGCCTCTAGCCCCGCCTCCTCGTGCCCCGCCCCCACATGCCCCACTGATCTCATCTAGGCTCTTACTGTCCTGCATGCCACGCACGACTCGATCTCGCTCTGGTACTGACCGTACACGCACCTCTGCCATCACGTGAGCCGGGCACGGAGAATCGTCCAGGTTTGGCAGCAGAGGGGGTGGGGCCTGGTTGGGAGGAGGGGCCGGAACAAGGGGAGGGGCCTCATCAGGAGAAATGGAAGCATTTGGCTGGACTTCATCCAATGAATCAATATCGGCCCATTCTTCAGGCTCAGAGCGAGTGGAAGGGTGTTCAGTTGAGAGCAGACCAAATGGCTGTAATTTGTACAGATCAGTTCATTCAAGATAAACAGCAACAGATATTTGAGTCACACAAATTGGCCATGTTAAATTATTTTGTTAAATTGGCCATGTTAAATTAATTTAACTGAATTAAATGTATTAATTTATTGGAATTATTGTAACAAGTTTAAGATTTTATTAATTATTGTCCACTATTTATTCCATTAGTTAGTTGTTTGTTTTTTTTTCTGAAAATTTCCCCCCAAAAAATCATGTAAAGTTTCCAGAAGTTTTCTGCATCGTTGCAACCCTACTAATAATATTAAGTAAATTAATTATTACATTATAAATGAGTATTTAATTGAATGAGGACCAGCGCACATCCTTGATTTAACCCCTTACCTGTACAGAAATAAGTGTCTCCTTTTTTTGCTTGATCTCTCTCTTGTTGACATTGTTCACCTCTCCATCACTTGTCTTTCTCTCATCCTCATCCCCTATCCATTCTTCCAGTTCTTTTTTAGAGTGGCCGTGTAGTAGTTCAGTCTCACAGGAGTGCGTGTCCTTGTGTGAGCCGTCTTCAGTTAGAACATGTGCACATTGGTTGTGCTGAACCAGTGACTCTGTAGATGTGGACTCAGAGTGATCTGTGTGTGCATCTCTACATGAGTCCATGTTGTGAAGTGTGTGTCTGAGAGTCTCTGACTGAGCAGGTGAACCCTCGTGAGGCTCGAAATCAGCCCCATCCCTGAACTTTAACCCCTGGGTGGTGAATCCATGAGGACCTGACCAATCTGAAGCTTTGGGAGAGTCAGATGTGTCCACACCATTGCTTGCTTCTTGCGCATCCTGCCCGGTCACAGAAGAGCGGCTCATCCCTCCACCTGCTGCACCAAAACAATTCATCTTAATCATCATCATCTTCATCACTGTAGATGTAGAGCTAAAGGCATATGTGATGCAAGTCATAAATTCTTATTAAAATGTGTACAAATGACAGTTTATAATTTTGCATGATAGAGTTTGCATGATATTATATGGTAAATTCACCATACAAAGAGTATTTAATTTTAATAATTTTCATTTTGTTAAACATTCCATTTTATAAGTAAATCTATTTATTCCCCCAAAAGGAAGAATAAATGAAAACATGGCATTTAAAATGATCTGTAACAGCATCATGAAATGTTTCCACTCAAACTACACCACAAGAAAATTAATATAAAACAACATTGCATATCTAATCAATTTAAGACAACATTATTTTAGTATCATAAAGATTATATTATAGTTTTTAATAATATTCTGAATGAGCTTTTACCATTATATTTTAAGTTTTCCATTAATTTTCAAGTTTTGGTAATTTTGCTTCTGTCATTTTTATTTTAATTGTTTACTATTTCTATATCGTTTTAATTATTATATTTGTTTATTTAGTTTTAGTTATTTTAGTGCAGGATAAACTAAATGAAAATGAGAAACAGTTGCCTCCCCAGCTGAAATAAAATAACTGTGAGTGATTTTATATTATATTTCAGTTAACAGTACAATAAAGCCACAAAAAAAATTATGGATTTAGTTTTAGTATCAGTTAACTAAAATAACCATGATTATTAAACAAGTCATTCGTTTATTCTTTATTTATTAAAGTTGTTCGATAAAAAGCAAAGCCTAAGTTGTCATGAACGCTCGTGCTGGTTTCACTTCACACTGAGGCTTTATGAACTGACTCGATCCGTTTCCTGAGTCTGTTTTGACAGCTGTCAGTTCATTCGTTGCTAATCAGTTTATTGGGATATTTCCTTACTGACATAAGCACTAAAACCTCAAAAGATTTAACCTAGTGATGAAGTGTCTCTCTAATGACAGAGAAACTGAAATCATACGACGCTGAAATCACCAGCAACAATTATTTACGGGTCTTAAAATTCATGACGTACAAACGACGACCTCTTCACAAACATTCAGCATCACAACCAGAAAAATCAGACGCAGATCAGCCGAACAATAAATATGTTAATAAACGGATCAAGGAAGCGACAGTGGTCACCTGACGTTAGCTTTAAGATAAGCATTAGCTGTGATTCAGGCCTCTGAATTCGCAGTTATTATGCGAGATATCAGCGAAAATCCGCAGCCTTATGGCTATTTCTGTTTGATCTGGGGCTGATTTGTCATGTTTCAGATGCTTGTAATGCAATGGTGGAGTTGAGAAGTTAAATATTTACCTGCAGCTCTTCGCCCAGGATGAATGTTGCCAACTGTGTCCGCACTAAATATTCGTCGTACTTAAACACAACGTTGACGTTATAGTTCCTCATTACATACAGGGATAAATCTCATGACATAAAAGTCGTGTGTAAAATTGCATGTAAACGCATTCTGTGTTTTCATATACTCATACCTTAATTTAGTTTATCAGATGACTGCGTTATAGAATTAATAAATAATAAACCTGCGGTTAATTATTCATTTATTTGCACAAAGGGAGATGTCTAGACAGCCTGTCCAGACAGACATGTAGTACACACATTTCGCCACAAAGGGCGGTAGACGCCGCCGATTGATTCAGCTACTGGCGTGGGTCCTGTTCAGTGGGCTGTGTGTATTTTTACCCTGCTGCCATTTTATAGGCTGGAATTAAAGGAATTGTCAACCACATCAGCAAAACCTAGGTCAGCTTTGACCCTGTCACAAAACCCTGACCAAGACTAAAACCTCTAAGATCCTGTTATTATCCAAAAAACCTCCCCCTGTAATAAAGCCCTCTAAAGTAGAGCCAGAGTAATGCTGTGAGTCACTGACCTACTCTCTCGACCTCTTTAGAGGACTGTAGTCAACACGAAACCTTAACGAGTCTTTTTATATCAGTAATTTATTATATTTCTAAGTGAAACTATGTATAATAAGTGATTCTATTTTGATTAATTTTTTTGTTTGTTACATTTTGGTATAATGTTTGCTAAGTGATTATGCTAAATAAGATCAGGAAAGTCTATTAAGACGGTATATTCAATAAAGTCTTGATTTCTTGTCAGTGTTCAACCACAGCAAGGTAGATATTTTCCTTAATAGAAATTAATATATTTCTTTCACTTTCCTTGTGTTTCTCTTCCGGTCTCTCCTCTTCACTTTGCTATTTGCATCACTGATCTCACTTATTCACATATAGGCTCTCCAATATTTGGTATTCACTTCTGTGAGGGTTTTAAGGGGCAGCCGTATCCAAGGCAACCCGCCTAGTCCATTTCCTATCATCTATATAGGATGCAATATGATGTGCTCATGGAATTCAAATGCTTGTCACACAGTAAGAGAAAATTCCAGCACATGTCTGTGCATGTGAGAGTGTTTCTGTTTATATTATACAGACCAAAAACAAAAACTGTTTTACTATTATGACATATCAGTGATCATTTTCTGCATAAAACAGGACTGTTTCTTGGCTCAGATTAAAGTTCAACATATGTTAGATGTTGGGATGTTGTACTGTACAAAGCAGTATATGTGGATGTTATTAATTTTACAAAATGGAATACAATAAGTAGTGCAATGTTGAATTCTGTTTTTTTTTTCTTTCTTTTTTTCAATTTCATGACAGTCTTCCAAAACAATTTATTCAAGGTTCAAAGTCCATAAGATTTACAGTTTAAGGTAAGACATAGTCACACAATTCACAAGGTTTAAATTACACAGGATTTACCATATGTAAAACATGAACATGAAACATATATTAATTTTTATGTATTTTATGACAACAACATTTGAGTTTTGTTTGAGTCTCCTGGCGAACCAAGCTGCTCCAACATATCCACAGATCTCTGGTTCTGTCTCTGTCATGTGGTGTGGGTCTGACAGCATTTTAATTTGCTCCTCTTCTCTCTGTTTTTGTACCGTACTTTAAAGCCTTTAAATCCCTTTTGCCTAATTTATTTTTAATTTTTCCATCCTTCTGATTGGAGGCACTTCAGGGCGGGTGCCAAACTTCTTGGCAGTCATGCATCTGTCCGTGTGCAGGAGAAAATAGCTGCTGTTTCTGTCCAGTAAAATAACACACCCTTTGTGCCTCCATCGTTCCCCAGAGAAACACAGTGTTCATCATCCTACAGGATCTGTTATATTTTGGGACTTTTGCTTTCGTTGATTAATTTAAATACATTTCTCGAAACCTTAATGAGTGATTTCAGAGACAGAATTACACCCTATTCAAATATTTGTAAAAATAATACCATGTACAATTTTTACACTTAAAATGCAAGACAATATCAAAACAAACCACAAAAACACAAGGAAAATAAATACCATGAAAGATAAATTAGGAAATACATTTCAATACAGTCTTTTTAAACAAAGAACATTTTAAGATGCTCCCTAACTTTGGAAGATTTGTCTTTTGTTCGTCAGAGGATAATTTGGGGACACTCCCTTGCCCTAAAAGATTTTTCAAATATGCTTAACACAGTCCTCAAATAATCAATTATTTTTAATATTAAAGTAAACAGTTCTTCTTGATTCAGACCTAATTCAGTTCATTCTTATAGCAACAGTTCTTCACATGATACAGAGCTTTGTTCCAAAACCTAGTGAGCTGTTTTATTGCCTGCATAGGCAGCATTCTACTTGTCAATGAACTCGTTAAGAAATTAGAAACACTCTACAATTCTGGACAACAAACATTCTTGAGATGCAATCAAGTTTATAATTAGCATGTCAAAACACACATGAAATATTTGTTAAAATAATATGTTCTTAATTACACTACTGCTCAAAAGATTTTTTTCATGTTTCGAAAAAAGTCACGCTCACCATCAATTTGATCAAAAATACAGTAAAACAACTAAAATTCTCTTTTAATATATTTTTAAAATGTATTTTATTACTGGGATGGTAAAGCTGAATTTTCAGCATCCATTACTCCAGTCTTCATTTTCACATGATCCTTCAGAAATCATTCTAATGTGCTGATTTAGTGCTCAAGAAACATTTCTTATTACTATCAATGTCGAAAACAGTTGTGCTGAATAATACTTTTGTGGGAACAGTGGTACAATTTTTTGAAATATAAATCTTTCATAATATCTTTCCTGTCACTTTTGATCAATTTAATGCAATTTTGTGCACAACAAATGTATTTTAAAAAATCTTGCTGAGCCCAAACTTTTGAACTATCTATACTGATATACTTCTTTGAATGAACTGAAAGAAATATAAGTTTATCAACATTGTTCTCTTCTCATCCCCTATCTTGCATGTATATTTTTGAGCTTGTTGCTTGACAATGTTGCCGCATACAGGCAGCTCATTAGGATTTGAAACAAAGCAAAAGTCTGTTAACATGATGCCATGCATGCTTAAATGTAATGTGAATATACTGTATATTGCATGTTTTGTTGAATTCTTTTGTTTTGAGCAGCTTTGTAAACACCTGCGATTTGTTCTATGCGCTCCTTGGCAGCCTCTTTGCTGAAATCTGCATTTGGCTCCGGTTCTTCCGCCCCCTTCCTTTCTCCTTCTCTGCCCCTCCTCTGTGCCTGTGCCGGTCTGCTCTCTTTCTGTCCTGTTTGTTATGCTTGTGATTCCCTGATTCCTTGTTGCTGTGACGCTGACTGAGTTCTTTGCAGTGTCGCTCCAGTTTGCCGTGGTTGATCAATGCCATCACATCCTGGTACCATGGCTGGGCGGAGACAAATGTGGGGCTCCACACAATTAAACGAATAGTAACGGCTGTCCAGCGGAATCCATGTTCTTCTAGCTGACAGTGATAAACACCGCCGTGATTTAGCTCAGCCCGGGGAATGAGGATGCCCCTGTCAATGACAACCAGCTGCTCCCCAGGTGTGACCTGAAAAACAGAAGGTTCAAATTTAGAGACATCTCAATATTTGATAATGTTTTGAGTGTGCAGGCATGAGTGTGCATGTACCTTATGTTGCTCCAGGCTGTTCTCACCTACGTCTTTAAACCAGGTGACTGTGGCATGGTGAGATTTGGGTAGGCACTCCAGGTAGGTGCTGTTACCCACGGCAACAACTAATGTCTTCTCCTCTGCCTCCACCTGAAGACCAGCTGAATAACATTGAATAGAATAACAAAAATTAAAAGAATTTCAATTAAATTTTAAATTAATAATTTTATAGTAATATTAACAACTATAACAAATATTATTAGCATTACTACTACTACTATCATTACTATTATTATCATTACTACAGTTCTAATTAATTGCTAGCCTATGTGCACATGAACACGGCATTTCTCAAATAATAATAACATTTCATTATTTCATTTTTTAATGAATTAATTGATGGTCTATGTGCACATACACATGGCATTTCACACATAATAGTAATATATTTCTAACATATTATTATTAATAATAATATTTTTATTGCATTTTTTGATTATTTGATTATGTGCACACATGAAATTTCACACATAATAGTAATATTTTATTATTTTTGTTGATGATAATATTAATAATGAAACATTTATTTATTATTATTATTATTATTTCTAATTATTATTAATATTAGATAATTATAATTTCGATTTTTTTTTTTTTGCACATAAACATGCCATTTCACACCATAGGCACTGCGCAATGCATGTTTTTCTAAAGGCACAAATGGTAAAAGTTCATTCAACCTTTAATAAGTTTCCACCCAGATTTAATGAGCAATGAATGAAATCAACATATAAATAAACACAAAAATGACAGAGCTGTTCCAAAGCAGGATGTTCAGCAATTGTAAATGTCTGGTTGTCTGTGTGTCTCACCTCCCTGTCTGACACACTGGTTCAGCGGGTTGCCGTCATCATTAACCTGACGAATGTTTCTTCTGCAAATAGGGAGGAATGTTTCAGATCAGATTTATTTCAGATATACCAACACGTTTCAGTTTCAGTGTATTGGAAACTGCTGATGAAATGGATTCTATCAAACAAGCTGCCTATACAAGTGTGAGATGTGTGTCACCTGCGTGCAGTCAGCATGTAAGGGCTGCAAGAGTGGCCATCCCAGGTGCAGTATGGGTCTCTAGCAAGACAGCATTCAGCGCAGGCTTGGCCGTACAAATCGCAGTGGAACAGACCCAATTGAACCACACCCTCTGCTGATCCAGCAAACAGCCACTGCTGGAGACAAAACACACACACACACACACACACACACTGATATTAGGCTGTGATCCTCTTTATTGCTTTTCTTCAGTAAGCAGGAAAGCTGGGCCAGAAACACAAAGATCTAAATCACATTCTTATTTCCAGCTTCAGAATTACAGAGCTCTTTCCATCCCAGTTCTTCGGGTTTCAGTGAGTGTTTCATGGAAAGAATGTGTATAAAAAAAAAAAAAATAATTCACAGTTTCATTTTAAATATCTTCCACCCTCTCACGCTGCCATGGCGACAAGATGAGAATGTTTATAAAAGTGTGTCAGTGTATCTTACATGTATATTCATGTATGTTTGTATGTATGTGTGCTTCCACTGAAAAACATGGTACCTTTTTCTTGGACAGCGTCATGGCCGTGATTGGTGACTTGTTCTGTTGAGTGACAGGAGATGAGCAGTTAATGTTTCAAGTTCAAAAGGTTATCCCAATGAATTTAGAATGTTAAGCTATAGCAGTTTTACCTTAAAAACCTGCAGCTGTTCCAGAGTGATCTCCTGATTCTGTCCGTTAGCTTTAGGGAGGTGAATCACTTTCAGAACCAGGCCAGAATCTGAAAACACACATAAAATACACACAGTATTTAAACTAACTAAATGGACGTCACATAATTTCCCTCAGAAATTCAGCAAACCTACAGTTTACGTCAGTATTCACCACAAACACACACCTGTGCCAATGAACAGCACGTCATATTGTCCATCCACCGCCTCCACTCTGTCCACAAGGAGGCGGGTCAGTTTATAAGGCACGCCCACTCTGATGAGCAAAGGATGACCCCCAAGTGGATTTACCACTTCCTGCATTAAAGGATGTGTGCGGCTAAAGAAGATGACATCGTCAGGATATTCCCTTGTTGATTTGAACCCTCCATATGTGCTGCTGGGACACTGAATTTTGACAGGAAGTTCAGTATTATGGTCCAAAAATAATTCTTTACATGATATTAGAATAAACTTTTTATACTGTACATTATACTGCTGTAATGCCTAATTGGATTTGAACACTCACTGTGCCTGGTCTGGGATAGGGAACTTTGCCTGTATACTCCGTCCACTTGTACTGTTGACCCTCCCTATGAAGGAAATTTCCTTTAAAAGCTCTAATAATATCTTGCATTCTGTAGACGCACACAGCGGATCCATTCAAGACATTGCTGTTGAGAGAGGAAACAAACGCACAAAAAAATAGAAACATGAATTATTAATTGATTGAGGGATATAAACAGACAGCATCAACAGCAATGAATAGGAATTAATCACGATGTATCAAAACAACAGAATTAATCTTATTCAGCTCCCCTTCATGTTTTTGGCCAGACTTAAATCAAATTAAAACTGAGCTCTGGTGGCACAAATGAAAGTGGCACTTAAGTTCAAGTGTGAAGCTAGTCGGCAGCAAGGCACTGACTCCTCAGTGAAAGTTAAAATGTCATCTGATCTGAATTGAATTGAATTTGGGTCTGCCGTGAAAGCTATAGTCTTTACAAGTCTCTGAGAGATTTAACAGTGGAACAGCTTAGCAGACAGCAATAACACTGTCACTCTTTCCATACTGCTTTTTCTATATCCATACTTCATTGTGCACTCCACCCTATGCAACCCTCCCCAAAACCTTAGGCAGACACACACACATTTTCACAAACAAAGAGGAAGGCATATGCTACTTGAGATGGCTGTTGTAAAATTGGTTCAACTTCTAATGTGTTTTAAACATCTTGGGTGCATTATTAATGTCATCTTAGACCAGCTGGAAAGCATGACTCAGTAATACTGCAATTCTATCCACACCCTTAACCACATAGGCACACACAGAGTTGTCATGATGTGCACATTGCTCTTTTCCATACAATTAAAAAATGCAGGGGCCATCAAGCTTCAAAAACAACAAAACAGCATAAAAAACAAGTACCATTACAGTAGTAAACTTGACTTGACTGAAGCCTACAGTAGCTCTGTATGCAGAAATGTAAGTCATTGTGTTATTTACTGAAAATCATGATATATATTTACAATTTGCATAATCAAATTTAGTGACTCATGATTTGTTACAAGTTCATTAAGATTCAAGATTCATATTTGATTATACACTACCATTTAAGTCACCAAGCCTGCATTTATTTAATAAAAAATAAAATAAAACAGCCATATTGTAAAAGTTTTTATTTTTTTTATTTTTACAATTTACAATTAAAAATAAACACACACACACAAATTTATTCCTGTATTTCAAAGCAGAATTTATTACTCTTTACCATTACTAGAAATCATTCTAATATGCTGATTAGCTGTCATTTTTGATCCTTGCTGAATAACATTAATGAAATTAATTTCTTTCAAAAAGCTGTTTTGAAAATTTTAGATTTGAAAGTTTCTAAATTTATTATTCATATCTATCAACATATAACAGCTTGAATTTCTTGTCTTTTTGTAAATAGCTTTAGAAGACCAGGAATATAGCACATAAGACATATGGACAAATTTGATGGTGATTTTTGTCAGTTTTGGAGCTTGACAATCCTTAGCCACCATTTAGTTTTTTGTTAGTTTGTTTTGTTTTGTTTTTTTTATGAAGAAGAGCAGCACCAACATTCTACTAAACACACCGTCTTGGGTTTTCTGTAAAGAAAGTCATATGAGTATGGAATGACTTTTAAAGCTGAGTAAATGATGACAGAAATTTCCTTTTTAATGTCTTCTCTTATTTCAGCTATGACTTTAGGCTCCAATTGTCATTTATTTAAAAACTGATACCAGGTCAGTGTGTAAGACTCACCTGGTAGTGGTGAAGAGCCCATAGATAAGGGGGTTCTTTTTTTCCTTTCCACGCTGAATAAAAATATCCTCTACAGAAAAACAGAAAACAGGATTAGAATATTAAACATGCTTTGTATGCGCTTTAGTCAATGCTAATGAGAAAGATTGAGTGTATGGTCTCTGGTTTCATCTCAAGGCTGTATAAACTCATGAAAAGAATATTTCCCTGGTCACACTCTCTTTCTCATTCAAAAAAAAAAAAAAAATGTGTGTAACGCAGCATTTTTGTGGTTTTACTTCTGTTTAAACACACACACACACACACACACACCTATATCTTCACAAAGAACTTGTGCCATCGGGGGTGGGCTAGTTCATTTCTGCATTCCAGCCATGTCAGATATAATCAAATGCCTTATCAACTCAAACACACACGTTAAGATGGTGGTTCTAAACTGGTTTTGCTTCAGGACCCAAATTTTACATTGGACAATATGTGACAGCCCAAAACAACAATTTTATTTTTTTTTAACTATAAAAGTAAACAAAAATGTAACATGTAAATTACCACTAATTTCATAGGTTTAGGTCATAATTTATATATTTAGCAAGGACACATTAAACTGATCAAAACTGACAAGAAAGAATTTTACACTTTTACAAAAAAAATTCCCAACTGTTTTCAACACTGATAATAAGGAATGTTACTTGAGCACCAAAACAGCATATAAGAATGATTTCTGAAAGATCTAGTACCGTATTTTCGATCAAATAAATGCAGCTTTGGTGAGCATAGGAGACTTTCTTTAAAAACATTAAAATATCTTAGCAACCCCAATTAAAAATACAGTGGAGTTTGATCAAACACGAAGCCCTTGGCGACCACAGTGTTAAACATTCATGCTACCTCAGACACGCTTTTGACTGACTCTCACAAACTGTTAAAAACTGGGAACATAAACTAGATCAGAACTATAAAACTGTTAAAACCTTTATTACACACCACTCTGGGCTAAATCTGCACGTATAAACACAGATGCTCTGTTTCCCCCTCCTATTTTACAGACAAACCAACAGAATCCTTTAATTAAGCATCCACTCTCCCTCTTTCCTTCTGAATCCCATTACTATCCCTCATTTCTGTCCCACCCCTCCTCTCTCTCTTTCAGATTGTTTTCACTACCCCCCATTCCCTGGCTCTTCTTCTCTTTCACTTTTGCGGGGACACTATAGTTGTGTCAATTTCATCCAACAAAAGCTTTTGTTTTCTTTGAGGACAGATAGTTTTGTCTGCCCTGCACTTGTTGACACTTCTCCGTCCTGCCACTATCCGTCCTTATCCCTACTAACCTCCGACTCTCCTGCTCTCTGCTCTCCTCCCTCATCCTCATCCCGAGTTAGCCAGTAGATTATGTGCAAACAGGATGGGGGTGCTACTGTAGATGTGAAAATGCACACACACAGATACTGGCGGCCTTCAAAACATTCAGCAGACCACCAAGACAAATGGCATATGCACTGGCACACTCATTTTAAGATACATTTATCATCATGTGGTTCAAAAATGCAAAATATTCAGGGGGAACTCAAGAAAATTAGTTCAATTTGTGACAAAACTTCTAGACGGGCAATAAAATGTATATAACCATAAGAAATTAATTCCTTAATAGGTGTTAGACATTAAACTTTTTTGAGTCATAGATATGTATGTAAATATCAGACCAGACACAACACGAATTCATCTCAGCTTCAAAATCAGAGCCACAGAAACTGGCAGCATCCCCTCCACACACACAAACACACACAAACACAGACATTATCTAAACTCATTTACACCAGACCGTGACGCATTCTGGAGTACTTTCAATCTCGCATACCAAAACACACGCCAGTCAATTTTTTTTCTTTAAAGACCTAAGCTTCATCTGTTCCATATTTCACAAGAACATAATTCACATAATTCTAACTCTACTCTTCCAGCAACCTGGCAGTTCTCAACTCGTATCATCAGTTTATGGATGTTTCTTTATACAATCTATAAACTCACTATTCCTGACAAACATTCACTGATTGCGGTGTGGTCTGGCCCATCATAACTATGGCAACATGATGCAGGCAGAGATTATGGAAGATGTAGTGGTTTAGGGGCCATGGAGCACAATGTAAACAAGACAGAGAATAGAATTCTTATAGTTTACCACCATAGGACAAAAAAAAGCTAAGATGAGATGCATATTAGCATTAGAGCATGTCTACATTATGAATCATAAGAACATTTTTACAGGCACAAATAAACATGAAAACTTTAAGAAATCAAACACAAAGCTGTTTTTTCATGTTCTAAATACTTTAGTAGGCCAAAAAATAAACACATTTCACAAGTCTCTAACACTTGAACATAACTGGACATGCACTGAGTTAAACAAGTTATGTAAACTCAGCTGTTTAAAGATTGCCATGCCACTGGACAATGAATAGTTCTGTTCAGAGCCGCTTGCAGATTTGATAAAGTTGCAGTCAGATATGGAAGCCATTCTTGATATCAGGTTATTGCTGGCTGTGTTTTATATCGTATTTGGGTGGAATACTTTAGGGGACATGCTATCTTCAGTGCAGTCGTCACTGATAACTGAGACGAACATTTCAATATGTATGCGCTGTAATGTGTATATCTTACACATATAATATATGAGTATGAGACTACAGTAAAACTTTGGTCAGAATGAGGATTTAAGAATTGTTTATTCTATGCAAGGACTTTGTTTACACAGACTGATTGATAAGAAACTGGTTTTTGTCTGAATTACTGTGTGTGTGTGTGTGTGTGTGTGTGTGTGTGTATGTGTGTGTGTGTGTGTGAGTCTACTGATAAACTTTGTGCCATAAATCAGGGAAGTTTTGGCATATGACACACACACACACACACACACACACACACACACACACACACACACACACACACACACACAGATTCAACAGTATAAATAATATTCTAAAAAATGTACAAGGTTATCTCAACACCTTATTTAATTTAAGATATTTGCTTAAACTTTGAATGTGTAATCAAGTGGGAGTGAAATGTTTTTAGTGTGTGTGGCATTTATATGAAGGTGTTTTTATTACTCACGGAGTTTGTCAAAGTGTGTCTGTATGCCGTCGGGTCCTGGTACTGAGCAAACAACACGAGCTTTCTGAAAGGTGCTCCATTTATGAACCAAACTACGCTGACCACCAATATCATTCTAAAAAAGAAAGAAAGAGAGATAAACACACTGATGCAGTACCATAATATCAGTTTCCTTCTAGTTTTCTCTAACAAAACTACCATGACACCATTGTATAATATATATACACCATGGATGTTTTGCATATTTTTGGACATGTACCATGATAATAAGGTTTTTCTTTTTTTTCTTTTTTTTTGCACATGTAATCTGTTAATACCATATTTTTTCAACATGTACTGTACCATACTAATATAATGTTGTTGTTGTTGTTTTTTTGTTTTTTTTTCAGATATATACCATACTAATAGCATGGTTTTTAGACATGTTCTTTGATGTAGATGTAAATGCCCTGGCACATGGATATGGTAATCATTATTTTCTATGACATACATGAAAGTACCAAGGCATTACCATCTGATTACCATCAAGTCAAGTCACCTTTGTTTATATAGCGCTTCATACAATACAGATTGTACCAAAGCAGATTTACAGTCTTAAACAAGAAAATAGTGTTTCAGTAATACAAACAAAATTCAATTCTGCTGTTCATCGCTGATGTCATCGTCCAGCTCAGTTCAGTTCTCTTCCAATATTATCTGTGCAATCAAGTCGACAATATTGCCAAATATTAAGTGTCCCCAGCAAAGCAAGGCAAATGGTGACAGTGGCAAGGAATACAGTTTTGTACATTTATTAATAATAATTTTGCAATATAAAAATGACAGAAATCCAACCAGACAGAAATTTCAATAAACTTTATTTTATTTATGTTTGGATCTCCAAAATATATGTATACTTTTATTTCTGTTTAAATTTGTACATAACTTATTATTGTAATAAAATTTTATTTCTGTTTGGATATATATATATATATATATATAGTCCTTAGCCATCTTCAAGATATATAATATATTATACTATATATAGTAATATATAAATATGTATATATATATATATATATATATATATATATATATATATATATATATATATTAGCCATCTATTCATATATGTTATATAGTCCTTAGGCCATCTTCAAGAATCGGAAAACACATCTCTTCCATCTTTATTTGACCCTCTAACTCTAACACTCTCTATTCTAATTCTATTCTTAAAAAAAAAAAAAAAAAAAAAAGCTTTCTAATATTTTTGTATACTGTCTGTTATCTTTTCATTTATTATACAATTGACAAAATCAAAAATGACCTCTAACACTAGCTTGCTCTATTCTTTTTTCTATTCTATCTGTTTTTCCTTTTATTTATTATATTATTTAAAAAGCCCTTGCTATGTGTACTGCGTTAAGCTAACTGAGACTTGTTATAGCACTTATATACAATTTCCCCATTTTTAAATCTCTATTGATAAAATCGTCCTCAAAATTAATAAACTTAAAAATATTTATTATATATAATGCAGTTACATTGTCAAGTGCCTATAGTGAATATATATATATATATATATATATATATATATATATATAAAATTCTATTATTATTTTATATGAAAATGACAGAAATCCAGCAGAGGAACAGTCAGAGTCATATCACCCAGCACATCAGATTCACAGAGGTGGTCATACAGGCACAGGAGCCACACAAGTGCAGTTAAGGACGTAGGAACACACTATTAGATACCTTGCAGACGCGGGCGATTCTAGAATAGAGGACCTTCCCAGCAGCCCCCTCTGCCTCCTGGGCGCGCTCAGTGAAGAACACGTAAACCTTATCATCCTCCTCATTATCACTCTCTGACATCGCTGCAACATGTACAAATTCAGCACCTGGAGAGAGCGCGAGAGACAAAAATACAGTTAACTAACACATACATCTGTTACTGTGTAAACAATATGGTTGCATTTTTTGTGTTTAACTGATAGACCACAGTGCATCTTTAATTGCTGTCAACGACCTGGCATGTGTATTTTTGTAAGTGTGAGTGTAAGTGTTAGAGCTAGCTCAGGAGTGTGTGTTCTTGTACATGCACATGTATCACCTTGCAGCCATGTAGAGTCGTATTGTTCAGTGCGAATCACATGTCGCTCCCCCAGACTCCGAATAAAAGCAGTATCATGACTTAGAAAGTCAGATGAGATGCCAGCGTACAGCTCTCCATCTGAACAAACATGCACAAAGATTTAGATCAGAGTTACACTGGCATGTTCTCACACAAACTGAAAAATTACACATAAACACACAGTCTTACCTATCATGGCCGTAGCTGTTCTCTGGTGAGGGTCGTAAGGACATTTTCCCTTCCCTGACTCTGTGTCTTCATACTGCAGCATTTGTTCCTCAGCCTGAAATTCCCATTACATTATTTACAGTTCAAATTATAAATTTTTGCCTATACACAATAATGTACTGTATAAAACTTGTTTTTTTTTATTAAAAATCTCATATTATATTATATTATATTATATTTATATTATTTTAATTAAAAAAAAATCTGTTTGGACGTAATAATTTATTTTATTAGAATTATTTTTATTAATTTGTATTATTTTAATAAATTAACATTTAATTTTAATTTATGAGCAATTTATTTATTAGTAATATAATCCTCACAAAATTGTATAATCTGACATTTCCTATTCTACCACCTGAGACACGCATAGTACATAATATTATAAGTACACAAACACAACAGGAAGCGTTTATGTGAGTGAGGTGCATGCTGGGAAATGTAGTCCTTTACCCTGAGGAAGAGGTTGGTGGGGATGAAGGCACAGCGAGGGTTGAACGCTCCAGTCCCACAGGCGTAAAGATGTGTTTGGTTATACAGCTCTAACACACGCAGGAAGTTTGCACAATCCGTCTGTGACATGAAAAGGAAACTATTACAATGAGGATTGAATTGATTTTGTTTGTGATTAAACACTTCAAGAAAAGCTGTCTAAACAAGCTGTGTTTCATAAAATCATGTTTTACCTGCAGGTTTTTTCCAGCCATGATACAGTTCTGGATCCGATCAGGACTTGCAGGCCAGTATATCTGAAATACAGCACACACACACAGATGTGAATCTCATCTGGTGCACAAGTGTGCATAAAAGCACCTCTTAGTCATATTAAATGTTAATGCTTATGCTGATTTCATCATGTAGCATGCAAGGAATTACAGTTGGATGCCACCCTGGCATTACTCAGATGAAATCATTATAAATACACACTAAGTTATGTAGAAAAGCAGGGATGGGCTCACACACACACTCTTACTCACACAAACATCCACAAATACACTCACAGGGCCTAATTCATGCAACAAATGTTTGTTTGAAAACCAATACATAAATTGTGTTTTTCAATTTCAATGAGAATGGGACATGTTTTTTAGCCTGGGACAGATTTTATAAGATAAGAATCTGCTAGTAAAAGCTATCTTGTTTGATACTACAGCATGTTTTGGTAAACTAAACTATCTTTTTAAAATTCTTGTTATTTACTACACTCAACTTGCTTTCGTCTGTACAATGAAAGTGAATGGTGACTTACTAGCTCCAAAAATACCATAAAAGTACTATGACATCAGTTCTTGTGATTTATATATGATATATTCCAAGTCTTTTTATATTTTCTCAGCTTGACAGCCCATGGTCACCATTCACTTTCATTGTATGGAGAAGAGCAGCATTAACATTTTGTTAAACTTCTGCTTTTGTGTTACATATAAAAAATACAGTATATAATGACAGAATTGCACTTTTTGTATGAAGTGTCCCTTATTTAAGAATATTTAAAATATATATGTGCGCATGCATGTTTGGGCACGTGCATACCTTGCAGGGGGTTTGAGTAATATCATCCAGGTTGGTGGACAGCAGATAATCTTTCATACCAATGTAAAGACGACGACCGTCTTCATCCGGCAGCAGAGAGTTCAGATCTCCAGCGGGCACAGAGAGAGATATGAGCCTGCCGCTCCGCATCAGCTCTAAGAAAGAGAGGGAGCGATTGAGAGAATGTGAACTGATTATTTCATACATTTCTGTTATGAGTATAGACCCTTGCAGCTGAGTTTTACATATATGCAGCATTGCTGTTTTCCATAACAAATCTTTTATTTCTGACAGGCCAATAAAGAAAATGCAGTTCAGATTTACTGTTTTTATAGGAAAGGGAAAAAAACAGTGAAAGAGGGTTTCTTTCTTCCATGCAACAGATGGTGAATTTCTGTAGAATGTCCTGGTCAGTTTTTCCAATTTACTGTCAAGCTCTAAAATTACTAAAATTACCATATCATAAAATGGTCTACAACTTGTGATCTATGTCCCAAGTCTTCTGAAGTCATAAGATAGCTTTGTTTGAGGAACAGACTGAATATGAAAGAGTTATTCAATGGAAATAACTGAAAACTCAATGGCACAATGATCCAGTTACATTAGTTAAAAGCCCACTGGAGGAGAAGAGTTTCAGAGAATCAACATTTCTTTCTTACACAAAGCAATCATATGACTTGAAATATAGTGCATCATTCAGATGTACTATTTCACAACGCTCCAGAAGCAACTAGTATTGTTCAAAACATCTCCTTTGTACTCCATGGAAGACAGAAAGCCAAGCCACTGGTTTAGAATAACATGAGGGTGAGTAAATGATGATAGAATGTTTATTTTTGTGGATTAACTATTTGTTTAAATACATTTAAAGCTGTCCACCAGAGTAACACTGTATTCTGTACTTTTCCTTAACACAATGAACTCATATAAACTCATATGTGGACCAGACAGGCTCACCATTGAGCAGAATAACCTGTTCAAAAATATGAACAGTCCAGACAGACAAAGAGATAAAATAACGTGTGCGATGAATGGAATAGACAAAAATATTGAAAAAATGACATGAACAAATGAATTAAATACAGTGAGAGTGCAGCAGATAATATTATAATACACCAAAAATCCAATGCACACATATCACGTTAGTTGTTCTATAGATTTGCATGTTTATGACTCCTTTAAAATATTCTCTCACTCACCCACACACACTAAAAAATGTCAGCTGTCACGAGGAACATGCACACAATCTGTCACAGCCTGAAACCTCACACATGCATTCCTGGCTCTTTCTTAGTGGGTGTGTTTGCTGTGTAAACAAGTGTGTGTATGTGTGTCTATGAACATTTAATTACTAGTTGGTGTGTATGTGTGTGTGTGTGTGTGTGCTCAGATCACTCAGATGGATTACAGGCTGGTATTCCACCTGTCTCGAGTGTGTTTAACAGGAAGTGAGGGAGTTTTCATGACTAGGTGGTCTAGAATCTGGTAGCCCCAGACTGTAATCAGTCTGACTCATGACCTTGTTAGCCATAAACTAAATTAGACAAACAGTGAGACATTCTGATGGTCTTACACAATTAGTACAACTACTGTCATTTTTCTCTCATACACACACAAAAAAAAAAAAAAAACAAACACACTTAACACAATGAACACAAAGTGAGTCACAGACCCTTCTATCCATCATTCTATGACCAGGGTATATTTAGCCACATACAGGCCTAGTGTTGTATATTTAACCACACACAAGCTGTGAGTGCATATCTGAACATTAGATCATCACAGTCATGAGAGAGACGGATGTGGGATTACATGATTAGTGCAAATATATAGCATGTGATACAGCTTAGAAACATTATACATCTACATGAGGGCAAGCGCGCCCTATTGAAACATTGAAACGCCCAATCTTTACTACCAAAAAATATTAAAAAATTATTTTTAATAATTTACTATGAGCCCTAAACAAAATATTACATAAACAAAAAATGACATCTACCAAAAAAAAAAAAAAAAAAAAAAAAAAAAAAAAACCTTTTACTGATTTTTTTTTCAATGAACAATTATGAGGATCTCATTTGAATCAGTCTGAAACACTGTCTTGCAGAGTCATAAAAAAAAACTAAACAAAAACAAAATCGTTAATTTAAAAAAAACATAAATAAAAAAAAAAAAAAAAAAACAAAAAAAAACTTAAAAAAAGAGAGATTTGCATGTAACTAAAATAAATAAGTTGAAGTTTACAAAAATTACTAAAAACAAAACTGAAATAAATATAAATGGACATTATAACTGAATATACTGAAATATGGAATCAAATGGAACTGATTCAAACTAAATCGAAATGGGCATCAAATCGAAAGCTTGTGAATCGTAAGTGAATTGTGAAATTTGATCCAAAAATCTGTTCACAAGCACACACCTCTTATACAATAATTGTGGATGGAAGTATGTTAGGGTGTGTTGGCCACAACTTTTCCCATAGTGCTACTGGCAGACAAGAGCAAACAGTAACTTCCTGTGCAAATTGAGTTATCGGCTATTACTACTCAATCCACCAGTTGGCATGTTCATATGTGTGTGGTAGAAATGTTAACAGGTGCAACTATAAGTCTGTGACGGGGAACACAAGGCCCAGAGATCATGCATAAACACACAGACAGCTAAAATAAACTGGGTGAACACACACTGCTGTGTTCTGGAATTTCTCAACTCTCTGTCAGTCAGACCTACTAAACATGACCTACGACCTGGGCTGAATACGAGTATACATCATAATTACAACACTCAAATGCACACAGATAAACATACTTGCCAGAGCTTATACTTAATTGATTGATGCTGTTAGTTATAATCACACCCAAAAGGCCAATCAACTGCAAAGTGACCAATAAAAACAGACTAGCTGGAAAATACATTTTATAGAACTGCTTGACATATTACTGGATATATGATTTCATTTTTTTATCCAGTGGCACAAAATCTCAGTATGTGTGTGTGCGCTACTTAAGAGCTGTCATTTATCATCTCTTCGGGGAAATCAAGCCAAAATGAGCTTGATAATAATCAACCACCAGCCGTTCCCTTACACAAACACATACTTATGCTCTACCCTCTGGGAGTCTGCGTGAATGAAAGGCTAATTGGGTAATTAAGAGATCCACATAAACACAACACATGCATTCATACAGATTCACACAGATTTATTAAGATATGTATTACCCCTAAAACTTTCTAAAAACATTTCACACACAATACACACATATACACACACTCTCTCTCTATCTAGCTTCTCTCACATTCAATCCCAGACATCGCTGATATACAGAATGAATCTGTGCTGTATCTGTGCAGGGTTTTCTAGGTCAAGGAGAAACACACAACCAGTTTCAGTTTACACAATGGCACATCACACATGATAAACGCCTGTCGAACCACGACTGATTACAGATGGCATTAGGGTAATTGGGTTTAAAAGAGAGAAAGAGTTTGTGTGTGGAGCACGGAAAGACTGAATATTTGTGTGACTGTGGGTCCACAAGGATAGTAAATCTTGAAATCTTCTACATAGTGGGGAAAAAATAGCTTAATAAACATACTAAATAATGTCTGTATTAAAATATTAAATGCATAAATGTTTGAAAAAATAAAACAACAACAACAACAACAAAACACCAAGAGCTCAATAGAAAAGCATTAGAGGTCAATGGAAAGTCAGTTGTCTCACCTGAGTGTTGCAATATAAACTATGCAGACCAACAGAACATTAATTAAATTATTTATGGTAACATGGTATTGCATAGTGCATGTTTTGAATGACCTTCTTAATTATTTTAAAATTATATAGTATTACTTTATAATAATAGGAATTGTGACAATTATTAATATTATTTAAATTGTATTTACTGTAATAATAATAATGATGATAATAATAATAATGACAACAATAATACAACCTGAAATCATTTACATTGAGGGAGGAAAATATCATAATAAACATACTAAGTAATGTCTTAATTAAAACATTAAATGCAGAAAGGTTTGTTTAAGGGTCAGGAAATTGAAAATGCCAATATCTCAATAGAAAAGTCAATAGAAAGTCAGTTGCTTCACCTGAGTTTTGGAAGTGCAGTCGTGGTTGTGATGGTCTCCATGCATCTGTTAGAAGTGCTGCCAGTGAAATTAAGCAGAAGAGAGCCTGCATCCTCTTCATGGCTGTCTGACACACACACACACACTCATGCGACTCTAGCACGGAGTAAACACACACTCTCTCTGTGTGTGCTCTGTTCAGAAATATCACACACACAAATGTGTGGTTGCAGCAAAATCCTCCCTTGGTCTGTCTTCTGTGTTTATAATATTGCGTGTGTGTGCGTGTGTGTGCAGTGCAGTGTAATATAATCCTGCTCAGGTCAGTGTTGCAGCAAAATCCTCCCTTGGTCTGTCTTCTGTGTTTATAATATTGCCGACTGAATTTCTCTTCTTCTGCTCCGTTCTCTGTTTTGTTCACTCTGTTATTGTCTTTCCCTTTCCATCTCTCTGCATCTTTTAACTCTTTATTAACTCTCTCTCAGTCGTCTCTTATCATTAACTCCTTTCTTTCAAACACTCCCCTGCTAGGAAGGAGGGAACTGTCCCAATTGTGCTCACCCTTCTCTCGCTCTCTCTTTCTTTCTATCCATCTCTCCCTCCCTCCTTCTCTGTGTATATCTTTTTTTAAGGAATAAGACAGCTGCTGAATGTGACTCTCTTAGGATTCATTTGCTTAATGGCTGTTGAAATTTCATGTTGGTTTTCTCTCTTTTCATCTCTCACCCTCACCGTCTTGTTTAAGTGCACACACACACTCAACACATTCCAATTAAATCTAACAGCATCAGAATTAATGGTAGCTGAATCAGGTCACATAAACAATTATCAAAAGATCAAAAGAATAAGAAAATGAGTGCGAAAACCCTTATTGCCCCATGGCAGACTTCACAGCACTCTCTCTCTCTCTCTCTCTCTCTCTCTCTCACACACACACACACACACACACACACACACACACAAACACAAACACAGTTTCTGGGAGATCATAGTTCTTTGCTGTATGAAAATTTCACGGAGATCGAGGAAACTGTGTGGATTTAACGCCCTCTAGCGACTAAACGAGGATTATTTTTTTAACATACCCCCCTCATCACAAGAAGTAAAATTAAGACAATTATCAAATAAGGCGCCACAGTGTCACTTTAACCCTGTACAAATTAAACAGAGTGTGTTTGTATTATCATGATGGGGTTTATTTTGTGATAGTGACTGATCAACTGTACTTTGTTCCGCTTATTTCACGGCTACTTTACATAGACATGAAATACTGATTTGAGTTGAAATTGTATTATCCTATTGTATATTAAAGTGCACACAGAGCAACAACTTTACAATATTAGCTGATTTATATTATTTTGTATAGGCCTTTTCATCCGCATCCAGGAATTTTTTGCTAAAATACATAAGCTACCAATATAACCGTCAATTTTATATTCCCTCTTATCCGTGTCTCTTACCAATTTCTTGTTCTGATGTTTTCTTGCTTTTCTACCTGAGCTTCTATCCATAGTGTCGAATGATTACCATTTATTTAGCATGGAACTGTGGTATTATAGCACATGTCCAAAAGAGTATGGAATAGTTTTGTGTTTTCTTAGTGTGGGATTCAATACGGGACACAATACGGCTCGATTAAGCAGTGTCTATAATTTAAATGAGAATGCCACTAAATATACAGTACAAGCTAAAAGTGTTATTAAAAATATTTAATTCAATATCAAAAGTTACGAGCATTAGCCTAACAGTTTAATACTATAGTTCTATATCGATTATAGAATTGAAATTAGAAGTAGAATTATGATGACTGGCCACCAGGTGTCAATGTTGTATAAATCTAGTTTTTGAGATTTAAACTGTTGAATTTTTTTTTTTTTTTAATTCCCACAGTGTTATTTACAGTGTAGGTATTGTAAGTATTTAAAACAATAAATATACATGCAGACTTACATACATAGTGGGTAGAAAGGATTTTTTCGTGTCTCAGTGGAACACTGAAATGTCTAAAAGTGAAGGTGCTCTTACTGTACTATTGGATATGAGGATGTATTGCAGGCTGCTGCACTGGATGTGAGGGGTTATTCATAATGCTGAAGAGTTTGCACAGCATCTTCCTCTTGGTCACCACCTTCACTGAGTTCAGTTTAGTGCCCTGTCCAGAGCCAGAGAGACTGTCTCCCTCAGCGTTTTCTCTATCCTTTTGCCATCTTCCCATTTAATGCTTTAATACCATTTTATTATGGTATACCGTGGAACTACATAGTGCATATGTTGAATGACATAAACCTTCTTATTATTAAAATGTTATTGTATTGTGTTTATATATATATATATATATATATATATATATATATATATATATATATATATATATATATATATATATATATATATATATATATATATATAGTTAATATTTTTATTATATTAATTGTAGAATATAATAATATATCGTTTAATAATGTATTATTGTACAATAATGTATTATTCTTATTTCATTTTCAAATTTACAACCCCGAGAACGCGCCGGGCACTGCGCGCTCCCGTACTTCCAGCCCGGTTTCCATCAGCTGTCCGTTTATTCATCTCTCTCTCTGTCTGTGCTTCCCGCCCACACACGTGCTCACCTCCGCGTTCTGATTGGATGAGCAGGAAAGCGATGAGCTCATATTGGTTAAAAATAGCTTCATGCGCTGGGGCTAAAAATAGGAGCATATATAAACCCCGGCGTTCGAGCTAGGCTCGCTGCACTTACGCAGCAGTAGCGGGGAAGGCTGAAGCTCTCCGAGAGATACAGAGAGGGAGAGGGAGATTGCGAAAGGGCGGCGGCCCCTTTTCTCTCGGTCCCGTGTCACGGCGCAGTCTTTCTCAAGACAGACAGAAAATGGCAAGATGTTGAGTTTTTCAGCCAGCCCGGGTCTGGGTGTTGCCCGCTGGGGGTGGGGGCTGCATGAGCACTTCCTTCCTTCCTTCCTCAACAGTTAAATAAAAGCAGGCTGTGTTATATTGCATAATATCCGAGAATTATCCAATACACTGTCATTAATCATATTAATAAAGATGGTTTGGAGAATTTCATCGAGCTGTTCT
This sequence comes from Cyprinus carpio, assembly GCF_018340385.1. NCBI lineage: Eukaryota > Metazoa > Chordata > Actinopteri > Cypriniformes > Cyprinidae > Cyprinus > Cyprinus carpio. The sequence continues at coordinate 12,743,354 of NC_056579.1, read as the reverse complement.
GAAGCCCGGATTATCCAGTGGGTGGCAACTCAAAATAATTCCAGTTCCTCTTTACGAAGTTTTGAATTAGAAAGCTCTCTCAGCGTTAGCTGGAGTGCAGAGGCTTAGTCATCAGAGTAAAACAGAACATACTGTTCACTAACAAAATGAAAGCAGGATTTCCACTTCTGTTAAAACTCTTTCATTCCAGTCCTGTAAAGCAACTGTCTTGTCATCTATTAAGTCTTCATGACACCCTAAGGCTCATTTTCCACATATTCTATGAACAGATTATGATGTCACAATCTACATATTTTTTGGTGAGTGAATGGTTCCTGTTTTTACACTAGGAACTGACTTGAGTTCTGTATTGTGTGCATGCGTACAATAATTGGTGATAATGAAACAGCATAAATATCTACTCAACTTTTGCTGAAAAAAAGTGTCATACAATAACTTTTTGTTAGGAATGGACCAAAATGTCATCATTCACTAATAATCTATTAAAATGATGAATTCTGTGGTACAGACTTATGAACTCTATGCAGAATTGCTTCTGCAATTAGCCTCAATGATCACTGCAACGTCCGGTGGAGCAGTGTTTGGAAATTATGAGTAAACTAAACAGAAAAATGACATCAGGGATATGTCACAACACGACAGACAATGTTGATGCAATCCACCTTTGATCTAAAGGTAATTAAAGCTTCTAGATCTCATAATTAAACTGTTTTCATATAATATACTAAAATATCACATTTACTATAGTTTAACATTTACTAGAAATATAACAAATAGTTCTCCACTAGCAGTTTGCTAGGGATAATACTGATTTTAGCAGAAATGCATAGGCAGTAAGTGTGCATGGAGTCCATTGATGTCTCTGATTAACACATGCTTTTATTTCATGAAAAAAAGAGAAGTGTGAACATTCTTTAAAATGTCTACACTTTATGAATAGCAGGTTTGTAGTAAGTAAATAACAGAAGTGTATTGTTTTGGAGAACAACTTACAAAAAGGGAGGGGGAACAAAATGTTTTGTTTTTTTTCTGTTAGTATCATTTACATTCTGCTAGTTTCTGAAGGTTTACACATGCATCTGATCATTCTCTCTTTCTCACACACACACGCACAGGGTTGCTCTTTATAGAACATATTTTATTACACAAGATTACCAAGTCTAGTTTACAAATACAGTTTCCAGTCCTGAATGTGTGTACATATAAATACACACGTTCATATGTACAGGTATGTATACATATCAACCCCCTACCCACCCCATGCCCCTTTTTTGCTTTAAAAGAGCTATTATGTACTTTTGTTCTAAAACCCCAATCTTGCCCTGATCTAAAAGAAAACCTTAAAATTATTCATACATACAGAAACAATCAAGTTCAGCCCTGTTTCATGTTGCAGAAAAAAAGCCCAGCATATGAGGGATGGGCTGAAGTATTGATTGGCAGCTCACAGGATCACACCTTTCCAATCAGCCAACAGGGTCAGCATTTGGCAGATGGGCAAGCTTGAATGATACCACAAATTCAGGTAAAGCATAAAAAAAAGTCCCATTTGTCCAAGTTCTCTTAAATACTGATAAACATCTCCATGACTTAAAATATAAGACCAAAAGGGGGGAAAGAGAGACAAAACAAAGCTTTTTTTCTGGGATCTCTGTCTCAAAAGCATTTGGCGAATGTGAGGGGGGTGTACGACTGTGTAAATAGGAGTGTGCCCCTCTCACACACTCTTACTGAGGCCCAATACGGGCACAGAGTCCAATGGCGAGTATTCACAGCAAACTGCATTTGTTGTTCTTCTTTCCCCTGCGTGCCTGCAGCGCCGCTCTAGTGGCCATTTCAAACACCTCCCGAACACCATCTTTTGTTTTGGCTGAGCACTCCATATAACCAAATGCTCCAATCCGATTGGCCATGTCTCTCCCTTCCTCTGCTTTAACGGGCTCCTATTGGGCAGTCAACACAAAATATGCTGTCAGTACAAAATATTTGTGCCTTGATTTTGTCTATGCCAATAGTAAAAATGATCAAATATTGTACATGTTTCTTTATTGAAACAAGGAAAACTAACAACTAATTATCTTAAAACATCCATTAGAAGAGTGACAGTAAACATTTATTTCCTGTGCGAATACTCTGTATATGTTTACCTGCTTCATCTTGGTCAGCTCCCTGCGTGTGTGTTCATCATTCCGTAGGTCCTTTTTGTTGCCGACAAGGATGATGGGAACGTTAGGACAAAAGTGTTTCACCTCAGGTGTCCATTTTTCTGGAATATTCTCTACACAGAGGTCAAAGATCAAAGGTCAATTCTGGAGTTTTAAAACCGACTAGAAGTCAGCTTCATTAGAAAATTGGAAAATAAAGTGTAATTTGAGCATGTGCATGTAAGAAAGGTACACAAACAATAGACCAAAGAGAGCATCTTTACCTAAACTGTCAGGACTATCAATAGAGAAGCACATAAGAATGACATCAGTGTCTGGGTACGAAAGAGGACGGAGCCTATCGTAGTCCTCCTGTCCTGCGGTATCCCAAAGAGCAAGTTCCACCTATTGTACAAAGAGACACACTGAGCTCAAACACACATCAGAACATCCCAAACCATCATAATGGACTTGCACTGCAAAAAAGACAGATGGAAGTGCCATCAGTATGTTAAGCTAAATAAGGAAAGTGAATCAGGTCAATATTTTCACATTAAAGCCACTTCCAAGAGCTCCAACTGACAGGCAAATACTTATTTAGCCTATTAAACTAGGTTTTGGGGTTTACTTGAACACATAGTGCTTCAATAGCCAATATTTTGACCTTAAATGAGCCAAACTTTATTGAGAATCTGCATTTTACAAACCATTGTTTGTTTAACCAGCATAAAATGACCTCAGTGAGTGAAACATAATTACAAACAGCAGGAACAATGATATTTATGCACATTGTATTTCTCAAGTGTGTTTTGCTCACCTGTTTGCTGTCAACCTCAATGTCGGCGACATAGTTCTCAAACACCGTGGGGACATAGACTTCAGGAAACTGGTCTTTACTGAACACGATAAGCAAACATGTTTTACCGCACGCTCCATCTCCTACAATCACCAGCTTCTTGCGAATTGCTGCCATACCTACAAAAGACACATAAACATGGTTAAATACTGCAGCACTACGCTGGCAGTCATCTTTGCAGCAGCAACTGGAATAATCGCCATAGCCATAATGTTGGGATACTTCATTTTTCAATGTCACTTCCTGCAGAATAAAAACTCTAATGTGAACGATGCCATTCGTGATAGTCCTCTACCTTTATAAAGTCCTGTAAATACACACCAACCCATCCCTCAGGCCCAGTAATCAAAGCCACACAGGGTTCAGAGACTTCAGAGTCCTCAGTTGGCTCATCACAGCCAACGGTGACATCCGACAAGCCTTCAACAGAGTCATTTCAACATGACCACTGCAGAACCAACCCATCCGATCGCATCAAAATGATGCGGCACTTCATTTTCTGATCCAGAACAGCCGTTTAGATCTGGAAGTGTCTGTTAACTGGGACAGATGTCTTTGAAGTGCAAGCTGCACCCCAGTGGCCAAGATAAAGCTGGCAGCTACAGAACAGAGCCCACATTATTGATGAACAGGCCCGTGGTGATGAGAGAAGCTCATATGGACAGTAGATTAAACACTGACACACACACATAGCAGCAAAGCCTCGGAACTAAATATCAACTGTTGGTTCTGTCTTCCATTTGACCCACTATATTAAAACATACATCGATGTGGTATATTCTCACCCCTACCTAAAAGGAGACACGATGTGCATCATTATGAGATCCTGTGCGGGCTGCGGGCCTGGATAACAGGCAAGAATACTGTACACCTGAAGATGAATCTGATGTTTATCAGCACCTCCTAAACTATTATTCTCATATCCTCATGGAAGTCAAAAAGTCAAACTTCATTGGGTTGTCTGTGGGCACATGATTTTGGGACCTCCTGGTAACTGCATGATAACAGTAAGGCTAGTGAATTATTCAAAGTGTTAGTACAGATTAGTCTGGATGGCACCTGTTGACTCAATGAAACTTAATTCAAGAAACAAAAACTTGCAGTATACAAACGTCTGTAAAATCACTTGACACAAATATTTATGAAAGATTTACCCTGAAATGTCTTCTGCTTATGCTGTCATGGAAATTGTAAATAAGGCCCAATGGGAATTTCAAACCACTATATGGGATTATAGACCCATATTAATAGAAACATTACTCACTATGACTTCTAACAGTCACCGGGAAAATTTCATGCATCAAAACAAAAGACTGTTACTATATCATAGCTAACTGAAATAAAATATGCTTGGATCATTGTGTCTGACTGCATGTACTGTTGTTTACAATTAAAAAAAAAAAAAAAAAAAACATTTTACATAAGCAGCTCACCTGGACATTAACAGTGTTTAACATCAAACTAAAGCAAATCATGGTAAATGATCAGAATAAAACGATAAAGTTCTTTGTGCTACCAAATAAAACAACACCAAAGATGAAATTTATACATTTCAAATTTTCAATAATCAGATAAATCACAGGGGTCAATAAAACATACACCAATAAGATTATAATCTCAACGATTTACTAATCTTATCAACGTAAATGAATATTGAAAATCACTTAAGAACAATGACAGTTATAGGCAGATAAAATCAATAATCCTCCAGTTACGTCTAAATCTGAGATTATGCGCGTCTGAGTCGAGCTTTAGCTCTCCGCTTCAAATCAACAAAGACAAACAGCTTCACCACATATATAACTGTTACCGGTAAGATCGAATATATTCACGAACAAACACTTGGGTGTAAACTTTACCGCTTTCCCCACACAATTCAAAGGTCTCTTCTATGTCTAAATACCTGGATACATTTTTAAACGGATTTACAAATCTGGACGCCGAGGGTGAGCTGCTACTCCCGGCCGGCGGTTGCTTGCGGAAGCGGCGAATGGTCAGTCGCTGAGCGCTTACCTTTTCACGATCTCAAAAAAGTAGTTTTAAAACAACCATTCCGCGACGAATTGAGCTTATAAAGTTTATAATAGCTGTATAAACACAGAGACGTGAAGAAAAAGTAATCTTACTTGTAGTTTAGATGGCTAGCCGTTTTGTTTTATACCAGCGGTGGAGCTCCGTCGCCTCTTCTATCCGATACAATAAACCGTTGACGAGCACGCGCAGAGCGCGGGCATTCAGAAGGGGGAAGGGATTGCGTGCACGAGCTCGAGCCACGCCTGCGCGAGCACGTTGAAGAGAGTTTGTTTGGCGGTGGATGAATGAATCATTATAAGAGACGGACCACCCTAACCACCACAAGGCAGTTTTGTGTTATGTATGAAGTTAAAAACTAAACTTGTGTGTTTCGTTCATGGAACGAAAGGCGACTATTATCTAACCAACGTCCAACTTTTTCCAGCCTAAAACAACCCCAAACCCTATAAAAATACTGTTTAATACAAGATATATCACCTGAAATGTAATTAGCATTAAATATTATGTTCAAACTGAACATAGGACATCCCTCACGCTAGATGAGGAAAAACGATGGTGCGTGTTTGTTGCGCCATCTATCGGCAACTGTGCTACATTACAATACCTTCAGTCTACAAACAAACCCACCCGTTAAAGGAACTCAAAAATGAAAAATTCCATTTACTCACCATCATGTTGTTCCAAACCTGTACGACTTTCTGTGGAACACAAAAAAGATGCTAACCAGAACGACAGCCTCAGTCACCATCCACTTTTATGGCATATTTTTTGTCTAACAAGATCGTTGTGTGCTGCAGTAAGTCAAATGGCTGAATGGTTCAGGGTGAATAAATGACATATATATTGAATTGTATATATATATGCACACACACACAATGTTACTGTATTTTTTTATCAATTAAGTGCAGCCTTAGTGAGCATGAGACTTTTCAAAAACAACAATCTTACGGACTCCAATGAATGATATATACACAGAGAGATATAAACACTAACAAATAACGTGAATAACAAAGCACTCATTGAATGTTTTGAATCAATAAGGTCCTCTGGGACAGGTGTGCTCTTCATTCAGTTTTTATTACAGATGGAGAGAGCAAAAAACTGGGTTGAAACCTGAATCAGAGAATAAGACTGTGAGAGAAGCATCAAGGCTGACACCTAGGAACCACGAGAAAACATAAACAATTACTATTAAAAACGGCAAAGAAAAAAGGTTAAAAAAAATATTAGTGAAAAATTCAGGAACCCCAATCAAAAATCGTAAAATAATCAGGTTTCTCCAGAGAATAATATTCATTAAATGAAACTCAAGTCACATTGTGTAGACAATCTGTGTTTTATAAAAAAACAGGTCCATTATGCAAGCTCATAATTTAGAGTGCAACACTCTTATCAAAGCCAACACATAAACAAAGATCATTAAGCACAGATGAGGAAAAAGGGCATAACGGGACAGAATCAGATTCTGTATTGCTATTATCATTTCAAACTATTCTGAACAAAAATATCTTTGAAATGACTGTATTTAACTCTCTCCTCGCTATGCCTCCACCTATGAAATCACAATGACTAACAAGAGGAAATCCCAGGGCCACATCATTATCAATGAGAGCAGAACCTTAAATTAGAGATCACATGTTCTTTGAAAAGTCCCAAATTTGCATAAACATTCTTCGTCTTTAGCAAACCCACCCTTGATGTTCCCGACATTCTATTGATGCGGTTACATCAGTAAGAGGAAAAAATTGCATCTTCTACTCAATAAATATCAGGAATCTTGCCTTTTTCTTCCTGATACAAGGCCAAAAAAAATAAAAAAAATAAAATAAAAAATAAAAAGGCAACCCATAAACATTTGTTGAGTCTTCGATACACGTAAAAAAATGGAATCCCATCAACCATTAGAGCATTTATTCAGAAATGGTACTTCCCAAAAAACCTTACACAAGAGGCCAGTGGGAGAGATATTTTTACAAAGCAAAAGTACTGGAGCACTGCAGATGTTATGTGACAGTCTAGTCCAGGGGGTTTTGTAGAGCTGAAAAACTGAGTATGGATGTCTTTGTCATTTTGTTTGGGTAATGTATTCATTTAGTGGCAACTCCTCGTTAGTGTATGTAAAACATTACCAAGATAATGTGTGTGTGTGAGATGTCTCCAGTAGCATTTGTGATTTTAAGGGTAAAGTGAACTCTGCAGGACAAAAAGAAGGATTGTGTGTGTGTGTCTTTGTGTGTTATGAATGGGTCGAAGCATCTTCAAAACTTATGATGCTGGACTCCTTTTGTCCCGTAGGATTTTGTGTGGTGCTGGGTGCTGGTGGCAAAGTCTCTCGGCTTGAAAGGAGAGGAGTGTCCGTTCGCACCTCCTCATCTTCATCATCCTCCTCATCTTCCATGCTGGGCCAAGCCGACTGGTCTTCCACACGCTTCAGACGCTCATTCAGAGCTTTCAATGCCAGTTGCCTGTATGCACAAATATGTCAGTACCATATTGGTCACTGGTCGATATCAAAGATTTGTTTTAAATGTACTAAACCATTTACTGAATAAAGTTGAAAATAAAATATAAATATTAGATGAACAACAAACTTGTGATGAAAAATTATGATGAAGTACTAAAATAACTACAAAATTAAATAAAAACAATTGAAAGCTAAACAGATCAATTAAAAACAATAAAAATGACAACAGAAGGTGGGAAAATTACTAAAACTAAAATAATTGTAGTTTAAGTTGTAGTAATTTTGTTACTTGTACTTTTATCTTTATATTTTAAGTTTTCATTTCACTTTTAATTATTTGGAAACTGAAAACATAAAAATAAAAGCTAATTCAAAATATTAATAAACACTATAACTGCATATCAATAATATTAAAATAACACTGAGCTAAACATATTTTTAGTATTGTACACTAAAAAGTTGTGAATCCTAAATTCATTTGCAGCATTTAAAACAATTAATTTTAGTTAATAATTAGAAGAAATAGTACATAATGTTAATATCAGCCATACCGTGAAAATATATATCAGCTTATCAGTATTGCTCAGAATTAAATCAACGTACCTCCGTCTTTCTGCGTCTTGTGGGTCTGTGCCTGGTAGGCTGATGGTGATGGAGGACGGAGCCCCGACATCATATCGCTTCACCATCTTACGGCAAACTTTCATCTTCACAAGGGCAGCATGCACAAGCCCGGCTGCAAAGCCAACTGCCGGCTGGAGCGCCTCTGGGAAGAAGGAGGCGAAGGCAAAGTGGTCCGACATGTCTCCACGCCCCCTAGGGTGCCTCTGGTAGAAGCGCAGGTAAACCCACCCGGACAGAGCACCGTACCCGCATGCTGCTAGTGGAGCTGAAGTGTCCAGTAGCCCTGCTAGCCGCAGGACGGCTATTGCTAGCAAAGCTAGTGCTGGAGCGGCTTTCAAGCGTACTTGAGGAACTCGAAGCACTGTGGTATCTCCTGCAGTCTGCTTCAGCGCTACAAGAACACCCCCCAGAAAAGCGGGCGCGCCATACACCCGTACGGCAAACAGGTAGTCCAGGTCAAAGGTCGCAGCATAGGTGAGAAGATAAGACAGTGCAGATAAAAGACCGGCTGCTACGTTTACCACGGCGAAGAAGATCAGCAGCTCCAGCGCTCCCCATAATGGCTCCAAAAGCCGTCCAGCAACCATCACAGTAGCAATGTTCACCACCACCCCGACAATGTGTTGCTCCACCACCGCATGGGTCAGAAGTGTCCAAATCCAGAAGTTTGGTGGGAAAAGGAATCCAGGTGTGACGCCAAGCAGGTAAGGGGTGTTAGCCGCCCAGGAGAGCAGGTACAGCAGGATCACTGTAGCACATATGGACTTGACCACTACGCTCGTGCTCGCGAGGGCACTCAGAAAGTGCTGCCGTGCCACTGGGAGGTAACGGTTCATCCTGACGGATTCGAGTCCTCAGCTGTAAACGCTCCAGAAATGGCAAGCCTACGAAATCAGCAGCTTGTGTCAAATATGAGGGACACAACCAGGAGATGACACCCAGACATCAACATGCAAGCAGTGTGACCTCATCAACAGAGGCTCTGCAACATAAGCAACTTTGGGATGGCGTCTTAGCTGAGGATTGTGGAGAGAAAATGACAGTATTACCTCACACTGGTCTTACAGGTGATTGTAACACTTGTGGTGAGATGAGCAGATCTTAACCTCTCTCAAAAAAAATTTAAAATAAAAAAAACGGTTGGTTTAAATAATATTGTTACCTAGTAAATAATACAAATAATCTGATCTTCCAGTATGCACACAAATTACTTTTAAATATAGAGCCTTAGTCAAGGTAACTTTCTTTCTAAATAAGTAATTAACCTTACTGACAAAACATTATTTTGACTATCTACCTGCTCAGGTCTTCCTGTTTGCGAGTTGTTAACATATAATTCATCACTTACGCGTTTCTATCAGAATCACCCGAGCTACTCTAGCGGTACACGTTTATGAGCACCGTCTGCTAACACTCCATAAACCTCACCTCCTCGAACTAAATTAACACACTTTCATGTCAGTTAGACAGTTTCATGTCTTATGTAAGTCTTTTAGTCTTGGTTCAGGCACTTGCCGTTGGTTTTATGGGTAAAATACGCGAAGAAAGGCGAGCTATGAACAGCTTTCTCTCCGGTAGCATGTCCTCTCAAAGCGGCCTGGAGTCGCAGTTCAGTCCGGGGATTTCCTCTCACAACAGGCCTCCAGGTAGCAGGTTTGAAGACAGTAAGTGTTAATCCGAAACAAACGTCCCAGCTTGTCTTTTTAGTATCCTAACGTCGACATTTCTTCTGAATTAAGCTTGTATTTTGTTGTTTGATAGTGTGGCGTTTCCAGCAAACAGCCACAAAGCACAAACATCAGATTTGCAAACGTCACCGTCCAGCTTTGCGACTGGGCGTGTCGTTTACGGCATTGTTAAGCTAAGACTGCTGGGAAATGCATTTTTTCCCCAAATGAACGCTAAAAGGCAATTCGTTTCTTTATTTCACCTGACCAGTATTTATTTTTATGCTACCAGTAACGTTAGTATGTTTCTTTAATTCTAGAAATAAATTAGTGGTTGGTTGCTACAAGTTGATTAAAGTAGCCTTATTATTCTTTTGCAACCCCAATACCAAACTTTTCCATTATTTATGTGAGCTTCACGTTCATCGGTGTTGGGTGAATTATCGTTAGCGAAATTCAGTCAGTAATACAATGCGATCCAGGATTTTCGTGTGAGGTGCTGAAGGTTTCCCCGCAGGTTTCGCAACAGGTTCATGTTGCGAAATCGAAGCTGCTTGGTTTGAAAGTGACTTCTGTGTGAGCGGTGCTTCAACGCTACACTATTGACAATAAGCAATGGACCTTTTTGCCCGTGAACTTTTGCTAATGAGATCGCATTTTTATTTTTTTAAAAAATTTTTTTTTTACCAAACATTTACTAGTAACTATTATTCATCACACAATATTAGCTACTATGTTTTTTAGTTACCAGAAAATATTCAGATATTCATAGTAGTGACTTGCTTCTATGAATATAAACTGATTAAAATAGCAATGTAATTGTTTAACAATGCAATAGCAATAAAAAAAAAAAACAGGAAAAAAAAGACTGTTACTAGTCATTATTGGAGTAAATATTACGTATTTACTACTGAAATTGAAAAAGATAGTAATCAATATTGGATAACATAGCTAAAACTAAAAAAATTATAAAAATAAAAATAGATATTAGTTAGTTTTAAGCAATAACTACCTGTCAATGTCTTATCTAGTCCACTAGGTGGCAGACAAAAGTCATTTCACACTGACTAGTATGAAGCTTATTTGAGCCCAGTCTACTTGTGATGTACTCATAGACAGTAAAAGAAATGGACACAGCGACCCCATTGGAACTCAATTGAGACAAGTGAAGCCCGTTTTTAGCGATTTTTAGAACTTCCGTTTCTGACGCGCAGACTCAAACTAAGCTTGATGACGTCAGCAACCTGTCTGACAGATGTAAACCTTCAAGTAGCTGTGCGTGCAAACTGCCATCGTTAATCTTGCAGAGACGGCGAGTTTGAGCGGTGAGTTCTTTGGCCTGAGTGAGCAGGAGTAAGTATTCTGATTAATTATTTTGTATAGTATTTTAAAATGTAACGCCAGTACGCCATATCTCTTGACGTCTCCCCGATTGCCTGCGAGCTTCTCCTCCTGTCTGTACGGTAATTTCTCTACTGTGCGACAGAGAGTCGAGTGGTTATGACGCAATCGTTAGCCTATTTTTACAAAAACTGTTTCTACGGGGCCATAATGTAACATAGAAGGTAATGGAGCCCTTTATACATTGTCGTGTATCTTTAGAAATAAATAATGGACAAATGGAGTCTTTAAACGCCTCAGATGTAAAGTTATTCGCTGTCAAAGTGACGCAAAAATGAATGGGAGTCAATGGGATGCTAACGCAAGTGAAGTTCTGCTACAAGATGGCGGCACGCGGCCGACTTCAACTTCCGGTCGACTTCCTTGCCCCCTGGATGTACTGAAGTGATTAGTGATGCACCGACTGCAATTTTCTTGGTTTCGGTCCCGATTATCATTACATTTTTTGCAAGTGTGACCTGCCGATACCGATTTTTGCCGATTCCTATTTTCTCTCTAACAACTATTATTTGACAGCATATACAAACAAAAATCTATGCAAATTCCAATGCAAAAAATATTTACATAATAAAAGAAATTATTAAACAATACAATTCCCCCAATCTGGACTAAGTTACAAATGTTCACTCACTTAAACAGCTCTCAAAATAAAGTGCTCTGTGACTGGAAAGAGGCAGAAAAAACAATTAACTGAAAATAATTTGCTGTATGTAACAAAACAGACATAATTTCCCACTATGTTTTTTTAAATGGTCAATAAACGTTTTAATGTGTCATCGTTTATGTCAAATTCTTACTTTGTTTCAATTAAATCAGTTAGAACAAGAGAGTTGTTACCATTCAAATAAAATCAGTATCAACAAACTCCATCTTTCCACTGCTGAGGAAACATAAGTTGCATCTGAAATGGCGTTAGATGTATTTACACAGACTGAAGCTGAGGTGCATAAATGCATTTACACCACAACACTTTAAATGCACAAATAATTTTATAAGATTGATGTTTTACATATTTTTCAAACATACAAATAAATGTTGGGGGAAATGCAATGATACTCTTAAATATGATCAAACCACCAGTAGTTTTAATGAGTGAGTCATTCATTCAACTGATTTGTTTAAATGGCTGATTGGCTAATTCCAGTCCCAGGCCGGTCGATCGGTGCATCTCTAGAAGTGATCACAAATATCATGCATTCCATCAGAGTCAGAAAAGCTTATTCAGTATTATATACAGAGACCTCATTTGTGAAGAACACCATGTACAAAAAGGTCTTGGCTGCTCCTTCACCTGCTCTCACCTGTACAGCTGGGGTCTTGTGTACCCGCTGGGATGCTGACAGGTGTTGTTGCACATGTTGTGTCCTCACAGGTAGGTAGAGCAGACAGTGATACTTAAGCCAGCAAGGATAACATGTTCTCATCTTCTCACACACAAAACATTCCTGACGTTTACATAGATTTAGCTCTTCAACAAATTCAGTATGGTTTTAATTTCAACGGTTTATGTCCAGTCATCCATTCTGGCACCACATACACACATTTATCTATCATGGCAAAGACTTTCCATTGACTTTCCATCTTATATACTGAGCGACTGTTTTTTTCTATCCGCCAATCCTAAATCATTCATTTTTACAGTTTACTGTGTTTGTGGGGAACATCTGGTATCCAAAATGTTTTACTGTCCAAGGATCATTTGGACCCCACATTTATGAAAAACCTAAATGCATTAAATAATACTAAAATAAATAAATAAAATAAACAAAACCCTAACATAATCCTAATCCTGAAATAAGACTAAAATGAAGAACTAAAATTAATAAAACTGAAATAAAAATAAAAGTTAAATAGACATATATTTTCTAAAATATTTACTAAATTATTAAAAAATAAAAGCTTAAAAATAGAAATAAATACTATAATAGTGTATAAATAATACTTAACACAGCTGTTTTTTTTATACTACATTATAATGCTGTTACTAAATTCACTTATAACATTTAGATTTATTTGTTTATTTATTTATTTTAAAGAAATATATAATTTTAATATCATCATAACGTCATTCAACATGAGATCATTTGGATCCCACAATGTATGTAAAACCCAAACACACACTAAGCTAGTGATATTTTCTATTTCCTATATAACCCTACCTTAATTTAGATTTTTATTATGTCATTATTTAGTATGTTCATAAAACCATTTTCCTTATGGAGATCACTGGCTGCTGCCCAACCCCCAATATACACACACACTGAATACTAAGCAGGATCTTTTTACAAATTCAATATGTCACATTTCTTGGAAATGGAAGTTTGTAACCCTCTGACAGCATTCTTTAATTTTTATTGCATTATGAAGGAGCTCTTTCTCCTGTCTCGTTTGCCTCCAGTGCCACAATTACCCAGCACATCTAAGCATGACGAATCAACACCTGGTGAAAACACTTGGTTAGGAGACACAAATGTGTGTGGTGCATTTCAGTGTGAGAGAAAGAAGCAAGGAGAAAAGAGATAGAAAGAGAATGTGGAGACCAGTAAGATCAAGGCCACTAAAAATTGCTGTCTGTCCGAGACTTTGAATATACACTCGCATACAAATGCAAACACATGTGAAAACACACTCACACTATCTGTCCTCTCCAATTCTGTCAGTCCCAGATCACATAGCATCTTTTCATCTTTCATTCAGCATTCATCGCACTACTCATCTGTTGTCCTCTTGTTATCACTCTCATTAGCTGCTGTCAATCTGCTGCTTTTTGCTCCATCCTCTTTAACCATTTCTGTCAAAAACAGTAGAAACAATTTCCAAAACCATCTTTGGGCTCCACAGAATTTTTTTTATAACATTTTGAGTAAACTAGCCCTTTAATGTCTTTTTATATATAGTATAAAATAAAATCTGCATCACTGATATCATGTGATCATGTGATATGCACTAGAAGTGAACAGAACAGTGCTGTGGGCTTGTGTCATTGGCGTTTTCTTTTCTTTTCTTGTTTTTTATCTTTTGATGCCATCGACCAGACAAGACCAGGCATTCCCAATTAAAGCAGTTTTATAGCAGCTCAGTATGTGTCTGTCTGCTACAAGATCACTAAAATTAACCTGGCTTTCCACTGTCTCTGAAGGTCATGTCTCCCATCTGGACTTTTATGTTTTGTTTGCATTTTGCCCTGTTCTGTTCCAATGACAGTAAAGAAATGAAAGCGAGATCAGGGATAACAAACCCCCTGATTTCATTTTAGAATTCACTGATTTCTTGCAAAACATCCAAAGCATTACTCAACAATGCACGTCATCAGAAAGAAAAAAAAGCAGCAGTTGAAAGTACTTCCAACCTCCTGCGTTTGTTCTTTTGAGACAGTCGTGGTGATAACACCAGGCAATCAAGACCAGCACTCTGTAAAAACCACATCAGCCATAGTTTCTCCTTTCAATTCAACAGAGGAACTCTTGTCAATAAAAACCATCTTGACACTTTTAGAAAACATAAAATGCAACTGAAGTTCTGTCAGAGTATCTGGTCAAAAGATTATCAAAACATTTTGAGTTTTTAGAACATTGCAAGTGCTCCTAATCTTTCCTGAATTGTGAATTATGGGAAACAATTAAATTAATGTATGAAACAGAAATTTTAACATGAAAAGAAAACAGCACTAACGCACTATAATTTAATGTATTTTATCATATACTATATATGTTAAACCTTTTATATTTAGCCTACATGGAAAACATCACAAACTAAAAGGTAGGAGCTCCATCTTCTGGCTCATTTTGGAAGCAGTTCCTGATGGATTCTCATTCCAAACTGTTAATGCAGTTGTGGTTCCAGAATTCTATTCAATTATGTCAATTTTTTAACACTGGATCAAGTTCAAACCAGTACTGGATCACTGAATGTCTGCTATTTTAAAACCTGTAGATATAATGATCTCTTGGATGCGTCCAGAACAGGTCTCAGATGAAATTAATACAAACCCGATTCCAAAAAAGTTGGGACACTGTACAAATTGTGAATAAAAACAGAATGCAATGATGTGGAAGTTTCAAATTTCAATATTTTATTCAGAATACAACATAGATGACATCAAATGTTTAAACTGAGAAAATGTATCATCTGGATACATCATCATAAGGGAAAAATAAGTTGATTTTAAATTTCATGGCATCAACACATCTCAAAAAAGTTGGGACAAGGCCATGTTTACCACTGTGTGGCATCCCCTCTTCTTTTTATAACAGTCTGCAAACATCTGGGGACTGAGGAGACAAGTTGCTCAAGTTTAGGAATAATACAGGCTTCTAGTTGCTCAACTGTCTTAGCTCTTCTTTGTCGCATCTTCCTCTTTATGATGCACAAATGTTTTCTATGGTTGAAAGATCTGGACTGCAGCCTGGCCATTTCAGTACCCGGATCCTTCTTCTATCAAGCCATGATGTTGTAATTGATGCAGTATGTGGTCTGGCATTGTCATGTTGGAAAATGCAAGGTCTTCCCTAAAAGAGATGACGTCTGGATGGGAGCATATGTTGTTCTAGAACTTGGATATACCTTTCAGCATTGATGGTGCCTTTCCAGATGTGTAAGCTGCCCATGCCACACGCACATGCAACCCCATACCATCAGAGATGCAGGCTTCTGAACTGAGCGTTGATAACGACTTGGGTTGTCCTTGTCCTCTTTAGTCCAGATGACGTGGCGTCACAGTTTTCCAAAAAGAACTTCAAATTTTGATTCGTCTGAGAAAACGCCTGTTTTCAACTTTGCCACAGTCCATTTTAAATGAGCCTTGGCCCAGAGAAAACGCCTGTGCTTCTGGATCATGTTTAGATATGGCTTCTTTTTTGACCTGTAGAGTTTTAGCTGGCAACGGCGAATGGCACGGTGGATTGTGTTCACCGACAATGTTTTCTGGAAGTATTCCTGAGCCCATGTTGTGATTTCCATTACAGTATATTCCTGTATGTGATGCAGTGCCGTCTAAGGGCCCGAAGATCACGGGCATCCAGTATGGTTTTCCGGCCTTGACCCTTACACACAGAGATTGTTCCAGATTCTCTGAATCTTTGGATGATATTATGCACTGTAGATGATGATAACTTCAAACTCTTTGCAATTTTTCTCTGAGAAACTCCTTTCTGATATTGCTCCAATATTTTTCGCCGCAGCATTTGGGGAATTGGTGATCCTTTGCCCATCTTGACTTTTGAGAGTCACTGCCACACTGAGAGGCTCTTTTTATACCCAATCATGTTGCCAATTGACCTAATAAGTTGCAAATTGGTCCTCCAGCTGTTCATTATATGTACATTTAACTTTTCCGGCCTCTTATTGCTACCTGTCCCAACTTTTTTGGAATGTGTAGCTCTCATGAAATCCAAAATGAGCCAATATTTGGCATGACATTTCAAAATGTCTCACTTTCAACATTTGATATGTTATCAATATTCTATTGTGAAAAAAATATAAGTTTATGAGATTTTTAAATTATTCCATTCCTTTTTTACTCACAATTTGTACAGTGTCCCAACTTTTTTGGAATCGGGTTTGTAGATGAGGTGGATCACAACAGAGTTGGGATATATGGGCAACATTTTTTTTTCTTTGTAAACAACATCCATCTTGCCTTTGCGGCATAATGGCTGTGCTGACCAGCTGGCCAAACAAGTATCCAAAAAGCATTTTTCATTGATTGATTTAGACTACTTATTTCTGGTTTTCAATTGAGGAGATTGCTGTTCTGTTCTTCCTGAGCAGATGATACACCATACTGTAACAGAAACTCTACATCAATTTACCTCTAAATGTTCCTCCAACAGTTGCAGTGGAACACAACACAAAATTGTACATCAGGCAGATATGCATGTACATCAAAAACTAACAATGAATCATCTCCATCTGTGCGTGACATAAGTGAGAGCATTGCTGTATTGATAGCTGCTACACAAGGTGGTGGAAATTAGTGAAAACAAATCATGCTGTTTCCTTTCTTCTGAAAACAAAAGACAATTTTCGGGATGGCTTAACAATCTAGCCTCAGAATTGCATCTAATACAGGCCAAAGTATGGTATGTCAGTAAAATATATATATAATATAATTCAATATAATTTATTATAATAAATTATGTATATATTAGATGGTTTATTTTTAGTTTTATAATTTTGCTTTATAAAATATATACTTTTTTATTTTTGCTTTAGCAATTTTGTGTCAGATGTAATTGGTGCTGATGAACAGGGAAAACACTGGCTAACATTCACAAACTGAAAGTTAAAAGAACCCCCCCCCCCATATATATATACAGTATATATATACTTACAGTACATAAATACTTTCATATACATATAGGAAAGCACAAACAGGGAGAATATACAGAAACAAGCCTCAACAAACAACATCTTAACACCAACAATAGAAAAAACATGTTTATCCCTATGGACGTATATATGTTTAATTTTCAATATACTGAAGTCTATATGTCTGCATGGGATCATGTGTGTCTTTCAAATGCATAAAATTTGCTCGATCGTCCTGAAGCTTGCCATATCATCTCATCATCAGCCCTCCCTCCCTCAATCCATCTGCCCATCTTTTCTTTTCCCTGTTATTCTCGGCTTCATGCAGTCATTCTGGTTACCCTACAGTTACAGTAGGCTACCCTGTTTTCACCCTGAACCCTGGGAGGGGGTAATGTCCTTGTCTTTGCTTGTTAGATCTGTGGAAGTCAAAGGAGATAATTCTGGTTGTTTAGACCTTCAGATATTTGAGCAATAAATAAATAAAATAAAAAAAATAAAAAAACCTTCATTGTAGCTCTTTGATAGTGTTTTGATGAAATTAGTGATTCAGCTGAAACTAGTGATAGGAATTGGATTTTATAAGATTTTATATTGTATCAATGAATACAGATATGTTTTGATAGTGTTCCTTTAGATATCCTTGGCTCATTTCAGGCCTAATCCTGAAAGTTTTGCTCATCTATGCATGTTTATGAAGGATTATGAAGTTATGATATAATATACATCATTTGCCAGTCCAAAATCTCCCTTTCTAAAGCAACTGATCGTAGGTGGCTGTTTCTTGCTGTAATCTCCACCGCAGTTCAGATTCTATTAAAAATGCATGGGATGCACTGAGATGGATTGCTTTGAAGCATGTCTTGGATGTCGGATCAAAAGAACCCCGGAACACTTTTTGGATTGTCTTGATGAACAATTTTTTTTTTCTTCTTTTTCTGGAAACTAATTGCATCGCTGATGCATTTCTTTTCAGTCAAAGAACTGAAAAGAAAAGTGTAAAAATCCAACTTTAGACTCTGGTTTCTTGTTGTTTAGCAGCAGGTTGATGCAAAAGATTTCTGGAAAGCTATGCCTGCTTCTTGTTGCCAGAAGAAAATGCTATCATTGACCTTTGCAAGAGAAAGAAGAGACAATTATAGATTGATTGGATCAAATAAAATTATCATACACACCAATCTCACTTTAATAGTATGAAACTTGTAAAAATAAAAATACAATTTCCAAGCTGTCAGACAAACACCACAGTCTTAAGATTTGTGTAAGAATAAGGTCTGTATGTGTAAGGAAAATTTGTCTGTTTCAGTGAAGTAAAAAATGAAAATAAAAAACGGGAGCAAGACAAAGAGAGAAAGTGTCTAGCCATAAAATGGAAGTGGGGAGGAGGGTCAGAAACAAGGGGACCGGGATAATACACAATAGAGCAGAGAGAGAGAGAGAGAGAGAGAAGGAGAGGGATGGAGAGAAAAAGCGACAGGACCAGTAGCAGAGAGCGTGTGCTTTCTAAGCAACATCAGACGTCAGTACTGTGGCTTTCTGACTCTGAGTCTGTTCGGATTATGTCAGTCCTTCACATCAAGAATCAGTTGTAGAGTTGCTCACTCTCAAAGCGGACTGACCACCATTCACCTACTCATCCTCCAGCACCGAGCAACAGAGCTCAAGCTCTCTGAATTTGGGGATATACATCTTTCAGTGTCTCTCTGTCATTCTGTTTGTGCATGTGAGTTTTGCCATATACTTTGGATTCTGCCTGGACTCCATGTGAGTAGTCAAGCCCGTGTGTACCCCTGGAAGGTAAGTTCTGTTTGGGGTTTGGGAAATATAGGATCGTCTAAAATAGGCATCACCGAGCTGGGTACATCACTAGCATCCAAAAAAAGTTATGTTCATCTTTTTAGCTCAAAAAAGGGATTGGAAATATCAGGAGAGGTTAAGTGAAGAGAGGTCAGGAGGATTAACAGTTATTAAGAAAAGTTGTCAATTGTAACAGTCTGGTTTTGAGTTAATAAATGACATGGCAGCAGGAGATGTGCATCTTTACAGAAATGGAATCTAGAAGTGTTTTTAGGGTTTAAAAGCAGTCAGCAGGTTAATTCAAAATGAGCTGTCTGCTTTAATACATCAAGGACTCTAGACAGAGAGAAAGAAAATGTATACGGTGAAAATGACAATACAAAAAGGGTTGAAATAAAAATCCTGCTCTGTTTTTAGTCTAGAGGTTTTCCTAGGTCAAATAGATCCAAACCAAAATGTCTGTTGTCTGAACAAAAACAGATCAGGGAGAAAATGAGGAAGACAATTCACATTTTGAGGCTTATTTAAAACATTTTATTCTCACTCTTAAAAATGACTTTAAAACAATTCTTCATTGGCATCTATAGCTCCATGAAGAACCTTTAACATCCACAGAATCAATCAGTGCACAAAAGGTTCTTTACTGAAACACAACACTGAATGTTTTAAAAAATAACAACTACTGCATTATGATTATATTAGCCACAAAGAATTAGCAGATTACAACCAAATAAAAATGTAGTTTATAATATTGTATAAAGTAGTTGTATAAATTGTCTATAAATTGTACAAAGTAGTAATTGTGCCACGTATAGGGTGATGCTATAAAAGACACCCGCTAAAAGACAAAAAGAAGACAAAAATGCAATTGTTCATAGAGCCCAAATCAACAAGTTTACCAGCCTGGTCAGTTAGACTGTCTCACTGACCATGCACAGTATGAATGAACACACAACTGACCAGTCAATCTGTTCAACCAGAACTAAATAACTGGCTGATTAATACTGGCAATTTGCCTGCTAAATTTAAAGGTCTAAATTCAGCCAAATGTTAATTGATTGAAGTGTTGAACACTTAACAGATCTGTCAGAAAGAGCGACGAGTATGTCAAGAAGAGACTGACAGAGAGGAGGAAATAGAAAAATGAATCGCAACCACCTCATCAGATCGAGGTGTCATTTTTTCAACTATTCCAGGAAAAACATGAATTAGAATATGAATCATCTCAGAGGGACTTTTAGTCACAACTTCTTTAAGAAGTTTGTAACTCAGACCTATTCAAAGCCTGACTTGAACAATTATTTTTTTTTTACTAAGGACATGGACATTCTGGTAAATATCTCCTTTTGTGTTCCACACAAGAAAAAAAGTCAAAAGTTCACAATCTAAAACCAATGCATCTGAGAACAGAAATGTGTTCTGTTTGGAACTGTATCTGACACGTTCTGTTTCTTCCCCACAGATGGGCAATGTGTCAGAAACAGCCTTGTTCGTATCCACAATCTCCAGACAGCACGACATCCTCATGGGATCACTTTATTCATTGTTCTGTGAGTCCATAATATTCTGATCTTCAACATCTTCAAATGTGGTTTCATCAGAGCAGGACAAAACTCAACCTGCCATTAACCTCCTTCTGCTTCTTACCCTGCCTGTTTCCACCTTGGCCAAATGGTCCTGAAGATGATCAAATATTCTAAAATCTATTTTCTTGAAATGGCCACATATAGAGTTACTTTGGGAAAGAGAATGGGGTGGCCTACTATGCCTTTAAATGTAAGTGAGAACTACTCTGATAAAGTAAAGTTTTTTTTTTTTTTTTTGAGACCACTTGGCATGGATATTTGCGATAGTTCTGGTCAGCTTGATATTAATGTTTCTTTAGAACTTTAATTATACCCCTGATGCTGCTGACAAATTGCTTGCATTATTGAAGCTCATGGGTTGATCCAACTTCAGTCTGTTAAAAGAAATAAGGATCATTGTTATTCTAGACTACTTGAGACACCATACCTAGCAGGGTTTGCTTAGCATTTCTAAGCTCTAGGATCAAATGGTGTCTTCATGTGACAGGTTTGTCGGCAATGGAATGGAGATGTCACACTGTCAGGGGCACATTTTCAATACAGCTTTACAAATTTCAATAGCTACTTTGATGAAAAGATGAATAGGTTGATGGATAGATCTCTTTTTCTCACCCAGGTGTCTTGTCACTCCTGGGAAATGGCATGCTGTTGTTTGTAGCCTACCGTAAGAGGTCATCTCTGAAGCCAGCAGAGTTTTTCGTCGTGAACCTGTCTGTGAGTGATTTAGGGATGACCCTGTTCCTGTTTCCTCTGGCCATTCCTTCTGCTCTTGCACACAGGTGAGATCCTGCTTCACAGTTTTACTCTAATAGAGACAAAAAAGTTATATATGCATGCTCTGCCCCTCTTTCACATTGTAGCGTTCAGTCTGATTGATTTTAGTGTTTCGGTTTTTATACAAGGTTCAAAAATAAATTCAAATGCACTGTTAAAATATACGATTCACTGACTTGTTTGAACACATGGGACTTTCAAAATGGAAATATAGTTAAATGCCGCTATTTAACACTTACTGTATGAACATGTTTTATAATTTTGTGTTTTCTATGTTTATTAGTTACATCTTAAAGTTCAATCTTATGTTTGATGTATAGTTCAAGCCTTTACTGTTTGATGTATTTTTCAGTAAAGTATCATGGTTTTAAAGTAAAAACAAAGAATAGGAGTATTTCAGCAAAAACAGTAAAATGATCTCTCTCTCTTTTCTCTGTAGGTGGTTGTTTGGGGAGGTAGCATGTCTGTGCTATGCTGTGTGCGGGGTTTTATTTGGCTTATGCAGCCTAACAAACCTGACTGCTTTGTCGTCAGTATGCTGCCTTAAAGTCTGTGTCCCAAATTATGGTATAATGATCTTTTGTCTCCCTTTAACTAAACTATTCTTTTATAAACCATTATGAAGTGATATTGTGCTTTTCTAAGCAATATTCTAATTATAAACATGGAATAATGATTAGGTGAGTCTCTGTCTTTTGGAAAAATGCCACCTGTTAAATAACACGAAGAAGCATTGTGATTTTGTTACTCATACTTTTGTTTTTGTGAAGCAAAACAGTAAAACAGATGCCAGTGAAACAGATGTATTTATCTTTAATTATATGTATTTAATTTGACTGCACTTTAAACAATGTTGCATCTCTGAATAAAGTTATTGGCCCACTCCTGAGTGGCCCACTCTATTTCATTTACTTGTCAAAGGCAAGTTTTACTCAGATTAGGTGTTTGGTCATTTTGGTTCCTGCATCTGAATCCTGGATAGGCCTGGTCATAGTAAATCACAATTTCTAGGCCTCTTCTAGATTAAAATATGAACAGTTAACATGACCAGTTAACATGTCCAAAATGATACTGTTCTCCTGAATGTCATTTTTTATTATTATTAGAATTTTTTTTTACTTCTTATCAAGTCTAATCTCAAACAGCGGAATCAGGTCTGAGTGTTTTGGACTGTTATTGCCGTGTTCTGTCTGAAAATTCTTAAAACTGTCACAATCGGTTCACTGTGAATTAAAAAGGCCATCTGGCTTAAATACACAAGAATAGGAGGTTAAAACAAATGGAAAGAGACACAAAAATGAAGAAAGATACAAAAAGATAAGAGAGGACAAGTGGAACAAAACATGTAGGGAAAATTAGATATAATATAGGAGAGACAGAGAAATGAAACAAATTAACCAAAAAAAAGAAGAAGAAGAAGAGCATATAATGAGTGTACATTTAGGGCTTGCTGGAGCTTGAAACAGCAGGTAATTTCTTCCTTCTGTCTCTGTGGGATATGAAATTAAAATAATTCCAACACTGACCTGTGTCAGGAGAATCATAGAGCTGGACCAATTAGTCACTTTGATCAGTCACACCATTTTTCATCAAAATATTTATTCATGCAGTCCTCGTTTACACAGGTAACAAATTTTCATCGAGCCACGCTTGTGTGATGGTGGTTGGAGTGTGGTGTTACGTGTCTGTCTTTGCTGTGGGACCTTTGGCCCACTGGGGGAGTTTTGGGCCAGAACCGTACGGAACCGCTTGCTGCATAAACTGGTATGACCACAAATATTTTAGCATTAATATGTTAAATGTACGCAAACAGATTCTGCATTCATGCTTTTTCATCATTGTATGTTCCAAGTACACTCCATCTCATGATCCCCTTGCCATGTCTTACATCATCAGTCTCTTTATTTTTTGTTATGTTCTTCCCTGTACCATCATCATCCTCTCTTACACCTTCATCCTGCTCACAGTGAGGGGGTCTCGCCAAGCCATTCAACAGCATGTCTCACCACAAACCAAAGTGGCCAATGCACACACACTTATTGTCAAGGTAAGTAAGCTTTATGGGTTCATTGTAGGGTTTACAAAAGCACACACTGACCCCACACTTTCACAATAAAGCTGTTCGTTTTAATACAAATCAACCCCTGGGAGATAAAAGTGTACAAAAGCACATGTGGCGTCCACACTTTCACACTGTGCAAATATAACATTTTATTGCCCTGTGGAGCAGACAGCACGAACGTGATACTGTTGCTGAGTATGTGCTTAATGTCCCTCAAAAGGTAATGCTGATTACCCGTCCTCTGTCCTCTGAACATGGGCTGACTGTACCTATGACTGTCCCAGCCTTATTTTTCAAAACTGTGTCATGAAGCCCTGGTATACTGTATCCATGTGTAACTTTGCTGTTGGCAGTGAGTGCTGCACTGTTGAATAATGCTGCTGCTGAATGTTGATTATTAAGGCACACAAATGTCCCCTTAGAACATATGTGTACATTGCATACATTTACACACATTTGGTGAACTGGGTCATCGACAGACACATAAAATAAGCAGTAATGCTGATACTAAAAGAATATCAGCTTCTGTTCATATTGCATAGAACACTACAGTTCAGTTCGGAATTTTTCTTCAGGATTCTGGAAAACAAGACAAAAATACTGATTAAGAAAATCATTTTTAGCAGTGTTTACTGTCACTTTTGATCAAATGAATGCATTCTTTCTTAAATGTGTGTGGAAGATAGAATATGGGTTACAGAGGTCAAAATATGATCTAAAATGTTTTAAAAACAAATCATTTTATCTAATTGCATGTCGACTAAGTGTATGTGGCGTGTTTTCTTTCTAGCTCTCAGTGGCTGTGTGTATCGGCTTCCTTATGGCTTGGAGCCCGTATGCCATTGTTGCCATGTGGGCTGCCTTCAGCGCCAATGAGCAGGTCCCTCCCACCGCCTTTGCGCTGGCAGCCATCCTGGCCAAATCTTCCACCATTTACAACCCTATGGTTTATCTTCTCTTCAAACCCAACTTTCGCAAATCACTGAGTAATGATACTCAAACCATCCGCCAAAGGATTTGTTTGAGCCATAGTAAGGCCAGTCCCACACCAGGAATAAAGGACTGGCAGGTGAAGAACTTTCAGCAGTGCAACAGTAAGGATGCCAGCACCTCCACACCCTTTTCCAGTGGACAGACAGAGAGTTATGGGGCATGTCATGTCTATGCAGAAGCGGGGTCCTGTTTTCAGCAAATGAGTCCCCAGAGAACTGTGCGTATTCTAGAGGGCACCGTTCAGAGTGAAATACCAGTGAGACAACTGACTGACAGAATGCAAAACAACCTCCTGTGAGAGATACTAAAGAAAGAAAGACTGCATGAAATGTAAGGAAGGAGAGGATGATGTATCGTGTAAAAATCGCAGATGTCCTTAGATTCCCAAACACAAGGACGAAGAACTGAAACTGAAAAGGAAGAAAATCTGCTGCCTCAGACTTCCTGCAAATTCCACCAATGTTTACTGAACCAAATCCACTTCTTTTTAAGATGTAAAAAGCATACTTAATGGCAATTCACACAGAATGTCATGCTTTTAAATTGTTTTCTATGTCAACATGCTTTACATGCATAACGTGTTCTGCATAAACAGTCATTGTGTGAGCAAGCCTCGAAAACAACAAAATATGATGTGATTTATTAATTGATGAATAAAGTAAAGTAAATGATGTGTAGTAAATCCAGTGAGAGTCACTTACTGAACAAAGACTGACATCTTCTGGAACAGGAGGAGTATTACAACTGAAAAGGTTCAGAAAAAAACTTTCTTGGTGGGTTTTCCAAATCACCAAAAAAATTACAAAAATAAAAACACCACAACAAATTTTATTTATTTTTTTGTTCCCAGCTGAACGGCGCCCACCACTCCTGTCGCAAATGGATTCATTAAAGCACAAAAGTACTTAATCTGAATGGAAATGGTAGTAAAATACCAGTGGTTGATGAAGTTGAGTGGGGGAAAAATTGTACGGTGTAATGAGCAAATAATTATCCCAATATGGGTCACTACATCCTTAAAAACAAAGAGAGGTGGAAAAACGAGATTAGCAAATAGCTCAGTGAAATAGCCTTGAGGCACCCCATATTCAAACAAAGCACACAGAGAGAGACAGACTTGTCCCTCAGATCAAACAGATTTCTGACAGAGTTGCATGCTGACAGTTACATGCAAAGCAAAACAATCCAAATTCTGACTTAAACTATAGTTAGATGTTTGACTAGGAGATGGGTTATGTAAAAAATAACTAATCATTTATCCAGGCTAAACTATTTCCTTTACTGGCATCTATTAACTATATTGTTCAATTAGCTCTCTCCTACGGCCTTGACTGAGAGAGATACAGTTCAGTAGATACAATCACAATAGCGCTTACAGCACTGCACTGTGCTCAATCCATCACTCAGTGAACTTTTGCTTGAAGGGATGTGAGAGTCGATCTCTAAAAGAGACGCTTTTATAGCCAGCCGAGAGGGTTTTCAGGACATTTCTTCTATGTTGATGAGTTCTGGAAACTGTTCAAATACAACAACATTTTAGGTTTCAGTGGGGAGAATGAAAGTAAGACCAGCTTTAATACAACACTGCCTCGAGTTTCATATGAATATATATATATAAATAACAAAAATACTAATCATTTATTTATGTGTAATCCATTTTAATGGGGACAAATACTAGATGCATGAATAAAATGATGCTGCATTGTCCTGTTCCTCTGCTTGGTTGCTGCCTTTCTGTGTATTCATTTATCTGAATTTATGTCTTTCTGTAAATTAGCTTGGTAAAGACTGACTCTGAAGGATAATACACATAATCCATTTCAAAATGATTTACAACATGACTGAATCTTCTAACACACCAATAATTAAACTAAATGTTTAATTATGTGTCACTGCATTTGTGAACAGACTCCTGGGTGGGACAACATACAGCTCTCTGAGCCAAATAAAAAAAAAAAAACTCAGAACTAGATTCAGATATAGTGATTTCACCTTCCCTTGAATTTGGCCGAACAGATGTTTCTTGACTGCCCTCTCTTTCTCATTGCCTCACCTCACACTGAACAGATGCACTCATGGTCCACCCCGCATCTGTCAGATTAAGAGTCAGAGTAGCTTTATTTTCATTCCAGCTCTATAGAGTTAGCATACAGTAAAACGAGACAGCGCTTCTCCCAACAAAAATACAGAACACAGGACTACAAAGAAACTAAACTGGACATAATTATATTAAAGGATTAGTTCACTTTCAAATTTAAATTTCCTGATAATTTACTCACCCTCAAGTCATCCAAGATGTTTATGTATTTCTTCAAGTCGAAAAGAAATTACGGTTTTTGATGAAAACATTCCAGGATTTTTTTCCATATAATGTACTTCAATGGACTCCAAACGGTTGAAGGTCAAAATTACAGTTTCAGTGCAGCTTCAAATGGCTATAAAGGATACCAGACGATGAATAAGGGTCTTATCTATAATTACCCTTATTAAAAATTCAGATTCCCCTATTCACAACACACCACCAAATCAATTCCTTTAATAATAACACCACCCCACCCAATCAAGGTCTTGAATTATATACAATGTCTTGTAACTACTCTCCTCCTCTCTTCTTCTAGTTTATTTTTTAAATATTTCCTTCATTTTTATTGAAAATAATTGTGATTTCTGATCTGATATATGATGGGAAAAAAAGAGAAGAATGAGTTCGGCAAAAGGTGGATAGAACTCCGGTTGATCACGCCAAAACATAGAGATGTGCGTTTTACACCCTATGTGTCTTTAGTAATGTTCTATGCCAACCAGACATTGGTGGGCGGAGCTAGTGTAAAAAGCCTCTGCCAACAAGGTGGGCTATTTGCACTTAGTGTAAATAGACACTCTGAATTTTTTTACTTTTCCTCGTTTGGGCCCCAAGTGCGCATGGGCCCCTGGGCCCGTGACCATAATTTCCATTGGATAATCCGGCCCTATACCTATAACTGCAGCTACTTCTGTTGTTCTGGTGTTTTGAAACTCACGCAGACAGCTTGCAGACCAGATCTGTTCATACCTGACTATTGTTTTTGAATAATACAGTGAGTTTCATCAGAAAGCTGCTAATTTTCTCACTTTACTGGCAGCAGCCTGAATCAATTGTCTCACTGGGCTTGTGTTCATTAATAATAAATAAAACAGCTGATCCTCACTGTACTGTACTCACAGATCTGTCAGTGTATTCTCCTTTGGGACTAGTACTGCCATTAACCTCTATGTGTGTATGTGCATATATGCCTTTGACTCCAGGCCTGAACTAATGCCATCCACCACTGACTTGACTGCCAGTTTTATAGCCAAATATCACACTGTGTCATTAATAGATTTTACAACCCCAGCTACACCAGCTAATTCGTTTTTAGCCTCATGTGTTTTAAAACTCATTAACCCACTGCTGTAAATGGTGCCTAAACCTTTTTTCATGTTCTCTTGAAGTTGTTTTATTATAGACTCCAAATCTGAATTTCCTATTACCTTCTAAGCGGGTGTGTTTGTGTGTGCTTAAAAGGGGCAAACAAAGACCAGGCAGGAGATGTTAAAGGAGAGAGCATGAGCTGGAGGCTTTGAAGGAGTTTGAATAGAAAGAGCAACAGAACTGTAAAATTGGCTTGAGTTGGACAGTCTGTCTCAAATACTGGAGAGCACCCAAACTTACTGAAGCTCACGGACACAAACACGGCTTCATTCACTCTGACCACTCATCACCATGTAAGCACATACTGAATCAGGCTTGGGTACTGTGATTGAGCCAAAGACATCAGGAGATTTCACATAATTTGCTGCTTATAATGTTATAATATTTCATAACAATGCAAATGTATGTCCTTATATGGCAAAATGTCACCATGAAAGTCACTGTGATATCAAAACTGAAATAAAAATAAAAAACCAAAAACTTAATATACACCTAAAAAACTTATTATACAGATTCACCTCTAATTTCATTCCGATACACCACAAAATGCACACATAAAAATTTGATAATTTTTGTTTTTTGTATGATTCAGGCAATATATTTATGTATAATTTTGCCATTATTTTAAATAATCTGCTCCTTTAGATAAACATAATATTATATTTCTAACAATAGGTTACATATTTATGCTGGATAATTGCCTATTTCCCTTTTTAATCAAAATCCCCCATGCATGGTTTCCTGTTCCTATTCTCACACAAAGAAAATAGATTGTTATGAGTTTGGGCATCTATCCAAGGACCAGATTCAAACAGCTCACACAGACTAGCATGATGCTCATTTGCTGCTAGCTCTACATAGCTGAGGGCTGTGCAATCTGCCCAATACACACATAAACACACGCACACACACATGATTCCTCAGCAGCTTAAATATACTGTGATATCTTGTTTTTCTAGGTCATAGTTAAAAAAAAAAGACGTCACTTTCTAATGAGTCACTCTAGAGTCTCAGAAACTACACAACAGGGTGACAGAATGAGATGTATGATGGAAAGAGACATGGGGAGATTTCTTAGTGTGTGTTTGTGTTACTCTCTTCAGCTTGCTTATTTTGTCTGACCCAGCTATATCCTACAAAACTACAGAAAGCAAGAATGATTACAGTTCAATATTTCCTCCAGGTAAAAGGCCATCCCAGAAAGTAGTAAGAGGAGGCCCTAGTGAATTATGGCTTTCTTAATTGTATCTAAATCTTTTCTGTTAAAAAAAGGGTGTTTATAAAGCCATCTGGAACCATGAGTAGCCTACTGGCCCTTTTATTGCAGACTGGGGTTTCACCATGCACACAACACAAAGGAAATATTTTCAGTGTGCGGTGGTATTACGGCATGCCAGATCACATTAGCTTCTCAAGAGAGGTGTGATGAACAAAACACTCCTTTCTCTCAGTGGTGAAATCCTACGTTTCTGTCTTTGTCCATATAAGGAGAGAACACAGGTAGTGAGTGCAGCCCCTCCTCTATCACTAGAGGGGATGTCTCAGATAAGACAGATGTGTGTATAATGCGTGTGTGTGTGTGTGTGTGTGTGTGTGTGTGTGTGTGTGTGTGTGTGTGTGTCTTCCTGTTTTACGAATCAGCCTTTAGTCACTCAGCTGATGGCTTCAGATTTTATGCTGATATCTCACATACTAACACTTTCTAAACTGGCAGCACATAGGACTATATACCCACATGAACTCATCAGTTCAGATCTGCTAGGGGTTTTTCAGCACTGATTTTAAGGAAAGATCTGATGAATTATGTGGAATAGATTTAAACATGTTAAACAGCTCAAGCTATAGTAGTACGCTTATTGAAAATATAGATTAGCACACATATGAATCATTTAATAAAACAATAATAATAATAATAATAAAAGAAACAATATGCAAGAGGTGATAAACGAGTACAATTTAGTGAATGACAAGTGTTTTGTGGAAATTCAGTGGAATTCTCCAGAGCAGTGCTTCCCAAACCTGTCCTGCAGGACCCCCTGTCCTTACATTTTGTATGTCTCCCTAATCAGACACACCCAGTTTCTTGCAGTTTCTACTAACTAGCTGAGTGGAATCAGGTGTGTTAGATAAGGGAGGCATACAAAAGGTGCAGGGCAAGGGGACCTCCAGGACAGGTTTGGGAAGCAACGCTCCAGAGCTTTATGCAGGCATAAATTCCGCATGAGTCTACAGAAAATAAGAGAGATAGATTTCAAGATAATTCCTATTAGATACATCATTAACTGTCAACATTTAGTCACAACATATAATAAGTGAGTTCAATTTAAAGTAGGCTACTTAAAGTACTTAATTATCGGTAATAAATAAATAAATAAATAAATAAATAAATAAGCAAGCATTCATAGCGAATTGCTTATATAACTGATGTCATGACTTGACAGCTCAGTATATGTATAGCAGTGGTTCTCAAACCTGTCCTGGAGTACCCCCTGCCCTGCACAATTTGTATGTCTTCCTCAATTATCACAACTGATTCATCAGCTCATAAGTGGAGCTTGCAAAACCTGAAGTAGGTGTGTCAGATATAGAGAGACATACAAAAGATTATATTGTTGTGTAATAACAAAAGGTATCACAGCTATGGTTTTGTATTATAAGTGGTCTTTTGTGTCCGGCGCGTCTCTTTAAAAGGCGTGGCGTAGTGAAGCGGTTTTGTGACCATCACACGCACGAGCTTATTTCACCGTCAGCGATCACGGAGGCGTAGTCACACGCACGAGCGCTGTCTGTTTGAATCACTTGCTTTACAGCCGCGTATCACTTCATAACGCTATAAGTCGGATGATTTGCATTTTAAAACGTATTTAACCAAATACTTAACTGAACCTTTATATGGACTGCGCTCTTTGCAGCATTCTGCGTGTTTCCCCACTGTATTTTCCCCGTAGATAGTAGTTCGATTTCAGAAGAAGACGAAATGGCAACGGACGAGCTGTCATCGAAGCTGAACCGCAGGCTGCAGATAGAGGATGGCGAGCACGAGCCGGTCGCCCTGGACGAGGCGCATGAGAACGGAGCGCACGAGAAAGCGGCCACAACCAGCGCGGATTCAGAGCTCGGGGCAAAACTGCAGCGGCGCGGGGAGCTCAACGAGGGCGTCGGTGAACACCAGCAGCCCAGCATGAAGGTGTTCAACCCCTACACCGAGTTCAAGGAGTTCTCGAGGAAGCAGATCAAAGACATGGAGAAGATGTTCAAACAGTAAGTAGCTCATACCAGCTGTCATCCTCTGCTGCTGCAGGTGCGAGACGTGTGCATGACATCTCAACCCCTAGAGACAACCAGCATGTCCTCCCAACATCATCTATCTATCTATCTATCTATCTATCTATCTATCTATCTATCTATCTATCTATCTATCTATCTATCTATCTATCTATCTATCTCTTTAAAGTTCATTCTTCAACATTGTTTATTTATTATGCTTTTATCAAGGTCTATATACTCATATTTCTGTCCTATTAAAATTGAGCTGAAAGTTTAAACAGAAACAAGCTGTCTAGTTTAAGGTCTGTGACACTTAAGTCACTCTGTGTTTACTTCGTTGTTATACAAATTTTTGGCTGAAACTGTTTCGTACATTTTAAGAAAGAGCCATAAGCTCAGCCCCACCCAAGTCTTTATCATTTATTCCACATGCATTCACACACAGATATCTGTAGGACTTTGAACCATGGGTTGAGAAAGTCCTTTAGATCATGTTCAGGTTTCATTGTGTCTCTAATCGAGAGGCATGCCGTGCAGTCTAGACACAATTCTGTTGCCACCTTGGCCAGATTCTTAGTGAGACTGCCCTCTTCCTTTACAGTTGATGAATGAATTTACATATTTTCCCCACGTTCTGCATCCAAAACTTTTCTCAGAGCTTTTCTAAATGCTGTCTGCTGCATACAGGGTTAGCAGGGCTTTTTATGTCCGGCTAGTTTCACTGACAGAAACAAAAAACTTCTCTGAGCTGGAAGTTAGGAATGGGAGGAGGTATAAGGGGAGCTGAATCTTTATGAGAGTCGCTGCAGGAATGTGTCCCCTGTGCTCTCTGTGGTGGAGCGATCGGTCTGCGGCTGTGACTGCAGGGTCGGTTTCACACAGGCCTGAACCATGTGAGAAAGGGGGCTGGTTGAGAAACTAGTGCTCTGAGGAAGTGATTGGTTCCTCTCCCCATTTCTGCTATCAAACAAAGCCACCGTTGTTGTGAATTAGCCAAAACAGGCCACCCAAATCTGTCTGAGAAGCCCTTTGCATCTAGATGAGTTGGCCTGTGCATTTCTTTAAACTTCACAAATTAATTTCATGGATCAACTTCTATGGAACAAAAAGGAAGATATTTAGAAAAATATAAAAAATATATATACTTCAGTATTTTTGTGTCCATACAATAAAAGTCAACATTGTCCAAAACAAACACTGGATCCCGCAGACTTTCATTATATGGACAGAAAGAGTTGAAACATCCTTTAAAATATATTTTTCGATGTTTCACAGAATAAAAAAACTCATTCAGGTTTGAAACAATGTGAGGGTGAGTAAATGGATGATTTAAATAATTCATTATTAATCACCTGCACTAGAGAACAATTAGTTCTGTCACTGTTCAACCTTTTAATCTCATTTTGCTGCAAAATAGATGTGATACCAGACTATCGCAATAATTTAGTTTCCTCTAGATAACCACATGGGCGTTACAAAAGTAGATAATGGCTTGCTTGAATCTCTTCTAAATTATTGTGTGTAGACTATTGTTTCAGAGTATCACCTTTTCTATTTATTCAGTAAATTAGTTCCTTGTGCAGTTCATTTGAGGTGTCTGGAGTCACAAGCCCTCGCCCAGGGTGAGATATAGCACTAGTATCAGTCAGTCTCTTTGGTGATGCCCATGGCATTATATGGGCTGAATGAGACAGGTTAGGTGGTTTTATCCTTAGGAGAGTGTGAAGTGTGCATAGCTCTCTTTGTTATGGAGAAAACAAAGCATCTGTGGTTACTTCAGAAGTTAATCATTAGCTAGAGTTTTTCATGATCCATTCCCAGTTAAGAATTTATAAGATAAGGGGTTTGTAAGTCAACATGCCATTTAGTTACTTCTCCATGTTGTTTACCTCCATACCTCCAGGTTTTCAGCAACAGAGAATTGTGCACTGCAGTTGATTTATTTTCCAGCTCTATAATGGCTACAAAAGCCTGAATGTAGATAAGCAAACAAAGATGAGACATGGGTGGTGAGGAGGCAGATTAGGAACACTTTATATGCCCGTATGAAGCAATCATAAGAACTCATTGATTGATTGTCTCATAACTGTGACCTTCCAAACTAAAGCTGATATTATTAGCTTTGCTTCACGTAGGCACATTCAGTACCCAATAAACACTCAAAAGCTTCAGTTGCAGCAAATGTTGCAGTCTTAAATGTAGGGCTGCACGATTATGACAAAATCATAATTGTCGATTATTCCCTTGAAATTGTAATTGCGATTATCACAATTTACACTGAATGATGTTTATACCATTTTTTTTGATGCAACAAAAAAAAAGTTGAAATATGAATGTTAAAAATAAAAAAAAACAACTTAAAAACCCAATTGGTTTCTTTAAATTATATAATAAAAAGTTGAAATATGAATGTTAATGTTATACTAAAACAATGGAAAAACCCTCAAGATAACACGTAGAAAAAAAAAAACATATCTTAAGCATGTAGAATAACATAAGGGGACTTTGAACGATTATGTAATTGTGGCATACACAATTGTAATTGCGATTAGAAATTCAATTAATTGTGCAGCCCTGCTTACATGCTTTTGTGCAGAGGGAGGCAGAAAAAACACAGGGCGACAGAAAGAAAACTGCATAATGTCCACAGTCTGGCCAAAGTCCAGCTGATAGGAGGAATGCAGGCTTTGCCTTACCCTCAGGCCACTGTTTGGGATTCAAAACTTT
This sequence comes from Cyprinus carpio, assembly GCF_018340385.1. Taxonomy (NCBI): domain Eukaryota; kingdom Metazoa; phylum Chordata; class Actinopteri; order Cypriniformes; family Cyprinidae; genus Cyprinus; species Cyprinus carpio. The sequence continues at coordinate 12,709,198 of NC_056579.1, read as the reverse complement.
AGCTTCAGGACCAGTATTAAAACCATAATTTCTGGGTGGTTTTGTAGGGAAGATTAATATGAAACCATTAAAACTTTGCATAAGTCATTTAACTTTCATGGTATGATTGTTATAAGTAGTGATAAGTAGACTAGCAATGCATATTACTAATCAAAAATGAACTTTTGATATGTTTATGGTAGGAAGTTTATAAAATATCTTAACTTAATATCCTAATGATTTTTGGCATAAAAGACAAATCTATAATTTTGACCCATACAATGTATTTTTGGCTATTGCTACAAATATACCCCAGCAACTTAAGACTGGTTTTGTGGTCCAGGGTCACATATTTGTGGTAAATGAAAAAATGCATATAAATGCATGTTGTTCACAGATAGCTAAGTACACTACACTATTTGGAGGAACAGTCCTGTGGGTGACGCATGCTTTGTGTAAAGGTACAAACAATTGAACCTGAAACATTTGTGTTTGCTGCTCTTTTCGGTGGCCAACACCCACAGAGTTTATAGAAGAACATAAACCTGGGCTTAGCCTGCAGTTAAAGTAAGATTGATTTTGAGCAGAAGCAGATTTAGCACTGAGGATTGTTCATAAGAGGAATTCATTTGTGTCAGAACATGTCTCTTGAACTTGCTGTGTATTTGCCCCTTACCAAGAAACCTTTTTTTTTTTCTCAGATACAGAAATTATACTAAAATTGCTATGTTTACTAGGGATGCACAGTATATCAGGACCATATTGGTAATTGGCTGATCTTAAGAATTTAAAAATTTATTAGCATTAGTTTATATTAAAAATATATATATAGGATAATATTGAATATTTAATTTGACATGCTAATTACCCCTTTTGCTGTCATACAGTCATTAAAAAAATAGTTTATATAATTTAATAACACTACAATATTATTTATTTTTCCCAGTTATCAGGCATTTTTATTTAAGGTGGATAGCTAGTGATCAATCAAACCATGCATAATAGTCTTGAATTGGAGTTTCTGATATTAGGCATCTTGGCTATCTAAGATCCTTCCAGCAGATGAACTCCAACCCCTCTTATCCCCCCTGCTCGTCTCTGGTAATGTGAATGACAGCATGGCCTAATTGGCTGACTGATTATGTGTACAGGTCCCATGCTGTGCCTACATATGTGCGAGGGGCTTTAGTCCTGTGAGGAGCATTCCTGCAGAGTCGAATCCAGTAATGAGGGAAGCAGAAGATAAACTTTGCGCTCTTCCTCTTTCTGCCTTGTGCAATTTTCTATGGGCCATATTTCTCAGAAAAGACAACATCGAGCACATTAAGGAATGTTTGAACGTAAGCCATAACATATCTGCAGGTCACTGGATATGTTTCCACAGAAGTTTTTAGTGAGTTGTCAGTAGGCAAAATATTGCTTGTTTCTCATTGGCCGCCATCATAAATTCACTGCTGTAATATAGCCTATAATGTATTATGACAGAATGTAGTGAGCACTTTTCTCTCCAGTTCATATATTTGCCAAGTCTTTAAATGGCTATGCCTTTCTCCCTTCAGAAAGCAGAATGACATGATTATTCTCTAAATCGCCCATTTCCTCATCTCTGAAAGTCCTGCATGTTTAAAGAGCCCCTGAGGGCGGTTCAGTCTGGCGAACAGGATGTTGTTGTGCTTCTAATATGATGTAGATGCATTGAAAGTAAATACAGCCAAGGATTTTATACACAAAAGCTTCTGCATTCTGCCAAATTTAACTGACACAGTGACCTAAGAGGATAAGACGAAGTTAAGAGAGAAAAGGAAGCCAATCACTACATGCTGTCTCAGCAAATAAGATATTATACTTGCTCACTTAATATATTTAAAACTGATAGATTGTCGTTCATTTGAGTTTTAAGTTCCCTAATGGTTTGTTTTTATGTAGCTTTGCTTTCTTTGAAAGAGAAATTTAATAGCGATTTGGAGTACAAAAGATTGATGCATATAGCACAAGGGACGTCTTTTCTTCAGAAGCTGCCAATTCTTGTTTAGGTGTGTTTTATTTAGACGCATATCCCTTCTTTGGCATACACACACAGTCATCATCACATGCTCATAATGACTCGTTTAGGCAGTTGGAAGTGTCATATGTAACCTCAGCACTACTTCAGGAAGTTCTCCTCTTTTTGTTCTCATTCCGCCTGGCCTTTACTCCTTGTTCTTTCTGTTTGTGGCATTTTATGTTCATGCTTTGAACTCTCCACTCACTATAAATAACCTCTGGGATTGTGTGGCCGTTGGCTGAGCCATGGAAGGATTCTGTTTAGGACTAATGTTTAGTCACCTGGTCTATAATCCCAGTAGATCGAGGTTAGTGCTGCCTGTGATCATCAGCTACAGCAGCAGATAATGTAGTTCATTGCTATATTACACGCATGGCATACAGTTGTGCATAAACTGCATCAGTGTTTACCTCAATAAATATTCATGAGCTTTGTACAGTCACAGAAACATCAGTATCTGAGGGAAATTGTTAAAAATGGAAATAAGAATGTTAACCCAGGATGAAATGTGAAACATGACCCAAGATGACCCAGGATCACCTTCACACAGGGTTAAGAATGACCCAGAAGTGTGAAAAGTCTATGTGCATTCATCTGTGACTTTTTTTTTTTAATCACAGAAACAAAAAATTCAAACATGTATCATTATTTTTTTAATTAATGTGATTAAATGCATGTTATATAATAACATTGTTTATATTAAGATTTTATATATTAGCAGATTTTATGTTCTGTAATCCAGAACTGTATATTCTTCAGTAAAAACAAGGTGTAGAGGGGAAATAAAAAGAAACTTGTTTTAAATAAACATTGATTTAAATCAAAGTTTGATTTTATGTTCTTTTTAGCATTTTAATTTAAATTAGAATTAGATTTTAATATATTAATAGAAAAAAAATGACTGTGGACGTTTCATTAAGCCACCTGGTCTGATGTGTTGTTGTTCAGTGCAGCGTTGGACTCAAAAAGGACACAACATCTCACTTGATCATCAGTTTTTGTAAGAGCAGGAAGAGTTGGTTTACTATTTTCTGTGGATTGACTTTTCTTAAGAAATGTTAACCAGTAGCCTACTGCATTGCAGTGACTCATCCCTGAGAATGCTTCTTTTTTTGTTAATGGTCATCTATAGAGTGGGTGTATGATAATGGTTACATCTTAATTAATGCAAATATTCATGCATATAGCATGTCATCTTTATATGTGCTGTGAGCTGGATTGAGTATCTGGATTGAGAAGCCTGAATCATCATAAAAAATTAAAAAGTGGAGACACTGAAAAAGATCAAACATTTTCCTGTCTATAATCTTGACTGTAGGAGTTTCCAACCATTACAGCAAGAATTACAAGTATGTGAAGAACCCCTGAATGCTGTTGATCTCAGGTAATTCATGAGGGAAACTGATTGACGTGGGTCAGAGGGAGGTGGGAAGGTCATGTTTTGGAGAAATATGAACAGGAAGCTGTCAGATTTTTTAGTAGCAAAAAACAAAGTGCCTTTGAAAGTGGAAACTGACCATTTATTCTCTGACAGTGATCTTTTTTTGAGTAATGGATTTAACTTAATTTTTATAAATGATGAAAAGGGAAACGTTTGGCATGGTTTCGACTATCCTTTGTCCAAAATTCTCAGATAAGAACATGAACTACCTGATCACTTCACAGAAAAGAGTTTGTAGATTTCCTTTCATAGGTTACAGTCTTTTAGAACTGATTTGTTGTTTTGTGTAGGCTGTTAGTTTCTGATTTGCTCATCAGGTTTTGTGCCTGATAGTATGGAGAAGTTCTCCAATGATCTGTGAATGTAATTGACTTTGATTTCTTTCTTGTTATGTTTAGACTTGCTTTTGTCTCTCTCTCTGGATTATTCCCTCATCCTATCCCATCTCATGAAATCAAATGGATGTTAAATGATGTCTAGTGAATGTGAAATGCATGATCACACAGTTTTGGTGTTTGTTCCTGATTGTTCACTTCTGTTACGCTGGGCCTTCTTGAAGAATGTACTTGCAATTTGATCACGTGTTTGTGAGGGTTTTCCCGTGACTTCTTCTGTCAGCTGTTGCTTGGCAACCTGGGATTAAGGAGATTGGCAGGAAGAGATGGGAAAGGGAGGGAGTGAGTGAGTGACAGGAGGAGGAAAAAGAGTTGGTTAGTCACTCCTCCTGCGTCGGAGTTCAGTATGAAGTTTCTTGTTTATCAGCACATCATGGACAAAAAAAAATCTGCTGAAAATGCTATGCTGACACGGTACTGTCCTTCAGATCACATTGAGCTGCATCCTTAAATACTGCGGACTAATTTTAGCTCCAAGGCATCATTTCACTTTGATTTAATCAGGTATTTTCAGAATTAAATCAGCAGTAGCTATAGGCATGCATTACAGGGTGTCTGTTAAGACAGGCATGTGTATTTAGGCTGGCATCAGGCAGCTTTTCAGTAAATTCAGGCAATTGTTAATCCCAAATCCTGTTACTTGCCTCACATTCTGACAAACAGTTGCTTTCAAAGTCCACAATTCACAATACATTTACCTTCAATGGTTGGTTTGAGTAACAGTCTGCATGAATTTAAGTGGTGGTATTTTAGCAGAGTTCAGGACAGTTTCACTAAAAAGTTTTTCACTTCTAAACACAGCCTCATTTAAACTCTGCTGCACTGAGTTTTACCAGAAGCTTTTAGAGTTATAGGGCCTGTTTACACCTGGTCACTTCATGTTTTTTTTTTCTGATCGGATAGCTATCCCATCGTGAAAAGACCAGATGTAAATGCCATCTGAAACGCATTTGAGACTGATATAAATCCAGTCGCTCAAACCACTTCAGGAGGTGGTCTGGGACGCATTCCAGACGAAACTGGACAAGTGTAATGCATCTTGGTTGTTGAATCCACATATGCAAATGTTACTCCTCCCAAAATGTTAAAATAATAAACGTGTGAGAGCGTGCTATATGGCATAGGGCTGCACAATTAATCGAATTTCTAATAGGGATTACAATTATGGATGCCACAATTACGTAATCGTTCAAAGTGGCAATTAATCGTTCAAAGTCCACTAATGTTAATCTGCACGCTTAAAATGCATTTTTTTCTTTCTACATGTTATGTAGTGCATCATGTAGTACGTTTATGCAGTTGCATCAAACAATGGTATAAACATCATTCAATGTAAATTTTGATAATCGTAATTGATAATCGCAATTACAATTTCAGGGGAACAATCGACAATTAGTATTTTTTATTTCCAGAGAGTGCATAGGAAAAAATGTTACACTTTTTAATGGCAAGAAAATAAAAACCTTCCATAACTTTCATTTATGTTCAGACTTGCATGGTAAAGTGTTTCAAGAGTTTTTGAAAGTGGATAACTGGATAAAGAGGACTTTTTAAGTACACAGAGCACAAATGTAGTTACAAACTAGCTTTCTTGTTCCTCCTTTTGACTTTTTAATTACTTAACAAACTTGATTTTGTTCCAACAACATCAACTGAATTCACTCGGAGTTCAAATGCAGCTATCAGTAAAGCCAATCAGATGAGTCAAACCTTTTTGCTAAGGCAGAAGGAAATCTGTATCAGCTTGAGGCTTTGACTCTACCTCTCTTGGTTATTATAAGGAAGTGCTGATTGCATTTGCTTCCTCAGTCATCAACTTAAAGACTTATTTGGGCAAAAACATGTGACATGTGCAAGTGCAAGTGCACATGGTGACAAAAAAGTGCAAAATTTATTTTTCAGCTTTTCAGGCAGCAACTGCTTTGCTGACGTGCATGTCCCCGATTGGTGCAACCAACTGAACGGTTACTACATTCTGTCTTGTTGGGTTTTTAGCACTTGAGAGCTTTTCATGATCTGTGAAATCTCAAACCCCACAGATAAGAGTAGATGGAGTCAGATACAGATACTGTCAGTACACTTTAACCAGCTGATCTTGATTTTACTCGTCTTTACTGTGTTTTAATCAATCAAATGCATCCTTGCTGAATAAAAGTATTAATTTCTTAAATAACATTTTTTAACCAGGAGATCACAAGTCATAATTCACCATGATCAGGCTAAAAACCTCCGAGCATGATTGAGAGGAAGTGACAACACTTGGCACAGTGATTCAGCTTGACTGATGACAATAAAATTAAAAGAACTCTGAAAGTCTAAGCATGGCAGTAATCTTTCACAAATCTGGGTCATTGTACAGCACGAGGAGTCTTTCAGAAGTATAAGCATATGTGATTTCAGGGGTTGAGGTTTGACTGCATAATTAAACATGGTGGATTTAAATTACAGCTGACCTTTAATAGCACTGAGCATGCTTGACCTTTCTTGTGTTAAAGCTGCAGTCCACAAGTTTTGCCTCTTTGTCACGATCTCTGTTTGAAAACCTGCAGTTGCAGCTATTTGCTCTAATTGTCATACCATTCAAATTTCATATTAAGAAATTCTTTTAACCCAAAGAACGAATTATGCTCCCTTCGAACTGGTTGTCTTTAAAATACAGATCTTGTGTAATCCCTGGCTATCCGAAATCAGATTCACATTTGAAACTGGAATATAATTTAATTTCATTCACATGTGTTTCATAAACACATAATCCTTTCTGGATTACAATCCGCCATCAAAATGTTAAAATGAATTATTCCAGCTGCTGTGAGAAAAGGCTATAAACGATCTGCCACCTGCAGAATCCTCACATGAGAGAGCCTACTAGCAGAGGACAACTTCTTTGTTTACAGACGTGACGTAATGATGCAGTGCCATGCTTGAATTTCCCGCGAAAACCTACCCGTACCACTCAAATAAGAAAACATTATTATAAGCTTACCTTTGTGAATCGAGCTAAAGTAAGGCGATAGTTTTGAACACTGTCTGGTTATGTACTTGCCCCACAACGGCAGTAAAATTATCTTATTAAACTAATGTTGTATTCTACTTTAAATGTCTTCATTGTTTTATTTGAATATTTTATTTTGAACTATTTAATATCTAAATTCATTTAGTTTTATTTTAACATCTTTTTATTTTTTTAATTTACTATCTTAATATAGTGTCTCTTTTATCTGTTTTAATTCAGATTCCTTTAATGTTATTATACTTAAATATCTCCTATTTCATTTTGTTTTATTTTAATATTTCCTTTATTTTATTTCCTTTTATTTTATTATTTTAATACTACTTAAGATGTCCAAAACACATTTGAAGTCTTCTTGGGGCATTATCGGGCTAATTGAACATATCTTTCAGGGAAGATGTAAGAACAAAATGACAAGAAGGAAGTAAGAACCAGAGGTAGAAAGAAGAACTGGTTGATAAGAGTCTCATCTAAAGTACATTGGTCTCTGCTTTTAATTACGAGACCCTGTTACCATGGCAACATAAAACCTCATTTTTGGGCAATATGTGTGTTTTCGCTTGTGTGTATGAGAACATGTAGAGGAAGTGGTCTCATACATAATGATTGAGAGAAAAAGGAAGCGACTCTTCCTTTCTCATTGGCCCACTGCTGCACAGTAACTCACCCACCCACACAAGAAGAGGAGGCAGATGTGATCGGTCTGGCCTGTGTGTATGTCACCCTGTTTCAAACCATTAGTGGTCATGTCTCTGCTGAACCACAGGAAGTGTTTGTGTGTTTGTGAGAGCGATGTACAATCAACGTCCTCCTTCCTTCCCCGTGTTTAAGAGAAATTACTGAAATGCTTTAACATTTATATAACTTAAGTTTATATTTAGTCTGTAGATGTTGTGTTTAAAGTTCACAAATTTTAATGCTTTCACACAAGTGTCTTGGATTGCTATTAACTCAATAAATTACCAGCAGCTCATGAGCTGTTTATTAAAAATGCAGAGAGATGAACATTAAGATGATCTCAGCAGTGGGTATAATAAATGGGTGACTGTTAATGAACACTTCATCTCTGAATGATGATATCAATGCTGGGAGGTCTGCTTTAATTAATTCCTGTACGTTTCAAAGCATAATGCACTTTAGTCAGGGTAGATGTCATGATTTATCATACACATGAAAACAAGATTTGAACTGGTGTGTATACCTTGGTGTAGATCAGTGGTTCTCAGCAAACTTCCAAGGTTTTCTCAGTAAGTTTTTAAAAATGATTTAATAGTTATATTAACCATATTCATTATAATAAATAATAAAGATGTACAACATTAAAGTTACTTTTTTTTATTTTTAATTTTCTTACAACAGACAAGGTGGCAAAGATTTTGAGTACCACTGGTGTTGATAATTCAGCCACCTCCAGTACACTGAGAATGTCTTTGCAAAATATTTTCAGAGGACAAAAATTTGGATCTGTACAACCAAATGAACAAATTGGCTGTACATTTGTCCATCACAGGAGTTTTCATTCAAATAAAATTAAATGTAGTAACTTCCCAGAATAAAGTATTATGATTTAGACTAACAATCTGTTGAGAGTTCAAGTTGAAATAAGCTGAAAATCTATGAAGAGTTGGTGTGTTAAGTGAAAGATGTTACAATAGTGTCGATAAGGGATTCCTGCTTGCCAGGACCCAGTTTCTCATCCGCACTGCCCTCTGTTGATCACAGGAGACATTGCACCAATATAGCCAGTGATGAGATGGGTAGAAATGTTTTCAGGGACATTTATTTCAAAAGAAGTCCTGTTTTCCATGATATTTCTACTTAAATAATTTGGTTGCTTGTTTGTGTGTGTGAAGTATGATTCCGAGAAAGATAACTTCATCGATCTGATGGAGCTGAAGCTGATGATGGAGAAACTCGGTGCACCTCAGACTCACCTGGGCCTGAAGAACATGATCAAAGAAGTAGATGAGGACTTGGATGGCAAACTCAGCTTTAGAGAGGTAAATGCTTCAGTGTGTTGAAATAATTTGTTTGTAGATTTGGCTGTATTTCACAGCAATGAAGTACATAATGAAGAGATGCGCACTTAACAGGAAACTACTTGTATTCCCCCATTAATCTCTTCAATTCCTTCCTCTTTCTCTCTCTCTAGTTTCTCCTTATCTTCAGAAAGGCAGCAGCTGGAGAGCTGGCGGAGGACAGCGGGCTTCATGTCTTGGCACGTTTGTCAGAGATTGACGTGTCTACTGAGGGAGTGAAGGGAGCCAAATCATTCTTTGAGGCAAAAGTAAAGAATACTTCTTCTTTTCACTGCTAAGTGAAATAAATCCTCAGTTTTAACCATCAGCAGATTCATTCATATTTTTAAACCCCTTTTAGTCTATGACAGCTCAGTGTTTCAATAACGACTATAATTTCCTGCCTAGATAAGTTGCATTGAATGCCATTGATAAGGAAATTCAATTTAGGATTTCCTAAAAATTTATATTTTTCTCGGACAGGTGCAGGCCATTAACGAATCAAACCGGTTTGAGGCTGAAATCCGTCAGGAGCAGGAAGAGAAGAAGCGTCAGGCGGAGGAGAGGAAACAAAGACAAGCTGCTTTCAAAGAGCTAAAATCAGCCTTCAAATAACCTCATCCACCTCGACAGCCTCGATTTACTCATCCACTTTTGTCCGTCTGTCTGTCATCAGAGTCCCCTGCAATCAGAGATACTATGCAAGGCTGTGAAATGCTCCGAGATCCATGCAGATTCATCTTCCTGAGAAAGGGACACCTATGTCGGTGTTGAAATTGTCTGTTTTACCATTGCCTGTTTCTCTCACTCACTCTCAGGCTTAATTTAAATGTGAAGCCAGACACTGATCTCAATACACTGGATTGGATTTGCTTTGTTTCAGTCACATGTGTATATATTTACTGTAGTTCATTCTCCCCATCGTTGCGTCAGTTTTGTTTTAGCTGGAATGGCATTTTATCTTGTTCTCGTCGATGATTCAGTAGATTAAAATCTAACATTTTAAAAGTGTTTTTTTTTTTTTTTTTTTAATCAACTAGTACTCTCAGTATGCCATATCCAGTCCGTTGTATTCATATCAGTGGCAACTGCACTAGTGCAAAACATCATTTCCTGTTTCACTAGGAAATGCTTTTCACTGTACCGTGACTAATTAAAATTTCCTTGCTGACCATTTGAACATGAGAAGACAAACATTAGTATACACCAGACCTCTGCTCTCATTCACAGATACATTAGATACTAAGAGCATAAAATAACTTATATTTTTACTGAGCAGAGAGAGAGATGGAGAAGTGGTTTTGGGTGTATGTGCATGTGTGGTGATGATTGTAATAGTGTTTGTTGAGTGTTTATCAATATTTTCTTGCATGGTCACTGTGACGTTTTTCCTACATGGTTCTCTTTTAGTCTTTAAGGTGTTCAGTGCTAAATGTGGCACATACGAGGCATGAAATCCACCTCCTCAGGTTTTATTTAAAAAGGGATAGTTCCCCAAAAAATCATTTACTCACCTTTGTGTCTTTCCAAAGCTGTATAACTTTCTATTCTTTGGTGTTTCGCAGAAGAGTGAAGGTCATACAGGTTTGGAACAACATGTGGGTGAGTTTTCCCTTAAAGAGTTAACCAACTCAATCAGTGTCTGGATTGCATAATATTAATCAAATTATGACCAATATTACAAGCCTTTGCACAGCAGCCCATGCTTCGTGAGATGAGGTGAAAGCAAATGTTTCATGCTTAAAGACATCATTGGCTAATGAAATATGCATGGCTTTTCTGTAGAGCCAGAGCATGTATTCCAACATCAAAATGTCAGAAATGTCAGTGTGTCTGAAAAGGATCTAATATTTAATTATTTTGTTTTAAAAATAGAATGGGCTTCAACGTTTACTCTCACATCTTCTGAAAAATGAGGGAACATTTCTAATGAAATCATCCAAAGGTTTTGTGGTCATGTGACGCAGTACACTGTGGCAAAGGTAACAGATTCTATGTATAAAGACAAATCTATATTTTCATGTGATGAAAATTAAAAATAATTTTAGTTTTGTATGGAAAAGGGGTCTTGTGAAAAGAAACATTCTTATTTTCTCAATATGAAATTTGTTGCCTACAATCTTGTCTCCCTTCGGTTCTTTGTATATCCGATATTCCTTAGGTTTTTCCATTACAATCTAATCAGTAAAGGCAAAATACCTTTAGTCTTTTCTATAATGGAGACAATATTGTTGGCAATTGCTATGCTTCACTGGTAAATGTTCTTGTTTGATCACTAGTTCTGTGGAAATTCAAACAATAAGTGTATAAATATTTGTCTCCCAATCTTTCCAGCCATCCACATCTTCTTTTTTTTTCATTTGTTATCTATTGTTCAGTTTAGAAGTAATTTAAATATTGTCTGTTAAGGGGTGAATGTAGTAGTGTTAATGTTATTGATTGGTGAATGAGGAGTCGACTGATGACACCAATCAAACACCTGTTGTGTTCTTTTAGAAGCCATAAACCATTCTGTCATTCCTTTTGAGATTTTAACTGTTCCATTGTCGTCGTGCCAAATGATTTCACACTTCTGTACTGTTAAGCTTATTTTAGTGCAACATTCCACTGTGAAATTGCCTGAAATCCATCAGGATACTTCTGATCAACAGCCCCAGGAGAGATTTAAATTTATATGAGAACAGCTAATTAGAATTTAGACTGAACATCACTGATCCACAATGTTAAAAATTTAAAAAAGTAATAACTCATAATTAATCAGTAAAACCCCATTTTATGGTTTTGGTTTTTATTATTAATGTTTACACGTCTGAATGATTACATTAGAGCTTTGGCTGTATTAACTGTATTAAATTTCTGTGGGAAAAAAAAAAATGCTTTTTCCAAGGCAGATAACACAAAAAGCACAACATTTTTAAACATTTATTTTTCTTTTATTTAAACTTTTCTGTGAAATGTGATGATCAAAAATGGCTGTGTAGTTAAACAATTTCATTTTATGGCATGTTTTTTTGTTTCATTCATCATTCCAGTGATTTGACAATGGTTGAGAGGGCCTTGAATCATCTATCTGTACCTTACTGTCGCTGTCTGTGTCAGTTGAAACTCGTGGTTATGGTATCATACTCTTGTAGGCTTATGATATGTGGCTTCTCTAATATGCACATTTATTTTAGATTTTCTTACTAAAATGTATAATTATTCTTGTGACAATAAAAATACTTTTCATTCTGAAACACTTTGTTTATTTGTGATTTATGTGGTTATGCGTGTCATACTGAAACTTATATAACATGAAAAAGATTTTGATTTAGGAAATAAGCAATTAAATATATATTAGAAAATATAAATATACAGTGGAGATCAAAATTAGAGAACAATAGCCACTGTAGCACAAAAGAAGATTACAAATAAAATTTTGGAGGGTTACAGCTGTCAGAAATTAGGAAGTGTAAAAGCCCTTGCTTTGAGTGACTTCAGCACATCTGCAGCCACAGTATCTCACTATATTCTCACACTGTGCTGGTGTGATCTCATCTCAGTCCACTCTTCTTCCAGTCTCTTCCATAGCTCAGTAACTGTAGTGGGTTTCTTAGCCATAACTTTGTTGAAGATTTTCAGATGGGTTTAGATCAGGACTCTGGCCCCGCCATTTCATTATTTTAATGTTCTTAGCTTAAAGGAACTGCTTTCCCCATTTTTCAGTGTAACGGGGTCATTGTCTTGCATGAAAATTGCCGGCTGATTGGGAGATGGTGCAGGGAAGGAACTACATGTTGCTGAAGAAGGTTCTGATAAACATTGCTTTCAACTGCCATGTATCTGTACAAGAGGCCCAACTCCTGCTGCAGAAAACATCCTCCAAACCATGACACTTCCTCTTCCAGTTTTCACTGACTTCTTTACGCACTCAGGGTGCAGTCTTTCCCCAGTTTAAAGAAAATGTTTTCCATCAGACCCAAATAAATTAAACTTGCTCTCATCACTAAAGTGAACTTTGGACCAGTTCTCCTCTCTCCACACAACATGCTCCTCAGCAAAGGTGAGCCTAGCCTTTTGATTATTTCTGTTGACAAGGGCTTCATTACTGCAGAGTGCAATTTCAGTCTCACTTCTCTTAAACAAGCCAAGACAGATCATTACCCTGTATGGCACTGAACTGGCAAACAATTCCAGCTGCAGTGTTGAACCAGTTCTCCATCGAGAGTCTCCACATTGTGCTGTCACATTCTCACTCATTTGTCTTATGCAGACAGCCAGCCTTTTTGGGGAACTTGAATGAATTAGTGTCATTGTAAACCTGCAATTTCCTTTTGGCTTTGGTCTGGACAACCTCCCTTTCACATGGTTTCAGTTACCTTAGAGTGGCCCGCCATCTTGCAATCTCAGTGAAAATTAGAGAAAGGCTGCCAGTTAAATAGGGTTGTCATATAATAAAGGAAATTAGCACCAGGTCCCAGATTAACACCAATAACTTGGAGGTATCTTAAGTGTTCCCTAATTTTGATCAGAGTTCTTTTTCAAATATCTCATTTAAGTTTTTTATATTGTGCTACAGAATACAATTAATTTATGAAATATGCTTAAAAACTGCCCTTCTTCTCCTGTTAGGATAACTTCAAACAGGACTAAGCAGTGACATTGAATTTTAGGAAATTGTAGGTTGTTCTCTAATTTTGATCTCCACTGTAAGTAAACATAATTATATAAATATAATACAAAAATTATATAAAATACATTAATAGAAAATATAATTAGTTGTTTTGAAGTAATTATTCAATTCAATTCAAGTTTATTTGTATAGCGCTTTTTACGATACAAATCATTGCAAAGCAACTTTACAGAAAATTACGTTTCTACAATATTTAGTAGTAGCTTATCAGTGATGACTGTCAGTTTATGTACATATGGCAGAAATGCACGGAAAAATCAATTAAAGACGTAATCAAACAGACGATGAACACTACTAACAGCAATTATTATATGATAATAAAACTTCTAGCTAAATTTGGTACATATATTATTTGTTGTTAGGCCAGTGTCACAGAGAAGGTGTGACAAGAACAAGAGGGTCATTTGAATACTAAAGTGCACATGAGTAAACCACTCCGTTTATGAAATTAATGTTTTGTAAATTACCTTTACAACTTTATGAAATCAAGTAACCAATTGAAAGTACCATCACTAGGTGGAGCTGTTTACAAGGCCTCATCTGTAGACGCATGAAATATGTTTTTCTCTATTTATATAAATTATAAAATATAACTTGAACACAAAACCTGTATTACGTTTGCGCTTGATATTTTATGAAACAAAACACGCTTGGATAAATGTTCACAGAAAGTCAATCTATCCCGGAACTATTGTTCACAGATACTGATGTGAGCCTTAAACAGATATTCTCCGGACTGTCGTACTGGTTGCACACGGAAGTGTTAATCACGTGACTCATCCAGCGTAAATATTTCTCTCCTCAGAACGAATGATCCCCGACTTCGCTGTTTTATCTGCATAAATGATTATCGACTTAACTTTTCCTTAGTTTAAACTGCGTAGATTTTGTCTAGTACCCCCAATTTACTGCAATATTCGAGCTAAGCAGGACAAAATGAACGTGGATCTTCCTCAAACCGGACAGACCGGAGCAGCAGCCGCATCCAGCAGCAGCAGCAGCAACTGCGTCCCGAACAGCGCCTCCACAAACACCAGCAGCATCCCTGCGGTCGGCAGCAGTAATGGTGGGTGGTTTCATTTATTTATTTATTTTTTGTCTGTTTTGACAGTTTGAACGCGCATAGAGTTGCTGTTGTCTTTTAGCCTTTAGATACATGAGTGTTGGTCTGCAAGTTCGTGAATATGGAGAGTATTTGTAATCTTTATTATTCGTGCAGTTCTGAAGGTCTGTCCTGTCGTACTTTCCCCCCTCACAGTTCCCACTTCGGCAGCCATGGCGACCCCTTCATCTGACTCCAGCGTGTCAAACGGGGTGTATGTGCCCACGGGCATTGCTAATGGAGACGTGAAGCCCGTTATCTCAACCACACCGCTGGCTGATTTCCTGATGCAGCTGGAGGATTACACTCCCACAGTCAGTCCACATATGATTGCAATACTCTATATTCTTTGCTTATGGATGGTAGATTGTGAGTAGCACAGTTAACAGACTGTCTGTGTTTCAGATCCCAGACGCAGTCACAGGATACTACCTCAACCGAGCTGGTTTTGAAGCATCAGATCCAAGAATGTGAGTGTCAACAATGTCCTCTCAGAAAGCGATTATATAGTGGTGCTAAAAAATAATTAGGTTCTTTAAACAATTTTTTTTTAGACAAAAGTAAGTTTTTAAAAGTATAAACTTCTAAGTTATAACTAAAACTATTAAAAATAATTTTGTTAATTGAAATAATGCTGAAATAAAATGTAAATATTAGATGAAAAACTTAAAAATTAGAAATGTTGCTTTGGGAACTAACTGAAATAATTATGTTTGAGTGGAAGTACTAAAATTACTTAATCTAAAACTGAAATAAAAATCAATTAAAGCTAAAAAGAAAAAATTACAAAAGTACATACTAAAATTTTAAAATAAGACACGAAAGTATAAAAATGTGAATAAGTACTATAATAATATATAATAAACAGTTATTATAAGTGTGCCCTGCAGTTTTGTTGTCTGGCAGTTTAAATGCTCTGATTAGCTTTTAAGTGTTTTTACCATTCATTAGCTGGAAATTTTTTTTTTTTTTTTTTTTTTTTTTAGAAAAGATACCAATGATATCATTCCCATGTCTTTAATTAAATAGCGGTAGAATGATTTTTAAAAATGTATAGCTATTGTCCTGTGAATGGGCTTAAATAACACATTTATGTCTCATTAAGAGTATTGCATAAAAAATATCTGGTGTCGAAAACTTTATAATTTACTCATCAGGGTTTAATAATGCTTGAATCATGAATCTTCCTTGACATCTTTATCCACTTGTGTGTTTTCAGAATCCGTCTCATATCTTTGGCGTCTCAGAAGTTCATCTCCGATATTGCAAATGACGCACTACAGCACTGCAAAATGAAGGGCACGGCCTCTGGAAGCTCCCGAAACAAGACCAAGGTTTGTGTTCGCAAACTGAGATTATTACAGTAACATGTTATACAGTAAATCTATATAATGAATGTTTAATCTGCGGGCCATAATTTGTACAAAAAATTAAAAATGTGTTGTAAATATCTCTCACCTCCCAGGACAAGAAGTACACACTGACAATGGAAGATCTGACACCAGCCATGGCAGAGTATGGCATAAATGTAAAGAAACCTCATTACTTCATTTGAGGGGAAGTGCTTCATTGAAATGGACTGCTGCTGGAAATGTGCTGTTTGTCCCGTCAGAGCTTTGAAGGCATTATCCTTCAGCGTGGGAACCATCAGCCTACTAGCCCACAGCTTTAAGGGATTTAGCAGCTTTTTTTGTATTTTCTTTAAGCGTGTTTGATGAAGTTGTTTGATTACACCACACTGTGTGACTTTAGTTGATGTATGTAAAAATCCTGTATAAATAAATTCATTGTAATTAAGTTCTGTGTAATTGCACGTCTTCTGTTACTGACGCTTGTTGAGTTCAGATATTTAAAAAATGTGTCTTAATTTAACCACTGCTTTTACATTTGTGACGTCAGTTCATACGCTGTCTGAACTTCTCAGCTCTGCTTTATGGATTTAGTTTCATGCCATAAAAAGGCTTGAGCTGTAACGTGTTGCAGTATTAATAGTACCTGGAGCTCCTCTCAGGTTTCCCTCTCTACAGTGTAGTACAGCTGCACTGTACATAGACCACTCATCACACCATCTGTCTACAGCAAACATGATATTAATAATAATATTTAAGTACTAGCTTTTGCTTTGTGCTATTTGCAGTTGCACTTCATCTGTATGTGCTCACAGGCAAATTTAATGTAGCTGTAAAGCTCAATAATAGAGTGACAGGACAGTTATATGAATGAATATTAAAGCTATTCAGTAAAATTAAAATGGGATTATTACTGTGCTCTTATTTGAAAAACAGTGAATTAATATAATTTACTTTTTAAGTGTTAATATTTCATGTTTTCATCAAATGATTTGCATATTTTCCTGATAATTTATATAACACGATATGAATCTAAATAGCTAGAGAGAATTTTCCCTTATCCCAAGAAAAAATGTGAACGTCTCTTTCATGTTTATTAAATTGCACTTTCAACTTCATTAGATATTCATTTGCAAGACACACACAGGCTGAGGTGGAAAGTGAAAATGTGTGTAACTTACCAACGCAAATCCATCAACAAAATTTTGTACTTTGCAATGAAAAAATAAATAAAAAATGTGCTGAACAGAAATGACAGATCAGACATTATACAAGAGAAAATACAGCTTTAAGGCGTCAATCTTTGGCATCGGTCAACACATTCTTTTGTTTTTAAAGGTGCATCTTTGCAATAGTCAATGAAGTCACAAGCAAAATGATTTCATTTTAGGACTTCAGCTGCTAAACTGAGAAGATTAAAAAAACATTGTTACATTTTAGCTCAGTTAAAAACTATTTTTTTCTTTTTAGTTTCAGTGTTATTTTAGTCAAGTATCTGCACTGTATTTTTGATATGCATGCTTAACATGTAAATGTCTACATCCAAAGTCCCTAGAAAACTCCTCTAGCCCACTAAAAATCCCTTTTCTAAGGAAAAATGTGTCAGTGGCTGTGGGTAGTGCACAAAAAAAAAAAAAAATCCTTGTTCTCAAGGGGACACAGTTCAAATCCGGCCTGCGTCACGTACTGATCCCATTACCACTGTCCTATATCCATCTTAACTGTAGTATACAACAAATATACACGCTGTTAAATGAAAAATAATAATAATTGAACAAAAAAAAAAAAAAAAAACACCCCAATCCTTAATCTTTAGCATTCTCCAGAAAAAAGGGGGATGTTTCTTCATATATAAGCCAATGACCGACATTTCATTTTAAATCCTATATTGAGCACTGAGGAAGATTCTTTTGAAGAATGTAAAGGCTCATGTGAAACATATGAATATATACTTCAATTTGCAGATAAAATAATTTCATTTAAGCCTTTATCAGACATTATAAGCCTTTCCTGCCTCATTTATAAGTCACTTTGGAGCATTTGCTAAGTGAATAAATGTAAAAACACAAATGAAGTGTTTTGCATATTGTATTTGTCCTGTGAAACACAATCATTTAAACATTTTCCATTTAAATTAGATAAAAAATGTAATGAAAATGAAACAAAATCTAATTTCTTTTTAGGACCACTATGTTTTATGTGCACATTATGGTTTTTTTTCTCTCTAAATTTCACCTTTAAAAAAATGCTAAATATTTCCTTTTAAACAAGATGTCAGGATGATAATCCCTCCATTCAGTGTAACAATTATTTTATAACTAAATACGAAAAGGTTTAAACCCCAGGTACATGTGGCAGACAAACCAATAGAAAAGACTTGCCTTTGTGGCTCTATGTCCACAGATTACAAAGTTTTCAGGCATTTGTCTGTGTTATATAACTCACTCAACTGTAAATGTTCACAGATCAGAGTGTGAACAATATCATTGAGGATATTTGGTAAATTCAGTCACCAAAAAACAAGTCCTAAATCAGAACAGCCATCAGAAATAAAAATCACCTGACCTCATTTAAATAGCAGTAACGTTCTCCAGACAGACATTCTTTTTTATATGTTATTTCTCTTACCATCTTTGAAAAAAGTACCCTTCAAATCAACCAGTGCACTACCTGTTCATAAACTGAAGTAAGTGATTTTGGACAATGGCAGAAGATTTAGGCTGATGACGTCTTGTGAATTTGCTGAATGTCTCTCAGTGTGTTTCTACACCGCACTAGTGTTTTCCTTGGGTTTGGTTGACTCGGTGCCGGGTGGAATTGGGATGGGACGGCATTTACGTTTTGTTACCTTGCTGCTCTGCCCGTTAACAATTCTCTGAGCCATGCCCTCCATATCTTCCACACCAATATTAATGGCTTCTGCCAGCTCCTTCCTAGTCACATATACAAACTGTGGGTCCTCAGCCAAGGAGTCTAGACCACCGTCTCTCAGTGCCTGAGGATTCATGCAAAATACAGTATAATAGTCTTTCCTGAGAAGGTACGGAATGAATGTGAAGTACATGAGATCTGGCCGGGGCATTTTACCTGCTGAATGAGTTTGTCGGTGGCTGGTGAAGCTTCTGTTGCTTCTCTGTGGTTCTTTGCCGCTCCATATGAGGGGTTAAAGGGGAACTGAGAGAGTCAGACACACACGGAGGAGTCAGAGGGGAATATCAAGTAGTCACTGGACCGTGTTTAGCTCAGGAAATGTGACACCTGTCCACACCTGTGTGATATCGGTCCTCACAGTGAAATCTGACAGCCGTCTGTCATCAACGCTTGAGGCCCCGCCCACATACGAACTGGAGTCTCCTATTGGTTGCACAGGAAATAATGTCATTTATACAATAAAGTGTGCAGATTACTGTCATTGTGATTATTATGTGATTCACGGTGAAATGATTATAAATGGCTTGATAGATTATAATAGATTTTTAAATGTTTTTTTTAAAGAAGTCTTTTATGCTCACAAAGGCTGCATTTATTTGATCAAAAATACGGTAAAAACAGTAAAATTGTGGAATATTATTACAAATTAAAATGTTTTCTATTTTAATAGATTTTCAAATGTAATTTATTCCTGTGATGTGAAACTGAATTTTCAGCAGTCATTATTACAGTTTTCAATGTCACATGATCCTTTAGAAATCATTCTAATATGGAAAATTTTCTTAAACATCTCTTATCATTATCATGTGGAAAACAGTTGCTCTGATATATTTTTACAGTACAGTACAGTAAAAACATGATTTTCAGGATTCTTTGATGAATACAAAGATCAAAAGAACAGCATTTATTTGAAATATAAATATTGTAACATTACAATGTCTTCACTGTCACTTTTGATCAATTTAATGCATCCTTGCTAATTAAAAGTATTAATTTCTTTAAAAAAAATTTGGTTGCACTTTATTTTACAGTACATGTACATATATGTACTTGTAGTGTACTTACAGTGTATTTATCTAAGAAAGTTCTGGTAATACAAGGTAACTACATGGGGTGGGGTTAGGTTTAGGGGTAGGTTCAGGGTTAGTACTTAGTTATTACATAGTTATTGTAATTACTAAAATAAGTACATAGTATGTACATGAGGAACAGGACTGTAAAATAAAGTGCTACCAAAAATTTATACTGACCCCAAACTTTTGAACAGTAATGTATATGGTGGCATTTGTTATAGTGCATTTTAATAAAAATGTATTTAAAATAAATAACATTTAATAAAAAAATCATTTTTTTCAATGTAATAATGTAAAATAAACTGTATTACAGTAAAGAGTTGAGTATAAAATGTAATAAAATGCTTAATTGACCTGAAAACAATATCATAATAAATTTTTTTTTTTTTTTAAATCTTACGACTCCTAATAAAAGATACAATTTTTCTAATAAAAAAAAGATTATATAAATTAGTTTATTCTATATTTCATGTTTTTCCTCGATCACCTACTGTTTTCACTTATGTCCTCGTATGAATAGTTTCTGGTTGCAGCAGCTGACAGTGACTCGCTTTCAAATGTAAACCTGGATGACATACTAAAAACAGCATCAAATGAGCATTGTGACCTTTACAGATACCCATTAAGTCCATTTTTCATTATAGTTATCCACTCACTCTTCAGCGAAGTTGGCATTGTTATTGGTGTTGGTTGCTGGCATGTTATCAGGGAAGAACACAGTGTTCGGGAGGAAGACGGAGTCAGGAGGTGACTCTACATCCTCCAAATGAGTCTCCACAAACTGCAGGGGCCTCTGGCTGGTCATCTGTGTGGAGAGAGGGCTGTTGGGCTCAGAGGAGAAGGGGTCTGTGTGGAGTCCAAACAGACCTCCTGTCCGCTGCATAGATAGAGACACAGAGACTGTAAGTCTAAATGGATGGCTTAGTCTACATTTATCTATTTCCTTATGAAGATGCTTCAGTGCAGACCCTGTAGATGCCCTCCTCTCCGGCCTCCAAGGCACGCTCCATCTCATCCTCAGCGATAAGGTCACCTGAGATGGCCCTGTGCAGCTCAGGTGCTGCTTCCTCCTCGATGCTGCGCAGACCTGCCTGCAAAGTCAGACAGAAGTCTTATTAGTATTTTGCTAGAAAAGTGTCCTTTTTATGAGTTATTACAATCAAAAAATGCACCTTAATCTCATCAGCATTTTTCTTGGTGGGCCTGTAACCGTAGTATTCCTCCTGCCGCTTCATAAACTTGCGGAAGTGTTCCTGAATCAGGAAGGTTGCATAGAACTTTCCAACAGTGACTTCATCCTCTACAGCCAAAAGAATTACATTACAGTCAGACATGGATTGCATTTCAAAAACGTGTTAATTAAACACAAATGACTATGATCGCAGCTATCTCACCTCCAATGGGCGGAATCACCTGGTCCAACAACTTCATACTGGTCCTCTTCCAGATTGACTTGATGATGGCTCTCAGCTCCTCATTGGCCTGTTCAAAGTTTCCTAACAGAAAAATGAAAATTAAAAACTGTGCTGCAAAATAAACTGCTAATTGAATTTGATCTCAATTACACACCTTCAGTTTTGATTTTCAAAGCTGTTCTGACCAGTGCAAAGAGTGTGGCGTTGAAGGTCACTGTGCCGTCGCTGTTCAGCGGCATGTTCATGGAAATCAGGCGCTGAGGTGGAAGTTCACAAATTCAGATTTAAAATATTCACTGAAATACACTACTGATCAAATGTTTTGGGTCAGTACTTTTTTTTAATTAAGTCTTGCATGCATTGAATTATGATGCTTTAATTTTTTTTAAATTCTTATTTTTAATTGTATTGTTTACATTGTTGTTGATAATAATATGAAATGTTTCTTGAGCTGCAAATCAGCATATTAGAATGATTTCTGAAGGATCATGTGACACTGAAGCAGCTTTGCCATCAGGAATAAATTACATTTTTAAATATATTCAAATACAAATAACAGTTGTTTTAAATTGTAATAATATTGAACAATATTGCTGTTTTTACTGTATTTTTGATCAAATAAAATGCAGCCTTGGTGAGCATAAAAATTTGTACCAACCCTAAACTTCTGAACATTATACTGTACTTTTAACAGAATACAGAAACCAAATACTTAAATAAATGGCAATTGTCTTACCTTACATGCTGAGCGGTGGGGACAAAATTTACCAAAACCCAACGGTGGTTGAATCCTCCGCAGGAGAGTAACTACATCCAGATGTTTGATTCGTCCCCTTTATAAGGACAGAAGACAGATTACTTTATTATGTCTTAGGGCAAATCATAAAATAAATATCCAAGAAGCACAGAGCTAAATGATAAGATGACACTGGCACTGGAGCCTTGTGTGCTTTAACTCACGTTGCTTCAGGGTCATACTCTGCCCAGATCCTCTTGAACTCATCCAGGTGATGTGGGCCAAGGATTGACCAATCGTGAGTGAGGTAATCAAAATTGTTCATAATGACAGCCACAAACAAATTGATAACCTACCAGGAAGAGAATGATTTAGTTACTAAAACAAACAGCAATGTCGGATCCTGTATTCTGAGCTGATTTCCAAGTTTACCATGTTTAAATACAAGTTCCTCATATTTGCTTACCAAAAATGCACACAGCATGTAAAAGCTGAGGAAGTAGAAGACAGCGATGCTGGAGCCGCAGGTATACTCCTCTCCAGGGCCGTAGTCTGATTTGGGGTCACAGAGCTTCCCGTACATTGAGGCCAGCATGATCTTAGGCCACTGCTCTCCAGTGGCAACACTGTGAACCCACACATTCATCAATTACCTGATTATTCAACTAAAAATAGAGTTGCACTATATGAGCTCTCAAGTTTTTAAAGAATGACTTTTATTAGAGAACAAACAAGCAAAAATCATTTCTCTCAGTACATTGTTGACTCACCGGAACAATAACAATACAGCTTGAGGGAACGTTTGGAAGTTGTTGTTGCGGTTAATCTCTGTCCCATCAACCAGAGCAACTTTACCAAACATCTATAAAGAGAAGGAGAAAGAGAGAGGAAGAAGGAATTGGATAATAATATAACATGAATGAGAGAAACTACAGGAAATTTAAACAACTGAAGGAAACCAGGTAAGTGAAGCTCACCTGCATCCCTATGACAGCATAGATGAAGAAGAGCATGACAATGAGAAGACCCACATGAGGCAGCGCCTGAAGCAGGAAACAACATCATATACTGTGAGATACATTCAGTTAAAGCTAAAGCACTTTTCATTAAAAAAAGGATAAAAAAATAAAATAAAATAAAATAAAATAAAATAAAATAAAATAAAATAAAATAAAATAAAAGAAAAGAAAAGAAAAGAAAAGAAAAGAAAAATTAAATTAAATTAAATTAAATTAAATTAAATTAAATTAAATTAAATTAAATTAAATTAAATTAAATTAAATTAAATTAAATTAAATTAAATTAAATTAATACATTTGTATGATCCTTATATATTCTTAACTAGCTATTATTAATTATTTCATTTTCTTTTGTCATGGAGATGTGATGTGTAATTATCTTGTCTGACCTGGAAGGACTTAATAAAGGTCCACAAAAGGTTCCTGATCCCCTCTGAACGATTGAGCAGTTTAATGAGACGCAGCACACGGAACAGCCGGAAGAACGTGATGGAAACTCTGACATTTTCTGCATCCTATAAATGAGTAAAATTGTGAGAGAAATATTTGGTTCCACTTATAAATATAAAAGGTTGCCATTTTTAAGTGTTTAAAAAGAAAACAAACTAGGATAATGTACTTACAGCTATTGCCTGCATTGGATTCACTTCCTGAAAAAAGAATAGGCTGTTTTCACTCTTTTCCATCAGTCATGCAATATAATACAATGTAATAGCATATAACATCATATAAAGCAAAATAGCAACACCATAATGTGGTATGATGCTTATTTGTGGAGATTTAAGCTTCTAAAAAATGATAATGTGAGCAGTGTCTGTCCCATGCAGTGCAGAATGATATTTACAGCACAACCATGTAGACACCACAGTCCTCCACTGGCCTCCAGCGCAGCCTGAGAACAGAGAGATGAGAAGTCAGGGTGATGGAGGAGAGACGACATCATAGAAACGGAAATGCATCTTGTGAATCAGAGACAAATGTCAACAAAACATCAAAATGATGGATCACACTTCCAAAACAAGTGGTTATTTATAAAGACTATAAAAAGTGCATCAAATCACTCTTGGAGATGTGGAGCGGTGTGTATTAAGCAGCAGTGAGCGATGGAAAGAGGGTGGTTCATTAACATATGTGAAATGAATCATGAAAATGAGCCCATCAATGGCCACTGATGAGTGAAGTTGCTTGAATGAGAAGAATACTAAGCTGGAGCTGATGAAATTGGTACCTCCTGTGCACTAATGCTGACATTGACAGCTTGCTGTGGTCTGTGCTTCATGTATCGCTAAATACGGGTTTAAAATACAAGCCATTGTTGGTCGCCATTTGAAATGCTTTCGCTTTTGTAGAGACATTTACACAACGTGTAAATCACTCTGACAATATTTTTACATATGTGTGGAGTCTCAAATTATTGTCATACTCACATCAACCTCACTGAGGACCACGTCAACAATACTACCGACCACAATGATGAAATCAAACACGTTCCAAGGATCTCCAAAGTAACCCTGTGTCAAGACACACACAGAATCCCAATAATGTCATAAAACAGAGCACATCTTCTTACTCACTTTCATACAGAGAAAAAACAGGAGTACCTTTGCTTTGAATGCAATGAGTTTGACGATCATCTCGCCAGTGAACAGGACAGTGAAGATGAGGTTAAGATTGTCAGAGAGTTTGGTTATGTGATCGGACTGGTTGCAGTGCTGTACCACAGAGAGAAGAGAGACAACAGATTAACAAAACAGCCAATTTGAAAATGTTTTATAAACTATTATACAGAGTGAACATTGTTCTGACTTACATACAGAAAGAATGGGATTAAGGTTTACTTTATTGACTTGAAAACAGTGGTAAATTTTAAGGTTTTTAATGGTCAAATTAAAGGCAATATAAATGTAATGAAAAATAATATTACATGCAGCAATAAAATGACATAATAATTACTAAAATAATGGAAAATAATCAACACGGTATATATGCAAAAAAAAAATATTGACTGAATTCAAAATCAGATTTTTTAGGAGGAAGAAGGAAGGAAGTTTCTTATGATCATCAAGGCTGCATTTATTTGATCAAAAATACTGAAATATTGTGAAATACAGTAGTATTACAATTATTACAGATACAATTGTTTTCTATTTTAATATTTAATGCATCCTTGCTGAATAAAAGTATTAATTTCTTTAAATAAATCTCACTGACCCCAAACTTTTGAACAGTAGTGAATATCATTAGCTGTAAATAATGGTAACTGCTATTTAACTGCTTACCTGCATTCCAAGACACAGCGTGTTGAGCATGATGAGAAAGAACATGAGATACTCAAAGTAACAGGAGGTCACGAAGTACCACACACGGTACTGGTGCGGGTTCTTCGGGATGTAGCATTTAAGGGGCCGTGCTTTGAGTGCATACTGTACACATTGACGCTGGTGAGGGGTGAGACGGCAAGAGAAGTTGATTATAAAATGACAGCACAGTAAGCCCAGTTGCATTAGCATCATAAACATGATAGATACTGTATATACAATAAAAGTGGAGTTAAACCAGGTATTTGAAATGTTGATATATAGTATACTGTAAAAAGGATATTTTGTTTAACATTAATTGTTCAATATACACGCAAATTCCTGGATCAAATTGCATGTGAAGAACAATCTAAGACCACACTGTTTACCTGGTTCTTGTCCAGCTCGCAGTCCTTGTATTCCTGCTCTCCTTGTTTTTGGAAAGTGACAATGACGAAGCCCACGAAGATGTTCATCATGAAGAAGGCGATGATGATGATGTAGATGATAAAGAATATGGAGATGCCCACCCGGTTATTGTACAAAGGGCCTGTGTCTACTGCATTTGAGTCTATAGCCTTATAAAGGATCCTGTTGAAGGTGAGTGAAGGAAGGGTTTGTGTGAAACATGTTCTTGACTGATTAATCAATATTAAAAGAAGATTAAAAAAAAAATAGGATGAGATTTTCACACACTTACTCTGGCCAGCCCTCAAATGTGGAGATGGTGAAGAGAGCCAGCATGCCATTCAGCACATTGTCAAAGTTGAAATCGCTGTTGACCCACTTGCGCTGATGGACCTCCATGTCATGAAGAGAGTTTTGCACATGCTTTAAAAATGTTCCCCTAAAAACAACCAAAAGCAATGTAGCAACATTCAGAGGTCAAAGCACAACATTTAAAGAAATGTGGCTAAAAATACTCACTGACACTCCTCTGCTGTTGTTTGAAGAGGGTCCGTACAATAGTACAATTTTCCCTAAATAAAGGTAATACATTTAGCATGCAGTCACTTCCTCCATTTTAAAACGCAAGGTTTTAAATCACAATATGGTGGTTGTCTCACCTTGAAGAGCTGCACTCCAATGCAGGCAAACATGAAGTCTAAGAGCATGGTGACCAGGACAATATTACCAATGGTCTTTATGGCCACAAACATACACTGGACCACGTGCTGGAGATGAAAATTTGAGTATATTTAATCACAAATTGGTATCATGCTTTGAAGATTGGCCCTAAACCAACCATATAATAGTAGCATTTAAAAAGTCCTCAGTAGTTTCAATGGCAGCTATCCATATTTTAATACACAGACAAATGCTACATCACAAATCAAAGCAGCTTTTTCATTAAGATGCTGAATGCATACCCACCTTTAACCCTTTGGCTCTGTTGATGGCTCTTAGAGGTCTTAGTACCCTCAACACCCTGAGAATCTTCACCACTGAGATGGTACTCGACCTGCAATCCAATAATGCATTTAAGTTATCGGCCTTGACTGTATTTTAATTCAAACTTACAAAAATATTAACTTTAGAAAGTACTACTAACAAAACTCAGAAGGTGTTTCTTTACATTGAACGCTCTATATGTTTTTGATTCACTGAACAGGCTCTTAAGAATAATTCATTCTCAAATGGGAATACACAGGTTGAGCATTGTGTTTTTGATTCACTAAAACAAACTGACTAATAAGAGTCATTAAATCTAGAACAGTATTGGTTGCACTGTGTTTCTGATTCATTGAAAAGAACAGGCTCACAAGAGACCTTCATTCAGGAATCGGTTGAACTACACTCAACGAGCTGAATGTATTTGAGACTCATCTGTTCAAGAATCACTTGGACTACATTAGTTGGGCTAAATATTTTTGATTCACTGTAAAGAACTGGCTCATAAGAGTCATTTATTCAAGAATCGTTTGAACTACATTTGGTTGTGCTATGTATTTTTAATTGTCCGAAAAGAACTGGCTCTTAAAGGGATACTCTACCCCAAAATGAAAATTTTTTCATTAATCACTTACCCCCATGTCGTTCCAAACCCGTAAAAGCTCTGTTCGTCTTTGGAACACAATTTAAGATATTCTGTATGAAAACCTGGAGGCTTGAGACTGTCCCATAGACTGCCAAGTAAATAACAGTGTCAAGGTCCAGAAAAGTTATGAAAGTCGTCCTCAGAATACTCCATCTGCCATCAGACGTTCAATCTTGGTTATATGACGCGACGGGAACACTTTTTGTAAGTGAAGAAAACAAAAATAACGACTTTATTCAACAATTCTTTTGTCAACTGTCTCCTCTGTGTCTCTCCATATCACTGTATGCTGTGTATGCTCTTCTGTGTCATCCGCGCCACAAGGGTGTGTTGTTTAATTTCAAATCAAAGCTAAATACACGTAAAAACAGTGCATCCTTGTGGCGCATTCTGCTCTTCTGTGTCATCCACGCCACAAGGGTGTGTTGTTTAATTTCAAATCAAAGCTAAATACACGTAGAAACAGTGCATCCTTGTGGCGCGGATGACACAGAAGAGCATACACAGCATACAGTGATATGGAGAGACACAGAGGAGACCGTTGACAAAGGAATTATTGAAAAAAGTCATTATTTTTGTTTTCTTTGCTTACAAAAAGTGTTCCACTCGCTTCATATAACCTAGATTGCACGTCTGATGGCAGATGGAGTATTCTGAGGACGATTTTCATACCTTTTATGGACCTTGACACTGTTATTTACTTGGCAGTCTATGGGACAGTCTCAAGCCTCCAGGTTTTCATCCAAAATAGCTTAAATTGTGTTCCGAAGACGATCTGAGCTTTTACGGGTTGGGAATGACATGGGGGTAAGTGATTAATGACAAAATTTTCATTTTGGGGTGGAGTATCCCTTTAAGAGTCATTTGTTTGCTGATTGGACTATGCTGTTCACACATACTGTATGTTCACACACTGTTTGTACATATTGAATTACATACAAATATGCTATAGGTGTTCATCAGTAGAATAATGCATGTGCGAGAACAGTTAACTGATTTTTTTTTATTTAATGGGTTGTCTTTGTAATTTATATTCAAGTTAGAATATTCCTTGTTGCAGACAAAAATAATCTTTTGAAAGCATTAAAACAATGGGTAACGTATACTAAAAACTGAAACAACATAAACTATTATTGAACTTACTCCATGCCCATGGACAAGAGGGAAACACCCACAACAATGAGATCCAGAATGTTGAAGGAGTTTCGGCAGAAAGAGCCGGTATGCAGGAACGCTCCATAAACCGTCATCTAAAAATAATCAGATCAGTGCTGAATTAGATGTCAGCCCATCCAAAAAATCTGAAAGTAACATCAAGTTAACGATAACATTACCTTCAGCACAATTTCAATGGTGAAGACAGTCGTAAAAACAATGTCGGCATAAGCCAAGACCTGTGAAATGAATTAGTGAATGTAAATTTTTAACGCATAACTAATAATTCAGTTAAAGCAATACAATAATCAAAGTTTTTGTTACCTTGTTTCGGAATGAATGGGGGTCGATGGGGTCTTCAGCAGCCAGGGAGATACTGCTGAGGAGGATGAAGAGGAGGATGATGTTGGTGAAGGTCGTGTGGTTGATGATCCTGTGGCAAAGCTTCCGGAACCTTTCGACAGACAGCATCAGTTATCGGACAGCAACGGTAAATCATTTTATGGCCATTTGTTAGGCACAATTAAAGTCTAGTTCTAAATTTAATTTTAGTGGTCTACATGGGGTTATAAATCAGGGCATAAAGCCTCACTTGTTCTGTGGCCCAAAGATGAAGAAGGAGCTGGCCTCAGGCATGGGAACCACTGTCTCCTTGAGCTGCAGGTCAGCCATGGGTCTGGGTCTGGGGCTGATTGGGATCTCTGGTTCCTCTTCCTCATCATCACCTGAGCAGGAGAGAAGGATTACAGCTGGGTCAACTCAAAAATACTATGCTTTTATTTGTGATCTACTTGTGTGAAATAAGATTTATTTGGATAAGCATTGATCATGAAGCTGTATTTAATTTTGCACAGCTCGAAAATCAAATGAAAAATAGCCAGCCCTGTGGCTTAAAATGCGCTCCATAAATGAGCTTAGAAGCTGGAGCTAATAATACATTTTACTTATAATAGACCAGCTATCTTTGAACTTTTTCCTTTACATGTTTAGAGATGTACTGTGAGGTCTGAGCCAGCATTTTATGGAGTGCAGAGCCCTCAGTTGAAATTTAAACTCTTGTGTTAGAGTATTACAGCCTTACCTGGAAAGTCTGCAGGAGGGAAGGGGTCTTTCACTTCATTAACATTTGATTCAAACTCATCTATCTTGAGCTGGAGACAAAAACATGATAAAACTGGTTTAGGCATTTACATTTTGTTTATTTAGCAGACAATAAGCAAGCATCAGAGCCTAAAATTTTATGTTTTTAACTGAAGACCTGATGGTGAATCATCCTGATAGTGTTAGACAGAAGGCCAAAAGTCAAGTATTGCAGTAGGCTTATCTAAAATAAGTACAGTGAACAACCATACTCACTTTTGAGTCAACCATACCTTTGCTGTTGTGGGCATTCCCTCAGCTTTTGACCTGGACTCCATTAGTCTCTTAGCCATCAGAGCCTTCTCCTCCTCACTTTTCTCTGGCAATGTTTATTTGAATAAATAAGTCAAAATGTTGTTTAGTAATATATAGATATGCAAATGCACTACCATTCAAAAGTTTGGGGTTTGTAATATATATATGTATATATATATGTATATATATATATATATATATATATATATATATATATATATATATATATATATATATATATATATATATATATATATTTTTTTTGAAAGAAGTCTCTTATGCTCACCAAGGCTGAATTTATTTGATCAAAAAATATATTAAAAACAGTAATATTGTGAAATATTATTACAATCTAAAATAACTGTTTCAGTCTTAATATATTTTAAAATGTAATTTATTTCTGTAATGGCAAAGCTGAATTTTCTGTGGAAAAATCTGTGGAAAACGTTTTGTGGAAACTAAAAATTTTCAGGACTCAGGACTTTTTTTAACTGTCTGTTTAGCCTCTCTTTGTATTTTTTAACTGTCTGTTTAGTTCTTTTAATTTATTGGTGAGCCAAAGGAAAATATCCACCTTGGTGGACACTAAAGATATACTCTACTCTACTCTACTCTACACAATATATATGACTTTTGATCAGTTTAATGCATCCCTGCTGAGATAAAAGTATTAATTAGTTGTTCTTTTACCTCATGAGTTTTCTTCTGGCTTTCTCCTCTGCTTTCTCTTTCTGTGCTGCTGTCAGACTCTCAGCCTCAGCTAGATTGTCCACAGCGATAGCCAAGAACACATTCAAGAGAACGACTAACCAACAGCCTGCTAAGGAAAAGTCCAAACAGCCTTATCACAACAATACAACATGACTGGTTCTGAAATACTTCGCACTAAGAAGCAGAAACAATGGCAAATGTTTATTTTAGACTAAGTGCTTTGCTATATTCTTTTAAACATACTTAATTCCCATTTATCATCTCCAATCAGTTCGGACAAAATAACAGGGACATAATGACATATGCTTCAAAAGGATACAGTTTCCACAAAAATACAGAATTATGAAGTAAATGCTGACAAGAATTCCTGGGGATTGAGGTCCACCATGAGCCATGATTCCATTGTACATGATCGAGTCCCACTCCTCTCCAGTTAGGACCTGATAATGAAGCCCAGTGTCACATAAACAGCTTCTGTTGTCAGAACACAATTTCGCTAAAACTGCAAGTACCTGAAACACACTGATGAGGGCCTGTGGGAAGTTGTCAAAGTTACTGCGCTGAATCACTCTGTCAGGAAAGTTGAATTTCCCACCAAACACCTGCATACCCAGGAGGGAGAAGATGACAATGAAGAGGAAGAGGAGCAGGAGTAGGGAGGCGATGGATTTCACTGAGTTGAGTAAGGATGCCACTAAGTTATTTAGTGATGTCCAGTACCTAAAGACCCATGAGAGGAAATAACAGTGAGATTAAATAAATAAATGAAATAAATGAGGTTTAAATAAATGAACGTACCTTGTGATCTTGAATAAGCGTAGGAGTCGTATACACCTCATCACAGAGATCCCCAGTGGTGTCATGATGTTTGACACGACCAGGAAGATCTCCAGTATTCCGATCGTGACCACAAAGCAGTCAAATCGGTTGAAGATGGACATAAAGTAGGCTCTCAGACCAAACGCATACATTTTCATAACCATCTCAATCGTGAAACAGATGAGCAGGATTACATTGGCAGTGTCTGCAAAAGGACCAAGACTCATCAAGATCTCACTTCATTCACAATATATATATATATATAAAATCAACAGAATTATGAATGATTCTGTTGAATCATTCCATTTGAAAGATTCCTTAAAACAAACAAAAAAACTTTTAAATTACTAGGAGTTGGGAATCTTGTATTGCTTAATGTATTGTATTTTACTGCTATATGGAACAGACCTTGGAAACTTGTTAACCCCTCAGTCTGGTTATGATGCTCCGTCGCTATGACCAGAGTGTTGAGTAACACAACAAGGAGAACCCACCAGTTGAAGAATTTAGATTTCACCCAAACATGACACTTCCTCCGTAAAACAATGTTCCAGCGGCGTGCGAGGCGGCTGCAGATTACACAGTAAATGAAAAATGTGACTTCGGTTAAATCATGATGCATATTTTTGTTCTTGATTGCACACTCACTAGAAATAGATCACCCTGTTGATCCCCTCCATCTGGTATAAACTGTCTGTCTCTGAATCAGTGTCCTTTCTAAGAAGAAGAAGCGCTGGAGAGTATCAAAGTAGTGAGAAATGTTAAAAATGCAGTTCCTGTGCTTTTTATCAAATATACATACACTGAAATTTTCATTTGAATGACATCAGATATATACAGAGGACTGTAGTAGCACCATTACCCTCATAATCTCCATCTATAACTTCAGCATGAGTGATCCATTCCATGTAACCTTTCAGATCTTCATCCATTTGTTGTCCCTCTCGTAGCTTTTGGTACTCTCCTCGTGACCGTGACTTCTCCCTTTCCTTAGTAAACTCCCTGTATAGAGGAAAACTCGTCTCAGTTAGGCCAATTAACATTCATTCATGTAACATTTATGTAATATTCTTGTATTTCTATGTCTCAATAAAGTGAGTCATTTAAGTTGATTGCACAGATCTGTGTCCCATAAACCATTCAGTAGACTCATCCAGCCAGAGTGTATTTAGGTGAAATAATAATAAAACCAAACTTGTCGACCAAACTTTAAGTAGGTAATAAGCAGTTGGTATTAAAACATTTTATTAAAACCTTAGCTAGAGCTAATACCCGCTCAGTACTCCAAGGACGAGGTTCAGGATGAAGAAGGAGCCCAGAAGTATCAGAGTCAAGAAGTAGATCCAGGGCCAGTCGTTCCCCATGGCATCATTAATCTAAAAGATCAAATCATCACTATATTTGATTTTGACAAACATGAATTTTGGATATGTTCCAAAAATCTTGCTCTAGACAGACTGTCATTCTGTGCATTATTGGTGGGGATTTTTCTATATCTTTTCTGATATCTTTCTGCAGTTTACATCTTTGCATCAGTAGGTGGCGAAAGTTGCTGTTTTTATGAATGAGTCATTAAACCAAATTAGTTCAAACACACTGACAATGCAACACTACTTCTGTGTATTGCCTGGAGACGCACAAAGAGCTCATGGGTCTATCACACATGTAATTGCCTTAAAAAAGTCTAGAGGCGCCATTTAAAACAAAAGTATTTCTTTTAACTAGAGCGCCGATTTCTAGGACGCTGTGTGAGGTCATACATGGTTTTTGTCTATTGAACTGTTGTGTAAAACTAATATCAGCCTTGTTATCCTGCTGTTGGACTGACTATCAGCATAATTTAATATATATTAATTTATATATTCTACTGATGGATACATTTATAGTAGCCTATCAATAATTATTTAACTTTAGCATAGAGAAGTTGAATTATTGCCTGATAATATAAATGAATGTTTGTCTTCTGGCCTCTCCACAAGATAGTAAAGAGGAGGACTTTCATGGCCATAAGTAATTACCCAGTAGAGAACATCAGTCCAGCTCTCCATTGTGATACACTGAAAGACTGTGAGCATGGAAAAGCCAAAGTTGTCAAAATGGGTGATGCCGAAGTTGGGACCAGGCCAACCTGCCCGACATTCAGTGCCATTGATGGTGCAGCGGCGCCCATGTCCAGCCTGAGCACAGGGCGATGGCTTCTCATTCTCCCTGATGGCAATGATATCTGTAACAGAGGTTGAAATCATTGATCTTTTACTGCTATGCAGTACTAACACTGATTTGTCAATTCATTATCATTAAAATAAGGTAATTTCTTTTACATTTCTAAAACTTGTTTTCAGTTATGAGATTCACTTTATATATTTGATGTCAGTCTCCAAATAAAAAGACTCACTAGTGCCCTGGTAGTAACATGTCTTGTGCATTTTACACTTGAACAGCTCCAAACCCATAATGGCATAAATGGTGACCATGAAGAAGACCAGCAATGCAATGTGGAAGAGGGGCAACATGGACTTCAGAATAGAGCTCATTACCACCTGGAGGCCTGGATGACAACAAATATACTTTTAACACAACAGCTTTTTTTAACAATCGACAAAGACATGATTATATTGTAATCTTAACAAAGCATGTACATATATACAATTTTCACTCAACACTGCCTCAGTTTGTTAGAAATATTATAGGAGTATACTTATCATAATTATATATTAAGGTATATTAAGGAGCTAGCTTTAAAGTCCTATCTTGGCCTACTTGTGGTGCTTAAAAGTCTTACTGGGAACTCCCGACACGAGCCGCAGCGGTCGCAGGACTCGAAATGCTCTAAGAGCCTTCATATCAAACCCTCCTCCTTTCTCTTTGGGAACTCCTGCTATTGTGTTGATGGTGTCCACACCAAGCGTGAAGAGCCTGAGGAGGCAATTTAAAAGTACTATTATTTAAGAAATGTGAAACAATTCATTTTAAAAAGGCCAGCTTTTATTGTATTATTAATACTGCACAAACTCTACAGAAAAACAATCTATGGTTGAAATGAGTTCAGGACAGTTTTAGGAATCATTTCAGGGTGTTTTGTATATGACTTATGGACATTTTAAATGTCATCTTACCCCATGAACACAATGACAAAGTCTAATATGTTCCAACAATTTCGTAAATAGGCTCATTCATGGAACAGAAGCCCATACGCTACTATCTTTAGAAAGCACTCAAGAGTGAAAATGATCAGGAAGATGTACTCCAGACTCTCCTGCAAGGAAATAAACAATGTTATAGGAGGGTTTAATGGGGTGTAAAACATAAAACAGTCACGATTCTGACTTTTTTTCCCTCACAAATTCAAAGATGAAAAACATTTATTTATGTAGTATTTATTTATTTGAATTCAGACCCATATCTGCATATTAAACTGGATTGGGAGAAAGTATTTTAACATTTAGAATTTATAACCTACAAGACATTTTCTTAAACATTCTTGTTCTTCATGTTTTGTAGTTTCCATATCCTAAAATTACTTTATATCTTAGAAGGGTTTTTAGCAGCTTCGACACACAGTCAACTGTAAAAAAAAAAAAAAAAAAACATGCGCAAGGTGCCAACGAAACCTGAACCTTAACATTTTGCCAAACCAAACAACTGTCCTCAGTGTGCAGTGACTGCAATCAGTATGTTTACACAGCACACAGACTCTAATTCTACACTAACAGGCCATATTAACCTCATTCTGACCATGTCTACTGAGACCCACTCTCAGCTCCTGTTTCATGACTTAGTATCTGAGGAATGGACAGCCCACCAGCGTAAGTCACTAAACCCAGGGGAGTAAATAAGTGAAGGGGTCTCAGATTTGTGCCATCTGAAATTTAATAGCACTCTGTGTTCTGAGAGAGGAGAATATGACTGCACATGCTAGTGGAAAGAGTGTGTGACCTACATACCATCAAAGCTTGAGTCATGAAATAAGCTTGTGTAAAGAGGATTTATCATTATATAAGTGTTTATATAGCCAAAACAAAAAAAGGTTACACA
Source organism: Cyprinus carpio (assembly GCF_018340385.1). Taxonomy (NCBI): domain Eukaryota; kingdom Metazoa; phylum Chordata; class Actinopteri; order Cypriniformes; family Cyprinidae; genus Cyprinus; species Cyprinus carpio. Next base: position 12,673,564 of record NC_056579.1, on the reverse strand, counting down.
TATAAAAAAAGCAGAACAGCACAGTTCTGTGTCCTCTGCAGTTGTGCAGTGGACACTCAATGTGGGACAGGGCAGTCATGTCAATAGAATCTATATTAATTTCTCATTAGATGCGTCATGAAAATCCCCTTCTGAGATATGAGTGTATTAATAAACACCACACCATCTCAAATAAAAGACTAAATATAAAACCCATGACACAAAACAGCACCTGCTGCATGGTATATTTTTAGTTTGTAAAACATGATCTAAATTGCATTCATTGCATATAAACCCATAATTCTATTTAACTTAAACTCACAAGAGCTTATTTATGCAAATCACAAATTTGTCCTGTGCAAACGCCAACTGGGCGAAAATGTTAGCGCACACATATCCGTTTCAAAACAAATACGTCCCCCTCATAACCCAAGGGCCAAAGACCTGAGTAGCCAAAAATCTGAACACTTTATCTTGGACATGTTTAAGAATCTCAGATTCTCTGGCAACACACCATGATGTGCCTCTAAGACATAACTATCCCTTTAATCCAGTTCATCCTTTTAATTGCAGTACCATAATGTTTTTGTAGCTACCTGCAGCATTTGTTTTCAAAATTAGTTGATGTATTATAGCAAATGACCTGTAATTAAAGATTATTCATGTATGTTTTACAATGGTAAGTGTAGTTTAAGAACATCTCACCAATGTTAAGTTGGTGTTGTTGGTGTCCTCTTCAGGCATGGGAAGAAACACAGCCAGAGCTACACAGTTAGCGAAGATAGTTAGCAGGATAATTATCTCAAAGGGTCTGAGGGAGTCTGCTCAGGAAAACAATGAGCATTAACAACCACTGGAAAATGATTTGCATAAATCAGATTTAAACAGAAATTTACAGTCGCTCAGTGCCAAATACAAGTAAAAGTTGCTTTGGTGACTAAAGAAACGAGAGTGATTTTGGGTAGTTATCTGGTCAGTAACTAAATTAGAATCAATGGCATACAAGCCATCTAGTAAAGATGGTTTTACCTCAGAGTAAACATTTACTAGGACAGAATATATAATATATAATAAATATATGATTTCTTGTCCAGTAAGAAATATTATAATCATCAATTAGTGCTGTTTCAGTTTAAACTACATGACTAGCAACTGTCATTATTTGTGAATTTCTGCCACTAGGCGGTGGAATCAGAATTTCCCTGCCAGCTCAGCATCATGTCCACTAGTGATCCCACACAACAGCTGTACACAGCATATGATTAAACTGTATAAATATGCCTATGCAAAAAAGTGCTCCAAAATTACATCTCCGAATCACCTCAGTACAAAAGCCAAAACACTCAGTTAATGAACTAATCAGGATCTGAAAGCTTCACTTCATAAAGCAAATGTTTACTGTATATGTCAGTTTTGTCTCCAAGGTCTCAAAGAGGAATTTAAGAAGCCGCTTCCAACATTTTCTGAATTGCAGCACAGTTAATATTTGTTCTTGTTGTGAATTTAGGAACTTGTAGGCCTAGTTAGTAAAGATTCTTACAGCATTCAAATGCCTTCAAAAGTGCATTTAAACATATTTACATATACATAAATTGTCAATCTAATAGCTAAAAACCCCATGAAGCCAAAACAATTAACACTAGTGCCGATTAACACTAGTTTGAAGTCTTATTAATATATGCTGACTGACTGGCTGTAGATAGGCTGGGGTTCATCCTTATCATCTTCAGTGTAAAGACCTGATCCAGCTGACCGTGGGGAGTCTGACACATAACAAAAGCTTAACACCTTCAGTTCACAACTGAGACAGATTTCCACACCTTAAGACACACTAAACCTGGGGATTACGAAAAACAACTGTCTGTCCACCTCGCAGATGGAGATATCTATCATGGAGCAAGTATCTCAAGTCTGGTTTTGTTGAACATATGACACCGAGTAAGACAGATCCAAGTTATGGTTGCATGCTTTTTCTGGCATGCATGCTAAACCAGCTCTCTGGGGGATGGATGCCTTTCTAAATCATGCCCATTTCAATTATGATTCAAAACTAAACCAACATCAAACCACAGTCCAAAACTATGGAAACAAAATGGATGTAAGTTTGAAGGATACTTCCATTCCACAATGTTGATGCAGGTCTTCCGGAAAGGGTTTTTGAGCGTGAAGAAGAACAAGGAACGTGGAGGTCGAGGGTTTCCTCCTGTGGCCTGCAGTTTCTTGAGTTTCTCCCTTTGCTTTCTCTTTAGTTCTTCTTCATTCATGATGAATGAGGCCAAAGCTGCCACCCCACCACCACCGCCGCCGCCACCTCCTGACTCCATTTTGGATCTCCTAAATGTGAAATCTTCTCAATTCCCACAAAAAAAAAAGTCAAAACCTGAAATGATTCCTAGTTTAGCATATCCTTGGTCTTCTTAAGTCCAGGTCAGATCTTTAGTATGGTCCTAAGCTTCATCCACCATCTCGCCCTCTCTGAGAAGGCACAGTGTACCTTCTTGGCCCTGGCCCCTGTTGCAAACCTACACCAGACAAGGAGGCATTGGAGGGGTAGGGAGCATTTAGGCGCAGCTGGCCCATTCGGAGGGATATATATAGACGGGCAGTCAGTTTCCATTCTTGGGGGAGTGGAGGCAGGTGGAGGAGGGGATAGGTGGCCTTGGGGTGCAGCAGATGAAGAAAGAGAATGCTTATACAACACCACAAATAAAATAAGACATTGAAATGAAAAAAATATGAAGAATAGGATACATTATTGGTGTTGAAATATGCCTGCCTTTTTCCCTTGGTGATATACTGTACAAAACAGCAGATGGGAATGTTTACAGGAACCAGTTTAGGCCGTTTCTAACTAAATATATAACATAACCATTGTATTTTAGGAAGCGAGTGTTACTCTGAATTTCACCAAGAAAAAAGAAAAAGTTACAAAGAAAAGGTTGACAACATTATATATTTAATATATCAGTGCACTTTCACATAAGCAAGAATATTTCAGCTGTAAAACAGCTGCAAGTTGTTTGGATACATACTGGAAAAATCATTATAGCAGCAAATATAATAAAGCAAATTCCTTCACATTTTGAGGTGCAAAATCAACATTTTGGGATGTCTGTAAATCAAAAAATCCAACAAAAGTGTAAATCATATCAGTGGGAGCTTATGATATACTATTCAACAGTGCTGATCACTTAAAGCCCCTTATTTCCTTTAGTATTGTGAATATTTACATTTTTAAATATTTCATTATAATATGACATTTAAGACATATGCTTGTGACAAGTGCCATCCTAAATGGTATTTTCAACTGGCAAACATCCAAGCAATAAATAAATAAATACAGTAAACTACAGTACATGAATGGAAATCATTCAATACATTTTCTTGGTATTTCAAAATGAAACTACAACAGTGCAATGACAATCTAAACATTCATAAAGCGCATCTATATTATATAGAGGTCCACATCAATACTCCCAGATTACACTGCTTTCCATGTAATCTCATCCTCTGCAATGCTATTTCAAAGCAAAGTAGTGATAGCAACGATATATTCAAGTTATTGGGTGAGAAATGTAGGTGTGAGACCAACTGGACCTGGCTGATTCTCTTAATTTATGTTAACAGCAAGCAAACTAAATAAGTTGCTTCATGTTTTCACAGCTTCAGTTTGAAAGAAAGAATCAACCAAGTCAGTCTTGGTATGATTATAATACTAATGATAATGCAGGCCCACTGATAAAACATACTGTCATAAAAGCTGAAACTATAAGACCACCATGCAAGTTGTCTCAGTCAGTGCCCATTAGCCTTTTTCCCAGCTGGAGTCTGTCTGAGGGCTTAGCTGAGCAGCTTGTGGCGGTCAAACACAGTCTTGCGCTGCTCCTGGACCTGTTTCTTCCAGCGCTGCTGAGCTCCCTCTACCTTTTCCAGCACAGTGTTCCCACGACCTTGTGAACCATCCACACGGGGCCTCACATCCTGTAGGGGGAGACAACGGACACAATTAATACCTAACCCCCCCCAAAAAAATATTTATGAACTCAAGCACAGTATCTATAAAAAAGTGATAAAAATGAAATGACTCTTTGTCCCAAGTTCCCTATCAGACACGTTCACAAGTCTAACTCTTGTCACAAGTCTATGAAAAAAATTCTACACTTTCAGTAATATAAGACAATAATAAGAAATGTTTCTTGAGCAGCATATCAGAATGTTATGATTTCTGAAGGATCGTGTGACAGTGAAGACTGGTAATAATAAAATAGCAAGCTTACAAGTTGTCGAATGAACAACCATTTAACTAAAAAAAAAAAAAAAAACTTTTTTGTTATGTATAAATGCATTCAATAGAGAATGTGTCTTCATGTTTGCGTCAGAGGGTGAGTGAAAGACGTATTAGACCCAAAATCTATCATTTAAATCCAAGTCAAGTACATTTATAATCTATGAAGAGTGAAGTCTCTAGTTTACATCTTAATTACAAATAAAAACTTCTCCAACAATAAATTAGGGCAAAAGAAAAGTACCTCAGAATCCTCCTCGTTCTGCAGTGGCATGGTGTACGGATCATGTTTGCGGATCAGAGGATCAACTAGAAGCAGAAACAGCATGTACAGCAGAAGAGCTCCAACCACTGACAAGTAGATTATAATGGTCACCTGGGAAATACATCAAAATATTATTACTCCTCAATTCAGCTTAAAGTGGATAACTAGATTATAAAGGCATAAAAGCAGACTCTAATAAATATCTTTAAATCAAAGTAGGATTTATTGATTACTGTGAATTGCTCAATACCTTAATGGTGTTGCTGCTTCGTTCTTCATACTTGCACTCACAGAGCAGACAGTAGGCCTCCACATCATGGCCAGGCACCGGCATGGGCTCCACCACATGCAGACAGTTACTACAAACCAATACATTAACAATAAATTCACAACTAGATGAAAATACTACTGTAAGACAATTCATTTAAATGTACATAATATCCTTTACAGACAACGCAGATTCTTTGTCAAACTGTCCCTAGTACAGTAGCCTGTCTCACCAGTCTTTCTGGGACACGTTCTTTTTGTAGATATGTCCGCTGATATTTCTGTAAGGTGGACAGATACATGCAACGCACATCTTCAAAATTCTGTGTGTGCAACATAGTAAGAAAGAGACGTGTTTAGGAAATATGTTACATAAGTAGGACACATTTGGGAAACTATTGAAAACATGGATGAAATGGATATGCGTCAGGGATAAACTTACTTTATCTGCATATGCGAATGAAATCACGTCTATAAGAACTAGAAACACCAGAAGGACAGCTGCTATCCAGAGATTCTGAGCAGTGCTGGATGACATGGTGCCTGCACATAAACATAATTTAATTCAACATTTATTAAGGGGAGGTGATTGAATTGAATTGGGTCAACCGGTACTTTTTTATTAAAAAAAAATAAAAAATAAAATAAAATAAATACAATCAAATTTAAACAAACAAGACTACTCGTCTATTAAAATGATTATTCGTGTAGGATCTAAATAATATGCTCATGATCATTTTTAGTATTCAGTGGCTTATGCAGCAGTCAAGACACCGGTCTCAGTTCTACAGTTTAGGCCTTTTCCCCTCTCTGTTGTGTATTTTGAGAGAGCGAGGGAGAAAATTAAGTCTGCAAAGTTTAAGTCTAAAATGTTTAAGCTAAATATTATATGCAAACGTTAATTAAATACATATACGCACCTGTAATATTTATAAACGACCATCAAACAGACTTCCTCCGGAGTATTTTATTTTCTGTGTCACGTGATAATGGATGAACTCTACGCCCCGCCTTCACAAACAGCGAAAGGCAAATTAAAAGACTTCACACAATAGACTATTACAAAGAACACGATGTGATGTGAAATAGCGTTATTTATTTGTTCCATAGAACAACACAATTTATAAACTGTAATGCCCCCACGAATCATATTATACAAATTGTAACATAAAAAAATAACATATGTTCCGACTACATAAAAGCTCTCTTCAGATTTTTTGTCAACTATCACAAAGGAAATAAATGAGCAAATGAGAAGCTAAAATAACTGAGACAGCTCAAACTTGCATGTAACATATATGAAGTCCAGGTATAAAGAGTTGAAAACGAGATGAATTCATACACGAACCCCACTTGGTTCAAACGTCATCGAGTGTTATTTCTCTATTGGTTGGCCAAACCGTCACTCAACTGCGCTGCGTCCAATCACAGAGCGGCCTTTCAATACTAAAATTTTGGCGCTGGTCGGAAGATGGCGGAAAATTTGAAAGGTGAGAATCTATCGTGTTAAACGACGGTTTAGACGTCTTATATATTACACGAGTTGTTAGTTAAGTGGTGTCTTTTCAAAGACCCCCCGGGAACAAACACTCAGTTTTGGAAGAAGCTTTGCTGCAAGTTGTTGATACAGATTCACATTAGGTCGATGTTATGGCTACCGCGCGCTCATGCTACACATTCATCAAGCTCACTGTGAATGCCGTATTAATCTGTTTCTCTTGCATCTTCTGTGTAAAGTTGTACAACGTAGCATGTGGTGCAAAGATGTGCATGCTCAATAGTTAGCGTAATCTTCAGTGTTTAGCTAACTTTTACGTCCTCTAGGTAAATATGATTTACTCAGCATGCTTGACTTTATCAAAAAGCACATACTTAAAATTCTCCCGCATCGTGTTAATCTAATACCTAACGTTACGTCGTTGTTTAAATACTGCGTGTAGGTTCACTGAATCTCTTGTTCATTTTGCTCATGACGATCCGTCTTCAGGCAGTTTATTAAATGGCCCATAGGTTACTGATCATGAGTTTTTGTTTTTATTTCACACTGTCAACATGATCAAGTTATCTGTACAATATATTAATGATTTTGTGTGTGTTATTCTGTGTTGTTGCGTCGTTTGATTCAAGGTTTTTATTGCCAAATACCCCCAACTATGATAATTTTCTTGTCAGGGAGCCCTTTCTATATTATAAAAACAGTTATATATATTTTCATTATATTTTCATGTCATATTTTCATATGCATTTTCATTTATACTTTGATCAGAAAAATTGTTTGATAAAATAACATCAATTAATTGTTAATTTCCTTAATTAAATTATTGGCTTTTGTTTTCCATTGTAATCTTCTGTTATAAAAATATTTGTGTATATGGAAAATATTTGCAAGTTGGCAACATTTTTTTTTTTTTAGATTAAAAGATTAATATATTTTTCTAATCCTATATTAGAGTATAGGATTGCCAATTTAATTTACAGTTATGTGAATAGCACTTTCCATAGTAAATATAATTCCAAAACAGCTTTTTTAACAGAAATTAAACCATATTCAGTCAGAAAAAGCAGACAGTGGTGAATTCCTAGACAGAGACAATGCAAATTGAAAATAATCTTGAATGTAATAAAGTTTGAGGTCTGTCATTTAAAAAAAAAAATGTTTTTGGAATTTATTTTGCTCACCAAGGCTGCATTTATTTGATAAAAAATACAGTAAAACCAATAATACTGTAAAATATTAATACAACTTAAAATAACTGTTTATTATGTTTTAAAATGAAATTTAGTCCTGATGGCAGAGTTAATAATAAAAATAATTGCTCTCAAATTATCTGCAAACCTCGGGTTTACAGGCATGAGGACATCAACTATTTGCTCAAGTGCTGTGCAGTTCTTGATCTAAAGTTGCACACATGTCTGACATCCCACATTTTACCTCTGTGTTTTTCCTGCAGTTAACATCTAATTGTATTTTGTAGCTCAAGTTTGTAGGGTAGCATGCATCGCTACTGAAGACCAGTTGGAGGTGATCTGTCGAGAGCAGGGGGTGACGTGTGAAGAGCTGGGCATCAACAAACACAACCTGTGCAATTATGAGGTGGAATATCTCTGTGACTACAAAAGGAAAGTTATCACCGATGGGAAGAGACAAACAATACAGGTGGGCTTAAAAGTCTTGCTCATAAATGTACTCATGTCAAAGTAAATTCTACTACATGATGGGTGAAATGAGTTTTAGGGATAGTTCACTCAAAAATGAAAATTTGATGTTTATCTGCTTATCCTCAGGGCTTAAAGTTCTCCGGCACCGTGCCAGATCTCTGGCGTGCAGCAAAAATAATCCTACATTTAAAAAAAAATACTTGTTGATATCACTTTCGAGTCCATGAGTTTGCCTACCAGTGGTATGAGAGGAGCACAGCTTTCACTCTCAACCAGACTAACATTATTAGCCATTCAGAGTTTTTTGCTCTTATAAATACGAGACGCACATAATAGTATCCAACTGCAGAGTCACAGCCCTGATGGATGGAGAAGCGTGACACGTTGAAAAAGCTACGAGGCCCAATGGTCAAAGATGTCCATCTAATGCATATTTATATAGGAAAACTAATTAAAAACCGGCGGAGCTTTGTAAACAGCTCAGGGTAATCATGACATCTCCATAAGAACGCTATGATCGGCAGAACCAATTTACCAGGATTTTTCCTGTTCACACATGATCTCTTAATGGTAACTCAGCTGTAATTTACCAGCAAAGGCTGTATGTGTTAAAGGGGCTAAACTCTCCTCTGAATCTGAATTGCTTAATGTTCATCTGGGTAAACAGTGTGCATTATCTCACTAGATTTGTAATGGAAATAATTTATAAACCTTTGCCAAATGCCAACACAGGAGAATACATCAACCTGTTTCTAAATATGCCATTTATTGTACATCACAATTTCAAAATAAAAGTTTCCGAGTTTGCATGTGGCCAAATATTAAAGGGGTCCTATTATGCTCTTTTACAAGGTCTTGATTTTGTTTTGGGGGTGTACTAGAACAGGCTGTCATACCAGGTTGTTCGAAAAACACATTATTTTTCACATATTTATCTCATCTGCCTTGGGAAAGCTAGTGTGTCTCCGACATAGTGATAACACTCTTTGCCTTCTCTAGTGCAGCTCAACCAGGTCTCGTCCCATTCGTCGATCTTTGTGATATCACAAATCCCGGAAAATATGCATTGTCGTCCAAACGAGTCGTTCGTTGTAGTTTGTGAAAAGTGATTTCTGTTAAATAAAATATCTCCTTTTGAATTGGACTTTGAGCTTTGTAACTTTTCAGATCTTTTTTATGCTCAAACAGCAACATTACAGACTAACTAAAGTTGAAAAAATGAAAAAGCATAATAGCACCCCTTTAAAATTTACTGGATTTAAACATGGTTTAACAATGATGAAAATTAAAACGTAACATCACCCAAATATGAAAATTCAACCATTAATAACACACCCCATCTTCGTATTAAAGGGTTAGTTCACCCAAAAATGAAAATTCTGTCATTAATTACTCACCCTCGTGTCGATTCAAACCATTAAAAACAACCATCACATCCACAATTAAATTAAAGATATTTTTCGATCAAATCTGGAGCTGTCTTACCCTGCATAAACAGCAATGCAACTGAAATATTCCCAAGTCCAGAAACGGAGCAAGGAGATCTGTGTATTAATCCGTGTGACATCCGTGGTTCATCCGCAATTATATGAAGATACGAGAATATTTTTGTGCGCAAAAGAAAAAAAAATTATGACTTTATGCTAGGGGTGCACGATAAATATCGCCCGATAATTAATGTGCATCTCGTCAGTAAAGCCGGTTCTCTAATCAGGGGTAAATTCCATCAGGTGTATGATTTCACATAGAGCAGCGGTTACTACACGGAGCCGTTGTTAACTGACAAGCTGCGCAAATCCACGTTCATTATCAGCATGGATTTGCGCAGCTTGTCAGTAAACAACGGCTCCATGTAATCAATTACTTGACTAGATTGATCTAATTAGTAGGGCTGTTTCGAATGCCATTTTTTGAGCTTCGAAGCTTAGGTGGCAATCAATATCGAATATTCGAAGCTTCGGTGGGTGGGGCTAAATATATAATAATAGTGTCGGTTTGCATTTGTATCATCTTTCACGACTTCACGTTTCACTCTTCGGGATCGTAAATGTGTTGCGGCAGACCCAGTGGAGTGCAGTGTTGCATTTGGTGCAATATGATCAGGTAGCACACATTCTTTAAATATTAATAAACATTTAATAATCTTTTAAATAGAACAGTTTCCGGTACGCATTACACGGGCAGGTTTATGCTCCGAAAACGGACAGTGCACAAGTCATACAAAACACAAAGTCTGTTGAGAGCAAAAACTTTAATAAGGTATTAATAACGAACATTTCTTTAAAACAAATGAATCCCAAAACAGAAATTAAATTAGTAACACACAGTGATTTCAACGAACTGTAATAAATAAAGAACACGGCAGCATGCTTATAAAAAGTTGAATAAAAATAAATGAATTGTTTTTAAAATGACACAAAATGTAATATCTATTACAATTAGTTTTATTCTATATAATTTATTTATTCTTACTCATACTTACTTTTAATTAAAATAAATCTTTAAAATGCGCGATGCTTTTATTGAAAGCATGTTGCGGTGTTTTTTTTTTTTTAATTTATTATTATTAGCCTGCAGTTCGTTGAACTACATTCATTTATTATTCGTAAATGTAATAATTACTGACACCGTAACGAAACGAAGGCAGAGAGTTCCCACTCCTGAGTTATAAAGTGACAGGTGACAGCCATATACGCCTCCATACTCACGGAAGTCCAGATGTCCGTTGTGAAACTTAAGGCCGTAGCTTTTTCAACGAGAGCATAAATTTGGCCTCGCAGATCGCTGTATTTAAGAGACAGGGTGTTTGAAATACTGGAACGGTTTGGGACAGTGTAGTCTGGCTCCATTATCTTCATTAATTTTCTGAAGCCTTCGCCTTCAACTACATTAACGGGCCTTATATCCATAGCGACAAACTCCACTATGGCATCTGTTATCTCTCTCTTTCTTTTCTCTGTTAACGGTTTTCGGAATTGCAGGATCTGCTGTGAAGTTTTGGGTTTTGTTGAGCATGTTGATGGCTGCGATACCTGTGGATGTACCTATAAACAAATTATTATTAGCCTGTGCTGCTGTATGTTTTTAAATAGTGTCGTATTTGCAAATAGCCTATTTATCATAGCAAAATAAGCGCATAAAAGCAGTTTTTTTTTTTTTTTTTTTGCCGCGTGCTACTTACAGAACTCAGGTGATTTTTCAAACTTGTGGTGCTGTTGTGGTAGGCCAGTTTATCGCATATTTGACACACTGCCTTTGTCTTGTCATCCTCACTTAATTTAAAGTGCTCCCAAACAGCTGAGTCTTGGGCATTTTGTACCTATTCAGTATGAGATGAAATAAATCACTACGTTCGCCAACGGGCGGTTCAAGCATGAGTGAGAATGAGTCCGCGACGGAAGTCACGTGTTGAAAAAAAAAAAAGAATATTCGAATCTCAAAACTGAAAATCGAATGCCACCCCACCGAATGAATATTCGAATATTCGATTATTCTAGTACAGCCCTACTAATTTGAACCCAAAAAATTTGACTGATTGACCCTTTGACGAACCGTTACTTGGTCAGACTAGCTCTTAAGACAGTCTTAACATAGTGGCTGTGTCTATGCAACTGGCCGCAGGTGTAAATGTGTTTAAACCCACTACCATCCCTGTTACCCCCTTCATAGGAGTTATACTTGGTGAAATGGAAGGGGTACCCTGAATCCAGCAACACATGGGAACCACGGAGGAACCTGAAGTGCATAGATCTTCTCAACCAGTTCTGGGAGGACCTGAATGCAGAGATGCAGAGACAGAAGAAACGTGCTGCCCCTCGTCGCCTAGACCCTGCCACAGTCTCACAGCTCATCCAGCGGGCGAAACTCAGACAGACCCTTAAACAGTGGGAGACACACCTCAACAGCCTGGGCACCCACAAGGGCCACATCTACGTCCGGAACCAGGTCGACCTGGAAGGCCCGCCTAAGAACTTCACTTACATAAACGACTATAAAGTCGGTGATGGGATCATGCTGAACGAGGTATCCGTGGGCTGCGAATGTACAGACTGCCTGGGCAACCCTGTGGAGGGATGCTGTGCCGGAGTGTCTCAGCACAAGTTTGCTTACAATGAGTTAGGCCAGGTCCGCATTCGGCCCGGGCTGCCCATTTACGAATGCAACAAGCGGTGCCGTTGCGGGATCGACTGCCCCAACAGAGTGGTGCAGAGGGGAATTCAGTATTCCCTCTGCATTTTTAGGACAGACAATGGAAGGGGATGGGGGGTAAAGACCATGGAGCGCATTCGGAAGAACACTTTCGTTATGGAGTACGTCGGGGAGGTGAGAAGCACAGGAGGGCTTGCTCTATATATTTACTTCCTGTACGGATTAGATGTTTTTTTTTTTTTTTGGTAATGTTATGTATCGGTGGCACTCAGTCACTTTGGCTTAGACAAGTTGTTCCTTTTTTCACCTTCATATTGTCATTCTGTCAGTTTAAGGTTTTTGTGTTATCTTGGAAACATGTTTTGCTTCACTAGTAGATAATGGCATTATCAATCAACGTTTCAGTCTCCTCGTGACAGCTGATGAGCTGTTTATCTGTCTTTCCCAGAAGTGAGTCTGGCTTCATGATTGTTAAACCCTCTTTTTCTGTTTTTGCTTCAGATCATTACAACAGAAGAAGCAGATTGCAGAGGTCACATATACGATAAAGAAGGCGCCACCTATCTTTTTGACCTGGATTATGTTGACGACGAGTACACCGTGGATGCTGCTCACTATGGAAACATCTCTCACTTTGTTAATCACAGTGTGAGTGGACTTGAGCTTGCATTGTCTTGTAAACAACAGACTTGATAGTAGTTAAACCATAGATTTTTATCTGAGGGCAGTAAATTGAATATCACAAGTGTTTTCTTTTGTCTCCTCAGTGTGACCCCAACCTTCAGGTATATAATGTGTTTATTAATAACCTGGATGAGCGGCTGCCACGGATAGCGTTCTTTGCTACTCGTGGGATAAAGGCAGGAGAGGAGCTCACATTTGACTACAAAATGAAAAGTAAGTCTGGAACTGTCAAGTTATTTGGGATCATTAACCATTTAATTATTAGGATCAATTGATTTATATACTACCACTCAAAAGTTTGGGATCAGTATGTGTTCTTTAAAAGAAATTGATTCTTTCATTTAGCAAGGATGCATTAAATTGAGACATTTGTAATGTAACAAAATATTTTTATTTAAAAAAACTGCTGTTCTTTTGAACTTTCTATTCATATTCTTCTGTTACTTGAGCAGCAAATCAGCATATTAGAATGATTTCTGAAGGATCATGTGACACTGAAGACTGGAGCAATAACTTGAAATTCAGCTTTGCCATCAAATAAATAAATAAATAAATTACATTTTAAAATGTATTAAAATAGAAAGGAGTTTAAATTGTAATAAAGTTTTACAATATTACTGTTTTTAAATTTTTTTGTTGTATTTATTCTTTAATGTTCTATTGAAGAGTAGTGTGTCATTCACTAAATTTACATGCACTTTTAAATAGGCAAATACAGTATTCTTAATTTTTGGAAGGGGAAATTTTTAATTTTTTCCTGAACCATTTTTTTTTTCCATAGTTGATCCAGTTGATGCCGAGAGCACGAAGATGGATTCTAATTTTAGTCTGACGGGACTCCCAGGCTCCCCTAAGAAGCGCATGCGCGTAGAGTGCAGATGCGGGGTACCAACATGTCGAAAGTACCTCTTTTAGAGGAAGTCCATGCAAAATAGGAACTGAAAGAAGATCATGTGATCCAGTGAATTTTGAAAGTATCTGTGGTTTAGAAACTGCTTTGGGTGGTGTTTGGAAATACTTCATTGAATTTTAAATATATATTTAAGATTTTTTTTTTATTTCCCCAAGATTAACCTCAGCTTTTTCCTTAGTATTGTTGTTTTCCGAGCTTAAATAGTGTATAAAATGTGGCATTAATTTTTTTTCGATTTGTGCATTAGCAAAGATGTTTGTAAAGTTAAAAAAAAAAAAAAAAAAAACTTCAGTCCTTGTTTTAAACCCATATTTTAATATCAAAAGCTTTGACACCATGGAATCCTTAAAGTAAAATTTTGTAATTTTTTAAACATTGAAATGTTCATATGCTTTATCTGTTTGAATAGGAGGGAATAGCCTTTTACTTTTTCCAACAAACTTTTGTAGTTTTTCTCGCCCCGTTTTTAGCAAGTATCTTTAGGCCAGTGCAAAAGTATGAAAAATCAACATGTCCTTCGTTCTATTTTTTTCTTGAAATGAACTTTCCACCAGGGGGCAAAATTGTTCTATTAATGCACAGAAGGGGAAGTTTGTTAGACTGAAGTAGGTGGACCTACATGAAATGTTGCTTTTAACGCATGCAAAATGTTATCATTCTGTGTTTTATGTGTACATAGTCTAACACATGACAAAATATATTCATACTGTCAAACTGATCTTTCAGTGACTGTGTTTGAGCGCTGGACTTGACAGATCAATAAATGAGAGCAAGTGCATATGTTTGGTTATAATTTCACAGATCTGACTACTATTCAGGGCTGTTTCCCCCAAAAGCACAGTTGGCCTATTGTTGATAGTGGTTCATACAATCTGCTATGATTTTGGGAATCATAGCTCAGGTGGTTTTCAGAACTGGACAGTGAAGCTGGAATGCTTGCTGTAGATGAATGCAAGATGGTATATAAATTCTGGATTAACCAAAGCTCAGGAACATTTTGTTTAAATTAAATCAGTTCACAGAATTATACAACTATTGTTCAACCAAATCTGTGCATATGTAAATATATAAAAAAAAAAAAAAAATCAAGTTGCCTAGTCAGACCTCATGTTGATCACACATCCATGCATGTGCAACTATGTTCTTGTTTATTAAATCATGAGTTCCACTGCTCTGTTCAATGCCAAAGTTTAATTCATTTCAGTTTGGGTAATTTCGAATTCTTATTGACATTAACAGCAAGCTTGATCATCTTTATGTGAAGAGTTGTACATAAAAAAAGCTGTGAAATAAACAGATTGGTTTTTATCGGTAATAAACTTTTATTTCTACTTTGACACTGACATGATAAAATACATGTGAATATTTCATTATTGAGAAGGAACAGTTCCATCCTCTGCCTTCAATGGTGTTTAGTCACCCAGTAACCTGATGCTGTGACTTCAGTGCAATGCGTGAACTTTTTGGGGTATAAGAGGCTTGGGGCACACCGCAAAATGCCATACACTTGTCTGCTAACTGACAAGAACAGTTAGCAACACCAAGTGTTTCAGTTAACCCTTTAGGAAGTGGAGGGATGTAAAATACCATACTCTTCCAAGATTAACATGTTAACTTATTTAAAGCTTATAGACAGCATGTGTCTGTAACTGAAGTCACAGATAACATCAAACACACATTCACAGTGAAATTAAATGAACAAACATTCAAACTCAAATGTCATAAAACATTTCATACCTTGATAAATGCTCTGCTTAGTTCAAAGTTGCCTACACAGACTAACTCCTCATTGTGGTATAAGCAAAACCTCAGATTTAACTAAACAACTTAAACTCTATTAAAATTCTGCTCTGAAATCACCTGTGCTATTTGTCCAGTCTCACCTCATTTCTTATTACACACAAAACCACATACGCACACCCTCCTGTCGTTCCATTCACAAATGACCCACACATTAAATAAAAAAATATACAAATATAAACATAAATAGAAAATTTAATCAGTGTAAGAATAGTGAATGAGTGTAAAGAGAGAGAAAGTCACAAAATAGACAATTTTATAAGTATGAATCAGTGAGCTGAGCCACATTTCTAATGGCCAGTTGTGTATGAGGTACACAGCGATGTCACTCAGCTAAAACACACATTGCTTTTTTTTAAACTATAATACTGGAAGTCTGAATGATACACATTATATCAAGCAGAAGCTCAACTCCTACATTTGAAAACACTAACTCGCACTCTACAAATATATAAACACAAGTATAACACCAGATATGATTGCATGTCATTATAACACACACACTTTGGAATTCCTCAAGGCACTTGGGGGAAAAGGAAGAAGGAAATGTCTTAAGGCTTTTTAGAAGAAACAGATGGGGGGGGGGGGTCTAATAGATTGATAAGACACAGATCTATCTCTCTGTAGCTAAGATAAGAAACAGGAATAATCCCACACACAGAAAAAAACTGGGCTCTTGAATCCCAACAGCCAGGCAAATTACAGCACTGAAGAAGGTTGCAGAGACCATCAGACATGTGTCCAGCTTTTCTGGTTTGCTCGTAAGATGCTCTGGAATAGACATGGAAATAGTTTGTTTATCAAGGAGTGGATCCTCAGGGAGGACTGAGGCCAACATGCACGGATCCAAGACAAGTCCTTCCTCTTGCTGATGTTGTATGGTTGCCGGCTTATCAAAGAAACTTTGGGATTCTTTGTCCTGTCTTGTGTGACCTAAATGAGAGGGCAACAAACAGGAAGCCACCAAACCAACTGTTTTCTCATCATCCATCTTGGTACTTTCCACCTCAATCGTCTTGGTGGTCTCGACTCGGACTGAAGAGACGAGTTCTATTTTCTGTTCCTGAATTCCTTCCTCCAGGGGGTGCTGTAATCCCTCTGATAAACTGAGCTCTTCAACATCTTTAGTTGCATTGTTTACCTCATTTGATGAAGGAGGCTGCTTGGCTTCTTCCAACATTTGAAAATAAGTCCCTGTTTTATCTTCTTCTATATTCCTACTTGGTTCTTCAAGCACATCTGCCAATATGTCATCCTTTTCTTCAACATCTTCCTTATCTTTAACATTCTGCATACCTTCTTCCTGGATTTGTGGCATGTCTGGAAGGCCAGCCAGTGATGGTTGGCCTAACTCGAAAGGCACTTGCGCTAACATGTCAATGTGAAAATCATCCTTTTGTGGATGAAGGGATTGGTCAGGTTTACTGGAATCCTCAAATTCATCCTTGGCTGTCTCTGGGTGATCATAATGGTGTACGAGGACTGCAGGAAGGGGAAGGGACAAGGAAGGGCCAACATTATAGAATTGATATTGTGGTTTAGAGAACTGCTGTGTTGAGCGTGACTGGGGGACGGCTAGAGTTGACGGCTGAAGTCCAGACTCTTCTGTTTGTGGTAAATTATTGGATGACTCTAGTGCAAGTGGTTCTCCAAGGGGAGTATCTGAAGTGGACTGAGGACATCCTGCTGTGGAGGAGGCTCTGGTGGATTCTGGAGAACTGGACGAATTCTTGGCAGTCTGCAACAGAGAGGAAAATAACAAAAAAAAAAAAAAAAGAAAAGCTTGGATTCCAAAGAATCAAGAATGTAAACTATAGGCAGAAAAGACTTTGTTTTGCATTTATGAAATTTAATAACTACCAAATTACAAAAAGTGTAAGATGAATGGCACAAACTTGAAATTCAATGCATATTATTATTATTGACACCAACACTGATTATGAGCACAAATTATCTACTGATATTAGTATAAATAGTTTTCTATTAATGTTAAATACATGCTGTTTTTAGACAGTATCATTTTAACACTAATAATTGTAAGGTAAAAACTATATATATAAAGAAAAACTATTTTTACGAATATGAAGATGTATACAATTAATTTCACAGAATTAAAAAAAAAAAAAAAGTAAAAAATAGTTGTGAATAAAAAATAGTGAATACATAAATAGTTGAACTACCTATAATGCACTGGCAGGAAAGTGCAGGAAAGTGATTTGTGTTAGCATGAAGTTTGTGCCAGTTCCCTCTGGCTCTTTTCCCAGAAGTCTGTGCCAATGAGGGGAGATTATGCTAATGGAAACAAAACCTTGAAAATATAGTTCTAAATGTGATGTGACAAAATTACACAAGAATTAAAAACAACAATTAGAAAAGTGATGTTGAATGCTGTTTAACTACGAATTTTGTCTGTTTAAAGTTGTGCAGGGAAAACCTCAGGGTAAACATGCTATGATAATGACAATATTTACACAGAACATACACAGAAATACAATCTCTACTGTTAATTTTTTTATATATGACAGTTTTGTGCATTTACTTCAGTTATACAGGGTTTTCTTCCCTCCCAATGGCTCCTTGCCAAAACAGCCCAAGGAGCCCAATAAAACAGCCCAACGTTTTGTTAAAAATTCACAGCAGTTTTTGTCTCAAGTTGGAAACATCAGGAAGTGACAACATAAAATAAGATTACACTGACGGACTAAACTCATGAGCATGAACACGAATAGCTTCTGCATGGTTGATCTAGATATCATATATTATGGGCCATGATACAGGACGCATGTTACATGCAACATGGTGAATGGGTGAAATTAACAAGTTAGCGATAACTTGCACATGCACATTACCTAAGCTGATGCTGAAGCTTCAATGAGCTGTTCAGGTAGACAGATGAAAAGAATAACAATATCAAAATAAACATCTTGTTTTTAATATGATATATAACGGAGCATAGGTTAAATTATTGTTGGTTATTAAATACAATGTTTTGTTTGACACATTTACATTGTTTAGCTGATTTACAAAAAGCTGTGACATACTGTCAGCATGATAACTAATTTAAAAAAACTACATCTTTACATATATTCTAAATTCATATTTTTATATAGTTTAAAGGCTTAATAATTCACAACTAAAGGAATGGTTCGCCCCCAAAAATGAAAATACTCACCTTCATGTCGGTTTCTAACTTTTATGACTTTCTTTCTTCTGTAGAACATGTCTCAAAATGTTTTTATCCATTGAATGGAATTCAATGGTATTGCTTGTTTACCAAACTGTTTGGTTACCAGCATTCTTCAGAATATCTTCTTCTGTGTTCCACAAAAGAAAGAAAGTCATACAGGCTTGGAACAACATCAAATGATAACAGAATTTTCATTCTTGTGTGGTCTATCCCTCTAAAGCCTCTGGTAAATAAATAATAATGTGTCTTATCAATTTATTTATTTTAAAGGGTTGACCACAGACCAGAAACTGAGACGGTGATGCTATTGTTGTAAATACCAGATTCAGTTACTTAAAACAGCTACAAACTGGCACACTGCAAATAGACACAAGCAAGTGGTTATCTGGACAGTGAAATGTTGGTGGAAATTTTAATAAGTGAGCTGTATTGTGTGAATATGCAGGTATGATGAAAATCCACATAAGAATTTTAGCTAGTAGTAAACTGACAATAGGCAATCAATGAGTTAAAAGTTTAATTTTATATCTAGGTTCTTGAGTTATTTAGCCTGGGTTGCTCTGAAAAACACTACAGCTCTGCATTTGTTGCAGTAGTGACAGACAGGAATCCAGTGTATAAGAATAAACTGAAACAATTGGAATCACTGATTAAAGAGAGCAATCAGAAGACATTGTGATCGATAAATAACTGTATACTGTCTGACACAGACAGTAACAACATCCAAAGATTCACTGTTAGAGTGTCTAGACAGCATAGAGGTCGATGAGTTTTTGACACACAAAAAACTGAGAAAAGAAAAAAGAGTTGCTGTTATAATACCACACATGAAAACCGTCATGGAAATCTGGTAAAGGTTAGAGTAAGGAGGGGAAAACAAAATTTTTTTACTTTTTTTTTGTACAATATGTTCATGATACGCTTTATCTTTTTTCCACCTGCTATCCCAGCCACACTTAGAAATGGTGATTACAAAGCAAACCTCACTCACCTCGATGTCGATCTCTGGCTGGACTATAACTGGCTGTGCAAATGACGCTTGATTCTCTGCCTCTTCACACTTAGTGCTGCTCAGATCTTCTGAAAAAAAAAAAAAAAAAAAAATCACAGAGAAATCTGAAACATAAATCTACCAACCTGGCAAATGTTTGTTATATTTAACCTGAGATAAATAAGCTGTACATTATGATGCTTAACACATACCATCTCCTTTGTCATTAGAGTCATCAAAACCAATGTCAGCTCTAAAAAGAAGACACACATACACACCAAAACAATCATTCTTCAGCATCACACATTGATAAAGAGCATTTATAAATTAAAAGTATAGATATAATCCATATAACTAATTATCATTAATGCAAGACTTTTAGTTGCTTATGACAGAATATTGCATATAAAAGGGATAGTTCACCAAGAATGTTCACCCTCATGTCATTCCAAACCCGAAAGACTTTCTTTGGTGGAACACAAAAGATTCTGAGAAATGCAACTTCCATACAATGGAAGTAAATCAAAACTGTTTGGTTACCAACATTCTTCAATATATCTTCTTTTTAGTTCTGGAGAAAAAAAAAAGTCATAAAGGTTTGGAACAATATGATGGTGAGTAAATAATGACAGAATTTTCATTTTTGGGTGAAGCATTCCTTTAAATGTACAAGTTTAATCCATCGGCCAGCTGTATACACAATTGTTTTACTAAATGGAAAATAACTGTGACCTCTGTGACATTTGTTACTATGGTAATATCTGACAGCCTCCAGAGCTTGAGATGTTTTTTCGGAGTGTGGGTGAATACGGTCTAAACCCACACTCACCCTTAAATCGCATGATAGATCCTATAATGTGATAAGGACCTGTCCAAATAATACACGTGTTCTTGCATACTGTACATCACGAAAGGTTTTGATGAGCATGATGGTCAGATGCTCTGGTCATGTGATTCTTTGTACAACCTTTTCCATTTCATTAAGTCGCTACATATTCAGAGTATTTTGTGTGCGAAGCAGTTCGATTGACATCCTGTTCTGTGACCTTCTATTGGTAACATGTTTGAGCAATGTAATAGAAACAAGACTTGACATTTGAGGAAAGGTTGCAAGAGTTGCGAGTCTAAACTGTAGGTCGAAACTTGTCTTCTGATTTATATCTCCTGACAATACAGGAGTTCCATGACAATGCTTGTACATAAAAAACTTTTTCATCTCTATGCCACTCATTTATTGTTGTTGTTGTTTTTTTCACAAACTTTTATTGTCGTTGGTGGAAAAGTGGAAATAATGGGTAAAAGGATATGTCTCCAAGTGTACAGATGGAACCGGCGTAGGTTTGTGTCTGCTTTTGTTGGTCTGTTGTGTCTCTTACTGTGCAACCCCTATAGAAAAGGTCAGAGTTAAGGTCTCGGTACACCAGAGCTGAAAGTGACACCTGCCTTGTCCTATTTTCATCCTCCTCACACACCCTCGAATGACTGTCATTTTCAAAAGGGAGTGAGGGGGTGGGGAAGAATGTGCAACCCCAAAACTCACACAACACAGATGCTGTATAACAGGCCCTGTAGAATTCAATATAGCTTTGTTATTTTTGCAGCAGGAAATTTAAACGTGCAGTTGGTATTCCTGCACTGCAAAGGCTGCATCTAAATATAACATGAAAGGGTGCATTGCACAGAAGCTGCATAAAATCAGCTTTCAATTTCAGTCACAATGATACTCATTTTTGTTTTAAATATAAAACAATGAATGTAGAAGCATTCAATTATCATCGGAAATCGAGAAATATAAATTATACACTCTGACATTAAGCTCCACTGTTGCATTTCAATAATACTGTATCAAAGCAGCATCAGAGCTGGCATTGATACTATGGCCTGTGGTGGCTCAGAGCGTCATATTTTAGTATGTTTATGGTACATTGGGTCTTTTAGGGCCATAGGTCATATTTTAATATCTTTAAGGGGCATTGTGTTTTATTGAAATGCGCATTAGTGCAATCTCTCTTCCCAGCATCTCTCAGCGCAGGGGTTCTCTCTCACAGGTGAGCAGAGCGTGGGAAATGCAAAACCCGGAGCGGAATTCTAGCGGCGTGTTCACAGAACGCTGTTTGTACACGGTACTCCACACCAGCTTTTAGTCTGAACGTTGCTTGAAAACTTCTAAAGCTTAAAGCTTAAATTATACTTCTGTTCGCGGGCAATAAATGAATTAACTTTTGAAATAAAATTTTGTTTGAACGGGAAGTTACCCGAAAGTTTACAGGGAATAAAAGAAAACTATTAAGTAATATCACACACGGCATTTTTAATCCTGTTGATTAAAAAAAAAACTATCGTTTTTGTACGACATTGCTCAATTAACCCGTTCTAAACGGCTAAATCAGCCTGCTGGCTAAACAAATGTAAGAACAGAGTTTGACTCGGGTTAATAGTTCTCTAACGCCCACTTACCGGTATCGGGGAGGTTTTAGGATTCCTCTCAACTCTGTTGTGTCCGCTGTGGTGGTCTGGACTGTGTCTTCTTCATATGACTGTAAGAGAGTTACCGAGTAATTCCTGCCAGAGTTGTTTGCCCAAAACTCTCCATCTGGCGTCTCATAGCGCACTACAAAATCAATCCGCGCTCCGTTGAACAGGTACGGTGAAGCGAAGGTCAGTTTCACGGAGAACTTGTCCGTTTCGCCGTCGTTGGAGTCCTGGACGTACTCGGCTGGGTAATCAAAGTGATTGATCCAACCATCCATCGTGGACCGGGCGTAGACTGATTTGTGAAAAGAAATGTTGAGCACACGAATAAGCACCTCGAATGACAGAGGCTCGTCTGGCACAGATGTCACGCGCTCCACTTCCAGCTTGTTGCTGTGTACGGCGAGCACGAGCTCCGCTCCGGTGAGCGGCTGGAACTCTGGCCACACACGGTAAGTGGGCTCACGGAAGGCCTTTCGGCACCGCGCCTCCTCTTCCTCCCATCTTGAGGCGTCCTCGTCATCTGAATCAAACGGGACAAACATTCTGACATCGACCAGCTCGGCTCCCGTACTGTCTGCAAACGACACACTTCTGTTCGGTAACACCAGGCTGATTCGCATGTACTCGTCGGTTTCATCCGCGATCGAAGAGCCTCGCTTCCTGGGAACAGGAGAAGACCTCGGTATTAGCCTGACGTCTTCCTCCGTTTCTTCCTCATCTTCATCATTACTGTTGTCTTCGAAACGCTCAACTCTCACCGTCTTGAAAAGTTCCTCTTGTGAGGGGATAGTCAGGAAATTACTATTATTCCCCTGCGCCATTACGTGTTTCTGAGTCTCGTAAACATGAAAGGAGCTGCGATGGTGCGCGTCCGTCAGATCGAGCCGCCGCTCATAGTGCCAACGGAGACCCGCGAGGGCCTGTCACCTTGTTTCGTCCGAACTAGGCCTAAACTATTGACATAAACGAGAACTGCAGTTTGGAGCTCATAATGCACAGACACGAATAAGTGTCTAAATTTAGAAGGAAGCGGCACGTCCATCGTTTTCCAGAGGTCAGGAGGAAGCTGGGCTCTGTTGGTATATCCCTCCCCCTAAGCTCTTGTTGGCCGCTGCAAAGCGCACACGCCCCCACCCCGCTGCTATTTTAAAGGTAAAAGACACGCTTATTTGTTAGGTCGCCGTTTGTTGTGAGGAAAAAAAACACTTAATACCAATTGCAAAGGAAATAAAAAAGACAATATTGCAATAAATAAATAAATAAATAAATATTGCTACTGTAATAATACTAATCGATCTATTGGGCATAATAATAATTAGGCTATATATATATATATATATATATATATATATATATATATATCAGTAGTAGTAGTAGTAGTAGTAGTAGTAGTAGTAGTAAAACATTCATAACAATGAAGATGATTATAACCTGAACCTTATTGTGAACATTCTATTATTTTCAGACCATTTAAAGACATTTTCAGTTAAGAATACACCAAATGTTTTGTGTCACTGTCAATGATATGTAAACTAACAAAATAACAGAAAGGTTCGATTTTCTTTATTACAGTTTCTTTATTTAAAAAAAAAAAAAAAAACTGGTCACAGTTCACTCATATTTAAACAACTGGTTATGGCCATTCAACATGTTATGCAGCTTTAAATAGTTTTGGAAGATTCAGCCCCTCACACATACTCTCCTCCGTGATAGGGTGAAATGGGGCTAAAGGCCACCTGGGGCAACAGACCCCTGTAACCTTCTAAAACAAAGTTAAATTAATTTCTGATAGCATAATCCAGTTAATGGTTATTTGCAAATGCAGCTGTTTCGAATGAACATTATGTATAACAGAATAATCATGAAGCTAATGAGATCCAGTAGTGAGAAGCATATTCGATTGACCACCACTACTTAAAAAAAATTATTGATAAGCAATCTAAACCAACACATAGATCAATCAGTCATGCTTAATGCTTAATATAGTGAAATCAATATTTGCAACAGGTGCAGCATCAGTGGTCTGGGTTCCTGTGTATAGATGGAGACCAAGGATGATTGTAACCATTTTTCTTAAACCATGAATAACATGAGAGTTTTGGTTCTTGACCTCTCATATGTTAGCACAAGATATCTATATCTGTCTGCTACAAATGTCAGCATGATTATAAAACCAATTAAAAGAGCTGATTTTAAATACAAAGAGATTCATTGTTGCAACCTACTCTAATTTTTTAAGTTGTTAAACTAGTTGGGATCATTTGTAACAATATGACAGAAAAGAATAACAGTAAAAATTGAAGTAAACATTATACAGTTTGCCTCGTAAACAGCTGAAATGTTTTACAAGGTGTTACCTATATCTAATACATTTGAAAATAAATCCATAGTACAGGTCTGCTGCCTGCATAAAATAGTCAAGACATCTCTTACCTCTGAAACATCTCATTCTTTTTCTACTGTGTAGGCATGCTGAAAAAATCTAGAAAATATAAAAAGTCTTCAGTGGGGATTGGTTTTCTTAAAACCCTCCACACTCCTGACAGGGATTGTTGTTGAATGAGAATATGAAATAATCATGATTTGAATACATCCCCATATTTCCCAGCAAAAACAAGACCTATGATTGAAATGGAAAAATCATTGTGCAGACTTGGTTCAAAAAGTATTTGCAGCTTTATGTCTCAAAAGTCTCGAGGAACAAAGTGGAATATGATATTGTACAAAACACTGTGATGTTGTGAACTATGTATAGAGACAAATAATAAAACAAAACATCTAACCTGGAAGTGGTTAATATTTTTCATCTCTTATTGTCTTATCACATGGTTTTTAATTCGTCAAGCACACATTATAAAAATGATAAATTAATGTAGAAGAGCAATCAGAATTTTTAAAAAATCCTTGAGCTTTAGTTTATATTGAGCAAATCTTACATTTTCTTCATAAGTTTATGGACACAATAACTGTTAGTTTATGTTTTTCAAAGTAAGATTTTTATCATATTTACATATTCATTCTATATTGATCCTTTAGGTTTACTAATCTAGAAATTTCTAGTAATTAATTATTATTCTAGTAATTAGTAATCTAGTAATAAATCTAAAATTACTAGATTAAAATACGAAGATAAGTGTTTTGAATTGAACACAAAACATTATGTCATAAAGTATGACCACTTATCAAATGTTTATTAACAATGTACATGTTTTATATGTACATATTGGGATCAGACTTAGTAAATATGATCCCAAACATAATTTGTTTTTTTAACATTGAAGATTTTTTTTTAAAATGTTGATCTGCCTGTTGTTAAGATACATGTTCAAATCTAATCTCTGTTTTCATATTCAGAAACTTTTTTAAGTTATTTATAGTCACGTACATGTAACAGAAAAGAAGTCTACATACAGTACATATGCTCGGGAGTGTCATTACTGAAGAACAATTTGTTCAAAAACAGGATGAGGATGTTTTTTCCTGCTTTAAACTAATCGACACATATTCTATATACCCTGTATATATGTTCGGTCTCCCCCCAGAACCCTATAAACGGACTTTCCGTACACGTAATAGGTTATTTTATTTGCAGTCTCATTTTCCGGTCTTTTGGAATGGACTTCACCAGATTTTGATTTGAAAGTACTGGCCCTTAAAGCAGAATTATTACTTTTTCATTTAATCTCAGTCATGAAATCTGACATGAAATATCTAACTGATGAAAATAAGTTTTTATCTTATACATAAGATGTTTTGAAATGAAACAGAATGAATGAGGAGCAATAGAAATATCTGTCAAAGAAAATGTGCAGAATCTCAATGCTATCTCGTGGTAAAACAGTACAAGAAATGTTTAAGATGAATTTAGGCTTTGGCTCCTCTACACCAGAGAAATCATTTCTTTAGGAAACACACAGAAATAAAAAATATTGTTTGCCATTTATAATTCAGTCAGCAATACACATACAGTATGAGACCCTTAGTAATAGAAAAGCTAAATATCTATAAAAATATTTATGTGTAGAAGAAAACCTTCATTATAATCACGCTGCAAAAAAAGAGTTCCTAAAATAGGAAACAGAAACAACAAAATGCCACATAATTTCTGAAGAAGATGTGGAGACAGTCTAGCAGTTACTACACACTGGTAAATGTACACATGAATACACACACACACACACACACACACACACACACCAACACCCAGTGGGGAAACCGTCTGTCTTGCTGAATTTCCACTAAATGTCATCCTAAACATTATAAAAGGGTTGACCCGAACATTTTCCAGAGCATTCAACCTAATAATTGCTCTTTCGCTTGCATCAATCTGACACTCGCACAACAGGTGAGTTTTTTTTACTTTACCTCTTTAAACCTGGTTGTATTAATTAGGTATTTGTTTGTTTTCAGAAATAAATATGCATTTTTTTTAAAGAAAAAAGCTTATCCTTTAAATGAACAAAAAAATTATTTTATTTATTTATTTTTACCAGTTTGAGAGCAGTAAGTTTTTATACAGTTTTAGATTATAAACAGCATTGCATCATCAAATGTACGTACTTTTTGGTCAGTTTTTGATACTCTAAATTTCCTTTCGTTTTGACAGACAATAGTTTTAATCAACGGATGTTTCAAGGCTAGATTGGTTAAAATTATCACATTTCTCAAATCAACCACTGAAATGATTGTGATCCGTTTTACACTTAAATTAGCATTGGAATTCCAGATGATGTGGAAATGTATACTATTTACTCACAGCACTTCAATACGTTGTAGTTTTCTTTTTCTTTTCTTTTTTAACCTCACAAACTAACACAGCTCAGCATAGGAAAAAGAGACAAGCAACCAAACATTGTGCTTTCCTAAAGTGCAGACGCAAATGAGGTCTGTGTGTCTCACAGACAACTCAGTCTTTGATTTTTCTTTCCTGTGCAGAGGCACTTACAAAGGCCTTTGCTGAGGAGAAGGATCAAGCTAAAGCACACATAGAGTTACAAGGAAAAACACGACAAAGAAAGGTGTGGGAGGTAAAGCAACCTTCATCTTCTACAGAGATCCTGCAGTTATGATAGCAATTTCATCATGTGTTAGTTAAACTAATATCTGTGAAATCAATTTTCCAACCTAAAAAAGGATCACCCAGACACCAGATGTAAAGGGTAAGTTATAAAACTCTAAAAATACACTTCTTGTGTATATGAGAGCTGTACATGTGGAGAAAATGAGTAGGTGCAAAAATTTCAAAAATAACTTGGTTGACACAAAATGAGTTTTTGATGTCTTTTAAAAGGTCACCTCTTTATTCGGATATTTTACGTTTTTGTGACAGTCACGCTTAAAAGTGGTTCTTTGTGGCATGTTAGTTTCAGCAAACAATCCACTTTTTAGCAAGAGCCAATTTTGCCAGCGGTGGATTCTTGAGTTGAGTTATATAGTTCTTTGAAGCCTGAGATTAGAGATTAGTTCTTAGAGGACATTTCTAAAAAGTTCTACTTTGACATCTTTCTTTGTTTGAACCGTTATTTTTAAGAATGACAGCACTAGTTATTTAGTTATGATTTGGCATGAATCAAAAATGTCAAAGAAAAACCAGATAAATTTCTACAGATGCTTTGATATTACTATTCTGAATGATACAATAGGCCAGTCTAATTATTTTCATGTTATTTCATGTTTCATGTAACCAATAAATGGCAGATATTTATTCTTTTTGTCTAAGTAAATAATAATAACAATAAAAAAGATAAATTG
This sequence comes from Cyprinus carpio, assembly GCF_018340385.1. Classification (NCBI taxonomy): domain Eukaryota; kingdom Metazoa; phylum Chordata; class Actinopteri; order Cypriniformes; family Cyprinidae; genus Cyprinus; species Cyprinus carpio. Next base: position 12,645,659 of record NC_056579.1, on the reverse strand, counting down.
CTATATATGCATTCACAGGATGCTGGTTAGTCATTTTCACAAGCATGGAAATCTTTAGGCACTTACCTTGGTACTTACTGTACAATGCCGGAGAATAGCCAAGAATAACACTTTTTAATGTAAAATTAGTTTGAACTTGCATATCTTCAGCAATTACCACAGATAACGCAGTAGATGCCATGTTAGTTCATTACTTAATTAATTCTGACCTCCAACAATAAAAAGCCACGATGGTGGAACTGGGTGGAGTAGGGTGTCCAACTTATAAACACTATCATTTAACTCTTCGATTTACAGTACAGTACAGTACATGCCTCAGATATCCTGGTCTTTGATTCACATCATATTGTGTGTTAAAACAAATGAGTGGGTACAGTGGAAAAAAAGTGAGTCAGAATGAAATTTTCTATGTTTGTGGGAGAGAATTTAGGCCAGAATTGTCTTTCTGTTCCATATCTTTTTTTTTTTAAATTAATTACAGGTTTCAGGTTTAATTCCGGATGTGTGCAAATTTGAAATATTTGATGGGCGTTCGCTGCATTTAGTTGTCTCACGGCATAGATCTAATGATTATCGTTGTGACTATGAATTCCACAGAACATGGAAACTAAAACTGATTTTACTGAATGCTGTAGTGTCATCATTGCAAAATGAAACTTGCTGTCAGTCCAGACTATTCTCATATTTTGAGGGATTTTTCTCAGTGATTGGAACTGAGAGAAGACTGTATTCAGACTGAGAGATGAATAATGAGTTTCATTGCCTTAAATTGTCCCAGTCTTATAAATATCATCATCAGGCTGAACTCTCAGAGGAACCAATTAAAATCAATGTACATTCACTAGGCATTAGGGCACAACATAGAAAACTAATCCTGCAAATTACTGGAACGTTACACCCTTGCATATTGCAGATCTAAACCTCTGATAAACTCTCAACTCTCTCTGATAAAGTCTCAATGACTAATGATACAGAGAAGTGCAGAAAAAGGGGTCATTAAATGACACTACTTTTAAAAATAAATACTGCAAACATGTGCATTTTATCATTTTCAAGATAAAAAGTACTTGTAGCATATTTGAAAACCTTAGTTACAATTCAGCAGCTACAAAATAAGGCTCTTCTCCTTCTCATCATGCCAAGTTGCTTGTTTGAAAAAACCCCCCAGGTGAAAAATGTTGACATTTATCATACACTGGATGTGGTTAATGTCAAATGTCAGAGAAATAAGCAGAAAACCGCAATGACAATGGTGCTCAAAAATCCAAAGATGAAGTTTTTTTTTTTCTTTTTTTTTCTCAGAAGTTGTATGTGCGAGATCTATGCTTTAAGTCCATCTTCGGTTTTAAGCATCAAAATTCACTGATTATTCCACATTTTTATGCTATTAATCATCGAACAGAAGTTATTGCTTTATATCTAAACTTGCCGAAGTACTATATATAGAGGGTTAATCAGATAAATGATCCAGGTAAGATTGGAGTTGCCTTTCATGTTTAATAGCAATCATGTAATTATTTAATCGCTATAAATATTTGAGACATTAGCATGTACTTCACCTGTAGCAACTGAAATGATCTGACTATCAAACTATCTTTCTAAGATGGACTGATCAATTCTTTTTAGAGAAAAAATAAGATTATTAACAAGATTAAGTCCATACATTTCAGGTTGATGAATTTATAATATAAAAATGTGTAATAGTTACACCAGTTTAACTCATTCAGTACTATTTTGTATCTACAATGAACAAATACTTAAACTCTTATTTAGCAGATTTATCCAAATTATTGTTTTTTGTTTATATTGCAACACTCTCATCTCCAATTTCACAAACACATTTTTTTATGTAAATATTTTGTGGTGAAGTCATATTGTAAAATATGTAATGTCAAATGCATTAATAAAGAGTAAAAATAAAGATTATTTGTTTTAGTTGAAAAAATAGTTCACAAAATGGTATAAAAAATGAAATTTAATCTTAATATGAAGGGCCCACTTTTCCTGACCTCTTGGTCCCTGCTCAAGGGGAAGGGTGGTTTGTGTTCAGAAAGTACCCACACATTTAGTGAAATGAGAAGGAAAAACAACTTCCATTACATTTACCAGTTTTATTCAAATATGTATAGTTATACTATATTTGGAAACAAAGCAAAGGGTGAGTGTATTTACACAGGAAATGGTTTGCGCCAGGGCTGATTCATTTCACTCTCAGTACACAGTAGTATGTTAAAGTTTATGAACTGTAAGCTCTTTTATGACTTCTTATTTCTATATAGGAATGTTTCAAAATGGTGCTGGAACAGACAGAGGTGGAGATAACCGGAGTAGTCACCAAAATCGGTACCAAGACGAAGACTGTTCTACTTTTTGCAGCATACAGATGAAGGCCAGAGGAATCAGTTCATCTCTGATCTCAGCTAAACCCATGGCTACCAAGGTAACAGACTAGAAACTGCCATATTTCTGTATTACTACACAAAACAATAGATATTGAATGATATTAAATGAATATTAATAATATTAATTTGAGTTATTCCTAAAAAAAAAGAAACTTTAGCTATTCACAGCTCAAGTAGCACATTATACTGAAAGAATGAGTGCTGTAACAAACAAACCTTAAAATGTATCTTTTTGATTTCAAAGGTATCTGTTGACTTGGACAGTGATTTCAGAGGTTCTGGCTCTTCTCACATTCAAAATTCCACTCTAAAACAGCAGGTACAGTTTAATTAGAAAAATGTTTCACTTCCATAGCAACACCTTGCCTTAAAAATAAAGGGTTAAAAAGATTAGAATAAACTTGCATGATCACTTTGAGCTGTCTGTTGTCTATATCCAGAGTTCCAGTGAAAATACAAGCAAATATTTTAGACAGCACAGACCATCAGTACTACGCAAAGGCAACCAGCCTTTCCCACAAGGTACTGGTACTGTAGAATTGATCAAAACAAATGAAATATTTTATATCTGAAACTAAACTTTTCATAATGCTCCACAGCGTTTGGTGTTCATGACTGGGTTGTGGACACTGTGTGTAAGACAGAACCTGACAGTGACCTGTCAGACCCTGTGCCACTTTACAACAGCCAGTCTGAAAGCAGACTCGGTGCCTCCGTGTCAAGCCCTGAGCCTGGCAGCACAGAGCATACTGGGAAGTGAGTATCTGGTTTGAGAAAATAAACACACAAACAAATAACTAATACCCATATGGTCTCAGTTTTTGTGCTAAATGAAGCATTTATTATCATCTCTAGACATGCATATAGTGTTCCAGGTGGCTTTCTGTGTGTTAAAGGACAATGCAAATGGCCTGGGTGCTCAAAGAGCAGAGAAGTGTTCAAAGAATATGGACATTTCTTAAAGTGAGACAGTTATGAAATTAACAATATAATTTACTAAATCATTTTAACAATACCTCATATATGTATGTCTTTATGTATGTATCTAGACACCTTTCTACTGACCATGCTCATGGGGACAGAAGTATAGCCCAGCTGAGGACGCAGAAAGACAAAGTACAATACATGGAGAATCAGGTATGTAACCCCAGTGCTCAAAAACAATGGTTTGTTCAACAGTTATATATTAGGCCAGCTTATGTGGGAAATATAGAACCAATTTATCATGTATCGCAGGAGCTAATGAAACGTAAATGCAGAGTGGCGGTCAGGAGGTTTTAATAAGAACTGGATTATAAACAGATGTCTGTTTATGACCTGACCTTGCATTATATTTACTGTGTGAATGTTACTGTTAGTTGACCGCAGAGAGACAGAAACTGCAGGCTATGCAGCTACACCTGTTTGATGTCAAATCTACCTCTGAGGTAAGCACTCTAATATTAAATTATATTTGAAATATGATACATATGTACTGTTTGCAGTGCAAACCACAGTGTGTGTGTGTGTGTGTGTGTGTATGCACCAAATGTTGTCTCCACAAACATCTCCTACTAGCCAACCATCAACCATACTGACGAAGGGACTATAATCTTAATTTGTAATTGATTTATGGCTTTGTCTTCACACCAGTTTATTCTCGAGACAAATGCAAGACCATATGTCTGCCAGCTAAAGCTGACCTGAAATTAGGTCACATCAGACAACAATGATCTTCAGCTAGTGAACAACAGTGAAAGAGGGAGCATTAGAAAAGCCAAGACAAAACCCTGTGTGAATTAATCAAATTGTTCCATAATGACAGTGGGATCTGTTTATGTTCTGTTGGTCACTTGAGGTTAAATTTTACCTACTTCAAGGGCTTGATGAAGGCCAAATGATGTTTTATGCCCAAAGTTATACATTGATGTAATTTTCTCCTTTTGATCTCAGGATGGTAACGGTGTGGAGAACCCAGGACATCTGTCAGGACTCCTGCAACCTGCAGCATTTCAGAACGCGATTGGTGTTTATGACAGTGAGAGAGCAGCAGCTGAAGCGTTAACACAAGGATTCTGGCAGATCTCTACCTCACAAGTTATACCAGGTAATCCATCCCAAAAACATATGTTAATATAAAATTAAACTATACAAAAACACAGATTCTGAAACTGAACATATGTACGTTAAATCTAAGATTACCAGTCATTCATATTTCATCTCCACATACAACACAACGGTATATGATGTTGTTATTATTATTTTTTTCTGGCGATAGGGATTATCCCCAGTTTTGAGTATTATAAATTCACAAACATTAGGCCACCTTTCACCTACGCCTCCATGATACGATGGGTAAGTACTGCTGAATTAAACATCCTGTATATTACCTTTTCATTTCCTGTCAGTCCCACAAAAGCTGTCTTTTATGTTAGGCGATCCTGGAGTCCCCTGAGAAGCAGCTTACTCTGAATGAAATCTATCATTGGTTTACCCGCATGTTTTTCTACTTTCGTCACAACACTGCCACATGGAAGGTATACGATGCAGTATTTGTACTGTAAACATTATATTTGTCATTCCATGACTCACTGCACGCAAGCCAATCCTAAAAGCCACAGCCTCCGGTTTATATACCAGAAAACTTTCACAACTTGTATGTTAATGTTAGAAAAAATGATGACTACCTTGCTGTGAAATTACAGTGGTTTTATGTTAGGGAAGACTATGTGAGTTTTATTCCAAATAGGTACAACCCATTAGATGTAACAAGTAACTTAACATATCTTTGCCTGTGTGCAGAACGCTGTTCGGCATAACCTCAGTCTTCATAATTGCTTTGTGCGTGTTGAAGGCAAGAAAGGTTCTGTTTGGACTGTGGATGAAGAGGAATTTCAGAGAAGAAAAGGACAAAAGTTTCACAGGTAAATAGTCTTCACTTCTTCATAGGGGTGATAGTAATGCTGTACTTTACTACTGCATGTCACACTGCTGGTGGATAGTTGGTTGTATGTTTAAGATGGTTGAGTAGTGAAGATTAAAAAAAAACTACTTGGGATGGATCTAATAGTGTATTTTTGGAGGTGGGAGAATCATAAGACATTGATTTATTGCAGCTGCACCACTTTTTCCTCCAGGGACCAGGATATGGGCTGGATGGCACCTTTTCACCTGTTTCCTGTGACTCCACAAAGTGAAACTTCTCAGATGTGAGGCTCAAATGGACTCATTAAGAGATTGCAACAACATTTCAACCACTAACAATATTATTCTTTTTTTTTTTTTTGTAAGAATGATAAATATGATCATTTTAAATGTATAGGTGGCAGTCTATTTCAGACCAAACTGTTTTTCTTTTTTGGAAAAAGTGTAAGGAATCAGTATGTATTTTACATAATTTAAAGATAAAGTTAAGGAGTGGGTGTTCGGCAAACTTTATTATCCTTCTTGCATTTAAATGCACTGATAAAAAGTACAAGTACATCAATTTTTATTATGCCTACAAAGGTACATCGATGATATTAATGGTATCCTATGTAATACATTTAATATGGTGCTTAATTCAGTATTGATAGCTATGCTGTTGAACAATAAGTGTATATTAATGTCTTAAAATATTATAAATCCAAATAAAGTTCCAAATTTAAATGCAATCCAGCACTGTTATACTGTTCTTCTGGTACAATATACACAACGCAACGTCAAGTTCTGCTTATAAACTAAAATATAATACAAAACCGTCCCAGTCAGAAATATTTCACGGTGCGTAAATGCAACGCAACGGTGATGTACTCAGTGAAATGGCTCGTCATCAACTGTAGTACAACGTCTACGATTGGCCGAGAGATTTTTGCGCGGTGCATTTCAGCCAATCAGAGCTTTGTTTTCGCGCTCGTATGTAAAGCCTCTGATAAATGGCGAACGGAAGGGCAAACTGTAAACAAATACAAAAGAACTGGACATTTTTAGGCGAATTGTGACTTTTAAGGGAAAAGTAACTTAATAGTACGAATACTGTGTCTAAATGCAAACGGAAATATTCGATATGCGGCAGTGAGCGAGAGTTTAAACTAGCATTGAGCGTTAGGAAGCTACCTGGGCCTGCTGACATTTGCGCAGACTTGGAATTTGGCAGTGCTGTAATGCGAACGCGGGCTCTGGATAGAGACCCGCACAGTTAACACTGCTATAATTTAAAATCCGTTTTAAAACCATATACGTCTGACAAAGTTACCACCAGTCAGTATCATGAGTACAATCTCGGACAGCAGTCAGCCGTCCGAAACTAACAACACGAAAAGAAGTGCAAGTCCAAGTGGAGAATCTGAGTCCACGCTGCCCAAGCAGGCGAAAGTCAGCGATGAGGAACCAAGGAATGACTCTCATGAGGATGCAGGACCTGAGAAAGTTGGCAATGATGAGCCAAAACACGGATCCGCCGCGCAGGAGAGCACAGGAGCGGCTGGTGGAGGTGAGAGCGCGCGCCAGCAGTCAGACTCCGCTGCCATCGCCGCAGCAGAGGCGCTCGCCAGTCTGACCGGTGGAGACGGGGGCGAAGACTGTAAAGAAATGCCCTGTTCGTCCAAAAAAGCAAATCGAGAGAAATCTAGGGATAAGTCTAATCGTCCCAGTTGCTCTCAGAGCGAGAGAAGGACGGAGGCAGCCGCGGCTGACAGCTCCTCATCCCTGCTACTCTGCGAGGACAGAGAAGATCCAGAGCAGGCATCGTTTGTGGATGATGATGAGGAGGATGACGACTCCCTTCCTGTCTCTTCCTCCACGGCTAGCTCGTCTGTCGCCTCTGATAATGAGGATAACGAGGACGGAGAGTGTGCCATAGTGTCGGTGAAGATGGCCCCGGAGGTGCGGCAGTCCGTGGCGCTGCTAGCACAGGTGCAGATGCGGCTGGATGTGCTGGAGAAGAAAGGCGCGCGTCTGCATCAACGCCTGGAGTTGAAACTGAGCCGCCAGCGACGCCCTCACCTGGACCAGCGCAGCGCCATCACTCAAGCCATACCAGGCTTCTGGGTCACTGCTGTATCCTTTAACACAATGTGCTTGACGTTCAGGTAGTCAACTTAAGTATCAAGGCCTTTGAAGTTGAGTTTTGTCTATTATATATATATATATATATATATATATATATATATATATATATATATATATATATCAACACACACCCATTTAAATGTAATTGGTCAAAAAGTCTGGGCATCCAATTAGATTCTTAGCTGGATATTATGAGATGGATTCTTTACAATGCCTGAAGATATTAACTCACCTCGGGTGTCACAGCCGGGTGAAAAGGGGGACAAGAGTGCATAGGAAGGGTCCCAATACCAAATTCTGTTCAATGGGCCCAAAATCCCTAGCAACGTCACTGATCATGCTTGAAACTTCTATGTTCATTTTGTATTTCCATTTGCGTCACATGTCATTCAACCAAATGATTGTGGATTCCAGATCTTTGTCTTCATTTACGTAATGTGCGCTTAACTTAAAGCCAATCAGCTTCTGAATCACCCACATCTATCAGCACAAATCGATGAGACTGATGAAGATGCTTTAAGCTACATGACTAATTTAGAGGTAATACAATTTTTTTTTCTTCCTATTTTCAAATCTTGCAAATTATCTGTTTTTTTTTTGTTGTTGTTGTTTTTTTAATATGCTCATCATTTGACAGATTGAGTCTTTCAAGAACAACAAACTTGGATACCGCATCTGCTTCCATTTCCGGCGAAATCCCTTCTTTCAAAACAAAATGATAGTGAAAGAACTTCATCTTGGTATGGGAGGTGAGCTGACCACTATCACAGTACCCCACTTTTCAAGAATGTGAAACGGATTACTCTGAGACACATTTATGTATTCTGAGTTAAAAAATAAAATAAAATAAAAAGAGTGATCATGCTTTATCTGCATGTGCTTTCCTTTTTGTGCAGGGTCTCCGGTGTCATTCTCAAACCCAATTTTGTGGCACAGAGGGCAGAATCTGGTCGGTAGTGGAGAACCACGTCGAACATCACAGGGGGTCTACCAGAGCTTCTTCCACTGGTTCAGTGACCACAGCAACCCAGGAAGGGATGACATCGCACAGGTACATCAGCTAGGTGCAGGAAAAAGAGCTGTATGAACAAATCCGTATGAACAGGCCAAATCAAAATCCTTAAACACAGGAAAGGATGATGTTTAAAAGAAAAATAACTCTTCTTCCTTTGGCTCTAGATCCTGAAGGATGACCTGTACAAAAATCCTTTGAGGTACTACCTGACCCCACTCTGGGAGCCACGAGAGAATGGCAGGTAATCTCTAGCCAGAAACATCCAGATTTTTCAAAGTGTATGTTTTGCTTTTTTTTTTTTTTTTAACAAATTTCTGTTGTCCAGCAGTGCTCCAAAACGTCAGGGCAGCAATAATGGAGACGAGTGTGTGATCATCTCAGATTCAGATGAAGAAGAGGAGCAGAGGAGCCAAAACTTGGGGCAGGAGGAAGAAGATGACCAAGGTGAGGGTTTTCTTTTTCACAATCAAGTCACAGTTTAATATAAAGTGTTTTACAATAAGTCTTTCAAAGCTATTAAAAACAAAGCAGATTTTATTACTTAATCATCATGACTGATAATTTTTCTCTTAGGCTCAGAAGAGAATGACAGAGATGAGGGGGAATCCTCCTTCGAGGAGAGAGAGGAAGAGGAAGTGGATGTTGAGGAAGTAGAAGAGTCACGTGACTCCGAAGGCTGTGAGGTCAGAGAGCAAGGACGGGAAGAGGAAGATATTGATATAGACGAAGAGAAGAGTTAGGACTTGGGGTTGTCGCCATTTCTTTTTATGCAGAATAGCATCATTCGATTTTTCTATGATCTGTTTTGATGATATTGTTTTCTGCATAAATTAAGTCAAGCTGTTAATGATGCTTAATGATCAGGATTTAACTATGTATTCATTGTAGATGGTACTTTCTATACATCAAAGAATATGAATATTAAAATTCAGTGTGTGCACTCCTCCAAAAACATCTGGTTTCCTTAAGGTGTCATCACATTTTACACTTATAACTTTGCATTAACAGATTTCCGAGGGCTACTGATTCCCGTAAGACACCTCTTTTATCTCACAATGGACTGTTTAAAGCTTGGGATTATAGACTGCACTCAGTTTAGTTTAGTTTTTTTGTCCAGTTTAGAGGGCTTTTGTGTATGACAGTATACAGTAGCATTGTCCATCACTCACAATCATGACCATTTATAAACACACCATACTTTCCTGTTTGTATGTTTTATGGGCTTAATCACATTTTTCAGTCATTGCTGTAATATTTTTGGGTGATTGTTGTTTGTGTTACTTTTTCATCCTCCTCTACAGAATTCTGGCATCATGAAGTGATTGGTTTTCTTGCCTTGTTATTGTTCATTAAATACCACCACATTTTGGTTATAAGGAAAAAGGTCAAACATTCTGAAATGCACCTCATTCTGAACCAAAACTAGGTAACTCAGGGATGTTAACTCTTTTATCCTCCTTATATTATAGATGGGTTTCCCTTCATCAGCTTCATTTATTAAAAATTGTAGTTTTTCACTTTGTTTACATAAGCAGATAAAATCACTTGGTACCTCTTGCTATGATGACCATGTGATCCTAAATCTACTTTTGTCATGTCTAAGGATTGAGTTGGATATCTACACACTGTCAACACATGCACATTACCATTTATTCACTGCAGTGAATAACAATTGTTATGTAAATGAACAAAATAGTGGCAAGACCATCTTGTGGTGTGTTTTTTTTTTCTTTCCTTTTGACAGCATGATGTGTGCACTCAATACTCAGACTTTTGTGTCCAGTTAAATGCTTGGATAATATTGTAAAAATAGTGAATATGTACACATTTGTTCATGACGTCTTTCATATTCATATCACTTTTCTTTTTCATTTATTTCTGAATTGTGCTTCTTTCCCTACTTTGCAATAATGTATTTTCTTAAACTTTGGTCAGTCAGTTATTCGAGTGAAACCATTCTAAATGTTATCATAGTAATCTGTAATAAGGCAATTGTGTTAAAACATTTTGAGTTCATTGATTTTGAGTTTTGACCTGTAAAAGTTTGGTTTAAAAAGCGAAAAGCTGTATACTGGATTGAAGGCCAGTGGTTTGTACATAATCCTTTCCCTTAAAAAAGGGTTTATAATTTGTTATTGAATCATTAGGATAGATTTGACCTACAGTATCAATGAAAAGCTATATTTTGTGTGCTAAATTTTATAGAGAACTACAATTTTTAAATATGTGTTTTTTTGGTTTTGGTTTTCATGTCAAATAAAGTTTTTGTCTTTTCATTCAGAATGTTTAATGTGGCTTTTGTCTCTTCTGTTTCTCCAGGAAATGAATGAAATGAACAGCTTTATTCTTTCCTGTTGACACACTTATTTAGTGTTTATCTCTTAACACTAACTCATCTGAGCTGGGGACTATGATAAGATATTACATCAAATAAATATGCACCTAATTGTATTTACAAGTTTCTCTGAAACTTCTGTAATTTGTTCTTTCACAATTCATCTTTCAAGACTTCTTTGTTTCTCATGTCTACCCACAAGAGGGCAGCATAGCAAAGAAAAGAAAAGAATTGATAAGACGTTCTAAGCTGTCTTTTCAATAAAAGAACAAAGTTGTTTTTACATAGAGAGCTTGTTTTGACTTTTGTATTTGAAGCTCCTCCAGACAACACAAGCTCTTGGTTATGGTGGTGGGATAGCAAAGGCGATGAGATAAGCCTCCTGGTGCAGCGTAGAGTGATGTCATTGTCAAATGCTCTTATCTCCATTCACATGCCTGTGCTTAGACAGCTGTGTTGTGCTTGATCACGTGAACTGATGCATTTCATGTTTTCATGATCAATTCAAATTCAATTGAAATGCATGGATCAAACTAAACACATATTTCCTTTAAAATATGGAAATACATGATATACAAGATAAATATTACTTTGCCCTCGTCACCTCTGGCTGCAGGTTAACCAGAAGCTTGGATCTTGTCACAAGAGAGGTCAATGTGTAATGAAGCTTGGATACACATTGAAATAGCACAGCTCTGCAAACAGCCGAAGGACAGGCATTTTTGGGCAGGCCTCAACAGAGGAGAGCCGATGTTGCAATGGTACACTTAAAAGCTCTGATTTCATGCTTAATGCAATGCTATAAATATTCCACTAGCAAAAGTCTGCCCTGTTTTTAAATGCAAAGCAGCCAAGCAGGCAGCGGGAGTAGAGCCATAATGTAGATACCACCACATGCTTTATCAAGATTGAAGGAAATACTACTGTCCCACCCGCTCAAGTGGTTTGAATCGGAAAAATGTTGTTTAATAAGTATAAATAGGTTTAGATTGCAATTAAATTACATATATTATTTTTTTTTACATGAAAATATATAATAAAACATTTAAAAACAATATTGTAATTTTTTATTATTTTTTTAGGCACATTTTTGGCTGTGCTCTTATATTTAACTCAAGATTGTCCACATTTTATAATCTTCTTATGTGTTTAATGTTGCTGAAGTAAATCTCAAAACTTTTACATTCAATTCCTGATTTGGTTTTTATTTAATTTTTAATTTATTTATTTTTAACTTTTTTGTTTAATTAATTTTAAAAATATTTTAAAACAATGTTTATATTTTATTTTTATTATTTTATTGTTAAATTTAAAAATGTCAAATACAATTTGAAATATCATCAAATTTTTTTTAAATATTATTTTTAAGTTAAATAAGTACATTTTGACTGTATTGTTATATTTTACTTAATATCACCCACATTTATACTCTTCTTGTTTATTTAATGTAAGTGCAGTGAATCTTAAACCCTATAACATATAATAAGTTTTTATTTTAATTAATTTATTATATTATTTTGTTTCATTATTAATATATACACACACACACACATTTTATTGAATTAATTGTATTGTTAAATATTAAAATGTCAAATATATCTCAAAACTTAAAAACTTTTAAATTAAATAAGCACATTTTTAACTGTATTATTATATTTCACTGAATATCATCAACATTTATACTCTTCTTGTGTGTTTACTGTAGGCGCAGTGAATCTCAAAGCCTTTTACATTAAATTCATTAATTAATTATATACATTATTTCCATGTTGTTGACCATGGGTGCTTAGAAACTCTTGCTCATTCAAGTTATAACTCACTGTTTTTGTCAGGCAGAAGAGGTGAAGAACAGAGATTTTGATTTAAACCATCTTTACCCTTTACCATTTCAAAAAAGATTATAATATCAATCTGTCTTTACAATTCAGTAAAGCATCCATAATACCAGACTATAACATTAGATCAAATTAAAGTCTTATAAAATCATCTGTCCCATAAAGTAATTTAAATATGCACTGCAGGTCAAAAAAAAGTATACTAAAATAGTCAAATGCAACTGGCAGAATAGAAGAAAGAAGGTCAGAGAGTGAAGGGGACAGAGACGGAGTATGATGAAGAGGGTGGGAGCTGGGGAATGGAAAGAGTGTAAGACAGACAGAAAGAAGGAAAGAGAGATGAATGGTAAAGCTCATTAGCAGGGTCTCTGACAGCACTGGCGAGCAGATGAATGGTTTTATCTGAAATATCACCAGTGGCAGCAGGAGTCGCAGCCTTCAGACATCCCCTGCACTCTTTCCACCCGTCTGCCCTTCAATATGTGTTTTGACTCACTCTGTGGCTTTATGAGTATACATGCACATCTGAGCACTGAATTTTGTTATTTCATCAAAAACACAACCTTTTTAAATATAGTACACAAAGTCTGTGTGCGTGTTCCTCAGCTTTTGTGTATAAATTGCCCATTACCCATTATTAGAAGAACATCACACCTCGGGCGATTGCTTTTGCAATCAAGATGGAACTGGAGTGTACAGGAAAAAAAGGAAAAGACACCTCAGTGGGACTTTTATCATCCCAGAATCTCATGGCACCGCATCCATCTTTGATGAGGCAGGCCGCTTATACGATCATCCATCCTGGGCATCCCGTGGGCTGCGGCTAAGGTGCTGACAGAATTATCTCCTAAGACAGATGTACTTTACACTCCCACACCCCTCCAGCTTTTCAACTTTTCCATGGATTTACTTTCCTTTTCTCTGGATTTTGGAGGCTAGCACCAGGTTTACCCAGGATACTGACTCATGCTGTAATCTATCGGAGGCGGAGACAACTGCTGAGAGGAAATAACACACTTTGTTTTAATGGAGTTAGAGGCTACTAGGGTCAATGACATGACATTAATGACACGAAAATACATTAAAATACAATAAAGTGCTGCAGGGATGATGCATGTGTGTACTCTCAAAAGTCTCTTAAATAAAATATCAGGTAATTTGACCTGTTTATGACAAGGCAAGGTTAGTTCAGGTTGTGAAATGTGGTGTGACTCCATACAAATCTGATGACATTTGTGAATAAATAATTAATGATACATGTATTTGTAAAATAAAATTAAATAAATAAATAAATAACAAATAAAACACCCTGACAAAATCATTTAAAAATAATATATATATATATATATATATATATATATATATATATATATATATATATATATATATATATATATATATATATATATATATATATACATATATATATATAATGAATAAACCATGTAAAATCAACATGAATACAAAGAGTGCATTTTTAATTATCAAGCCCATTTTCCTTTTCTTTATTGTGGAGACTCTTATATGTGATTGACCTACTAGTCTACTTTAAAAAATGAATCCCTCCCCAACTCAAAAACTGTGCAGACACATAGCCTACAGCGTTTCACAGAAGCGCTGCCTGAATTGATGAGCGCCAAGTACTCATGATGATAAATTTGTTGTTGTAACTCTTGCTTTGAGCCTGCAAATCCCCATTTATACACTCTAGAGAAAAAAAGACAATCATCTCCCAACAAAACCCCACTGACTTCCTGACCATGTATGATGAAACATGACGCTTTTTGTAGACCAAATGCATTTGAGCTCTTTAAAATTCAAATACAGCCTTTTTTTCGATCTTTACAATGCATATTGTATCAAATCAATGAAGGTTTAAAGGAGAATAAATCATGTGCTCTTTCACACAAAGGATATAGTTCAAATTCTCTGCTTTCACAAACATGAGACGGTCACTCAAAAGGTCTGTTGAAGTTAGTAACAAAGGGAAATATATAGCTGTGGCATTAGGTCATCAACTTTTAAGTTGCCATAGCAGCATGTTCATGCAAGATACAAAGGTCACTTGTGAATTAGAATATAAGAAAGTGTTTTCACTTAAAACAGGGTGTGTACAATTCAAAACATGACCTTTTGGACTTGTTCTTTCTCTGTTACATGCCACGTCATGTTGTTTCATCAGTGTGGTGTTTTCTCACCAAATTGAGGTTTAACTGCACTGTTTAAACCAAATAACCTCATATGTCAATTAAGCTTCTTAGATGATTCACTGATTTGCGTAGATGTGGTCGTAAAACTACGGACTGTGTAAAGTGTCTCTAACGTGGGAGAATTTGGGGCTGAATGATAGTGGGGCTGGTGGGGCTTAGTGCATTGTGGGTGAAAATCACACGGAAACCTGAAGTTGACTTGAGTCATTTCCTCTCAGAGGAGAATAAAGGATGCCTCCCACAAAGAGAGAGAAAGACAAGAAACCACCTCCACATCCGCAGAAGTATAAGAAAAGGGCACATTATGTGATGTCATGAAAAGCAGAGCGTCTTTTTAATCAGCTGGAAAGGAAATGGTAAAACTTTTTACACGCCATTCCACTGACTCTTGAATTATATATAAAGGCTATATACATTTGTACATTTACTCTAAGCACTGGCATCCTAATGCGTTCCAGTGTGTCGGAGGCCCTAGAACGAACACACACCAAGGGCCTTTTGTGTCCAAAATACCGAGTCGCAAGTTTTTTTGTGTGTGAGAGAACGTCCTTTCACCCAACCCACCCCCTCGCTGTGTTTCACCACCGTCGTCTTGAGTCACACAGCTGGATGCAAAAGAACTTTGGGAATTTCAGGACACTTTCTGGTGGGACAAACAGATCCACCACAAATGCACTGCAGTGGGTCTCCCAATACAACAGCTTGACAACTGTCTGTCACTCTATTCGCAGCACAGTGATGTGCACATCTAATGAGGGGAGACAGACAGACAGGATAGTCCACAAAGATTTCATACCATGTACACTGTGCTGAACCGTTTTTGTACTATTATGCATGTATATGTGTGTGTGTGTGTGTGTGTGTGTGTATATATACATATAATATAATTATATGCTATAATTCATACTACTGCATGTTGCATGTTGTTTTTATATAATAAATGTATATAATATACAACAATTAGAATATGAAATTATTAAAATATATTATTATTTATTATATTTCCCTTTTCTCTGTGTCATTTCTCTATAACACTAAATTAATTTTCAAAAGTATTGCATTGTAGTATTTTAACAATATACATCTTAAATGAAAATATGAATTACTGTAAAATGTAAACACAATTGCTATGATGAAAATTCAGCATGTTTGCTCAAATTTGCAACTGAAACATTTGTCAACCAACAACAACAACAACAACAACAAAATAACTAAAATTAGAATCTTTTTCGTTATATAATAATTTGGAATCATTTTCATTACTCCAATCTAAAATGTTAAAATTATATATAATAAAACAGTAAAATATAAAACGTTTCTCTTATATTATTCAGTCATCACATTTAATCATATAGTCATTATATGTTGCCTTTGACATGTTTTGCCATTTCATGAATAGTTCTGTTTGATTATTATTTTACTGCTTAAATGGGATTTTAATGGCAGATTCCATTGTGACAACATGCCCCGTTATTGGTTGTTCAGTAAACTGTATGTTTTTTTTCCCCTGGCCAATAACAGAGGACATGTTCACTAGTTTCCTGCCCTCTTCACGGTTAAAGGCTGTTCGCTGGGAGCAGTGCTGAGGGGGTTGGACCGTGACACTTCACCGGCGGAATAAACCAAACACCTGCCACCGCGCACACTTTCAACTCACGGAGACGTGCAGCGTGGAGCTTGCGTGACAAGAAGACGAACACATCTTCTGTTTTGTATTCAAAGTGGCAAACGCTGGAGATATTCTCACGAAAACTGCAAAACACAACTTGACTTTTGTTGCCTTTATCTCATCAACTGTCTAGATAAGAGGAATCCTGAGGAATTTCGTGCACAGACTGCAACTTTTATCGCCGATTATTTTTTTTTGGACTGACTGACACGCCCCAAAAGTGAGAATTCAAAGGCTAGAGCTATAAAAGCTCTTATGTTTTTATGCGAAGGTTCGGACGGATTTCAGAACTTCAGTAAGGCACGAGCTGTGTTCACAGAGACTGTAAGGAATGTAACGATAACATCTCACCTGCGCCTCAAGACACCAAATACACGGAGCAACAGACCGACTGAAACAAGACCAGCGAATCGGGTGAATAAAGATACTTCTCTCAGTTTATACAGAAATCAATATTAAACTTCCTTTTGTCGTAAGAGATCTTTTGGCCTCAGGTAGCCTAGATGACAGGGAATTCGCTGGTGCGGTTAAAAATAAAAAAGAGAGAGAATGTTGTTTTTGTTATTGGTTGACAGTACAACAGCTGAAAATTTGTGCGAACCTGCAACAGTGTTTACATTTTACAGGCACTCCAACGTCACCCTACATCTGACATCATCCTACAAACTGTTATATAAATATTTGAATGTTTATACCCTTTTTGTATTTACCACAATATATGTCGTTACCAGATATAAAGTACTATAATACTACATTTTAAATTTTATTTTAATTAATGTTATAAAGAAACTACATGGAGAAAAATTAAAAATATAATCCAATAATTGTGCCTACTATTGGAGATGAACTGATTTAGCAAGGGTATATACACTATTTGAGGATTTGGATACATTGACTAAAGGGTGATCTAAAGCAGAATTAAAATATAGCCTGTATGTAGGCTACTTTTTCCAGATAGTTTTTTGTGTGCTCGGTCAAGTTTTTTTTTATCTCATGTGTGTATGGGTGCTTGAATGGTTTATTCTTTAGAGATTTTTTGTTAGAGCAGCTTTATGAACTGAAATTTCTTTTAAAATTGTAATTGTATTTTAAGTCAAGTCAAGTCACCTTTATTTATATAGCGCTTATACAGATCGTGTCAAAGCAACTGAACAACATTAATTAGGAAAATAGTGTGTCAATAATGCAAAATGACTATAGTAAACACTCATTTTTCAGTTAAAGGCAATTCATCATTGAATTCAGTGATGTATTCATCCAGTTCAGCTTTTAAACTGGTACTGTCAAGTGTTTGTTTGATGGTTGTGTGTGTAAGTATTATTATATTTCTGTATTATATGAACCGTTTTAAAGAAAGGGACCAAAATCCTTTGAATGTCAGTTCATAAAGTTTTGCAAAAAAAATGTTATTTTGCAGATTAATTTTTCATAGAGATCATCAGTTTACAATTAATTCTATCTTAATTTTAATTGATACGTTTTCTATAAATATATAAAGCTTACAATTGAAAAGTTAGAATTAACATGAGAGGCAAAATGTGCAAAATTTGTCCTGTCCACTTTAGCAAACTCAGACCTATCAAATCTGTTCATAATTGTCGAGTACTAGTGTGGCACTCCAACATCACCCTACAATTTGTATGTGTTCTATAAATATTGACTGGTTTATACCCTTTTTGTATTTACCACAATGTATTTGGACTTTTAAAAAGACAGGTACAGCAACCTAGCATTTTGTCAGTCACAAAAAAGGGGAAAAAACAGACACGTTGGAGTTGGATTTAATGGACGTCATAGATTGCGCTCGAACATCCATAATTTATATGCTGGCCATTCTGGCAGAGCATGACTGATACATAATGCATGCTAACAAGAAAGTATAACAGTTTACACCTGTGAAGTTCCACTCAAGATTTAAAACAGCAAATATGCACTTAACAGTTTACTTGAGTGATGTAGACATCTATCTATCTATCTATCTATCTATCTATCTATCTATCTATCTATCTATCTATCTATCTATCTATCTATCTATCTATCTATCTATCTATCTATCTATCTGTCTATCTATCTATCTGTCTAGCTAGCTAGCTATCTGTCTAGCTATCTGTCTGTCTGTCTGTCTATCATCTGTCTGTCTGTCTGTCTCTCATTTCTCCATTCATCTATCTATTTGTGTCTGTCCTGTTAGGTTAGATGTAGAAGTGATGTGTGTGTGTGAGAGTGAATGAGAGTCTGTGCTTACTCTTTCCCCTCAAACCAGTGCCAGAACCAACATGTAAGAACACCTGTGTGACTGGTGCTGTTGAATATGTGAAGGAGAGGAGACATAAGACAGATCTGATCTTGCATAGAGTGTGCGTTTCATCAAGAGCCAGTGAGCATGGTAAAACATCAGAGGATTTTTGAAATCAAGTTCAAAAGTGAGGATGCTTTGAGCTGGAAAAGATGATATCAGTTATTTGTTGATTTTCATAGTCTTTCACAAGAGCACCCAAGATCACAAATGTGCATTTGCAGCTTTAAGACCAATAATTCTTTGTTCTTGTCTAACACTAACACAGCAGCTATGATCCCAGTCTGATGTCTACAGTCATGATACACATCTACATGAACATGCAGACTGTGATAACTATCTCCAGTCCTTTTTTTTACTCTCCACTCTCGTTTACCAACTTTTCTATGCAGTCTACAGTTCTCTCTCACTCTGTCTATGTCATCTTGCAGTTTGGACATGTAGTACATTCCTGGACAAGCCTCTAGATGCACTTTGAATGTGAATTTGAACCTGTGACAGCTGGCAGAGCCTGGACCGGTGTTTGTGTTTGTGTGCGCGTGAGTTTGTGGAAAATAATTAAGTGAGTTGCCTAGTGTCAAACTTTTGTCTTAAAGCAAAACAGACAAACAGCCCAAGAGCAAAGTTGTGTTATATGCACAGATGCAGTATTTCTGCTACAAAAAAATCTGCAAGTTGGCATGAAATTTAAGCTGATTTAATCATGCATCTCCAATAAAGAGTATGTATGGACATACAAATCCCAAGTATGTGAATCCCTGCTGTGCTGACATCACTCACATACATCACTGGCCAGCTGATGATGTCATACCGAAGCCCAGGATCAGTACCTGATGGAAACTGATCTAAAAGAGGCAGCAGTCGCAGCCCTGGACTCCAGCGAGATCTTCCAAGTTATAACAATGAGCAGCATGACGGGGCTTTGCTGCAGCTTGGAGTGATTTGCCACCTCCAGCTTTTCCCAGGAGCATGGCCCCATAAGCTCTAAATCACAATCAGTGATTTTTGGGTCAGTTTTTTTGGGGGTGTCTATTCAGTTATTCTAAAGCATGTTAATCAACCCCCTAAGTATTTAGCATGTATTTTTTATTTTTGTTTTAAGTAAATTAGTAAAGTTTTTGTTTTAAACATTATTTAAATTTAATATTACATTTCTAAAAAGAAATCCACCTCTCGTACACTAGTCACAAACCACAGCTCTTACGATATCAGAATCTGCTAACTCTTAAATCAGTCTGTGCAGTTGCACCGAGTGGATGAAGATGATTAACGGCACCTGTTTTTCCTAAAATAAAACTGACACCATGTTGCATAAATGCAGACCCTCTAATGCAGGCCTGAAACCTCTGTCTTTGCATGGAGTTGAACAGATGAAGGTGTGACACGCTGGGATTTGTCTGGCTGTTAAAACTCAAGGTTAAATATACAACATAGTATAGTAAAGTACTTATGTTTGCTTTCTGTTCCTTCTGTTGTCTGTCTAATTCAAACTGTCTCCAACTCTCTTCCTCCTTTTCATCTCTCATTTATTTCCAAGCTATTTTTTCCTCTTTTCGTCCTTCGTCTGTTCTTCCTTTGTCATTTCAGCCTCTTCCTTTGTCGAAATCAGTGATAAATTTAGCCTCTCCCATGCTTTTCTCTTTACATGTCCACCTTGTTTTATTTTCTTTCTTTGTGTGGTTTTGTATAGGTTGCTTGCGAATGGGTCTAACTATGAGAGTAATGGAAACGAGACTCCTCCTGTTGATATTGGCTTTGTGTGTGTTTGAAGAGGTCTGCACACATCGCTCTGCTCCCAGAGTACACCTGGATTTTAAAGGTGAGCACAAATATTATTAATTACCTGTCTATGCATACTAAAATACTCAGCTTCTCTCTTTTTCCTTTGCATACAGCCACATGCCCGTATGTACACACACATGTACACACTTAGTCTAAATGAGGACATACCAGACTTCTGTTGTTGTTATATAAAGCCAGTTATATACAGAATGTTATAGACTAACCATAACTCACACCCTTCCTCTTGAAGAAAACATTTTAGTTGTGTCCCAAACGACATGCTATACACTGTATACTTTACTGTCTAGTGTATGACATTTAGACAGCTAAATGCTCTTGATAGCCCCTGCCCTTCACTACGTAATTAAAGCTTCGACCGTTAAGTACTCAACACTGCACACTTCTCGGTTAAATAATGCAACATCTGGGTATTTCAGTTGCACTTCTTGTTGGAATTTTCAGTGTGAATATTCTACTATTACTACTTGTTACTACTATTACCTTGTTGGGAGCAATTTTATTCCCACATTATAGCGAATTATGTACACACACACACGAACATGTGTTTGCATAGTTTCCTTTTCAGTGCCAAGTAGTTCTTGGCTGAAAACAAATGGTGGATGTTGAGAGCACGGTTGAGGTGGGGAACGTGCTGGATCTGGGTGGGTGTCCTCAATGGAGCATATTCCAGAGAACCTCCGAATCCTGTATGTTGTTTATTGTTAAAAAATTCAAGAGCTCAGTAATATTAGTCATTTCCTGGATTTTAAGATGAGATGATACAATGTGGTGTCACTGGGGCTCTGCGAATTCCCATTAAATGGAAACTTTTCTCAGTTTTGTGCACCACAAAATGTAATTATTAAGTAATCAGACAAAACATTCTATAGGAGTGCAACAATAAAAGATTAAATACCAAGGAGTAATTGTTAATCTAAACATGTTCAGAGGTCTTCTGTTCTGGTGTAACCTTCTGCTTCTTCCATTTTTCTTATGAAATGATGGTTTCAAACTGAGTTTTATTTCAATCTTTTTATTTGTCACCAAAGTCCAACAGAAAATCTGACAGGATCTGGCAGGAAACTACTGAAAAGGATTTCACATGAATATATGAAATGCAGTATTTTTGTAAAAAAATAAAAATAAAAGCACATTTATTACCAATTGTTTATTTTACTTTCTTTACCACAGTAACAGATATTTACATTTCATTCATATTTAACCTTAACTAGATTTAAAGTATTGAGTTACTGTATGAGAATAGGTGGTTTTGGGGGGAGGGGGGGGTCATAATTCATAATAAGTCATAATTTTGATAAAGAGAAAGTCAGATCACATTAATGTTGAGGTCATTCTATTGATCCTCATTGATTCAAAATGTTATATAGTGTAAAAATATAGTGTAAAATGTTACTATTATATAAACTAATGGCAGGTATAGCCTTCTTAAGAACCAGTGCTGTAACTCCTTATGTGAGATTTGCAGTTCCTTTTCTTTGTTTGCTATTCTGATCTATTTCTGTTGTTTTTTAGCATTTTCTCTTTAAAGGGAATCGGACACAAAACTCTCGTTGTGGAGAAGTTGAGGGCTATTCCCACAGATTCTTTCCCAGCATCCTCCTCTCATAATTGTATGTCTTCAAAGCATATATGAGGTCTAAATCAAAGTCTTTTTGAACAGTTATAGTCATTGTCAGATGTCAAGCTGTCACCCTAGGTCTTGACAAACACATACACATGCATGCAGTCACTCCATACACACATTAGTGCAACTAATACATACACAGGTATCCACTAGTTACACAGGCCTTCTAACTATAATTTTGAAGCAGGTTGAAATATGGGCTGCTTAACACATACCTGATGTAAACAGGAATATAACGTGTGAATCATGTAAGAGGAATCATCTCATATAATGTTTAATAAGTTAAAGGTGGAGAGAGGTCCCACATAATTACTTCTAAGATTATAGAGCGGCCCATCTCTCATGTATGTGGGATTGTAACCCTGTGCATTATTGTTTGGAAAGTACTCTGAGATTAAAAACATGGTGAACATCAAAATGCAGCATCCCACCAGAATATAAGCACAATTTTGGATTTGTTTGTGTTGTACCAACCGGACTATAAACAACTTTTTTTTCCAAAAGAGCATTTTCCATTTTAAGTCACTCCATTTTAGTTTGCTATTTCTGTGGGGCCTCATTCTTTGCTATGAGACAATAACCATGACCTACATAAAAAGCTGACTTGACTTGACTCAAGTTTGCACTCAAAGCTACCTTTGTTTGTCTCTCTTTAAATATTCTGGTGCAGTTATAATTTTATTATTTCTAGAAGTTGTTTTTAGGTCATTTGGCAATTTTGACAATGATATTTTGGGAATAATTTTCCTTGGAAGACTTGCTGTGTGTAAACACAATGAACAAGAGCAATGGGTCAAGACCTGCTTGAAAATTACACTCCACTTGGAAATTCTCTTGAATTTACAAATGCATTCTTTCAAACTTCTCATCTCATCTTGTTATTTGTAGAGGTGCACAATATATTGGTACCATATTGGTTATATTATAATATAATTTTTTAGAAATTTATCAGTTTATATTGCCTCCTTATGTCATGAGTCAGGTTTTTCTTCCGTTTTCGCTCTCGCACGCTCTCACTCATTTACACACACACACACACACACACACACACACACCTTATTAGCTTATTATATTACTCTTTCTCTGTCCCGCTGACCTCTCTCTCTTCATGCACCTGTTTGTCATTGCAATCAGCGCTCGCGCTGATTTGCTATGACACCTGTTTCTACTTTGCCCTAAGTGTTCACCCTTTATCTGGTGTTTGCTCTGGTAGATTCTTTGTTGGATTATTGTTACATGTCATGCGTTTTGTCAGCAGTTACATCCTGTCTGTATTGAGAGGTACTCACCTATTCTTGTCTTGTCTGCCTGGAACAGTCTAGCCCCAAAGTTTTTGCTGTATTCTGCTGCTGTTGCTGCTGATTGTAGACCAATGTGGTTCTCTCACCCTGCCTGAGTTATCTACTCCTGAGCTTCAAGTCTGCTACAAGGGAGTCCTGTTCTGTTACTCATCGAGACAGGAGTCTTTCCGTTTGTTCAAGTTTCTATTTACCAGTTCTGTGTGCTGAAAAGACGGACTGCCTTTGTTATATATAATTTCCATTAAAGACTGTTATTCCTGTTATCTCTGCATTTGGATCTTTCATTTACCAGCGTGACAGAATAATCCAACCATCATGGATCCAGCAGATGAGAGGCCTGTCCGGTCGGCGATCGAGATCCAGGGAGCTATGCTTGGCAAACATGAGCAGGAGTTGGCCGCCGCTCATCAGGCTGTTAAGAGTCTTTCAGCTCAGGTTGCTGATCTATCTGCCCGTTTACTTCACCTGCATCAGGAATCTGCCATGTCTCACAATCATCAGCTGCCCTCTGAGCCACGAGTCAACAATCCCTCCTGTTATGCGGGTGAGCCTACGGAGTGCAGAGCTTTTCTCATCCAATGTGAAGTTGTCTTTTCCCTTCAGCCCCAGACGTATGCAGAGGATCGGGCCCGCATTGCTTATGTTCTCTCTCTCCTCACTGGACGAGCACGCGAGGTGGGGTACGTCAGTTTGGGAAGCGCAATCTGCATGCTGCAGCAAGTACACTCTTTTCAAGGATGAGATGATCAAGGTCTTTGATAGATCCGTCTTCGGCAGCGAGGCATCACGTCTACTTGCTGTGCTACGTCAAGGCAGAAGATCTGTAGCAGATTTCGCGATAGAGTTCCGGACTCTGGCTACTACAAGTGAGTGGAATGATCCTGCACTAACTGCTCGCTTTCTTGAAGGGTTGAATGTAGACCTTAAGGAGGAGATCTACGCGCGGGGGTCGCCAACTCAGCTCGATCAACTTATCGAACTGGCCATCCGCCTTGACAAGTGTTTCGAGCAGAGGCGTCGAGTTCGTTCTCCACTTTTCACATCCTGTGATAACTTTCCTTCTGCTACTGCTTCTGTTCAGAACCAACCTGATGCTGTACCCATGCAGCTGGGGGGCGTACGCATCTCCCCGGAGGAAAGACAGCGGCGAATTATTAACCGTCTCTGCCTTTACTGTGGTACGGCGGGCCATTTCGCTTCATCCTGCAGTTTAAAAAGCCAAAGCTCGCCAGTAGACGGAGGAGTACTGGTGAGCGCTTCTGTCATCTCCTCATCACCAAGGTCTCGAACCACTATATCCGCTGTTCTCCGTTGGGCTGGTTTTTCTGTTACCGGTCTTGCCCTCGTCGACTCGGGTGCGGAGGGCAATTTTATCGATGAGATGTGGGCTCGTGAGAACAAGATTCCCTTAGTTGATTTGACTGATGTCGCCACTGTCTTTGCCCTGGATGGCAGAGAGCTTTCTTCTGTTCGTCGTGTCACCAGTCCGGTTAGTCTCACTGTTTCCGGCAATCATCATGAGACAGTCTCATTTTATGTTTTTCAGTCTCCCTTTACCCCCATTGTTTTAGGACATCCCTGGCTTATCCAACATAATCCTCACATTGATTGGGTTAAGGGGTCTATTCATTCATGGAGTTTAGCTTGTCATGTAAATTGTCTGGTTTCCGCTGTTTCTCCCCGTGTCTTCTGTTCCTCTTTTCCAGGAGGAGCCTGATGATTTGTCTGGTGTCCCGGAGGAGTACCATGATCTGCGGGCGGTTTTCAGTCGTTCCCGGGCGGTATCCTTACCGCCTCACCGTCCGTATGACTGCTCCATCGAGCTCCTTCCTGGCACCACGCCTCCTCGCGGTAGACTGTACTCTCTTTCGGCGCCCGAACGAGAGGCTCTGGAAAGATATCTTACAGAATCTCTCGATGCGGGGATCATTACTCCTTCTTCGTCTCCCGCCGGCGCTGGGTTTTTCTTTGTAAAGAAGAAGGATGGTTCTTTGCGTCCTTGTATCGATTATCGAGGGCTGAACGACATAACAGTCAAGAACCGTTATCCTTTGCCTCTTATGTCGTCGGCTTTTGAGATCCTACAGGGCGCAAGGGTTTTTACAAAGTTAGACTTGCGCAACGCCTACCATTTAGTGCGTATTAAGGAGGGAGACGAGTGGAAGACCGCGTTCAACACTCCTGTCGGTCACTTTGAGTACCGGGTTCTACCTTTCGGTTTGGTCAACGCTCCCGCTGTATTTCAAGCATTAGTAAACGATGTCTTAAGAGACATGCTAAACGTTTTCGTGTTCGTTTACTTGGATGACATCTTAATTTTCTCACCCTCTCTCCAGGTACACGTTCAACACGTTCGCCGTGTCCTGCAGCGCTTATTAGAGAATCGCCTATTCGTCAAGGCTGAGAAATGCGTTTTTTTCATGCCCAATCGGTTACTTTTCTCGGTTCGGTCGTTTTCAGCGGAGGGGATTAGTATGGACCCTGACAAGGTTCGAGCAGTTCTTGATTGGGCTGTTCCCGATTCTCGAGTCGCACTCCAGCGATTTCTGGGGTTTGCGAATTTTTACCGGCTCTTTATTCGTAACTTTAGCCAGGTTGCCGCCCCTCTTACCGCTCTCACTTCGTCCAAGTCCAAATTTGCTTGGTCTGAAACTGCTCAGGATGCGTTTGACCGTCTTAAGATGCTTTTTACGTCTGCGCCCATCCTGATCACTCCTGATCCAGAACGTCAGTTTATTGTTGAGGTCGATGCCTCCGAAATTGGGATAGGAGCTGTCTTGTCGCAACGCTCCTCCCAGGATGACAAGGTTCATCCTTGCGCATTTTACTCCCACCGTCTTTCGCCCGCGGAGCGCAACTATGACGTGGGTAATCGAGAACTCTTGGCTATCCGTCTGGCGCTAGGTGAGTGGCGACACTGGCTTGAGGGAGCCA
Source organism: Cyprinus carpio (assembly GCF_018340385.1). Classification (NCBI taxonomy): domain Eukaryota; kingdom Metazoa; phylum Chordata; class Actinopteri; order Cypriniformes; family Cyprinidae; genus Cyprinus; species Cyprinus carpio. The sequence continues at coordinate 12,619,207 of NC_056579.1, read as the reverse complement.
GTGTACCATTCATTGTTTGGACGGATCACCGCAACCTGGAGTACATTCGCTCTGCTAAACGTCTTAACGCTCGTCAGGCCCGCTGGGCATTATTTTTTGATCGCTTTGATTTTTCCATTTCATTTAGACCCGGTTCCAAGAACCTCAAGCCTGACGCCCTTTCTCGGCAGTTTGACTCATCAGAGGGTGCCTCGACCGATGAGAGGATTTTACCTCAGCACTGTGTGGTCGGGGCAGCCGTCTGGGGAGTGGAACAAGCGGTCAGGCGTGCTCTTTCTCACACCGCAAGACAGCCCCGCGCTCCTGAGGGAACTTTGTTTGTACCCGAGGCTGCTCGTTCGACGGTTCTTCGCTGGGGTCATTCTTCTAAATTAGTCGCGCATCCCGGAGTTAGAGGTACTTTAGCGGCCATCCGCCAGAGATTTTGGTGGCCCACTCGTGAGCGCGATATTCGTCGTTTTGTTGCTTCTTGTTCTATCTGCGCTCAGACTAAGTCTAGTAATAATCCTCCGGCGGGTCTTCTCAGACCTCTTCCCGTTCCTTCGCGTCCCTGGTCGCATATTGCGTTGGATTTTGTTACCGGGCTTCCCCCTTCGTCTGGCAATACGGTCATTCTCACCGTCGTGGACCGTTTTTCTAAGGCTGCGCATTTTATTCCGCTCCCTAAATTACCGTCGGCTCAGGAGACCGCACAGATTATGGTGGATCACGTTTTCAAGATCCATGGTCTTCCTTCGGACATTGTGTCTGACAGAGGTCCGCAATTTACTTCTCTGTTCTGGAGGGAGTTCTGTCGCCAGATAGGGGCTTCCCCCAGTCTGTCGTCAGGATTCCATCCACAGACCAATGGGCAAGCCGAGAGGACCAATCAGATTCTTGGTCGCATGCTGCGTAGTCTTACCTCTCAGAATCCCGCGTCTTGGTGCGAGCAGTTACCATGGGCCGAATATGCTCATAATTCTCTCCCATCGTCCGCCACTGGGTTATCTCCGTTTGAGGGTTGCCTTGGTTTCCAACCGCCTGTTTTCTCCCGCCCAGGAGTCTCAGGCCTCGGTTCCGTCCGTCGAGGCTTTTATTCAGAGATGTAAGCGTACCTGGAGGAGGGTGAGATCTGCCTTATGTCAGACTAGGGAACGTACTCGTCGTGCCGCTAATCGCCGCAGGGTGAGATCTCCCAGATATTTTTGCGGTCAGAGGGTGTGGTTATCCACCCGCAATTTGCCTATTCAGGAGACGTCTCGCAAGCTCATGCCTCGTTTTATTGGACCCTTTTCTATTGTTAAGGTCATCAGTCCAGTCGCTGTAAAGCTAAGACTGTCTGGTCAGATGCGCCGTGTTCATCCGGTTTTTCACGTGTCTTGCATTAAACCCGTTATTCGTGCGCCCGCACGTCCCTCCGTTCCCCCTCCTCCTATTGACGAGGGGGCCTCCATTTACAGAGTTCGAAGGCTACTCGACGTTCGTCCCCGGGGGCGTGGTCACCAGTTTTTGGTGGACTGGGAGGGGTATGGTCCTGAGGAGAGGCGGTGGATTCCAGCCCGGGATGTCCTGGACCGCTCTCTGATTTACTACACACAACCTTCATACAAAAGCTTCCTGTCATGAGTCAGGTTTTTCTTCCGTTTTCGCTCTCGCACTGTCATGAGTCAGGTTTTTCTTCCGTTTTCGCTCTCGCACGCTCTCACTCATTTACACACACACACACACACACACACACACACCTTATTAGCTTATTATATTACTCTTTCTCTGTCCCGCTGACCTCTCTCTCTTCATGCACCTGTTTGTCATTGCAATCAGCGCTCGCGCTGATTTGCTATGACACCTGTTTCTACTTTGCCCTAAGTGTTCACCCTTTATCTGGTGTTTGCTCTGGTAGATTCTTTGTTGGATTATTGTTACATGTCATGCGTTTTGTCAGCAGTTACATCCTGTCTGTATTGAGAGGTACTCACCTATTCTTGTCTTGTCTGCCTGGAACAGTCTAGCCCCAAAGTTTTTGCTGTATTCTGCTGCTGTTGCTGCTGATTGTAGACCAATGTGGTTCTCTCACCCTGCCTGAGTTATCTACTCCTGAGCTTCAAGTCTGCTACAAGGGAGTCCTGTTCTGTTACTCATCGAGACAGGAGTCTTTCCGTTTGTTCAAGTTTCTATTTACCAGTTCTGTGTGCTGAAAAGACGGACTGCCTTTGTTATATATAATTTCATTAAAGACTGTTATTCCTGTTATCTCTGCATTTGGATCTTTCATTTACCAGCGTGACACCTTATTTCCCATATTTTTATATTTTTGATTACTTTTGATGTTATCTAACACTCAAATTTCATCTTTAAAAAAATAATTTAATAACTTTTAGATGTAACCTTTTTATATTGTTAGTCTAAAATCAGTTGCACTCTTAAAACAATTGTTTTATTATTAAAATTTTTAATTTAGGCAAAATATTAAAACATTTTATGTTTGTTATATCAGCCAGAATATTAGTTTCGATGCATCCCTTATTTTCTGAGGTGGGATGTGAAATGGTCTGATGATGGTTATGGACGACTGACAATAAGAAAACATTCATTGCTTCATGACCAATAAGCAGAGGTTTGTCTATTTTACAGTAAACATTGTTTGATGCCTCTATTCTTAGTGACGCTCGAGATTTAGAGAATTCAATTGACCCCTCTGTTTTTCACAAACAATCCAATCAAGATGGGTTAAAAGTGCCTCGAAGGAAATTCATAATGATGTTAGCAGGATTCATGAGAAAGAAAAGCGGTTTCCAATATCAATCACCTCTTGTTTCATATTTCACATTGCCTGGGGCTCATATTCCTCCTGCTTGTGCCCTGATAAAACCTAATTGAAGAGATGACTGGGCTGAATTATACGCCCTCAGTAATTTGGATCTAACTAGTTATTGTTAGCTTTGTCTTGTCTTTCATCACCAGTCCCTCTAATTCCACTGAAACCCTTTGGCTCTGATCCAGTCCGTTTCTGCCCTCCCTTTTCCCAAAATTTCAATGTATTTTACCCCCGTCAGGAAAGATCACCCTTCCAGTATTAAGCCCCCTCTCACCCTCGCCACCACCCTCTCCTTCACATCAAGAATAGCTGGGTGGAAAAATCCACTTGTCTCATTGGCCTCTCTATTTTCTGTTGTTATCTGAGATGGATTGTTCATTGTTTACCACCGGGATGGTCTTTGTTTCGGAGGCGCCTGCAGATGAGGGAAGGTCTTTGTGTAACTCTAGAAAGTGTACCCAACTAGAAACTATGAGAATACTGCGAGAAACTGTCAGAAAGAGTGAAAGAGGAACGTGATATACTACAATGGCCCTAGTGCGCCCAGTGTATAACCTTACCTCTTATGATTAAGTAATTTACTTTGATCAGTTTAATAATTTATTCAGATTATGATATGCTGGTTAAATAATCGCGTTTTTATTTATTTATTTATTAGTATAATAAATAATATTATTATTTAATAATAATAATAATAATAAAGATAATATAGATATTATGGCAAATTAGTAGCTTAAAAAAAAAAATATATATATATAAAATAATATTGGTAGAAATATTAATTTACTTACTTTGCCAAATAAAAGTTTCTGAATTTATATTTCAGCTTAGTTAAATATAAAATACATTTGGTCATTTTTGTTTTATTTTACTGTTTTTATTTTTATTTTTTTTATACATTTTGTTATATTTGAGACTAATATCTGTCTGAAAGTGCACTAGTATATTGTTAAGTCCCAGTTGAATTCTTCTCACAACAAAGACTTCCTGCAGGATGTTGCATCACTAGCCTCACCTTTGTACCAGCGTCTGTAATGAACCCTGTGCTGCATCCACTTTGGTCCACTGCAGGTTTGGCAGAGGTGCTGTGTCCGGTGTTCTTTCCTGAACGGTAAAAAGAGGAAGAACGGGGAACAGGATTGTACATAAGACCTTTCCCTTCTGCCCGCCCAGTTCCGTCTCCAACAGATATCCGATCATTAGCAGTTATTTTAGCACCTACTCTAGAGCATCCTGTAAACACACATTCAAACATATTAGATACTTTTAGAACATTAACAACGTCATTGAAATGGCCACATTTCCTGTGCCTAAACGTTTCCATGGGTGTGTAAACATCCATACGGATGATCGTCCAGGGAAAGATGTCATAGCTCACTGACAAATCAGTCTTCCGCATGTAGTTTGAGGTTTTAGTACATAATTTGCGGTTCAAAAGGCTACAGTGAGCTTGTATTAAGCTGCATTCAAATGCTCACCCTGTCACTCAGTAGGGCAGTGCTTGAAATATTCAGCTCTTAAAAGCTCATCAGACACACTGAAAAGGACTCAAGCTCTTTAACCCACTTTTGCATTTATTTCAGCTTGATAAAACCAAAGAAAGTGTTGTGTTGGCTGAACTAACTCTTATGTTGAGCAAGACTGCATTTATTTGATCAAAAATACAGTAAAAATAGTAATATTGTGAAATATTATTAACATTTAAAACAACTATTTTAATATATTTAGAAATGTAATTTATTCCTGTGATGGCAAAGCTGCCTTTTTTTTAGTAGCCATTACTCCAGTCCTCAATGTCACATGATTTCACATCTGATCATAATTCATAACCGACACAAGTCTACGCTGTTAGACTTTCACACAACATTAACTGCAATTCTTGCATCAGGGGCTGGTGTTCTTTTGAAGTTCTGTGACAGCTTGCAAGAATGTCCGAATAAACGGTTCATTTTAACTCCACTGGATTTCTTCATTTTAATCTTTGCCTTCAAGACTGAATATTTGGCACACATTTGGAAGTGTTTTTCTATTTGCTGGCACTCAGGAAATGTTTCTGGAACTGTGTTAAGTGCAGTTTGCTCCCAAGAGACACCAACTTGCACTTCTCGGCTCTTCCTTCCACCTTGGAGAAGAGCTCGCTGAGGAGGGGCAACCCAGAACACTGCTGCTACAAGATTTTTATTTTAATGATTTCATCTGGAAAAGGAAATGCCCACAGAACTGTGTTTACCCCATTAGACTGAGAGCATGTTAGTTTAGTCAGAAAGCAGATGGGTGAGAGTAAAGAGCACCCCCTACAGATGAAACTCTATTTTATTAATAGATTGATTTTACTAATAAATTTATTTACATTTTAATATACTTTAATTAACTATTCTTATTTAGCACATACATTAAATTGATCAAAAGTGACAGTAAATACATCTACATTATTACAAAAATTCTGTTTCAAATAGATGCTGTTCTTTTCCTGTTCCTGAATGCTCAAAAAAATGTATGACTGTTTCTTTAAAAATAAAAGTAGCACAATAATGGTTTCTATTTTAATATCCTTTAAAATATCATTTATTTCTGTGATGTAAAGCTGTATTTCCACCAGCCTTTACTCCAGTCTAAAGTGTCACATGATCCTTCAGAAATCATTCTAATATGCTGATTTATTATTAGAATTATCAATGTTGGCAACAGTTGTGCTGCCAAATATTCTTCTTCTTTTTTTTTTTTTTTTTGGAGACTGCGATACTTTTTTCAGGATTCTTTGTTAAATAAAAAGTTAAAAAGAACAGCATTTTTCAAAATATAAATCTTTTCTAACAATTTAAATCTTTGCTATCACTTCTTAACAAGTTAACAAATCCTTGCTGAATAACATTTTTGATTTATTTAAAAAAAAAAGAAAGAATAAAAATTTACTGACACCAGACTTTGAAATGCAATGTATATTGTTAGAAAATATTTCTATTTTAAATAAATGCTCTTCTTTTTATTCATCAAAGAATCCTGAAAAAAAGTATAACAGGTTCCAAAAAAATATTAAGCAGCACAACAGTTTCCAGCACTGATAATAAATCAGCATATTAGAATGATTTCTGAAGGATCATGTGACACTGAAGACTGGAGTAAAGATGCTGAAAATTCATCTTTGCATCACAGGAATAAATTAGATTTTAATGTATATTAAAATAGAAAAATGTTATTTTACTTCATAATAATATTTCACAATATTATATTTTTTTCTGTATTTTTGCTCAAATAAATGCAGCTTTGATGAGCATAAGAAACTCCTGTAAAAAACATGAAAAATCGTCCTGATCCAAAACTTTTGACCGGTGATGTGCATATATATTTATCAAGCAGGATTATTTTTTATTTTTATTTCCTGTGCTTCTCCTTTGTCATTCATCAGAACTTATGGACACTCGAACAGCGAGGCCATTCAGTTTCTCCTTCAACACCAGTGACTACCGGATCTTGCACGTTGACCCAGACCAGGGGCGGTTGTACCTGGGCAGCCGTGAATATCTGGTCTCTCTGGACATGCAAAACATCAACAAAGAGCCTCTCATTGTAAGTGATGATTCAAATGAATCAATTCCATTCACAACACAACAACATGAAGCAATTAGCACCCAAATGCTGACCCCAGAAGAATTGAAGTGTCAGTGAATTCTTCTCATAATGCAGTGGGCGTCTTATGTCTCTAGATCCACTGGCCGGCTCCAGCCCAAAGAAAGGGAGAGTGTCAGATGACTGGGAAAGGCAGGCATGTGAGTTTACATCATTCTTTTCATCTAACCACTAAATGACTCCCTAAATAAGATATGTGAGACTCTTGGTCTCACGTATATCAATATAACCTATATAAATTTTTAACAGTGGTTTGTTTGTGTTTGTCTCTGTGTGTGTGTTTTCAGGGAGAGTGTGCTAACTTTGTGCGTCTGATTGAGCCGTGGAACAGGACTCACCTGTACACCTGTGGCACCGGAGCTTATAAACCCATCTGCACCTTCATCAACAGAGGCTGGAAAGCTGAGGTACACGCACACAAACATACTCTTTATACACGTATGTAGACACAACCAGCAGTAACCCAACCAATGCTTTCCCTGCTCTGATGTCCACAGGACTATCTCTTCAGACTGGTTCCTGGATATGTGGACTCTGGAAAGGGAAAATGCTCTTACGATCCAAACCAGGAGAATGTTGCAGCCCTGATTAGTAAGAAACAATTAATGAAGATATGATGTAATTGATCCGTTGCTAAACAGATTACAAGCCGATCCAACTGTAGCAACTGTTGCAGTTCAACAGATTATCAAACAAACTCCAAAACAGCAAAACATAACATAATCATAACATAAGTTAACAAACACATATAATAAGATAACAGAAAAAAATACATACAACAACTGAACAGAATCATAACATGCCATGAAATAACAAAATCATAGCATATTAAGTATCAGAATCCTAACAGAATAACAGAACATATCATAACAGAATCATAACATAATAGAACATAGAATAGAATAATACAAGTTTTACAGTGTCAAACAGGAAAATAGTTTGTCAATAATGCAAGAGGACAATAACAAAAAGTAATTTTTTCAGCTAAAGTCTGTTCATTGATAATTAAGTGATGTCATCATCCAGTTCAGCTCTCATTCAATAGTGTCTGTGCATTCAGTCAAGCGTCCCCAACTAAGCAAGCCAAAGGCGACAGTGGCATTTATCTTTTCTTCACCTTTCCTCCATCTAGATGGAAACCTGTATGCTGGAGTGCCGGTGGACTTCATGAGCACTGATCCAGGCATCTTCAGGACCATGGGGAGCCGGCCAGCTGTGAGATCAGAGCAGTATGACTCTAAGTGGCTGAATGGTAAATAGCTTGGCTATTCATATTTGGATTGTAAGATGACATTTTAATTGGTTTGACAATAAATATTTACTCAGCTGTTTAAGTTTCCATTAAATATTTGGATGGACATTACATGCACAATCTCTGTTTATTTCCTAGAACCTGTATTTGTTCACATGAAACAGATTCCCGACAGCTCTGAGAAGAACGATGACAAACTCTATTTCTTCTTCCGTGAGAAGAGTCTGGACTCTGGGGCTGGAGCGAGTCCAAGTGTGCTGGCCAGAGTGGGCCGTGTTTGCCTGGTGAGCAAGATCCTGCTTCTTGTAACCAGAAACTGAACATTCACAGTTTAGTCAGTCAATAAACAACTGTTTGTTTTATTACAGAATGATGAGGGCGGACAGAAGTCACTTGTGAACAAATGGACAACTTTTTTGAAGGCCAGGCTGGTGTGCTCCGTGATGGGCGATGATGGGGTTGAAACCTTCTTTGATGAACTGAGTGAGTGTTGTTTATTTCATAGCAGTTTGTTATGTGTTACATACAATCTAGTGGCGTTAAATCTGCCAAGTATTTCAGATATAGCAAATACTGTTGTATTTCTAGCGATGCATACTTAATATCTCAGCACTGACACAGTTTTGAATTTCTTTTCTCGTCCGCTCCAGGGGACATGTTTATCCAACCCACCCAGGATGAACGAAACCCAGTGGTATATGGTGTCTTCTCAACTTCTGGGTACATATTTTCTGCAGATCAACACAAAATCTCAAATTATAGTAATTTCTGACTTTTCATATTCTTCTTTTTTGTTTTAATTTCACTTTGGAAATTATTTCATTGTTTCTGGATCTGTGATATTTTACTCGTCTCTTAGCTCGGTGTTTAAAGGCTCAGCCGTGTGTGTCTACTCAATGGCTGACATCCGAAATGTCTTTAATGGCCCTTTCGCCCATAAACACGGACACAACTACCAATGGACTACTTATACAGGGAAGATTCCCTATCCTCGTCCGGGAACAGTGAGTTTCAGTCAATTTCTCTCTTAAGCTTTATGAAAATTCTTAAATTTCACCCACGGTACTTGCTATCGCATATCCTTGTATATCTATGATAAAGTATCTATGATATATTTTATGGCTATAAAGGTGCATTTTTAAGACAAGCAAACCCAGAAACATGTACATTTTTCTGATTGGCTTTTCCTCCATGTCCCACATCAGTGTCCAGGAGGCACATTCACGCCGGGCCTTCAGTCCACAAAAGAGTTCTCAGATGAAGCGGTTAACTTCATTCGTGCTCATCCTCTCATGTACCACCCCGTGTATCCCATTCACAAGCGCCCTCTGGTGGTGCGCTCTGGTGTAGACTATCGCTTTACTACTATTGCAGTGGATCAGGTGGATGCTGTGGATGGCCGATATGAGGTTCTCTTCCTGGGAACAGGTGAGCCTGCATCTTCTGAATGCTGATATTTGTTAAGCTTAGAGAATCTGTTAAACTTGGGGTGGTGTAGCCTAGTTGATCTATTTTCTAAATGCACATTATAGATCTTTTTGTGAACAACTCATCCAGGAATATGTTTCATTTATAAATTATTTTTAGTCCTCATAATGTTTAATCAAAATGTCATAATATATAATATGCTGGACTTCTCCAATCATTTAAACTCAGACCTGCAATGTCACATGTATCTGCCTCCACTTTTATATGCAACGTCCAAAACCCAATCAACAACCGTTGCACAGAACCAAGTCCCCACTATTGATTTTCTTTTCTGATAATCTATAATGTAGGTTGCAGATTTTGTTAAACATATTGTGTTGACAGTGTATCACTTATCTCTCACCCCACAGATAGTGGTACGGTCCAAAAAGTTATAGTCCTGCCCAAGGATCCCACCACAATGGAAGAGCTAACTTTAGAGGAAGTGGAAGTTTTCAGGGTAAATACATTTTAAAAACATTTTTCAGACCTCAGCATTTTAATTTTATACTAAAAATAAATAAGGACATCTGTGTGAGTTTGTGTGTGTGTGTGTGTGTGTGTGTGTGTGTAATAAAATTTTAAAATATAATATGCTTTTCTATTCCTTATTTATAGACACCTGCTCCTGTTAAAACATTGTACATATCAGCCAAAAGGGTAAGATACAATAAAATATTTTAATACCCTTTAAGAGTATAATTGTTAAAAATGTATTACAGAAATCATAGAATTATAATTTCATTCAGCAATAGGGCATTACAATTTATTTTATATATATATATATATATATATATATATATATATATATATATATATATATATATATATATATATAAAATTTATTTATTTATTTATTTATTTATTTTATTTTTTGCAGCAACAACTGTACGCATCTTCAGAAGCAGGTCTTACCCAGATGTCCCTGCACCGTTGTGGGGTATATGGGAAGGCCTGTTCAGACTGCTGTCTGGCCAGAGACCCCTACTGTGCTTGGGATGGAGAAAACTGCTGTGCCTTTACACAAGCCACCAAAAGGTCTGAGAACCTGAAATCTTTAAACTTGTACTTACTTATCCAGTCTCCTCACAGCTGAATCAAGATGAGAGTGAGTGATGAGAAAATTATGTGGCGTTTAATTATATCTTGTATTATTTTATTTAGGAGGAGCAGAAGGCAGGATGTTAAACATGGTGACCCTTTGCGTCAGTGCCGGGGCTACAACGCTAAAGGTAACAAAAACAAACCGTCATCAATAAATAGTCTGCAGGATTATAATGAGGGTTGTCTGGTGTATTTGTATAATAAGACATAGCATATGACTGTAATATCTTTCTGTATTTACTAGTGGAGAGGAGACTGCAGGAGAAAGTTCAGTTTGGTGTGGAGGGTAGCAGCACATTTCTGGAGTGTGTGCCGCGCTCTCCTCAGGCCACTATCAAATGGCTTTACCAGAGAGATGGAAGACGAAAAGTGGTATGATTGCATTCTTTTAAATTATTTCAAACCAACCGACTGACCAACCAACTAACCAGCCAAAAAGAACATTACATAATAAGAGTTTTATTTTGTTGTTTAATATGCTCTGTTATGCTCTGAACAATTTTATACAGCAACATTAAGACACAGTGAAAGTAACAGTAAACACATTTATGTTACAAAAGATTTCTAGTTTAAATAAATGCAGTTTCTACAAAAATAGTAAGCAGCACAACAGTTTTCAACATTGATAACAATAATAAATGGCATCAAATCATCATATTAGAATGATTTCTGAAGGAAAAGGTATTTTAATACCTAATAAAATGTCACAATCTTACTATGTTTCTTTTGAATCGGATATATGCAACCTTGTCCAGCATGAGAGGTTTTTCAGAAACATTTAAATATCTCTTTGTTGACAGCTGAATCGAGACGGGGAGGTTCTTAAGACTCCTCAGGGGGTCCTTCTGAAAACACTCACTAAATCAGACGCAGGCCTCTACCATTGCCTGGCCACAGAAAATAACTTCAAACATACGTTGGCTCGTGTCTCCTTGCGCATCCTGGACCGGGACATCGCTGTAGCCCTCACCACCCCCGATGATGAGGAAGAGGCATCAAGGAGCCGTCACAAAGTTTATCAACAGGACCCTGCACCTCCTACCCCAGCGCTCCTGCTGGAGCCTGAGATGCGTCTGATTCAGCAGTACTGCAAGTCCTACTGGGAGCAGCTGACGGCCGGGGGGAACTCACAGGCTGACCTCCCCAAACGTACAAATCGCAGACACACAGATGCACTGAAGGCTAGTGGGGAGTGAGGAGGACAAGAAAAGAGAGTCACCTTGCTCCGAGCAGTTTGTGGACTTGCATAGGTTAGTTCACATGCAGTGGCACCAAAAAAGTATTTGGACACTTTTGGACCATTTAGACACTTTCTACAGTGTTCAAAGTGAATAAAAATTCAGTTTTGATTCTTAAAAATGAAAATGTATTAATTTCCCCAGAGTATTTGGACACTTTTGGACTACTTGAACACTTTGATACTGTGTTCAAAATAAATCAAAATACAATTTTGAATTATGATTACATTTGTACAATATTCCAAAGTATTTTTTGACATCTAAAAAAGAATAAATTACAGTGTTCAGAAGTTAACCAGTTGTATAAATTAATGTTATTAATATTAATGTAAAATTAATTCATTCAAATATCGGGAAATTACTTTATATTTTAGACACATAAAAAAAATGGATACATTTTTACAGTGTTTAAAAATCATTTTTAAATGAATTAATTATTTTCCCCAATATTCAAAATAATTTTGAACACCGTATCTGTTTTTTTAAAATTTGCCACTTGGTTTGATATTTTCTTATCTAGTACAATAACATTTATCCATAAAAAAAGAAATGTCCAAATCCTTTTTTGGGGTCATTGTATGTAATCAAACATTCATTGTGCATTTGTTCACTGATCCAAAGTTTAAATACGTGACCATTAATTTGTCAGTTGTACTGGGATTGTAGTCTGTGTTGATTTAGGACTGAACATTTCCACTTGCCACAGTGATTTGACTGAATTTCAGTATTATACACAGGTGTAAACTTTTACTAATCTCACAAATTAAGCTATAAATGACCTCCAGGATTCAGTCATTACATACTGGCTTTAATTAAAAAAAAAAAAAAAAAAAAATCAACCAAACCATGAAGCACCTTTAAAGAGGATATGACCTCACAAGCTTTGAAACGTTCCACTATCCTGTCATCAGGAAGACCCTTTGTTAACTCACCAGTCATTGGGCCAGTGCAATTTCTAATGTTCCACCTGCATTATGAAATTGTAAAAGTAATTTATGTATGTATGTTTATTAGTAATATATGTATAGATTCTAATAACTGAGTTAATAATGGAGCCAAACATTTGCAAGAACTCACTTCATACAGTATCTTCATATCTGTGACTCTGGCTGTTTCTCACCATTTGTAATATATATTTATTTGAAGTTGTATATTTTTGTTTATATGGGATGATCTTTGTTGTTTGAGAATACTCAATAAGGGTGGAGGGCATTTTTGCATGATTGAGAAATTCGATATATTGTCATATTTATTTAAATGCATTCAAAATGACTGACACTGTTTAGAAAATAGCACTTTTATGTTGTGCATTTCAGTTCATGCTCTGTGCCTGGTTGAGCAATCACCATTCAAGCAAATACAAATGTCATGAGTTCACTCAGATAATATCTAACACTGGAAAATATTTCACAATATTTGTGTGTCCCTTTTTAGTAGAATGGTAGAATAGTGTGGTTGTAAATGACAATGTCGTGTCTTGCTCTTAGATATCTTGTACGGAAAGAAATAATAAATGAGCAATAATTTGTGAGCCATAGATTCACTTTTCAATCACATTTGAGTATATTTTTATATTGTAAATACATTCAGTACTGATTCACATTATATGCTGTTATAGAAATCTACATCAGCTGATAAACACACAGAGACTGAGAACCCTTGAGACTAGAAAGAGAACATATGCATGATATATCAGTACAATATTTTACTTTATTTTTACCTTTGATATCATCAAATGCTCACTTAAGGTAAATAAAAAAATACTATAATTTAGTAAATGTAATCTTTTAAATGTAATATTTAGCAAATCTCAAAAAGAATATCCATTTTTCACACTGTATAATAAAATGTTGTGGCACCTAAAATCACCTGAAGCATTTCAAACAAATGATTTCAGTGTTATTGATTTAATATGTTTAGGAATATTATAGAATTTTACTATCAGCCATTTATCCACATCAGTGCATCCCCCTTCCAAAACATGTAAAGCTGCCTAGGTACATATATTTAAAATATTTCAGTTACACCAGGATTAATCCCACTCTTCATCGTCATCCTCGTCATCATCAAATTCATCATCGTCTTCTACAAGATATGGTGGATAAGGCACAAGGTAAAAGGTTAATAGTTTCCGCAGATTCCAGTAGGCAAACTTATTGTCCGAGCATTAATTGCAAAATATATTTTGTAAATATTAATATAAATGTACAAAATTTTTCCTTTCATAATTACTATATTAAATGACAAAAAAAAGAGTGATTGAGTGGTTACCAGATGAATGGATGACTTTACTCCTCTTCTGCATCACCATCATGAGAGCTCCAACTATACCCTCTCCTGTATCCAGGGCAGCTGGAGGTGGATCTGGGTTGGTGGTCACCTGGGCAAAAGACATTACTGTGTATAGCTTGTATAGAGTGTAATGCTTTAAGCATAACATTATCCATAATGAGAAGCTAACATTATGGGAACCTTATTTGTGCTTGGATGTTGTAAGTGGGTGATCTGCTTTGAACACTAAAATGACCATTTTTTCACCAAAATATGAGACTGCATTACATCACAAATATGGTCAAATCTGCAAAAACTGCAAAATAGTATTACATATTCAAATAACGTCTTTCTATTATAATATATTTTAAAATGTAATTTATTTCTATGATGGCAAAGCTAAATTTTTAGCATTCATCACTGCAGTCCCAAGAAACATTTCTTATTATAATCAATGTTGAAAACAGTTGTGCTGCTTCTGGAAACTGCACCACTTTTATTCACAATTCTTTGATGAATAGAAAAAAAGAACAGCATTTAAATAGAAACTTTTGTGACATTATAAAAGCCTTTACTGTCATTTTTGATTAATTAAATGGTTAATTATTAACTTTGAAATGGTAGTTTAGGCACTCACCTTTTTGAGCTTCATCCCTGATTGAATCTGGGAAAGTAACGCCCCTCTACCCCCTTCCCCACCGCTGGATGCTGGAGATGGTGCACCACTTGGAGGTGAGGGGTTACTTCCAAAGTTCATTGGAGGAGCAGCAGCGGGAGGTGGAGGAGGAGGAGGTGGCGGAGGAGGACCGCCTGCACTGGGTTTGGCTGAGACTGGAAGGGGCGGAGGGGTGAAGCCCGAGGATTTGCTTTGTGGAGGAAAGTTGGATTCAAAAGGATGAGGTGGAGGCACAGAATTAACAAAGTCTTCAGGTGGAGGAGGAAGAAATGATTCACAAGGTGGAGGAGGGAAGAAATCAGATGGGGGAGGAGGTAATGACATATCAGACTCCGGTGGAGGTGGCAAAAATTGACTATTGTCTCTTGGAGGTGGGGGTAAGGGTGCGCTCCTCACACCCGGTGGTAGTGGTGGTGGAGCCGCCTCAGCAGGTTGGGGCGGCAGACAGCTACCTCGTCTTTCGCTCATTTGTGGTCCAGGTCTCTTTCCTGGAACGGTTGTTAAAGACTCCCTACGTTCTCCTGGAAGTGGTGGTGTGGGCAGACCTCCACTCCGACCTCCAGGTGGAGGTGGTAAGGGTCCACTGCGGGATCCTGGAGGTTGAGGCAAGGGCCCAGTACGCCCTCCGGCAGGCACTGGTGGCAGGGGTCCTAATGATGTTGATCGGGCTGGCAGAGTACCGCCACGGCCCTCAGGGGTTTGTGGTGATGCAGATGCTCTTGCAGGTGTTGGTGGAAGGGAACCTCGATGAGAAGGTGGACCAGAGGATTGACCCGGGACAGGCGGTAGAGGCCCCATTCGACCTTGAGGTAATGGCGGTGGAGCTGAGGAGAACCCAGATGGCACTTGGGGAAGAGAACCCCGATGACCACTGGGAACAGGAGGGCGAGTAGGCTCTAAATGAAAATTAAACAATACGTTTAACGTGAAGCAAATCTAACATTTTAACTTTGCATATCACCATGACTTACCCTGCTGGTTCACAGCCTTTTTAACTGCCTCAATTCCACCTGAACGCTCAATGACATCATAGATGAGCTGAGAGGTTTCCGAATCGTTCATATCTGCTTCACTGATCCCAGCGCAGGACAGAACTTTCATCAGATCCGGGTCCAAATTGCTGGGACTCATGCCAAGGTGACTGACATGCCTAGTCATGACACACACACACAAAAACATAAGCTAACCAAAAACAGAAGACATTTATCTTGGTTAAAGGGAGTCTGCTTATTCACTCACGTGAATCCACTGGGTGCTCCAATATCCCCTTTCAACAGTTTAAATCCTTTCTTCTTACTTTTCTTGTCTTTCTCTTTCTTGTCTTTCTTTGATTTGGAAGGGGTAATTTGGTTCTGGCTATTACTTAGTACCAGTGGAGACATGGAGGAAGAGGTAGGAGTACCAGAGTCTGTGACTGAAGATGCAATAATACTATTTATTTATTTATTTTTAATTTGTGTACACTTCATGCCATTTTACATCACTGAACATATAGAGTTAAATTTGTATTGTTTTCAGAACATTCAATGCTTGTAGTTTGCATGAGAGGCAGAGAAAGCACAGGGATATTTGGTGGATTATTAGTTCTATTTTTGGGCCACATGACAATAATAACCCTTTAACCCTTTATTTTCTTTTTTCTTTTTACAATAACCATATAAACAATAATACAATTTAGTAAAAAAAAGAAAGGAATAAAAACAACAACAGCAAAAGAAATAGATTAAACTGCCTTGTTTTCTAAAATAAAGTAAAGGTTAGTGAAAATGTTTATTAAGATGTGAAAGGCCTTTTAAAAATATAACTTTTAATATGCTGACAAATACTTTTAGTTTCCCATTAGACTAGCAAAATATTAGTGTAAAAAGTGCTTACTTACCATTTGGTGGAGGAAGTGGTGGCAAAGCTCCATGATCTAAAAACAGAAAATAAATATATCTGACTTGCACTTTATTCAAATAACCTAGACTTCTAAATACATAAACAAAAATGAGTGAAGTGATTTTGAGAAATCACAGTACCTCTATATTCTTGTCCTTTTCTCTGCTGTTTATCTTTATGTTATTAGAGGAAAAACATAAAACATTTTAAGTGAGATGCCTTATTAGAACATCTTCATTATCAGATTTATGAAGTAGTTTGAATTGACAGAAATGGTTAAAACAAATTAATACACAATTATTGAATACCAAAACGATTATTTCTCTGGCTGATCTTCTCCTCCACTACAGCAAAGAAACTGTCAGCCTCTGCTACATCTGCAAAGTTCAACCCCACTTGACACTCCTGAGGAAAGATGCAAAACAATTTTTTGTTTATTATTATAAAGATACCAGATTAAAGTAAGAAAACTGAAGAAAGCATAGTCAACTGTTAGATAATATAGGGTTAAATTACACTCCCAGAATGGTAGCATACATTAAAGCTGATGATTGTTTGAACATTATGCTAGTTTACGCTTATCATTAAGCTAGCCAACTTTTGAAAAGTAGCCCTAACATACTTTGAAAATGAATGTTAAATCCAAATTTTTACATAATCTGTGGATTATACATATTAGTATTAGATATAAGCCAAAATATTGCAGAGCTTTTATAAACATTTTTAATTTAGATTATAAGATGTAAAAAAAAAAAGAATAAACCTCATCAAAAGGAACAACTATCAACATAATTAAACAAAACTTTTTCAAATAAAACAACATCGAACATGCATACAAACAGTTAAAAAATGTATTAATACTAATACATTCTGATAAGCCACCATGGTTTGACTAATGGTGCTTCTCAATATTCTAATTGTACTTGAGCCCTTGACCCGGAAACCGGTCAAGTCTAGCCATCTTGAAGGATATCTCAATTCTCTAATGTCACCATGAGGAAGTGAGGATGAGGAATGAGGAAGCTTCCAGAGGAGCTATAAGCAAGGATGCACCAGGTGTATCCTCTGCAGAAGTCTTTCTTGTCTAAAAACCTGACACACATAAATTCTCCTCCCCCTTAACATTTGTCATAATAATCTTAATTTATGTTTTACTTTTGCAGTTTAAATAAACCATACATCTCATATATTTCAACAAGGCATCTTGCTTTATTAATACCTTTAATGAATGTCTCAAATAACCAAACTTTAACAACTTAAGGGCAGAGCACCTGAGCGCAGCTGATTGCGTTTTAAAGTGACGGTTTAGTCGTCAAGAATATTCCAATGTACAAATAAGCTTTTCTTGGATTCTTCCTTCCTCATTTTCTTTCCTTGTATCCTTCTTTCTCTTCTTAAGGTTAGGGTTAGGGTAGGGTAGCAATACATTGTGTGTTATAGTTATATGGCCAGTTAGAGTTTCATCAGTTACAACTGCATGCGTTCTGCATTATACATGCAAATACTGTGGGTAACTTTAGCATCTTTTGCCTGTCTAAATGCAACAGCAGATAGTTTTGTTGTAGACATTAATATGAGGAAGTACCTATGATGCGCTAAGTTAACTTAACAGGAAAGAGAAATAAAACTTCCCCGACTCAAAAAAAAAAAAATGATTATTGCTATATTTCATACTGCATACAAATGTTAAAATCAATTGTAGTAATGGCAGTGAGCATATGACTCACAAGGTTGCAATGAACTGCTTTAAATTCAAAAGGTAAATACTTACGTCTCCAGGGAAAGTGTGAAAAAAAGGCTTGGTCCTTTTGTACATCAGTTGATTATAGATTTCCTGTTCCCACACCAGATTCCCTGCCTGAAGGGAAGAAACAGGTCTGAGTTCATCTCAGTTTTCTCCCAGACAAAAGCAGGTCAAAAATTTTGTGGAACTAAAAGGGTAAAATGTGTTTTTATTATATTTTATTTTTGTTTTAGATAGTTTGTTGAGATGTTAATTCATGCACATGAAAATGTGATCATGATTTTTATAATGACCTATAAAATCTAGAAATTTAAGATTTAATGTGTTTATTTAAGGCCTGCTGTTTTCACCATGTTTAGCAACAAGAGTGTTAAGAACCTTGATGTCATAGAGACGGATGAAAAAGGAGCGCTGAGGACTGTCTTTGACGAAACAAACTACTCCAGACTGCTGTGGTGTCCAGCGGTTCGGGTCACTCGGAAGAGCCATAAGCAACTGCACAACTGCTGAGGACAGAGACTGCAGACGAAACCAGAAAAAGGCTATAATTAGTGCCACACTTTCACAAAAGTCTGTTTTTCTCACGTGCATGGTTGCATGTGAATTATGTTCACTAATGAACACACCAAGCAAATCACACTCAGTGTCCAAAACATGTACCTAAAGATTACAGGTTATATTGTACAGTAGCTCTTTACAAGCCTCATTCTGTGACAGGAAATGTCTTTAAGCAACTTCCCCTGTCAAACCCCCCCTCAGAGATCACAGTTCAAGCTGCAGTGAGGGCTAATTTCACACCTTCTCTTCCTTTTAATCACAAAAGCTTTCACTGTGCATTCAAGCAACACCAAAAATTTACCCACAAAATGGCAGTTACTGCACTGTCGGTTCTGATCTGTTAGAGAAAGGCTACCATGTAAAAAAAAAAATCAGTGTTATTTTCCATCAAAAAAAAAAAAAGTATATATATATATATATATATATATATCTATATATATATATATATATATATATATATATACTTTTTTTTTTGATGAGCATGTGCTAAAAGTTTTGCCGTGTATGTAAATTAAGCAATACAATTTTATAATCGGTGCACATTTGTATTTGTGTGATGTTCAACCTCAATAGTTGCATTAGATAAACGCTTCTGCTGCATGAATGCGAATGTTAGTATAAAAAACATAGCCAGCAACAACAGGATCTTGCCCTGACTGTGTCATAATGGAATGATTGGAGGAAGCAGAAATAAACATCCCAGTACAGAAATGAGAAACAGCTTTTACCAACAGCTTTCTTTGATGTGCCGTATGACCTATGTGATTGTGATTAGTTAATGAATAACTAAATTGGCAAATAATCAGTAGCGTACCGTGGGGTTTCAGTCAGGGCCTTCAGTAAGCAACGGTAAACTACATACCCTTACACATCTATCTTACACACATCTCTGTAACAGCTAATGCAGCCATGTGCATATAATTCGCATATTATGCTGCACACAGGCTCTCAACGACAATGACAGCTGATCAACAATTTCTCGCTGAAAAAAATCTAGAAATCTTACATTTCTAGATTTCAAGCTGATCTAATGCTCGTTACAAATCAGATGCGACGTCTTTGAACAAAAGAGAAGCACTATCTGTAGTGCTGGCCCTGTTTTTATACAGTCTATGTGCTGGCCGCAGACTTTTTTTATGTAGGATGTTCCAGTTCAACCTCAACGAAATCATAGCCCATTTTGTGGACATTACACAAATTAAATGATACCTAAATAATAATAATATTAATAATAATAATAAAACATTTTTTACACAATTTTATTTTTTATAGGGCAAGCAGAGAAGGCCCTGCTGACCCTGATGGCCCACCGCTGCAAATAATAAATAAATAAATAAATCAATTTATACTTGTAATTATCTGCCAGAACATTATCCATTAATTTTACAGGCATTTCTGTTAACCCCAAATCACAATGCAATGAAGTGCAAAATTCAAACAATAGGTGAAACACCTGCAAAAAAATAAATAAATCCAGAATATTGAAAGAAAATACAATTTGCATTTGAAATGAAGAAAATTTCATTTGTAAATGAGTAAATGTGTCACGAAGCGACTTCTGAAAATATCATTGCACTGATATTTCATACTTTGAAAAACATAACTTTAAGAGTATGCTACTGTTAAATTAAAAATTGTCTAAATAATGCTAATTTTAATAAATGTTACACTGTTTTGCATGTGCTGTTTAACATTTTACTGCTGTTAAATCTACAAATTTTAACAGTATTAGGTCACTTTTGTGTAGGGTTTTCGCATACATTTTCCCATTTAAAATTACAAATATTTTTACAATTTAAAAGTCACACCATTAATTTACCAGGCTTTTTTAAATTAAGCTACAAAATGTTTTATTTTTTTCCAACACATGGTCAAAGTGAAAATGTTCCACTTCTTACATGAGATAAATCAGGGGAAAAACACTGAAACAAATGAGTTCAGCTTCTCAAAAAGAGAAGTAAAACAATAGTTATTTTCTTCAGATTGCCAAACAGTTTGATATTACTTACCACACACCTCCTGCCCAGCAGATGCTCCAGCCTTTCATTCTCCTGTTGACTAAGCAGAGAGCTGCCCACACTCTCCTGGCCTTTCCCCTTCGTTGCTCGCTTCATGGCCTCATATGCTCATGGAACAAACCGTTAAAAATATGAAACTTGAAGCGAGCGAAAGAAAGAGACCTTGGAAGAGAATGAGAAATCTCCTCTGTACTAGACTGAACAGCGAGCACTGAGTTTCTCTTCCTAGTTCTTACTCTCAGCATCAGCAGACAAAAGGTTTTCACAGGAAATGGACAACCACACTTTTTTTTTCTTTTCTATTTTCATTCTCTCGCCTTGTTGTCAGTGTGACACACTGCTGTATGCTCATGTTGCTTTCAGATGAGAGCGGAAGTCCCCTAAGAGCCACCCCTCTCGCTGGAGTCAGATCATCAGAACAGCCATTCTACAATGTACCACGTATACCAAGATAACCTTCTGTTGGTCGGTTCCTGTCTGGTGACTTTAATGTCTGTCTGTATGTCACATATGATGAAGAGCAGAAATCAAACAAAACAAATGGACTGAGGAATTACTAATAGTGTTAAAATAAGTAAATAAGTCAATAAATAAATAAAGTGGTGGTGAAAGGAAAATGAAAAATATCATGGCAATGTCATGTTAAGGGAGTTTTGGCTTTTCACAACATTTCACCAAAAAGTTCCTCACACAACCACACTGAAGCTTCTAGTTTTTAACTGTTAAAAATAATAAGTTGAGGAAATAGTTGAAAAAAAAAAAAATCAAGGCAACACATGCACTGAGATTTTTTTTTTTTTTTTGGTTCTCTTAACAAATGTAATTGTCTTCAGTACTTTAGGCAATTGGATTTGTTTGTCCAGTCAGTGCTAAATGTCTTTCCAACTCTTGTCACAGCAAATACAGTTCTGTATGAATGTTTTGAAAAAGAATGTTTTAGAATGTTTTGTGTTAATTGCCCAGGAAGCATTAGATATTCGTTTAACCTTTATTAACATGTTGTCTCCATTGTTTCGCAGCCAACAAGTAGTTAGCTTGTTAACTAAATAGCCTACCGTCTGTAGGTCGGTGAGCTAGCATGTTTGGCGCAGGATTATTATTATTATTATTTTTTTAAATCTATGTTGTCAGGATTGTTAATAAATATCTCGTGAAGAGCTTAAAAATTGTGTGTATGGCAGTTGAATCTCTAACAATAACCTCACAGTTGCTAAGGGACTCTTAGCACTACTTAAAAACTTGCCAACAGCGCACATTACCATGCTATTTTGACTAGTAGCTAACTATTTTAATTATTGGTAACACAATAAAGCCAATAATAGTGTAAATGGTGCTCATAATAATAATAATAATAATTATTTTTTATCTAGGTAATGGAAGAGGAGGACCAAATCATGGTTACTCTTAATTTTACACAAGTGCTTTGCACAGAGAAAACTTTTGGATGTGTTGATCAGCTCATGCAGAGCATTGGTGCAGGTTTGCGAGTTTTCACAACAAAACTCGTACAATAGAGTGGTGGAACTGTGACGTCAGAATCCGGAAGTGTAATTCGCCGTGGGTTCCTTCGAGATTTTCCCATGGGGTTATATAATTTTACGTTTTGTTCTACAATGGAAATTACACGCATCCATACCCAAAACACAAATTTTAAAGTAGTTATGTTCATTTTTGAAAACGTATGTTTTTAATGAGTAACTAGATAAGAACGTTTGGGCTGTTTACATAGTAGAACAAAATGTAAAAGGATCGTCAAGTTATGTTTACCACAGGCTTTATTTTACTCATTAATTGAAAAACCCCATTATAAATCTCGAAGGAACCAACGACGAATTTCACTACCGGGTTCTGACATCATAGTTCCCCCAGGAGGGTCCCCCAGTACAAATCACGTTTCAGGGGTAAAATACACATTTTTAAAATTCGCATTCCAGGGGCTAAATATCACATTATTGGGATCGCTTCAACCCGTGGACATGAAAAACAACCCGCAGCAACAGTGTTAATGTAGCCCAATTCCGTGTGAAAATAATGGACCTGGCAACACAGCATGGATTTACAAGTTGTACAAAAAAAAATATAATATAGATATAGGCTAATTCTATGCAGGGGACAAGATAACATAGCCTATATTCAGGGGCACAGGAAGATGTTTTAGGTTGGGGGTGCTGTACACTAAGTGAAAATAGCAGTATGTTTAGTGATATAGATTCTATTTATACTATGTTAAAATAGCTGAAAAATAGTGGCAATTATCCGCACCTCAGCATTGTAATAGATTATAAAACAATATGCAATAATTACTTATTGAGTGTAAATTTAAATTTTAATTCGAATTATTAAATGGATGCCACCTTGGGACACAAGCCCTCCCTACACCTACCCTAAACCTACCCGATACTTTATTTTCAACTTTTTGATTATTTCCTTTATTTTTATTAAAAATAAATGCTTTTCTAATGTGATTTGAAGTTTGAAAAGGCAGAAAAAAAATTTGCCAAAAGGCTGATTCTAACCTGGGTCAATCGTGTCAAAAGTAGCCTGCCAACAAGCCATAATTCATTCTGGCACTCTCACACACTTATGTTCTCCTTTCACATACATTTCTACTGCCACACACTTACATTCTCCTTTCACATACATACATTTGTACTCTCACACACTTACATTCTCAAGATTCAAGATTTTTATTTGTCACATACATGATTATATAGAGAATATATAACCAGCAGTGAAATTTGAGTCTCCTATCACATGCATGCATTTGTACTTGATAAAAGCAATTTTTTGCTATTTTCCAAAAAGTCTTGGGGATCATCAAGATGTTTTCTGGCAAAACTGAGACGAGCCTTTATGTTCTTTTTGCTCAGCAGCGGTTTTCATCTTGGAACTCTGCCATGCAGAGCATTTTTGCCCAGTCTCTTTCTTATAGTGGAGTCATGAACACTGACCTTAACTGAGGAAAGTGAGGCCTGCAGTTCTTTGGATGTTGTTGTGGGGTCTTTTGTGACCTCTTGGATGAGTCGTCGCTGGGCTCTTGGGGTAATTTTGGTCAGCCGGCCACTCCTGGGAAGGTTCTCCACTGTTCCATGTTTTTGCCATTTGTGAATAATGGCTCTCACTGTGGTTTCTTTGGAGTCCAAAAGCTTTAGAAATGGCTTTATAACCTTTTCCAGACTGATAGATCTCAATTACTTTCTTTCTCATTTGTTTCCGAATTTCTTTGGATCTCGGCATGATGTCTAGCTTTTGATGATCTTTTGGTCTACTTCATTTTGTCAGGCAGGTCCTATTTAAGAGATTTCTTGATTGATTGTGAACAGGTGTGACAGTAATCAGATCTGGGTGTGGCTAGAGAAATTGAACTCAGGTGTGATAAACCACAGTTTTAACGGGGAGGGGGGGCCAAACACTTCTTCACACAGGGCCATGTAGTTTTGGATTTTGTTTTCCCTTAATAATAAAAACCTTCATTTAAAAACTGCATGTCGTGTTTACTTGTGTTATCTTTGACTACTATTTAAATTTGTTTGATGATCTGAAACATTAAAGTGTGACAAACATGCAAAAAAAAAAAAAAAAAAAAAAAAGAAATCAGAAAGGGGGCCAACACTTTTTCACACCACTGTACATGCATTAGTACTCTCACACACACATACATTCTCCTTTCACATACTTACAATTCTACTTTCACACACATACATTCTCCTTTCACATACATACATTTCTATATTTTTTGGTATCCATTACTTCCTGTTAAAGCAGGAAGTCACTCTCAGACCAGGAAATACATGTGTAAGACTTGCTCAGCTCTTCCTCACAATTTTACGATGATACTAGTTTTTAATTTTAAAATATCATTATGGAACCTACATGTTCTACAGATCTGTGTACAAGTGTTATTATACTGATTTTGATCATATTGACAGGGCTCAACGCTAAGGAAATTTTCTACTGGCCCGGTTTGGCCAGTGGTTTAAATTTTTTACTTGCCCTGGCAAAATTTTCACAGGCCTTGCCACAATCAGTCAATCAATAAATAAGACTTATTGTTTTCATTGTTGACTGTAACATTGTATTGGAATAAATGATGACCATTTTGCAAAAATAGGTACAATAGTTCAAAGATAAAACTGAAATGAACCATGCTTTTTCAGGTTTTTCAGGTAGGTCTAACTCTATTCCAGTTAAGGATGCATTGGTCAGGATTTTTCGTGACCGATTCCAATTGCTTTTTTTTTTTAACAATCAAATGAGCAGATTCCCATACTCATTGCCAATTTATTTAGTTTTTATTACTTTTATTTATTTATCTGTTGTTGTTTACATTTCTTCAATGTTCATTTTGCTCTGTTACTGGCCAAACTAACATTAAACAAACAAACAAAAATATATGCAACATGAAGCAACTGCACAAAACAAAAACATCAGACAGGCTGAATGAATATTTTATTATTACTCTTTATTATTATTAGTGTTTTATTACCTTAATTAGATGTATGTCTGCACTATGTCTGTGGGCTACTTTCTGTACTGGAAGCTCCTGACACCAAGAAAAAGTCCTTGTGTGTGTAAACACACTTGGCAATAAAGCTCTTTCTGATTCTGATGAAAATGCAAATTCAATCTCTGACAGCAGGTGGCACTTATAGAACACTAGCAATATAGTGTTTCCTGGGTTATTGCCTGTTTTTATACAGTCTATGGTTATTGCTGTATGCAGCACTGCGCTTATTAACACTCCGTTAATATGTATTTAACAAAGATAAGAGGAAAAAGAAAATGCCATCAAAACTTTTCTGAAGACAGAAGTCAGTTCTCCTCAGAAATACATCCATATTAAACACCACGCTTATTCCATAATTATGTTTTTTGATTTCTGTCAGTTTAAATGCCAGATATTGAAATCAAACAAAACTATTTAAAAATAAATGAACCGCAATGAGTTCATTTATTTTTTATGGAAATAATATAAAATAATATAAAGCTGTCCCTAACTTGCAACCTCACACTTTATTTACTTCCTAAATTAAGTGGTGGGGGGGGGGGGGGGGGGCAGTGGCTATTTAGCGATATAGAGGCTATTTACACTCAGTGAAAATAGGACTGAGCCCACATCCTCAATTTCGAAACTCGCCATGTAACCTTTTCATGATGATATATATATAAATAAACCCAATAGCTTGCTGAAATACTTTTGTGGCCGCCTCATCTAACTGTCCCGGTGACCCTGATCTCGCCTGACCTGCCTTCCGTTTCTACTATACTCTCTCACACACATACATACATTCTTCTCTTACATACACACATTTTCTTCAGACATACATACATTCTATATGTATGTGAAATGAGAAGGATGTGTGTGTGAGAGTAGAAATGGATGCATGAAAGGAGAATGTAAGTGTGTGAAAGCAAAAATATATGTATGTGAAAGGAGAATGTATGCATGTGTGAGAGTAGAAATATAGCATATCATGCATATGAAAGGAGAATGTAAGCATGTGAAAGCAAAAATATATGTATGTGAAAGCAGAATGCATGTTTGAGAGTAGAAATATATGTATGTGAAAGCAATAAGTGTGTGAGAGTGCCAGAATCAATTATGGCTTGTACGGCCCATCATAGCCTGGTACAGGTCTCTACTTCAAAGGCATTTCGAAATGAAACATTATCAACAAGCATGGAACTGCGCAGCTGCTAAAAGTCAAAGTTTTTCTAAAAGAACCACATTCTATTCTTATTCTAATCATATTTGTTTTTATACTCTCTTTATAAATACTTCAGCTACAGCAAAACAGGATAGACCAGATTGTTTAGCATCATGCTCATTCAAATCATGATTTTTTTATGATTCAACCCGATGGGACAGGTGCCCACTTAGATTTTCGAGCCAAGTGGATTTGGAATGCAGCTTCCAAAAGACAAAAACAGCCGAATAATATTTTTTATATTTGATTCAATCACACGGGTCTACAGTTTTTCTGAAGTTGCAGTTGTTGTTTTTAAATTACAGTTTTATGGAGTTAAGCTGGTCAAAAACCTTATTTATTGTTTTGATAAAAATAAAAATAAAAGCCTGCTGTGACACAAATGTGTTCCAAATGTGTTATAACTCAAAATTGAAATGAAAACCTTGTCATTTTGATAAATGTAGTTTAATTATTATTATTTTTTTTATTTATTTATTTATTTTTTTTAAATACAGTGCACTTTCATTTTATCAGTAATCTAAATATCATCAAAATATATGTCCAGCCCCTGATTTTATTCACAACCCTCAGCATGGCCCTACCCCGAGTCCCTGGAGGTGCCAGTGGGTAAAAACTGAACACATTGGAGAGGCTTTATAGTAGCAAATTAAGTTTAGCTTTTGATGAAATTATACACTGACACAGTTTTTCATGTTTAATACTGCAGCTTGCTTTTAAGCAATATATTGAATAAAATGGATGTAAATAGCCTTCATGTGACGTGACTTCACGGGAGTGCCAATTTGCAGAGCTCGTGCAAACACACTCATGTTGCTATGAACAGATGCTTTTTATAATAATAATAATAATAATAATAATAAAAATGCTTGCTGTTCTCTACATTATTGTTGTGTTTATTTAGTTACTGAGAGGAAAGCGCACAGCACATATTAACATATTCATATAAACGTTGCTTTCATCAGAGTGGACGGCATCGGGATGTTCGATAACAGTGTACGGCTGCTCACATAGCCTATTTCGAACTTCATTTTACCCCTAAACGAAGAAGAACTTTATTTTAAGAATATAGCGGCCTTAAAGGAAGTTGCTTGTTAAAGTGATGCTGTCAGTGATATTGTGTAGAGAAACATAGAATGAAAGTATATGGTTGTTTACTGCTGTGTATCTTTTGCATTTTCAATATTTAAGAATAGGCCTACTGTCCAGAAATCGGCTATTTGTAAATATTAATATGACTTTGATTTTGTTTTATGCACTGACACTGAATTCTCCAAGCTTACAGATGTGAAAGAAGACTTGTTCATCAGGAAGTGGTAAGGGACCAAAGAAATACCATTCTTGGAAGAAAATGGACATCAGTCACTATATGAGGCCTGAAACCGATCTCGAAATATCCGAATGCATGCGCTTTTTTCCTGTTCACACTGTCATAGAACAGTTGTTTAACAAGTTCGAAATGTTTAAATATTCTTGTTTAACAGTTTTATGTTCAGCATACTGTAATAAAACCGTTGAACGAACACACAGTATTATAATTGTTTCCATGTTAACAATCAATATATAGGCTATGCTACTTCAATGGTTCTTTGTATGATTTCATAATAAAGGTATCTAAATTGTTAAGAGACTATTATCTTTTATTTTAAAACCTAAAAATAATTGCTCAGGAACTCAGTTTTGTAAGACACGTACCAAAAACATTACATTAATATGTTTACTAAAGTAACACAGTTTGTGTTCTTTTTTAACACAACTCAATGTGTTATCCCTGAGCACACTCAGAACGTGTTAAAAATAATACGTTGTGTTGTTTTTAGTACACATTTGTTTTAAGAGTGTACCTTGAAATTTTGTGTCCAAAACATCATGTTAATATCATGGTACTTTATTGTATGCAACATATAAATTAGTATATGAAGTGTAAAGACGGTATGTATTTAGATGAGTCTATCTTTGGAAACAAGATCTACTTAAAAAATAAAAAAATTAAAAAAAATAAAATCAACGAATTTTTAACGAAAAATCTAATCTAAACGATCTCGGGCGCCCCCTGCTGTCTAGCCACCTACCTTGCAGGCGGCGCCCTTCTTCCAGATTTTCAAGGTCGGGGTCAACCATGTTAGAAAATAGTTTTCTAAAATAAAACCAGTCGTCTTTAAACAATCTTTCAACTTTATTATTCAAGCCTAGAGAGAGCAATGTGTTCAACAATAAATACATGTATTTCCTAACATGGAATGTGTGAGTAATGTGAAATGCTTAAATTGTTTCCATTAATTTAATGTCAGGCACTTTAAAAAAAAAAAAAAATCATTGGAAAAAATGTGAATCAATTTAAATTTAATAAGCTTCCCATTAATTATTGATCTGTTAAGTATTTTGTTTCATTTTTGCTCAGCATTCATGTCCATACTGTGAAAAAGACCAGAATATGTACACATATGTACAACAATTAATAGAAAGTTTCTTCCATTTCACACACAATATGTACATAAAAGACTATACAAAATAAGCATACATGTTGACATTAATGATAAAGTAGTCCTGGTCCATGTAAACCCACAGATACTGATGAGGTGTAACAGAAACGGACATATTATAGTATGACACATTTCAGTAAACTTGTTGATAATGAAATCTGCAGGCCCAGCATTGCTGTGTTATGCTGTAGTGACCTTTCAAAAGAAAAGATCAACATCATTCATTATTGTCTGGTCCATTTCTGGAGTGGAGTAACACTTAAACACAACATGTCACCACGCAAACCACAAATTTATCAAGCTTGTTAAAGTATGCTCATTTTCAAGATGTTCAAAAGTATTTCCAATCATACAACAAACAAAATAACATACAACATGAAAAATCTTCAAAAGTGTTGTGTGTTTCTTGAATATTACTCGATAACTAGTATTCAGAGATTTATGTACCTTCTCCTCTATAAAACAGAATAAAGAAACGTTGTCATATGAATGTGTCTAGAACTGCACTAAAAACTAATGGAGTACTGTAAGACATCTTGTTCTTTAGATTTCATTTCTTTGATCATGTAACAGAAAAAACTGAAAAAGTACCAATACTTCAGGTTCTTCATCGGACATTTAAGCATTGTGCTTAAACATATTGATGAAATTCATCACAAAACTGTACACTTTTCCTATTTTAATAATGTTATAAACTGTTTTTGGGACTGCTGAATGATAGAACTGCCTATCATTTATCAAGAATCATATCAACTGAAATTCACATACAGTGGGGTCCAAAGGTTTGAGACCAAATAGAAAATATGGGATTCAAAATCAAATTTAACCTAGTTTTTAAATCTAGTTTTAGGACAAAAATCTTAGCAAATAAATTATAATGATTATGATAAAATTCAGTTGTTTAGGAGCATCAGATTCTAACATTTCACTTAAATTTTAATAGTTTTTAGAATGAAAAAAAATTGTGTATTGAACTAGAATTTTCACTAATGAAAGGCTTTTGGAGCTCAATTATAAAAACAGACACTGTCAGTGTAAAATGCTCTGTGTAGCAGGAGGTAGACTTCAAACTGCATGTTTACAACTTTGGCAATATAGATGAGTGAATTCTCATCTCAGTTTCACAGTTTCGTGTAGTTGAGGAAGTTCCATCTGCCAGTCATAACAGCAATACTTTTGCAAGAAAAATTGTCTTTAATTAAAAATACATTTATAAACAGGGGTGCATATAAGTTTTTCAGCCTGGTTCTCAAAAGAGCCCCTGGAGATTTTATATATATATATGATATCTATCAGAGTAATGAAACTGAACCTGGTTCAGAGGTTTCAGGTGCAGGAGTTTGTGTTCTGTATTAGATTGTGGTCTTTACATGTTGTAATCCAGTTGTAGCTCTTTCAGTGGCCACCCGACGTCTTCTTTCCGGTGACCCACTCTATCATGATGAATGTAATGCTCATAATCATGAAGATGAAACCCAGTGTCACAAACACCAATGCCTGGAAAACAAAAGAATGTGAGAAAAAAGAAGCCATAGATCTGTAAAAGTTAACATAAATTTTGTCTGATTCTCACCTGGATTTTTGGCCGAGATTTCAACGGCTCCTGTTCTTCAGGGACGATGCAAATGTAGAATATTCCCGGAAGAATGAAAATGAGGCTGGGAGCAGATGTGGCACCTAAAACAAAAATCATTCAGGTCAATACCGCATTTGAATTATATTAATGCGACAATTAAAATCCTCTACGTGATAATATTTGACTTACCGATGAAGCCGAAGATGTCACGAATGTTGGGCACGAAGATGACGAGCAGGTTGACTAAGAAGAGGAGACACACAGCGATGGAGATGTGACGCACCCAGTGGAAAGGCTTATCAGGGAAAAGAAGCTGCAAGACGGCACGACGAATCTAGAGAAAAATAAGGCACTGTCAACACTCAACCAGCACGATTAAGAGGAATCATATGCAAGCAATAATGAGCCAGGAAAACCAGGAAAATGAAAGTACCGGGAAGAGGACCACTGGAACGGTCAGCGTCACTGCTATCAGCACAGCCAGCCGAACACACAGCATCAGGGTGTCTTTTTTACTGTACATCTCCAGAAGCTCTGACTTCACATTTCCTACACAGATGTAGATTGTTAAAACATTTTCAAAGATAACAAACCTTGAAATGTAGGTACTTATTTACCATGGTACTTTGTAAATGCCATACTTCTAGAACTAGGTGTAGGTATTTTTGTTTGCTTGTGAAGTTTCTCTTACCATAGAAGGTGAGGTAGCCAAAGATGGCAGTCAGCAGATACATGACAAACATGGCCAAAATAGAGATATTTGCAACGTTTTGCATGCGTGTCTTGTTTGGACTGAAATGAGGAGACATAAATACAAAAA
The DNA here is from genome assembly GCF_018340385.1 of Cyprinus carpio. NCBI lineage: Eukaryota > Metazoa > Chordata > Actinopteri > Cypriniformes > Cyprinidae > Cyprinus > Cyprinus carpio. The sequence goes on along the minus strand of NC_056579.1, from coordinate 12,587,990 downwards.
TATGTCAATACATAAAAAACGATTTTTAAAGCCATTGTGAATGAACAAAAGTGCAATTCCAGTCTTACGTTTTGAGTTCTGTATAAATGGGCAACACTTCAGGATGGCACACAAAAGCAAAAGCCATAATGGGAATGGTAAAAGCAGTCTATGATGAATAAAAAAACAAACAAACAAACATGAAATTAACTGATTAATTCATTGCACTTAAGCAAAAAGTGTACATTATAATAATGTTCTGATTTGCAGTTTATATCTCTAACCTGTGGGTTGATAGTTACAAATTTGGCTTCACACGTGTCATCCGTAGAGTTGTTTATGCTTTCAGTGACACCAGTTTCATTATAGCTGTGTTCTAAAGAACACTCTGTGACAAACTTCTTGTAGATAACCTAGTAAGGAACAATGGCGAGATGTTTTTATTTGTCACAACTACATAAGAGTCATTATTAATATAGACTGGTGTTTTTATACTGTATGTAGGTGGATGAAGAGTGGACTTACAGATATGAGGAAGAAGACCATGCAGCTGAGAGAGAAACCACTGGTGTAGCCCAGATACCCTAAAATAAATGCATGAATATATGATAAATGCATGTTCATGCTATACCAATTTTAATCATTTTTAAGGCTCAACTGGTAGATACTGATACAATGTATTGCTTTAATGAAGGCTTTCACTACACCACACCGGTGTGGTCATATTAGCAAACCTCCTTCTGTTGTTTAGCGTGCCAAATTCACGTGACCATCTTGAAAATGAGTGAAATCTTTTTTGCCCTTACATGATATTGATTTTAAAAACATTGTTTGAGACACTCAACATAGATCTTTAGTGCAGATGTGTAAATGTTTGATTGTGATTATTATGAAATACAATGGAATGAGAAATGACAGAGGGGGGAAACAAAATGAAAGAATGAAAGGAAAGGAGGCAGGATCCTACCAAGTCGTTTCATTAACGCCAGGGGAAGAATGATGCCGACACTAACGATGATGATGAGACACCTCCCATCAACAAACCAGTAACTGACAAAGAGAATAAATGTAAATGTTTCACACAACATATCATGTCAGAAAGGGTGATATGATTATGAAAAGCAGTCAGAATGGACACTTCAGAGTTTGTTTTAGCCATACACAGCGAGTTATAAATTAAATAAAAATCAAATACAGTGAGGTTCAAAGTCTGAGTCTATTTAGAATTTAAGAGGGATCAACATTGTGCTTCAAAGGAAGCAAACAACTAACCTTTGATACAAAGGATTTCACATGCTCAATGCCACAAATTTGCTTATTTGATTAGTGACTTTGAAATAGTACATAATCTATAGTGTAATAGTTCTCATTCATTTTACATCATGTTTATTTGTTTAATCTTTTTCAGAAACGTACAATTTTGAACCCCACTATATTCAGTGCATCAGTGTTATGTTCTGGTACTCACGTTGAGTTTTCTGGCAGTTCCATAAGACCCTGAATAATATAAGGTAACTCTATCTTCACAATGAACAGGTAACTGGACATTGCTGTTGGATCAAATGAAGAAACATTGAGTGTTATAGTGCATCTGTATTCAGCTCTCATATTGCTTTAAGTAGTTATCCCTTTGATTTATCAGCTGTGATGTCTTTTTGACATTGTGAGTAACTACTGAAATTTATACAGTAAAATGTTTAATTTTACCTCCAATGTTGTGCAGTGTTATAATGCATGCTGCTAAGATTTTCCCTGGTGGACCAAATGCACGGTACCCAAGCTGTTCATATGCACGGATGCCTAAACAAACATAACAGAAAGTTAAGAAGAAAGTCAAGGTGCAATTTTAACATAGCGTGTGATGTTATCAGGATTGTCTTAGGAGATAAAAGAGATAATGTTTCTCACCAACCACTCCTGCAGTCTTCAGAAGCAGGTGAATGGAGTAGGCAGAGAGAAGAGCGATGAGTATCAACAGGATTCTGCAAACAGTTTACACAAATAATGAAACTAGATAAACAACAACAGCAAAAAGCAACTTCCCACAAGGAATGCTCCAAACCTGTATGTCTTTCTGTCTTTAGTAAAGGACAAAGAATATATTTTGAATAAAGTTTTTGACCATCCAAAGAAAGTCAAACGGGTACAAAACAACACTGGATTCCCATGTCTTTCGTTGTATAGAAAAACAAAACAAAAACATTGTACATGTTACATTGCACATCTTTTTTATGTTCCACAGAAGAAAGTCATGTTTGAAACAACATGAGGGTGAGTAAATGTTGATAGAATTACAATTTTTGGATGACTTTAAAATATTATTTTAATCTTGCTCTTTTAGTTTTACAGATTGTCAGACTCCTTAGCCAGTCACTTGTCTTTCAGAGGTGCTTAATTTATCACGATTAGGCAACCGAAACTGCAGTTTGATGAGGGATATTATCACCAGTTGACAAGGAGATGACAGAGGAGACATAAATCTAACCTCTAATCTCATTAATGATGCATTAGGCATTAGTGTATTTCTTTGGAGTACAACTTACAACAACACTGTCACACACACAAACAAAGTCTTGGAAGTGAAAGTATACAAAATAACCATACATTACGTGTTCTATGAGTTAACCCTTCCCCCTAGTATCTATTTACATATTGGCAGGAAGTTTGTTGTGTTGTGTGTTTTTTTTTTTTTTAGCTGTTGAGATTGAAACTATACTAGCAACTTTTTTCTTTGTTTTTCTTCTCTCTCTCTTTCTCTCATACAACAAGCTGCTTGAAAAGCCTGGTTGAGCTAGACAGACAGACAAATAAACAGACAGACAGACAGGCTTTGATTTGAGTACAGATTACAGCATGCTATTATTAACCCTCTCAGGTCTGATCTGTAAGCTGTGCGTGTGCAGGTGTCACATCATAGACACACAGTTGCGTTTAAGCTCCCTACACAAATAAAACCCTGTCATTCACAAGGATTAGCTACTGCATTAGTTCTATCAAGAAGCATAGTTCTATTTAGTTGTTGTTTTATACTATGTCTGCTGTCAGAACTTGTGAATTCACCCTAGCACTCGATTTGTAAGGAACATGGTATGTGGTATGGAAGCAGGAAAAATTGAAAGAATGCATCTTTAGCACTGGGTTTGCCCGACTTATCCTCACAGCGGATTAAGTTACATGATACCTCAGCCAAGAAAAAGCAAATATTTGAGTTTGTATTGACTTAGCATTTGTAAGGCTGGTTGTGACTGGCAAGTGTACATGACAGAGGCACACTGGAGTATGGCTGGATATGCCTATGCAATTAAATGTAGATGGACACAAAGAAGCCTTAATGCTCGGTCAGGCCAAACCCAAACACGCATACAGAGCACATGCATTCCCTGCTGAAGTTAATGAATAAAACGCAGCCAAATGCCAAAAAGAGACATCATTCCACTTAGAACCTGAAATGTTTTGTTGACACTTGTAACTAGGACACATACCAGAAAGACTAGATGGCTCTTCAACTCATATAGTATTTACACACTGTACTTATTTGTTGATGACATTAAAGAAACACTAGAACTATTTTGCATTATTACACCTTCATTAACCTTTATTTTTATTATGTATTATAGCACAAATCAACCTAAATGTGAAAGAATAATTGGAAGTGTTTGACTTACACAAAAAGGATGATTCCGGTGTTGGCCATGGCGTAAGCCAGTCCCAGAATTCCACTGCCCATAATGGCATTACTGAGGTTGAAAATAGACATTTGGAAAGAAGTCTTTCCCTCAAACTGGAATAAAAGATGAATCGGGTATTAGTCATGAATTGTATATCTGTTTATCTCAATAGGTTATTTTAGCTTAAATGGTTGTTTCACTTTTTCTGTGTATTAACTCCACCAATAATTAGCAGGATGGATTAATTAGAGGTTATTCCTACTGTTACACGTTATACTTAACTGTAATATGGAGCGTCTATATTTGTGAGTGTTTTACATCATTCTAATTAGTTTCACCCACCCATATACAGTAAGTTTTTGTGAAGTCAACACTGAAATTTGGATACTCACATCTGTAAACTGAGTCTCTGTATTTCCATTGCTTTTGGTGGGGAGGAAGTTATCTCCCTCTGTCATGTTTTCAAGGGCATCAAATCTGTAATACAAGGAAAAGTAATATTGTTTTTATGTAAAGTAACAATCAAGTGTGAATTGCCCTGTTTTGAGTTCTGTTTCATCATGATTTGAGAAATGCAGGAAATGTCATAGCTACTGAGTCACTTTTTGACCTTTTAGCAGATAAGGACCCTTAATATATAAGACTTGTTTGTAATTGCATTAATGCAACAGGTTCATGAATGTTGTATTAATAAATGCCTTTGAAACAGGGATCTCAAACTCAAATTATCAAGCGGTCAACTGTGTTGTTTTCTATCGGGGGCAAACTAAACAGCTGCAACAAATATAAGTGTTTTTACAACATGAATATGGCTCTGTGTTTTTATCTTCAAAAATTTTTTTATTTAATTGTTAATAAAGCTGAAATAAAAGAAAATATTAGATGAAAACATGTATAAGTTTAAATACTAAAATTACTAACTGAAATAAAATTAAAACATAAATAAAAAGAAACTGAAACTATATATTTAAATTATATTTTATTAGAACAAACACTTATAAAAATGACAACAGCACATAAAATTACTCTAAAATTAAAATGAAACCGAAAATATATAGTTAAAAGCAAATTTAAAATATTAATAAAAAAATATAATAGTAAATGAATAATAGTAAAAAAACAATCATATGTAAAAATCATATGAGATAACATTATTGGCCAAACCAACATGCGAGTGAAAATTGATTTCTGATTTAATGATAGTAACACCTGAGTTTAAGATCCCTTCACAACTTGAATATCCAATATACTTTCAAACCAAGCTTTGCTTAAAGCAGCAAAGGTTACAAACTAAAAGATATAATGACATGTAAAATTTGATAACTTTTTTTTCTGAGTGTTGGTGTGGAAACGTACCCATTCTCTGGAATTTTGCCAGGGCTGAGCTCATGGTGACCGTTTGACATTTTCTGTAGTTCCATTTTAAACTTCACAACAATTAAAAATCCTCCAAAGAACACTGCCTGTAAGCTCAAGCTCTGTAAACACAATCTGAAACACAGAAAAAGGTTCTGGGATAAATTATAATTTTACTGAAAACTGAAATTACTGTAAAACATAAAAAGTGCAGTGTGAAAATGTCTAATATCTGAAAAATAAATTGCAGATAAATGCTCAAATCTGTTTGAGCAGTGAAATCAGTGACAATCACTTGCAACATTTCTCTTACTAATGTGCAACAGGAGCATAACCTTCACATAAATATCAAGGTTGAGGAGAAGGCATGGAAAAAGTAACGGTAAAAACATTCCACAGAGCATTACTGCATGCTAAAAACACCTAATGGAAAGATTAGGCTTGATATAAAACAGCTGTGAGTGTCTATGTGTGTATTTCCCATCATCATATTCAGGCTGGTTAGTTAGTTAGTTGTGGGCAGTATTCTGAAGCTCTAGTGTTTTTAAAGCATGATTACTGTAAACAAAGTAAAAATACACTATAATTTTAATATGTGGGAGGTGCAATTACATGCAGGTTAACTCTACTAAAGTAGTAACCTAAAAACTAAATATATATTCAGATCTTCCCAGAGTGTTTTATTAAAGGTCAAATGTGTATAAATATAAAGATATGGCAGAAATAAGAAGAGTATCATGCTATTGCATTTTCAGCTGACTGTTTTCACACAGGTTTCCTGTACACGATTGCCATTGGTCAGGTGAATTATAACTCTGCCTCCAAATTCTTGCTTTTGTTTAAGCTATTGTAGCTGCATTAGTTGGTCGGGATGCTAAACCAGGAGGTCAAGGTTTTTCTGGTTAGCATGGCCCTATGCTAACAGCTTTCTCCAAGTATTACAGACCTCTTTGACTTAAACAGAGCAATGTTTTCATAGTGTCGCAGAGCTGTGAAAATCACCCTATGAATTGCTGGATTGTCTCTCATATTAAACTTGGATAGGGGGAAGTATTTTACGTTTTTGGTGTAGTACATTTATAATATATTAACTAATTAACAAATTATAATCAAGTACTTCACATGTGCTTTAGTGTGTTAGTTAGCACACCAAAATAAGTGTATTTTTTAAGCATTGCAAAAGATCATTAAAACAATTATTTACAATTTACAATAAAACTTTTAATTTGACTTTTTAAAAAGTGTGCTTAGGAAACAGTCATGAAATACACTTGAGTGGCCTTTTATTTCATTTATTTTGTATTATCTGCAAGTACACATTTAAAAAAAAATACTTTTTTAACCATTTGAAGTACACTAAAGTGCACACTGAATACAATTTAAGTGCTTTTCTCTTACACAAGGGTAATTAAGCATGAAGCTTTTGATGATGGACACATCATAGTGTGAGCCGTACATTATGATTAAGCATAAATACCAAGAATTGTATGCGTTTGTCATATTGGCATCTTTTAGTACAAAATAGCATGACTGATGCAACTTTTCTTAAACTTGCACTCTCAGCATGACAAGGAAACATTGTTAAAAATGTGCAGTTCTGGTAGGTCAGGAAATACTTAAGTCTTGATCTGTCATTCAGTATACTGGCAGTAGCCTTATTAGGGAAAATGTCTGTATTCATTCAGGTCTTTATTTGGATTCTCTGACTACTTTAAGTCTTGCCAAAAGCTTGGCAAGCACAGAACTTCAGTGTTTAGTGGTCAAGCTACTAGCAAAATAAGTCGATGATTATAAAGTGTCAGAACTTTATGTAGCTTTAGAGCCACAAATTAATTAATGGTCCATTCAAAACACTACATTTAAGACCACCATCATATTCTGTACAATATATTATGTGCTTGTTTAAAATAAAAGCAAAACAAGAGATATTCAGTTCAAGTGAAGTGGACTTTAACAGCGTTCCATTACTGAATGGCTGTAGCTGTTTGGTTAAAGTGCAAAATATGTCTATGGAAAAGAGGTTAATGCAAAAGTTACTCTTGACAAACCATCAACTCACTGCCCAAATGAACAACTGGTGTCAAATAAAGCATGAAGTGAATAAAACATGTTACAGAAACTGCAAAGCAAGGGAAGTTAAGCCTGTGAGGCAACTCTACATGACTTGTCTGATGCAAGACTTTATCTGTACTGAAACAGAATGAACCTTCCTTCACACCCTTATTCAAACACGCTTTTGTTCCAACAGGAAGTGGATGTTGAGACAGTACTCACCACTGTGGGATAAATTGAAAAAGTCTCTAAATGTAGCTATGTGGTGTCCTGAGGTCAGAGTCTTCATTCATTCGTTTGTTTCTGTGTTGCCTTAGTGAAGCTGTGCAGCTTGTGTGAGCAGACGTTCAGAGCTCACCTGTGTCCTGAGATGGGGGAGGGTAGGAGATTTACTCCTGTGCGGAGGAGTGAACATGTGTCTTTGTTTAGGGACGCCCTGGCACAAGTCCACCATCTTAACACTCTTGTATATGTTAAAAATAGCAAATCTGTAGAGTTTTCTATGTATGATGTACATTTATATATGAACACATATTATTATATGGCTGAAAAAGACATTCAGGTATTAGAGCACTGAAGAATGGTCAGGGGGCATTGTTTAATATGGGTGGGCTATAAAATTGGATAAGGGGTTATAAAGATGTTGCAAGTGCATATTTTCCTATCCCGGTTGTGACTTAAACCTGAATACACACCAACTCATGGGGACTTGAGTCACAATGGGGAACTAAATTTAGGTCTCTACGGGGAAACAAGCTTATAAATCATACAGAAGGAATTTTCTTTTTTGAGAATGCAAAAATGCAGAAAGTTTTCTGTGAGGGGAAGGAGACATAGACAGTAAAAGAAATGGACACAGCGACCCCATTGGACAATTGAGACAAGTGAAGCCCGTTTTTAGCGATTTTTTAGCACTTTTTCTGACGCGCAGACTCAAAAAACTTGATGACGTCAGCAACCTGTCTGACAGATGTTTCTTCTAGTGAGCGGCCATCGTTAATCTTGCAGTTCTTTGGCGTGAGTGAGCAGGAGTAAGTATTCTGATTAATTATTTTGTATATAGTATTTTAAAATGTAACGCCAGTACGCCATATCTCTTGACGTCTCCCCGATTGCCTGCGAGCTTCTCCTCCTGTCTGTACGGTAATTTCTCTACTGTGCGACAGAGAGTCGAGTGGTTACGGACGCAATCGTTAGCCTATTTTTACAAAACTGTTTCTTTTCTTCTACGGGGCCATAATGTAACATAGAAGGTAATGGAGCCCTATACATTTTGTATCTTTAGAAATAAATAATGGACAAATGGAGTCTTTAAACGCCTCAGATGCAAAGTTATTCGCTGTCAAAGTGACGCCAAAATGAATGGGAGTCAATGGGATGCTAACGCAAGTGAAGTTCTGCTACAAGAAGGCCACACTCACTTTTTTACTTTCGGAATATACAACATATAACATACAGTTTAGATGTAGAGATGGTGTACAGTTCACTTTGACTTTACTACCTTAATAAAAAGCGGAGTAAATTAAGCCTGTACAGAAAACACGTGTGTGTGTGTTGTGGTAAGTAATAAGATTAGAAGATCAGGGCTTTTTTAAGGTTACATGCATGCACTTGTTCTGCAAGTCAGGGGTGAGCGGGGTGATTTGAGCCTGTGGGGAAGTTGAGCCACCAAAGCTTAAACAAAATTGGTGATATGACCTCAAATATATAAAGAGTTAACCATTTTATTAACCATGTGATGGAGGGAAGCCCATGGGATAATTAATAACTACATTTAGGTTATTTTTGTATGTTGAAGTACTCATGCTTCTTGTGTCTAAACAATTACAGACAAATCTGAAAATATATCACACGTGTTTGTGCTTAAGGAAGTTATAATATGATGCTATAATGTTAGCATGATGTTCTAACTCTAAACTGTAAAAAGTAAAAAAGAAGAAATCTGTCCTTCATTAATCTTTATTATATAATAGGCTATTTGCTATAAAATATTTGACAGATGAAAAAATGAACCATGTCACATGATAAATATTTGGCTAGCCAAAAGTAAGCATGGGTTTGGCTGGAATTGAAATGATATTTATCAAAGTATTGTTAACTTTGTTTTATTTACTAATTTACTCATGCAAGTTCAGTATTTTGTTTTAGTTTCAAATTTTTGCTTTTTAAACTTAATAGAATACAAGAATGCACACAGCACAAGACATAATCCTGATACATGTACTGTAAATCCATTTAAGGACCGCAAAAGTATACATTTATATAATATTAAAAAAAGCCAAAGTATGAGAAACAGTATTTCACACACACACACACACACACACACACACACACACACACACACACACACACACACACACACACACACACACACACACACACACTCTCTCTCTCTCAAGGGATTATACCAGTGTTTGCAGACATGTGGGCATTTGGTCACAAGTGTTTACTTTTAGCTATAATAAAAAGATCGATATTAAAAATGCTGTGTTATTATCGTCATCAAACAGGATGTTCTCACACAAAGACAGGAACTAATGTATATGACTATAGTAGTCACACATATGTGGCTTTCACTCACAGCTACTGTAGTTATAGTTGTATTGCCTTGTGGGTAAAACAAAGATTTACACAGGAGTCAAAACACTAGATGTTATAAAGTCTAATGGTCTACACTTATTAGGAAACATCATCTATTATTATTTTCTGGTAACTTGGCTAAGAAGACATGTCAAATTCTGAGAAATTCAGCTGAACAATATCAGTGATCCAACTCAAGATACACTTTGTGATATCTCACAAGAACAGACTCTTTCACTGAAACGGTATAAACAGTCACAAAGTACCATTACGTACTGTTGGCGTTAAACACCTTTATTCCAAAGTGGAACTAAGGTATGACACATTTTAAACCAGTAAAGTGGCTTTTGATGCTCTAAATGTGTGAAAAATGAAACTGCTACAGGAATTGATTGCATAGTGGAAATGTGCTGGATTATCTAATACTCAACCTTATTCCACCACTTCAACCTTAATTTACCCCACATCCTGTCTACATCACACGTGAATCCTGTGAATCTGTAATTTGTGTTTGAGTATTTGAGAATACGAGTGAGAAAATGCTCAGTTATGAATATTCCAATTCATAACCCATATCAACCATGAGTGCCATTGTAAACCAGGAATATTCAAATCTAAGTTTATTCTTAGTAAAATGAAACAATCTAGATATACGCATAGTAGTCTGTACAATAGCAGCCATTACAATTATATGAGAAATACGTAATATGCAATAATTCTACTAAGATTAAATGGAGAAACAGTATAAAGATCCATGTGAACCTACATACAACTGTTTGATTGTTCTCTGAGTTGCTTCTGTCATGAATTTATGTTGCTTTCGCTTTATAGATGCCATGATGTGCCACATGGTCCCCTTACTTCCTTCTCAGAGATGATCTCATGAATGGTGCTAACAATTAATCAAGAAACAAATGAATTATTAACTAGAGACTTTGTATAAAGAAACCGTTAGATAACTGTCAACTGTGTTGTTTTGTACTGGCTTACTGTTGAGAGAATATTTGAGAGATAATGTAGTTTTCTTACCTTTCGATTCTTGAATTAATAATCTTCAGTGTAGGCAACAAACAGATCTTCCAGCATATACAGAGAGAGAAAAATGACGGTTTTTAGGATGATACTCCTAGATGGTTCTTGAGTATGTCATCTTATACAGACAGATGGAGTGAAAAGGAGAGAGAGAGAGCTTGAAAGACGAAAAAGTGGTAGTTTATAGTAAGGGAAGTTTTAAGCCACTCCTTCTACTCTAAGAAAGAGCGGGACTTCCAGTTTGTCCCGCCTTGTTTTTTTAAATCAGATAACTATGCTCTGAAACTCATATCTCTTTTTTTCCTTTTCCTTTTGTGTGTACATACCTAAAATAGTTATAGTTTGAGGACAATATTGTCCCAAGAAGTGAGCTAAATCTGACAAAACCTCATTATGAAGATGTTTGAATCTTGATTCTTGATTGGGAGAAAAAATGGGTCAAAGTTTTGGTTTATAGACTATGAGTTTTATAGACTATGAAAATAATGTATGAAAAATGATATCAACATTCAGTTAAAAAATATTAAAGCCATGTTGTCAGTTTAAGAGCATAATAAGAAGCATGCACCTAATATTTAAAAGTGATGTAAATTGTCATTGCTATCTATATATGCATCCAACCAACAAAAAAACTAACCACATATCTATCTAAAAATAAACACAACTATCTATATATGCTGTCAATCGATAAAAAAATGAATCACATTTTTTTCTGAAATTAATCACGATTAATCCCACATAACATTAAAGTTTTTTAAATATACTTTTATATTACAGTAATTTCACATTCAATCTTCAAATGAATGTACAAACAAAGTCAGCATATATTTAATATTTGTTAATGGCATCTTTTTTATGAAGGCCAGTATCACTGATACCAATTAATACTGATTTCCTTATTAAAAAATGTCCTCCTAATATTTAACCACTGACTAGCCATTCAACATTACATTATAATTAAGAGTTATCAATTTTAACATTTATTAGACTTTAAAAATAACTTCTAATTTAAGTGAATTTAAAACAATCTCCACGTAAACCCAATATAATAAATGTCATATCCAATTCCCCTCGTTAGATGACGTAGTATTTCTTTAAGAGCTGGCGCGGATCTGACACGCATCATATTTTCTCTCAACTCTCTTTACCTTTTCTGACCCATTTCAGTAATGAGCTGACGAGTTGAATTGGGTGTGTTAGATGACGTAGACAGTGCTGGGCTGCTCCGGGACACTTTGGAAAACCCTTTCAGAGACATGTTCTAAATGTTACTCATATGTAACATATTAGCCTAAAGTGGAAGTGGAGCGCGCGTCTGAAACGTTTCCGGTTTGATGTGGTCATAAAGACGTTCTGCGACTGAATAAATTAAATGTACATGCACCTGTCTGGGTGTGTATTGAACTGTCAAAAAACTTCTCATTGTGATCCGGTCAGCACTGCTGGTCACTATCATGTTGTGGTTTGGATGCTGGTTAAGTGTTTTCTTAGTACAACAGCACCTTCGGATGGTGATAGTTGTTACCACAGCAGTGGTTTCAATTCATTTCAAACTTTCAGTCCTTCATACAAAACCCTTTAAACCAGAATGTGTGTGTGTGTATACATGTTTTTATACTGGTGGGAACTTAAACCTGAATACACACCTGCTCATGGGGACTTGTGTCACCAAGATGACCTAAATTTAGGTCCCCATGAGTATAGAAGCTTATAAATCATACAGAATGAGTTTCGTTGTTGTTGTTGTTGTTGTTGTTTTGAGATTGTAAAAATGCACAAAGATTTTGTGAGGGGTAGGTTTAGGTGTAGGGTTGGTGTAGGGAGATAGAAAATACAGTTTACAGTATAAAACCATTACGCCTATGGGGAGTCCCCACAAGGATAGTGAAGCAGACTGTGTGTGTGTGTGTGTGTGTGTGTGTGTGTGTGTGTGTGTGTGTGTGTGTGTGTGTGTGTACCTACTTAACTATATTTTGGAGACAATTTTGTACCCAAAAGTGAGCAAAACCAGACAAAATCGCCAAAAGCCTCAATTTGGGGATGTCCTCATTTGTAAAACTGATATAAAAATAAAGTAAAGAAAGTTTTTTTTTTTAATTGTAAAAATGCAGAAAGTTTCTGTGAGAGGTAGGGGTGGGTTTAAGTTAAAAAAAGTGTCTAACTATCTGTATATAAAACAATACAAGTCTATGTAATGTCCCCATTTAAATAGCCAAGTAAACATGTGCATGCGTATGTGTGTGTAGTGAATTCTGAGCTCTAAACTAAAATTCCAATATCACCAAATTTTGTAATAGCTGTTGGGCAAATAAGTGAACTCAGTTAAACTACGCTGACATGACAAGATCTTTTTCAGATTGTAGAAAGATGTTTCATGTCACGTGTTTATTTATTTATTTATTTGGCTAAAAGAAATGTTTGATATTTTTGTACGTTACTGTTTAATGTGTTTTAAGTTTCTTTCTTATTTAACAGTTTCAATTTAGCTGAAAAGCCTAAAAAATTCTCATACAAGAACAAGAACGAAATTGATTCTTAATAACAGTTCAGTGTGACAACTAGATCTCCCTTATTTAAAAAAACAAACAAAAAATCATTCGTTTTTCTTTTATTTTATTGTTTGACACTATAAATATTTATGTTGTTGCTGTTTTTGTTGTTGTTGTTGTTGTTGTTTAGTCACAAAATGGGTACATACAATTAAACTGAAAAATTATATGAGTGTGCAAATATTGCCAAAGTGGGTATTTGTATAAAAATGTATGGATGAAATTAAATGAAGGAAAACTGATTTCTGTAGGTCAGTTAATTAAATGAAGGTTGACCAAATTTATCTAATTTTAGAAACTACATTTTAGACGACAGAAAGGGTACTTTTGTTTTGTTCCCTTTCCACTCAAACACAAACCCGGAAGAAGGAAATAATGTCCGTCGTCGTCCACTAGCGCAAGTCAGTTTGAGGTCGAGTGAGAGGTAAGCAAACAAGTATTATTTCAAACTAACACATAGTTTACAAGTAAGTAATAGTTTAGTTTTCGGTAGTTTTTCATACTTTGCCAAAGTCGCTTGAGCTCTTATTAGAAATTAAGCTGTATTTTAGCCGTTTCACACTTTGATACGAGAGCAGATGAGTCTGAACAGTTAGCGTCTGCTGCTAGCAGACTGACAGTCTTACTGCACTACTGAGAGTAGTTCTTGATTTGTTCTTTTCATACATCTTTTTAGGCCTGTAATTATTAGAATTATAAGAATTATCAGCATTGTTTTTGCTTTTAAAATTGCGTAAATTCTATATAAACAAACTCGCTGAAAACGTGGGTTTGCACTGACAAACTTTAGTGTGCGTGTTTACAGTGTTTGTTGTTTTTTTTTTTTTTTTTTTTTTTTTTTTTGGTGTCGTGTTTCTCCATGATGGTCTTTATTAGTATTAAGCGTTGTTCAACAGATGCCATGTTTATGTCATGACTTTTGTTCTGATTTTCCTTTTCAACTTTGTTTCATTTTATTAGTCACACGATTTATTCAGTGTAAAATTCCTCTTGATGTCTTTAAATTCTTCTTTCCAGACCTCAGTCTCAGTGACATCAGCTGTGGAAACTGAGTCAGAAGACAAATATAGCGTTTGTTTGAGTTTCCAAGCAGAGTAAAGTAAATGTACGTATTTAATGCTTGTTTTGGCCCCGGCTCAACAAAGGGCCAGTCAGACTTTACAGGCGTGGAATTTCTGGGAAGTGGAGGATTGAGTGTTAAAGGACCGTGGCTTGCAGTGTAAATGTTGTAGCTGAAGTTAAACGCTGCCTTTCACTGAATACCTGCACAGCTATCCCCGTGAAGCTGGTAATGGAATGATCATATTTGGGTGTCCGTGTGGCATCTGAAAGATTAAAAACCCCTGTCATAGATTAAATACAAGGAACAACCTGAACTCTACTTTGTATCTAATTATAAACATGTTAAATTCTGTTCATTCTGATGCAACATTCTCCTTGAATCATCAAAAGTCTTTTCCTGTCCAGTTGACCATGGCGATGACAAGCCAGATGTCCTGCTCCTCGATGAGCAACCACACTAAGGAAAGGGTGACCATGGCCAAAGTAACACTGGAGAATTTTTATAGCAACCTGATATCACAGCATGAGGAAAGGGAAATGAGGTGAGAACCAAAAAAGCAAGAGACCTTTTTTTATGTTATTTGTAGGCATAGACTTTATTTTTTAATTGAAAATTTGTTGTAGCCCACGTACTGGTTGAAATAAGTGAGAAATATTTAGGACTTCTGCAATACTTTCTCTAATGTAGTTTAGAAACTTTCGCTGGTGAACAGGTTTGGCAGGTCTAAATGAATCACTAAGCATTTGGACAAATGCATGTAATTCTTCACATACTGTAGGTTTGTGTGAATATGGTGAGACGAGATCTGTTGTTATCATCCATTGTTTCTTTAAGAACCTCCCAAATTCCAGGGGCCCTTTAATACGTTCTCTTTCATTCCTCTTAAAATGATGTCAGACTAGACGATCACACCTTTCATTTAACTGATGAAACAATTCTGCCTCTTGGTGCTAGTGTTTCATTACATGTCTAAAAGTTATCCTTTATCTGTTACAGACAGCAGAAGCTGGAGAAGGTCATGGATCAAGAGGGCCTAGGTGATGAAGAGGTGAGCTTTTCTGGAATACTGCTGTTTTTTTTCTGGAAGCCATGCCCTGCTTGCATTACAAACGTCTTGATCTTGATACTGGTGGTTTTATAAATATTAAAACACACAGAAGTTCAGAATGATATTTCATGTGATCGGTCGGTTTAATTTCGACTTTTTCTGGTCCTGCAGAAGCGTATCCGGCGGTCTCAGCATGCTAGGAAAGAGACTGAATTTCTTCGTCTCAAACGAACACGGCTTGGATTAGAGGACTTTGAGTCACTCAAAGTGATTGGCCGAGGAGCTTTCGGAGAGGTATGAGCTTCTTTCTGTTAAAGACTACATGAATTCAAAAGTTTTGGCACTTTTAGCATGTTTATGTTAGTTGTGAGGCTGGCTATATATATATAATATATATATATAACATACTTTACCATTGTTACACTTTTTTTTTATATATAAAAAAAAAACGTATTCACCAAGGATCCATTAAAATGATCAAAAAAGATAGTAAAGATGTTTACAATGTTACAAAAGATTTTATAGTTCTTTTGAACTGTCTATTCATCAAAGAATCCTGAAAAAAATATATATCATAGCTTCCTAGACTTATTTTTAAAGAATCATGTGACTCTGAAGACTGGAGTAATGGCTGCTGAAAATTCAGCTTTAACATAACAGGAAGAAATTACAGTTTTAAACATTAAAATTAAAAGTTTTAAATTGTAACATTATTTTACAATATTACCGGTTTTTTTTGATCAAATAGCTGCAGCATTGGAGACCATAAAAGACTTTTTCCATAAACAAACAAACAAACAAAAAAAGGATGATAGTCTATTTTGTGGTATTTTAGCACATTTAAAATCCTCTTTATTTCTCTAGGTGCGGCTTGTTCAGAAGAAGGACACAGGACACATTTATGCCATGAAAATCTTGCGTAAGTCTGATATGCTTGAGAAAGAACAGGTGAGTCTTCACTGAAGGAATCACATATGTCCACACATGACATTTAAGGTTCTTTGCCTTGTTAACAGGTCTGTGTTTTCTGTTCAAGTTGGCCATATTCGAGCAGAAAGGGACATCCTTGTAGAGGCAGACAGTTTGTGGGTGGTGAAGATGTTCTACAGCTTTCAGGATAAGATGAACCTCTACCTCATCATGGAGTTTCTGCCTGGAGGTGAGTGCAGGATGCCAGATCACTTCAAAGAAACTTTTACCATCAAAAAATGGTGCTAAAGCCACTCTAAAGGATGGCTGATATATGTATGTGTGCGTGTTTGCCCAGGTGATATGATGACTCTACTGATGAAGAAAGACACCTTAACGGAGGAGGCCACACAGTTTTATATTGCTGAGACTGTGCTGGCTATTGACTCCATTCACCAGCTGGGCTTCATCCACAGAGACATCAAACCAGACAATCTCCTGCTGGACTCAAGAGTAAAAACACATATTAAAACAGTACTCGAATAGAATCAATCTAATAGCTTTTCAGGTCACATGGTCTAATGAGTGATTCTCATTCACAAGGTCATTTTACTCTTTCAGGGCCACGTGAAGTTGTCTGATTTCGGCCTATGCACTGGTCTGAAGAAAGCTCACCGCACAGAGTTCTACAGAAACTTTAATCACAGCCTTCCTAGTGACTTCAGTAAGACTTATCAGCATCCATAACTCCAGTCTTCAAAGTCACATGATTATTCAGAAATCTAATGTCCCGATTTTCTGCTCAAGAAACATTTCTTATTATTTTCAATTTTCTTATTTTTTTAAAGAATCCTCAATTCTTTTTCTGGATTCTTCAATGAATAGAAAGTTCAAAAACAGCTGCATTTATTTGAAATATAATTTTTTTTTACATTATAATTGTCTTCTCAGTATATTTTAAATTTAATGCATCATTGCTGAATAAGTCTTAATTTCTTTAGAAAAAAATCTTACTGGCCCAGAACATTTAAATGGTATTGTAGCTGATTCTGTGGCAGTAACTTTGTTTTTTGTTTTTTTTTGCAGCGTTCCAGAACATGAACTCAAAGAGGAAAGCAGAAACATGGAAGCGAAACAGGAGACAGTTGGTAAGAGTTTCCTCTTGACCCAATGCTACAAATAGTGGGTGGGTACATATAGATTCAGTGTTTCAGAACGTTATTGTGAAATGATCGTGTTGTTAATATTGTAGTTGATGATTGTAGAAGCACTGTAGAAGGGTTACTATGTACTCTTGTGTAATCCATTACATCTCACAATGTTTTTTGTGTTGTGTCAGTAAGTAAAATAGTTGTTTTTTGTTTGTTTGTTTTTTCAGGCCTTCTCCACTGTTGGAACCCCTGACTACATCGCTCCAGAAGTGTTCATGCAAAATGGGTATAACAAGCTCTGTGATTGGTGGAGTTTGGGCGTCATTATGTATGAAATGCTGATAGGTGAATTGATTTTTGGTCAGTAAATAAAATATGTTTGTTTATTTTGATATATGGCTTAAGTGTTTGTGTGGGTGTTTTTCAGGTTACCCTCCATTTTGCTCTGAGTTGCCTCAGGAAACTTACAGGAAGGTGATGAACTGGCGGGAAACTTTGACCTTTCCACCTGAGGTCCCAATTTCAGAAAAGGCCAAGGATCTGATTCTCAGGTTTAGCTCTCTCACTGCTTAGCATTCTCCCACTTCTCTTTATTTATGGGTTTTATTTTCACCTTTAATTTTTTTTTTTTGGCTGTGATTCTTTGCCTTTATTTTGTACTCTATATTAGCTATAGCTCTTCATTCAATCCAGTGCGTTTTGCTTTGATTAACCATAATGCTAACCCAAATTTTGAAACATGGTTAATTTTAATCAGTCTCTTTTTCTTCACTTTTCAACTTATGTTTTGTTGTTTACCACCAGGTTCTGTTGTGAGAGCGAGCACAGGATTGGAGCTGTTGGAGTGGAGGAGATCAAGACTAACCCTTTCTTTGAGGGAGTGGACTATGACCATATCAGGTATGCTGTCATCACATATAGACAAACACACAGATTAAACTGCTAATGAGTAATGAAATCATCATACTATTAATGTATACAGTCTTTTACATAATGTGTCTTCTAGATGATTTCTAAAATTGTTTTTGAGCTTTGAATGAAAATATATATATTGTGCAGTATATCTTGCCTATGTTGCCTTCCAATTTGTATAAAAAGTAGTATGTGAAATGTGAGGCTTCATTGCATTATAAATATTTCAACAAATGATCTTGTCACATGGCATGTTTCATCCAGAAAATAGTTTTGTTAATTTATTAATTTATTTATGTATCCAGTTCTGTTCAAAAATGACTTTTCTGGTCAAATAATTGGTAAAAACATAAAAAAAAAAAATAAAAAAAATAAAATAAAAAACGTAGTAACTTTGGGGCTTGTATTACTTCTGTTGTCTTCAGTATCACATGATCCATCATTTTTAAAGAAGTCTCTGATCACCAAGGCTGCCATTACTCCAGTCTTCAGTATCACATGATCCTACAGAAATCATTCTAATATGCGTTTTATTTAATTATTTATTTATTTATTTTTTGTCCAGGGAGAGACCGGCAGCTATTCCAATTGAGATCAAAAGCATTGACGACACTTCCAACTTTGACGAGTTTCCTGATTCAGATATCCTCCAGCCTTCAGGTGTGTTTTCAGGTATTTGTAATGCTTACTAAAATACATGACGTTTTTGGGGTTATGCATTTCAAAAAACATCTACCTAAACACTAAATCTGACTGTCTCTCCATCCCCCCCCCCCCTCTCTAAAGCCCCTCCTGTGTCCAACCACACTGAAGCTGATCTGAAGAGTAAAGACTGGGTGTTCATCAACTACACCTACAAGCGCTTTGAGGGGCTGACTGCACGAGGAGGCATCCCAACGTACATGAAAACTGGGAAGAGATAGGCTTCAACAGGACTCGATAACTTGCTGCATTCTTGGAGTGGTTGTTTTCCATTCAGAGACGTTCTCCATCACTCCGCCTCGCATCTGAAGGATCCTGCATCATCCATTTCCTATTTTGACTCACTCAACCATGATTCATGGATGTGGACTCCACCCGCACTCAAGAAATGTTCAGAGTCTTATCTAAGGGCTTATTTTCCTTGAACACCCTGACTGTGCTCGTTTTTCCATCCCTGAGCTTTTCCTTTTTTCATTCTTAAGGATATAAGATTTGAGGCAATCATCTTTTAGGTTGCCAGATTTTGTACATTTTGGAATTGAGATATTTTAGTACACTGACACTGGCAAAAAGGGCTTGAACGGAAGCTGGTTAGACCTTCTCCAACCATAAATGATTTTAAGTGATTTAGCGTTTGTGGTAGAAGCCCTGTCTCAGCCTTTTTCATGTCCACATCTGCTGTACACATCTTAAAGACTGAAAACGTCCCTTTTATTAAATAAGATGGATGTTTTGAAAATCCATACTTCTAAAGACTTCACTTTTCTCCTCTGTTTTCGAAAATTCTTTCTTGTTACGCTCACCATCCAAGATCTCAGTGACAATGGCAAAACACGGGGCTTCATAGTCAGTCTGATCTGAATGTGATTCCCACAAACCCCCAGAGCTGCAGATGTTGCCTTACATTTGGATCCTCCTTATACCAGCAGAAACATCATGAAAGCATTTGCCAGTCAAACCAAATTGTTCATCAACATACCATGAAATTTCACCAGCTGATGTCAAAGACCAAGCAAACTCTACAGACCAGCGTTTTTTATTATTATTTAATGGGTAGTTTCAGCAACCGACTGATTTAGAATTTGTTTGGTGCTGATGCTGTTCTTTTTTAAAATCTTTTTATTTTTGCTTTAATAAAGGGGCTCGTTGCTGATGTTCGGGGAACAAAGCCACATTTTTATTTTATTTTTTAATCTTTTTTTTTTTTTGCATCTTGAGGACAATAACAACACTATTCAGGGATTTGAATTTGATCGAGTCTTCCATATTAATATGGGGATGTAATGTTCAATGCAATTTTTTTATATTACCAAAGAGGCGCCACTTTTCATCGGCTTTATGGGCTTGATTCATGTGGATGCTTTGGCTTTTATACAGCATTAATTAGCAAGCTTATGTCTTAAGCTGTTAATATATAAACTTGTAGCAAAACTTTCATTCCAATATGGTTCCAATCAGTCTGCTTTATTGGAAGCTGCTTTTTTCAGCATGTTGCTTGTGATGGCTGACTTTGTAAAAAAGATTCCAGACATTGAATGACTAAGTCATATTTCTACAATCAGGACCCATATGTCTTCTTTCTGTGACCAAATTGAATGTATCTTGAAGATTAAAAGAGGCTTCTAGAAATTGCATTCATATAGGATTGGCTGGCCAGGAATGATGAGATTCTCCTAAATGCTTGAGTGAATGATTTGGTTACTAGGTTTTATGCTACACAGCATGACAAAGGTTTCGTATGTGGAATTGCTTGTTAGATGTCGAGCTGAGCAGCTGTTTTACACAGTTTACTGCTAGAGAAATATTATCTCAAATAACATATTACTGTATCCCAGAATGCTACAAATGATATGGAACGTAGATTGTGAAATCGTTATTGAATGGTGCATTTTTCTATTCTTAGAGCAATATGTGACCAACTTAGGTCTGGATTTGTATTATTATTGTTATTTTTTAATATATAATAGTCATGGCTGGAGATTTCCATGCTGTCTGAGAGTCGGCCTGATGCATGTTTTTGTGTGCTGGACAAGTCAAAGAGCTTTGAATGAGATGGAGAATTTATATTTTGATTTTCTTTGCGCTGCTTTGTTTCATTTATTCAAGTGTCATTGAATGGGAATATGTGAGGGTGATTTCATGGTTATCGCTTATGAATGATAGCTTGATGGAATTATACACTGTCTCTACAAGAAGCAGATCACAGGCTGAGCTGCTTTGTGTCTTTTGTTGCTGTATCTCACATGCTGAAAACGATCATGAAACAAGCGTGTCAATGAGAGTGTCTGTTTTAAAATTTGCTTGCATCATTGTCCTAAAGTGAGGACTTTATTTGAATGAGGAAAAAGGACTTCTTTTTTTCTTGAAGATTAACAATGCACCTTTTGCTAGTTGTAATGTCATGTATATTTAAAATACACACACGCACACACTTTTCAAGATGTTAAATTCACACTGAATGACTGTTCTGTTGTTTGCCTGTGAGAGTTTGTAATTCTTTCTGCAGCTTTTTTCACCTAACCAGATGTAGACTAGTTTTAAGATTTTTGGGGTCTATATTTGCTTGCCTAAAAGAAAGAATTACACCAATGTGTATAAAGGGGTTTATTCACACTGGCACTAATGCTCACAAACTATCCGTGTGGGAGATCTCAGATTTTTTGCTGATAATCCAGATCTCAAACGCAGTACTGATGGAGGAACAGCATTCCTGCTTCTGAATGGTTTTGAACACGGCTCCATTTTTCCCTGATGTCACATTCTGCTGTGGGAGGTGGACGTTTGTCCTCTCTCTGCCTTAAGTTTGAGTTGTAGAGATTTTTCCTGTGCTGACAGAGCACCTTTCACTGGTTTATTTGTCTGATAGAGAGTTTGTTTTTGAGTGGGCACACTTTGACCTGTTAAACGTCCTCAATAAATTACCAGTTCATTTAATTGTGTGAGGCTCTTCTATTCCACTTACATAGGAACATTTTGTTCCTTAAAAATATATTAACATTATTTTTTTCTGTTTAATATGTAAAATAAGTCCCCTCAACCCCCCCCCCCCCCTTTTATGAAATAACACAGTTCTTGAGAGAAAAATAACAAAAACAAAAACCATTAAATGTATGATGTATAAACTATATGTAAGCTATCTATCTGTCTGTCTATCTATCTTTTTTTGTTTAAACGCATATATAAAATATAGACCCAGGTGCTAAAAATGGCCCCTTAATTTAATAATTATCTCTTCATTTATTTATTTTTAATTGTCCCCCTTTTTAATTGAAGAACATACTGTTCTTGAATGTAAATCTGAAAATAGATATGCTTAATTATCTTTTGCCTATTGAAAAATTGGTTGTTACTCACCCTCAAGTTGTTCCAAACCTGTATGAGTTTCTTTCTTCTGTTGATCACAAAAGAAGATATTTTGACGACTGTTGTTAACCAAGTCAATGCATACCATCAACTGTTGTGGTACCAACATTCTTCAAAATATCGTTTTTTGTGCTCAACAGAAGAAGGAAACTAATATAAGATTGGAACAACTTCTGAGGGTGAGCAAGTGATGACAGCGTTTTCATTTTTGGGTGAACTATCCCTTTAAGGAATATTTTTAAGCATCATCTACTGGTATCCAAATTAGGAACTTGTGATTACTTGACCCATTGTTGATGAAGAGAACTGTATGACCTTTTTAATTCAAACTTTTTTTTTCATTAACCGTTTTCATAAAACAGTTCATTAACAGCTCCACTCTATATATAGTACACATGGTTTAAACATGTTTTTCAATCCCACACATTTGTGACTTGGTCAAACTCATTCTTAACACTTCTAATCATCAGTGACTTAGTTAATGATGCAGGAAAAGGAATATCCGATATTAATTTGACTTTTAAATCTTTGAAACGTTATGTCCCAGAATCCCCTTCTCTGAGAGGGTCTATCACCACCTTGTCCAGGCTCAGGGCTTTATAGTGGCTGAATAACAAGTCATCATATGTGTTGATTCCACGGGCAAAGCGGCCCATGGCTTCCATCACTTCGTCTAGGCAGTCAAGCACCAAACGCTGAACTGCAGTTGATGTTTGGGTCTTCAGCAAAAGCTGTCAGAAGATACTGAAAATGAGAATCTATAATATCTCTCTATTTTTTTTTAACATTTTTATTTAAATATTCAGTTTTTATACACATACCTTAGCATATCTGAATAAAGTTAATAAATTATTCATTTTATAAATGTATTTGGATTAAATAAATAAATTATTCAGATTTATTTATTTATTTATTAGTGATTTTCATACACATATCTTCAGCACACCTGATTTTTTTTTATGTTCCAAACTGGCATTTTGCACTTATTAGGAAGAAAAATATACATTTGATATTTTTAATGATCATTAACAAGTATATGTCTTACATTTGTAGGTGTGCTCAAAAGATGAGAGAAAGTAAAATTAAACTAAACTTAAAAAAAAAACCCTGAACCCTTTAAGATTCAAATTCTGCATTCTATTTTTAACGTCATATTGAACTTCTGTTCAACAGTTGCGTCTATCACATGCGCTTGAAATAAGGCGGGAAAGCGCGTGCTTAAAAGAGAATTATGCTATAACTGTCGGCTAAAACGTGTTTATATGTTTTAATTACTTAATATATTTTATTTGTTAAATATTTAATCGTGTCTTTTATATTTACGTTTGTGTTCGATTTTGCCGCAAGATGGCGCTCAGGCTCACAGAACGTATGCAGTGTAATTACATGGTTTAGGTTCCGGCCATCGTTGTAGTAAAATATGCAATCTATTGATGATGTTATCTTTCTGTCAACTATAATAATCTAAGTTACTGGTAAACTAATTTTGAAGTTATGTCAAAACATATGTGTCAGCTCAATTAGACTTACTATGTACCGTTATTGTGGGCAGAACTCAAGCAAAGCAGAACCAGCAGTTACTGACACCTCTCAAATGTCAGACAACTATGAAATACCTGGAGCTAAAAGAATCCAGCAGGGTAAGAGTGATTCAAACCAGGCCAACGAGTCATTCTTACCCTTAACGTTTTTGCCCATTCATTTGGTGAAGTCTAGTGGTTTGGCTGGCAAATTTGTAGTGTATAAGAGAGATAGAGAACTAGTCTTTTGTAATGGTGTAAACAGGATGTGGACAGGCCCTGATGGCTGTTTGTCATGCTGAGGAAGCATCACCTCAAGGGCACAGACAGTGTGAACAAAGACTTGATAGACTAATGTATAACAGAACAAACAATCATTAAAGGAGTAGTCCCCCCCCCCCCCCCCCAAGAACATTCTGTCATCATTTACTTACCCTCATGTTCTTCTGAACCTGTATGACTTTCAGGACAGTTTTGGTGACCAAAAATGCTGGTTTGGTGGACAAAAATGCTGAGACTTTTCTCAAAATATCTACTTTTATGTATTAAAAAAGGAAGAAAATCATACAGGTTTGGAATGATATAGGAGTAAATGTTGACAGAATTTTTTTTTTGTGTGTGTGTGTGTATGTGAATTATTCCTTTAAACTGCAGGGATGCCACAATCATCCCATGCAGATAATGATACATGTTTTATTTTCTCACTAATCTCACTAGAGCTAGTCAAATTCAGGCCTTGGGCCTTTAACCGTTAACCAAAATCTATTTTACTGACTTTAATGATAGAAATAAACATATATGAGTGTTTATATTTACTTCCATATGCATCATTTTAAAAAATATCAAGTTTTTTACACTTAATTTTTGCTTACAGAAGTATTTTGAGCTGTGTCCAAAATAAAAAATGTAATTTTATATAGTATGAAAGCGTGTAGTATGTTATACAGATGTACTACATTTGTCTTGTTGTCATTGTCATGTGACATACAGTTCCAGCATTGCTACAAGGCCATTCACAACACCTCTTCCATGGTCTCATGGGATAGTAAAGGATGCACTCTTTAAAGTACTGCAGGTAGGCTACTTTGTGTCTCCTGTTTTGTGAATACTGTGAATTTGAATGTACTACTTTCAAGTAGGTTTATTTTTTTTTTTTTTTTCAACCTACTATATAGTGGGGAAGTATGCATATTTGGAGGCAACCTTTGTTAACATAGCTGGCTCATATTTGTCTCAATAGTACCAATGGGTTTATATTTTATACTGACACCTGTGGATACAAGCAAGTAGTACCAGTAACCAGGGGCGTGGCACAAGATCCTGGGCCCTATGCATAGGCAGTCCTGATGGGCCCCCATGCCCACACCCATGGCGGTCACCCCCCTCTCCATGCAGAATATAACTGCTTTTCTAAAGCAAATTGTATGTCTAGAGTCATCATTAGTGAACATCATGTTAATAATACATCCCCAAAAAATGCTATTCATTTTTATGTTTTTATTTATTTTGTAAAACGTTTGAAATCCATACATACATCCTGAGAGCATCAGACATGGTGTCAGAGATCAAAAGGAACTATCTTCTCGCTACACACATCTAAAGATATGGGGATAGATAAAGGAATAATTTAATCAGTTCATTCATCTGGAGACGTGATTGTTCAAGTGGTGCAATTTACAGACGGTCCCTCGGTGGCAGACTCTCTCTGCAGCTCCCACAACCGTCTCACTTTTCATGTAGCGCTCTTGAACTCGCTACGTCGCCTTTTACTGCACGGTTTTGCCAGTGATTTCACGGTAACTGATCGTTTCACGTGCACTCCCATTTTTCACATCATTTCGCTCCTCTGGCCACTTTCCTCATTTATGCTGCAGGCAGTCGGTGGGCTACTTCTCTAGTTTACCTTTAAAACGGAAAGTGTTTTAATGAGATGCAAATTGCCCTGCAGTTGATGTTGCGCGTTGCTACTTTTACAGAAGTTTCTTCAGTTTCAGTATAGCATTTTCCCCTGCCGCATCCTGGCTTGAGGTTGCGTGCAGCGCGCGACGGATTTAATGGATTAATTTTGACATCTTCACAGTTCTCACACAACTGCCTTATACTCTTGTTTGTTTGGAGGCTTCTCTGTAAGGGTTTTTTTTTTAAAAAATGAGCGAAATAAACACCGAGGAGGACAGTCAACAAGAAAACGGGGTTCTCAGCAGCAGGGACTCGGACCGTCAGCTTCGCCAGAGGCTGTTCGTTTTAAACGAGATATTGAGCACTGAACGGGATTACGTGAGAAACTTGTCATTTCTGCAGTCGGTAAGTAGACTGGGTTCAATCCAAACTCTCTGAACGTTGGTGTTTGAGCACCCTTATCGCGCGGTTATTGTTACAGTCTCGTTTACAGGCGCATAAACTGGAGATAACGGGCACGGGCGAAGCTGTCAAGCTGTGTTTTAGTCACTGTACTGCCGTCAAGAAAGAGGAAGAAGGAGAATACGAGAAACAGGCAGCGTTTCTATAGTGTTGGCGAGGTTATTTTTAGTGGCATTTTATAAAGAATAAAAAAAATATGAAAAGCAAGGGACTGTTTTGTAGAGGTACTTATTGGGGGGTTTCATTAATGATGCTTTAAAAGGACTTGAACGTTGTTCCTTCAAGTGGGTGTTTAACTTTCTCAACCTTTTTCGCTTTATGTAACCCTACAGCCCTAACAATAAGGCTCAAGTACCAATTCCATCATTTATTTTATTAAACACACACACGCAAAAAATGATATTGTGTGTGAAACACTTAAGTAGCATATAAGCTACATTCGGTTATGATTGTCATCCAGACTACTTTTTGTTTATATGTTGTTTTCTTTTTAAAAAATGAATTGAAAATCATGATATTAAGCAAAATTATTTATCTTAAACTATGTTTTTATTGTTATATTGGTTTAAAACGAGTTTAAAAACAAATGCAAATTGAAATCAAATGTCCCTTTAAACCTTCTTACATCTCTGATTAAGGATAACTGTTTTAAATGGCTCTGTTTCTTGTTGTTCTGTATTTTTCTGTTCTCTTTTGAGCGGAAATATCTGAAATGTGAACACTTTCAAACTAAGAAAGAAGAGTCTGTCACTTTTACTGCCTTTTTAATCATTCAAACAAGCTCTAACTTAAATTAGCATGTATTTCCTGGTCATGTGCCATTTCCTTTTATAAGCTTTGTCTCATAAAACCAGCAGTGACTCATGTGAGCGGTGAGATTTTCAGGGTCTTCAGGGCAATCTAGTAAATCCCCTGTAACTTTCAGAACACTTTTGTGTGTGTGTGTGTTTGTCTTTTGATAAGACCAGGTTGTGCTCATCAGCATACAATCCTGCTCAGCCCAGAGCCTGTGCCTATAGTAACACCCCTCCTGGAGCATTAATGACCCTCCACAGTATTTCAATGCACGGATATGTTAACAAGTAAAAAATAAACACAGAAAATCTCCAGATAGATTTGGCATACTTGACATGTGTTTTCTTGCTCTGATTAGCATCAGATCATGACATAGCATGCCTGGATTTAAAACTAGACAATCATGAAGCCATTCATATTCCAACCTTCCTACAAGTTTAGTGTTTTATAACTAGTTTAACACTAATGAACTCTTTTATTAAGTTTTTCATGCATTCCCAAATGCATTTCTCACATTCCACACCCGTGCATTTGTCCGAAGCCTCTTGATCCTGGGATAAATTTAACAGGATCAAAGGAACTGGAGAGGTTTTACAAACATGCCAATGAAGGGTTAGCAGCCTTACAGTGATTAAGCCAGTTTTATAACAATCCCTCATAATTATATTTGACTGTTAATCTTCTGGAGTACAGTGGCTTTGTGAGGATGCTGCCATTTGATGACGTCGAGCCGACTGTGGCGATTTAAGATATAAGTAAAAGATGCTGTTTCTGGTTTCCTGAGAGAGGATGAGTTCACTTGTCCTAGTTATTGTTCTTTCTCTGCATATGGGAAGAATCATAGGTCCCCCTCATCTGCTGAGTCTCAGAGGGATTCTTCTCCCTAGCGGTGTGTCTGATGTTATCTGATCTGGAAGCATTAAGTGAAGCGCGACCAATCAAATTAGTCCATGCAGTTGCACCTGACGGCCTCTCGTCACGATATTTTGACACAGATGAAGCAAAGTGGACGGTGGTGCATCAGGTGAAAGGGAGAGGAGACCACTTTGTCTTTCTGCATCTGTGTCTTTCAAAAGGGCCTTGGTGTGAAAAACAAGGCCTTGCTTGAGATTGATATCAAAGACGTCTGCCTTTCAACTCACGTCTGGCACTCTAGGTAGTCTAGGTAGTCTTTTGTCAGCACGCACAGTCATGGCAAACAGCATTGGCTGCCACAAACTAGGGAGACTGTTAATTGCTTCATGAATTTGTTTAGATACTTAAGATACCCAGACAACTTTTATTAGACCAAAAGGTTTCAGGACTGTGATTTGTCGCTGCTTGAATGGCTCTTCTTGCATCTGTTTATCTGTGGAATTCCATTAGGAATCTCTAACAGATATTACAAAAGGATAATGTCATAGTTTCAAAGCAGTAAACCAGGCTGTGATTTATAAATGGCTGGCAGAACCGAAGATTCCCTTATGAGTCCTTTTAGGCATCATGCCCTATTTTTTTAATTTCTTTTCTGTTCAATTTTGAATTTTAGATTAGCAATGACAAAGAGTAAGGTTTTGGTGTTAGGGGTTAGAAAAACAAATGGATGAAGAAAAGTATTTGGCAAAACAATTAAGAAAACCAGTTGGCAAATTTAAATGTCCATTTAATAAAATGTAGTATTAATAACTATGTATAATTTATTATAATTTGTTATGGCTTTAGCATTTTAAATCATCAATGCAATATATTAAAACATGTTTTAAATGTCAGTTTATTTATTGAAAAATAAAATAATTATTATTATATAATTATTTATTTTATTGTTTTATTTAGACAAGCAGTTTTAAATATCTATTCACTTGTCCATGTAAAACTCTATTTGTTTTTATATTTCAATTATTAAATTGATAATTCATTACTACATTTTATTTTTACGTGGGACTTAAAAAAATGCAAGAAATAGTGTATACACTACCATTCAAAAGTTTGGGGTGGGTAAGATATTTTTATGTTTTTGAAAAGGTCTTTCATTCCCACCAAGGCTGCATATATTTAATAAAAAATGCAGTAAAGACTGTGATATTGTGAAATATTATTTTTAATTTAAGATTTAATTTAATATTTTTTAAAATGTAGTTTTTTTTGTTTGTTTTTTGATGTGATGGCAAAGCTGAATTTTCAGCAGTCATTACACCTGTCTTCAGTGTCACATGATCCTTCAGAAATCATTGTAATATGCTGCTTTGGTGCTCAAGAAATATTTGTAAGTCATTTCATCAATATTTGTACATTTGTATCATTATCAGTAATCTTTATTGTCACTAATTAAATGCGTTTGTGCATTAATGCATTCATGAGCCCAATAGGAAATCCTTTGTTAGTTAGCTACGTCCCATTTAACGGACCTTTCAAACCATCAAAATAGTAAGCTGATTCCAAGGAAAGTTTCCCTGGAGAGACTTGAGGGTTAAATGTCTTGCTCAGGAGCTAAAAAGTAGAAGATTGTGATTCAATTAAGTTTTGAGTTCCTACATGTAAGAGCTTTAATGTTTGTATATGACCAAGGTTTCCTGTGTTGGGTTCTAAAGTCTTTGCTGCCAGTCCAGCTGTTGTTAGTTTGTGTGGCCCAGCTGGGCTCCTGAGGACAAGAGACTGTTCACCCAAACAGCATGACATGAATGTATGGAGGAGCAGGGGGAGGAAGTCAACCTGGCACTTCCTGTTTTCCGATGATGTCTCTGTCTGAGTCCTTACAGGACGGAAGCACTAGTGTAGGCTTTCAGGGTTATAAATAGTTATAGATCTGATCTGCACCAAAGTGTCACAGCCAGCTACCCAGCATCCATATGGCTCAGCGGGGTACACGTCTGTGTCCGCCAAACTATGGAAACAATCCTCAGCTTATATAAATTGCCATTTTATGGTTTATGTGTAAGCTGCAACTCTATAAACCAGAGATGCCCGGATCATGGGGCATGTCATATCACAAAAACCAAATAGGAAAAATAAGAAAAACACATGCTATTGAAGAATGAATTTCTTATTTATATTTTTGTTTGAACATTTAAAAAAAAAAATATTTTGCATTTAAATGTAGACAATATAGTTGTTTAATAATTTTTTTTTTTTTTTGGATATAATGCAATAGGTTATCTTTTTACAGGATATCTTTTTCCATTGTTTTAATTTTAGTTTTAGTTTTAGTATTACATTATAATACCATGCATATTTTTTTTTTTTATTTAAATAAGAAACCAATCCAATGTTTTAGGGATGTAACGATTCACTAAAACTCACGATTCGATTCGATTCACAATTTAAGATTAGAGGCAACCATTACATTTTAATCATGATCCAATCAAAGATGCTGCATACATGCGACATGAGCGGTTTTTAATCTAAATAAGATTGTATAGTACGTAATATCTGCATGAAACAGAAACAGCTGATGAGCTGAATGAGATGCAGATTGACTCTCTGCCAGCAGGTGGCGCTTAGAGTGTTTCCTTGGTTACCGCTGTATACAAAGCAGCGCTGCACTTATGAACTTTAATATGCATTATAGAGAGGCAAGATGAAAAGAAAAAAATACCATCTAAACTTTTCTAAAGACAGTAAGTTCCCCTCAGACATTCATTCATATAAACTCCTACACCTAAATGAATCGCGATTTGTTTAGCATTTCAACCGATTTGAATTGTCACATATTTGAATAGATTTTCAACAGGCTCGCGGTTAATCGTTACATCCCTACAATGTGTAGTTGACATTTGAGGCTATATAATAATACTATAAAAAAAGCAATTTAAGTTTTTCAGTTAGTGTTTTCAGCCTAAAACTTTATTTTCATCTAAAAATATGTCATGTGGTTGCTACAAACAATGGTATAATCATCACTGAATGTAAATTATTATAATCATAATTAATAATCGCAATTACAATTTCAAGGGAATAATCAGCAATTATGATTTCTGTAATTATCGTGTAGCCCCATAAGGCAAAATTTAATTTTGGCCCACAAGTTTTAAACAAGTTTGATTTTTGCCCCTTTGTATTGTGAATTACACTTGTTTTGAACCTGTTTCTCTCTGCATTTATAAGTAGTTCATATTCATTTTTGTAAATAAACATTATCGGAGTATATCTTACAAGAAGATACTATTTCAGTATTTCTACCTCAAAATTTCATGTTACTTGCCATTTCCTTTCTACTTCCTTTGTAATTATTTTCTAAAATTTGCTACTTGTTTTCAAATGGTTTTCAGTTTATTAGTGCTCATTGTGTTTTAGAAGCGTAGATGGATGTATAGATTCAGTGCTTGGAGTTCTGCATGCTAAACTTGGGTTTGCTGATCCCTGTAGACCCTCCAGATGCGCAGTAATACTGATGATCATCAGTAGTGGCAGCGGTGGGTCTACAGCTGTGAGCTCTCGCTTTGACTGCCGCAAGTTCTGCTGATTACGCTCCTATATCCTCTAAAGTGTCAGATTAACAGTGTCTTAAAGCTGCAACAAGTCATGCGTTATAAGCCAGGACACAGAGGCACAAGTCAGCACCAGGAATTTCAGGAATCTCTTCAGCTTTCCTGTGCTCAATTAGCTTCGTAGACCTTTTCTCGTGTTCAAGTCTCTGATATCAAACAAACACTGGGGTAATGTTGCTAATTATAGCTTAATTTTTAATGCTGATGAGTGACTGGTTTTGTCGAGGGGGTTGAGCTTCATGTTCTACTCTGATAACGTATCACTTGAGGGGAAAAATAGTTGAAGGAAAAGTGCTTTTGTAGTTTGAGCTGTTTCTGATGACTTTTCTAATGTCTGTGACACTCAAAGACCAAAGAATATCTGGAAATAAAAATGAAACACAAGCATTAATTTCTATGGTAGTTCTTTGGTTCTGGAGAATAACTGGAGCTATAACTGCTCCTAGAGGGCCAGTGTCCTGCAGAGTTTAGCACTAATTTGTCACAAAAAACTGTACCTGCCTGGAAGATTCTAGTAATCCTGAAAACCTTGATCAGCTGATTTGGGTGTGTGTGATTGGGGTTGGAGCTGAACTCTGCAGGACACTGGCCTTCCAGAATCAGGATGGACACCCCTATTGTAATGTGACTAATCACTCAAGAGCCGCAGGACTGAGACAAAACTGATTGGTTGATGGCACCCCAAGAACGCACATAGTCCTAAACTTTTCACTAGTCACTGTCCCGTGTTATGATGTCAAAGGCAGCAGACAGGGAAAAAATTGGTCCATTTCACCCTATTAAGAGCCCTCCAAAACATCTACAAAAATATAATGAAAAATTAATGCTAGACACTGTTACTTTCTCACATTCACCAAGGCTGCATTTATTTGATCAAAAAATGCAGTAAAAACAGTAATGTTGTGAAATATAATTGCAGTTTTTAATGTTTTCTTTAAATTAAAAAAATTATTAAATTTCAATTTAAAATGTAATTTATTTCTGTGATTGCAAATCAGATTTTTCCACAGCCATTACTCAAGTCTTTATGGTCACAAGACCTTACAGATCTTCTTAGATAAATAGAAAGTTCAGAAGAACACCATTTATTTGAACTAAAAATCTTTTGTAACGTAATACATTTCGTTACTGACACTTTTGATCCATTTAATGTATCCTTGCTAAATGAAAGTATTTAATTTCTTTCGAAATAAATAAATAAAAATAAAAGCATACTGCTTCCAAAGTTTTGAATAGTAGTGTCATTTCATCAGAATACACACCTACTTTTGAATTGTCTGTTATCGTTTGTGGCATCTACCAGCGACTCAGCACCATCGCACATATTTAATATTCTGTTATGTGTAGAAATATTTGGGGCCAATGATAGTTTTTCATGGGCGGGGCCACCTAGTGTGAAATAGCAGAAACAGCATCCAAGGGACCAATAAAATGTCTTGTCAATCAATGTGGTAGCTGCTGGTTATTGGAAAAAATAATGCTTTATGTTGCAAATCATCAATGTTGCATGTTTTTCATGTTCAGAATGTTTTCATGTTTCATCAGCAGGGAAACTGTGAGGATCTTGTACAAAATAATCCTCCCGTGGCTTTTTGTGGTCTGACAAATATTGTGAGCAAGGACATCTGCTGATGTTGTCTGTGATATTCAGTATTTTAAGCCAATCAGATCGGCTGAGCTGAAAGTCAAACTTAGAAATCCTAGATAGAGTCGACTGATTGGTGAGTCACTGTGAGGTTACGAGGACAGCATGAAACTGATAAAGTCGTCTGTGTTCTCGACTGCCCTGTCAGATGCCTGAGGGAGGTGTTAATGAATTATATGCTTATTCAGATATCAAATACAGAAAGACATTGGGATATGTATCCAGGCAATGGTGTAATGACTGTCACCTGCACTTTACTAGTTACTGTAGATTCACGCCTCTAATTTAATCGCATCTACCTGGCCAGGCGCCGTGTTAAAAACACTTACGTGAATAAGGTATGCCTGTTGGCACCTCCTCATCTTTTACAAACAAGCTGACAGCAAACAAAGCCATGTGTTAGAGATTAGGAACACTATCAGATGGAGGAGAGGTATGCAGACCACAGGCATATGGGGAAAGGCTCTTAGCAGATGTTCCTAAAATGTTCAATAAACTTCGGATTGTGGTTTGCATTGAACTGACACTTACATGACTCCTCTTTGAGCAGGTTTAAGATCTGTTTTGTGTTCCTTGCCATTTAATTATTCAGGTGATGAGGATTTATGTGCATATATGAGGTTTGTTTTCCATAGGATGTCTTTGTGGGATAGTGGGTGTGATTATTTGCTTGATTTAGACACAATACTGATGTTTTCTCACTCTCTCGACTGCCAATGATTGTGACCCCATCACAAACATTACTTTTGCAGCTGTAGACAGAAGCAGTCTACTTGAGAGGAATGTTTTGCAAAGAGAAAGGGAGCAGTAAATAGAACGGCATACATTGGTGCATTGACCCATGACCCCTTTGACCAGAAGAGCTCTAAGGAATTCTTCAGATGTCCTGAGGGAATTGCCCCTGGGATTTGTGGCCAGAGGCCGGCTGTAGAGTCATGACTCTTGAGATATTTTTTGGGTGAGATCTTCAGATGAATGGTTTTTCCAGTTGCTTCTGAAAGGGAAGAAATATGAACAGCGTGATGTTAACTTATCCCACTTACCTCATCCTTGGACAAACAAAGGAGCGTGTAGTAGTGATGGATGTGGACTATGTCAGAATGATTGGAACTGAATTACAAGTCCTAAAGAACACTTGAAGATGGAATTAGTCTGGTTAGCTTGATCTAATGCTTGTTTTAAAAGTCAGGTCATTAATTTATGCAACTAAATAAGATTCATTAGAGAACTTAACTAAAGTAACTCATTGGAATTCATTGATCATAATGTTTATTCTTAAAGGCATATTTCACCTAAAAATGTAAATCTATTTAAAAAAAAATTTTTTACTCACTCTCATCTAATCACATTGATTTTTTTAGGAAACAAATGATTAAGGATAAAGAAAGCAGCTGCGAATTTGAAATCCGTGAATCAGACTCTGTTTTTAACAACACATCCCACAATGATTATGCATCAGATCTGTTGGCGGGGAATAGACCTTTGTGTTTGAACACATTCAGCCACAAGAGTGTCTGCTATGAAAGCAAATTTTTGACTACCTCTGGAAGTGGACAAGCTCAAATGGTTTTAGACCCCATTCACACCTTTTCCGTCCCTTTGTGATTGGTTTGACGAAAATGCATATTAATACCAAGTGTAAACAAGGCTTTTGTGTCAGAGTTCAACTGGATCTAAATGTTGCTCAGTCCAATTTGTGAACAAATTGTTCATTCAAGCCAGTTCGTTTCAAATTAACTTCATTCAGGACGTTCAAGAACCATTTGTTCACAAATTGAACTGATTCATTTGTCGAGTTCGATTTAGTGAGTATGATTTAGTCATTTGGCTGCAATGACAAAGTAAACTGCTGCGGATGTTCACAGTTGATGAAATCCAATTATATGTCAGTACAATCCAAAGGTAATTAAACCGTATGTGTTTGTTTGAGTACTCATGCAAGCATCTCTTAATGTGAAGTGATAATGATTGCTGTCTGTTGTTGTCATATAGGCCAGTTCAGGGTGTACTGTGTCCTTTTCCCCCTATGGTGAAGGAACCCCTGGCTCTCATGGCACCTTTCCATGAGCTCAATCGCTCTTCCATGGAGATGAGCCCAAATGCCTTCCAGATGGCCAATCCAATCTGTACTGAGATCTTATCTGGACTACCACATGTCAGCACCTAGCCTTTGTAGCAGTACTGTCCAGTGGTCAACCAGTGTTGTATTTTCTGTACACTCAAGCTTCTTAATGAAGGACTGGTGTCACAGACACAGGTTTTCTTGTGAATGGGGCCATTTCGCAGCAATGTAATGTACACACCTATTGGAAGCATATTAATTTTGAAACCGCCAAAGCTAGTCAAAATGATTCTGACTAGGGAAATCAAAACTAATACTAAAGCAAATAGCAAAATCAATTATTAATACAAGTCTAACACCCACAGATCCAAATCATATCTAAGAACAAGTCTTAGAGGGCAGTCATTTTTTATTTGAAACAGTAAGCAGCCACCTATTAACTACCCAGAACACCCTAGTAGCAATTTTCCTGCATGGACCTAGCCAGAACATCCTAGCAACTCATTAGAACCGCCCACAACAACCTAGTAGCAACCTTCCTGGAACCACCCATTCCTAGCAACCACATTGAACCATCCATAACATCCTTGTAACATCCTAGCAATCATCTAGAATCAACCAGAACATCCCGGCAACAATCTAGAACACCCTAGCAACCTTATAGAATAACTCGGAACATTCTAGCAACACCCTAGCAACAACCCAAAACATCATAGAAATTGTGATTGGGTTAAGGGCCGATCAAGCATTTTAAAAGTATATAAATTTGTAAAAAAAAAAAGAAAAAGAAAAAAAAAGACTTTTTACTAGACAAGACCTTTATTCCTTGGGTGGGATCGTGTAGAGCCCTTTGAAGTTGCATTGAAACCACAATTTGGACCTTCAACCCCTTGATCCCCATTGAAGTCCACTATATGGAGAAAAACCTGGAATGTTTTCCTCAAAAACCTTAATTTCTTTTCGACCGCAGAAAGAAAGACATGAACATGACTTGGGGGTGAGTATTCAGGTAATTGTCAGGTAATTTTTATTCTGTAAGTGGACTAATCTTTTAATCAGGTCTTGTCCAGATTGCCATTAGGTTATTTAGTGTAATCTTGCTCAGTGTATCAGTTATGAGTGTCTCTTCCCTTGTCACCCACATTTCTTTCTGTCTCTCCACTGTCCTGTGGTGCCGTGGCTCGTTTCCACCCCTGTGAGCAGCTCAAACAGTCGTGAACTTTGAAGACCCTCATAGCGGAAGTGTGGGACAGGGGGCCGAACTCAAAGAGGACTTTGTTGCAGCAACCGCTGCTAGAGGGGTGATGGGGAATTGCTGAGCTCAGATCCCCTTTATTAATCTTCATCCTCCTGCTACTGAGCTCTTTGTCTCCATTTGCTGGGTCGCGGCCACAAAGAGAGGATTTTTTTTTCCTTCTCTCTCCCCCCCTTCTCTCTTGGTTTATTTATTCAATTTCACGCCATGCCGGCCAAAATGGCCCCTTCCTTGCATCCTAAACTACTTCATACCCTTTTGCAGTGAGGCAGATTCTCACAAAGAGACATGAAAGGGCCCTTTGGAAGGGCCGGGGTGTGTTTTTAGCTGGGCATTCACAGGAAGCGTGAGCATCGGATTCAGTAAGTTTTGCTGTTGCTCACATTGTGGGAACCAGTTCGGGTTGTAAAGATTCTCCCCATTAGCACTGGAGAAAGCGGACAAATGTGTGGTTTGGAGAACCTCAGGGGTTCTTCAGTGACCCTTTACTGTTCATTGAATGCTAAAGTACCAGCAAGTAAACAGCACGGTTTGTTTAAAGCGGGAAAATCAACTTTAGGCAGGATGCTGTTAGTGCTAACATGTGCTGAGACATTTAATTTGAGGAAGGCCAGGTG
This sequence comes from Cyprinus carpio, assembly GCF_018340385.1. NCBI lineage: Eukaryota > Metazoa > Chordata > Actinopteri > Cypriniformes > Cyprinidae > Cyprinus > Cyprinus carpio. Next base: position 12,550,908 of record NC_056579.1, on the reverse strand, counting down.
ATGTAATGTCCACGGATGTCCTGGACAAAGGCAGAGTGGACATCCTACAGTTTAACAATATCCTGTCCTGTTCCTGTGGCTCAGTGGTAGAGCATTGTGTTAGCAGTGCAAAAGGTTGTGGGTTCGATTCCCAGGGAACACATGTTAGGTAAATACTGTTAGCCTAAATGCACTGTAAGTCGCTTTGGATAAAAGCGTCTGCTAAATGCGTAAATGTAGTAGTACCATTATATCAGACTGGATGAGTTTGTTTCATTAGGTACCTTCAGCCCTCACCATGACGCATATAGTCCTGTAGGTTTATAGTCAACATGAAATCAAAATTAACCACATTTACTTTCATTACATGTTTCTGGTCTTTTTGTGAGTGATTCAGTAGTACATGTTATTCCAAAGAAAAAAATAGTTTGACATCTTTGTAGTGTTCTTCTTCTGTAATGACATTCATTTACCACTGATGTCAACTACATTGCATAGGCCAGTGGATAATGTTAACATATTTAGACATTGTTTTATTAAACACATGCATGATCTGACTCCATTCTGGTATGTAATGCGCAATTTTCAAAATCCAATCAATTCCTGATAGGTCACTGAACTTCTTAATCCACTCTGAAATACGTCAAATTATAGAGTTGGCATTTTACATTGTAAAGTAAGGTGGATTTGTTATGCTGTTATTTAACTTATTGACTGTACTACATGGTCAGTGAGAGTTGTGTAGTCTGGTGAATCCTGAAAATTCAGATGAGTTTGGGTTTTAATATTTCAAACCTTTGATTATGTGCATTGTATTTCCTTCAAACTGTCCTAGTTTTTCAGAATACCTGAGTTCACTTCATTGTTGTGCATTTAAAACTCATTGCTGCTGTAGAATTACTGCTGAATGAAAGCAACTATCAGGCAAATTGACTGTTAGCAAAGCTCTGTGTCTGCTGTCTACTTTCAGTCTGAACGCTGAGTAAGCACATTCAGTTTTCTGATACAGTAAGCAAAAGATATATAGACTATACTTTGAAGTCCAACTTTTTTATTTATTCATGCAATGATGAGTTGTCATTGGAAACAATATTGAAGGAATGCTATATTTACATTTGGAGATTATTTGTGGTTGTAAATGTGAAGATGTGTGTAAATGTGAAACATTCTCGTGTGATGTGTCAATATACAGTAGTATCATTTAAAAAAATTAAACAATTTAGTCATTTAAAAGATCGAAAGTATCAGACTAATAAACAAACATTTATTTTGCCAGATTATCATTTGTTGGACCATGATGTGACCTGTGGGCTTTAGGTTCAGCTTTGTAAGTTCAGAATTTGCACTTGTACACATTGTTCTGTGTAGCGCCTGTAAAAACAGCACATCACTGTTTTTCAAATGTCTCACTTCTGTTTCTTTGTTCGATTAGTAGGAATCACATGCTACAGTGAAGGTTTGCAAATGTGCCTTAATGCTTTTGTATTTCTGCTTTTTTCCTGATCTGTAGCTTCTCTTATGGTGTTAAGCAATTTAGGCTCACCCGGACCAATGCTTTTTAAAAGATTTCGATTGGAAACTGATGTGACATATTCTTGCATAAAATGGGGTCACAGCTGTTGACATTTATTATATTTTATTTTATTAACAAATTGGCTAGTTACAAAGCTGAGAATCCCAAATGCTGTGCCTTTTGTCCACTTGTTTTAGTCAGTGGTTTTTAGGGGCCGTCTCGTTTAAAGAAATTACTGAGTTTACCCTAGTTTCACAACCAGAGGTTTAAAAAGAGCATGTTGCAATAGCTTTGTCCCTTATTTCAGTGGAGTGCCACTGTATTTGCCCTGTTTGACAGACTTCACGTGCTTTTATGTACATACATGTGGTTGCAAAAACAGGATCTCAGTGACACATAAGAGAATATTCTAGTCATCAAATAAAGCAGTGTCTGGAATACCCATTGTTTCGCTGTAAAGCAAATTAACCAAGGTCATTTTTAAATAGGAAACTATCTGACTTTACACAATGTGGCTTCAATGATATTCTAATTCATATCCCAGGACATGTTGATTGTCCACCACACTTTCTTTCGCTGTCTGTGGCCTGGCGCTGCTAGGTCAACCAGAACAGTGCTAGTCTCGACGTCTGCTGATGGCAGAAGTGGTGGCAGCAGGCTCTTGACCCTCAGTCCTGTTGGGAGAGGTTGAAGTCCATGACAGCATATGGCCAGTCTGGTTTGGTCCATCTTACTGTCTGACCATCTTTGCCTGACTGCTTCACATCAAACAAAAGGCTTGTTGCCCATGTCTGACCTTCTGCCACTTTTTGAAATCCAGCATGGCTAGTGGGTTAGATCCCCATCGAAGTGAGACAGGAAAGTATGGCTGTCAGATTTTTAGCTCTTTTAGCATAATTTTGTGAATGATAGTGTGAGTTTTATTCTGTAAAATGATGTTTTGTTGCTCTGAGATCAGAAGCTTCACTTCCCCTTACATTAAAAGAATGGGCACAAATACACTATTCCCTAAAGGCCTGAACGATACCTCAGTCAGTGTGTCGAATGGATTTGCAAGTCTGAGATATGCATCTACATTTATCAGAACCTAAATTTGTCCTCACTGCCTCAAGTTGTTTCTCTGTTTTAGCAGCACACTGGCATGCATGTGGCCTTATTTCTGTGCACTGACCACACAAAGCTTCTTCACACCGCACCGTTTCCTATCTAGAGTCATATCCTTCCTCTTTTTGTTTTTCATAAAGAGAACTCAACGTTATGTCCCCCTTCCTCACAAGTATCACCTCAGTTCATCCATTGCTCTGATTTCCGGTGCGTTCTTTCTTTAAAAAGATGATATTTTTCAGAGAAAGATTCTCATTTCCTAATCGCACTCTGCATTTACCAGTCAGTGGAACGTGAAAACTGGAGCATCTTTGCTGAAGACAAAAACAGAACATACACGTTGCAATATTAGCTAGCTGTTTTACAAGTTAACTATGTTCAGAATGAAAATACTAGCTTAAATATACTGTAGTAAGTGAAACAGTGACCATTATTACATAACAGCACTGTTTGTCACATGACCTTATCATGTTTTGCGGTAATGCAAACAAAATCTTTATATTTTCTACCTAAACATTTGGTATAAATAATGTGTCAAGAGAGTGAAAAAAAATCACATTTGTTATTGCTTCCTGTTCATCTAGCACACTGGAAATGTTCAGGTCACGCACATTGCAAGCACAATCATATTTTGTGTGTAAAGAAAATGTGCATGCCTTGTATACAGAGTACAACATAATGCCATTTCAGATACCATCAATAATACGTTTTCATTTATCCGTACTTGCAGAAGGCAGCATATTGGCATTGCAGATATCGGCTAATTGAGTTGCAGTGGTGTTTGTTTATCAGAGAGGGACTAAGTGGTGTGTCTGTTTGCATGATAATGAAAGACATGTCTGTGAGAGACGCTGTAAAGGAGGTCATTAGAGTGCCCCATCACTGTTCAGTGTCTGACGCCTCCAACAGCAAGCAAGTGTGACAGAAATTGCTCTTCAGGCTCTTGACAGAGATGTGCTGAATGAAAGTGAATAGTTTTCACTTATGTCCCACTCTCAGTTCTGAGACCCTGGTAAGATCTGCCCATGTGCCATTGTTGTAACTGAGCTGGTGCTTGTTGTATCTGCACCTCACCTGGTTCACTTTGTAAGATTATGATTGCTGGTAATTGTGCTATTTAACACTGTTGGTTGGAATCAGTGTCCAAAAATGTCACCAAAAGTAACTAAATACCTCAGATGTAGAATTTATTGTGCTATTTTATCTTGTGCATTATCTGCTTTTGTATTTGATATGTTTTTGTATTTGATTTAAATTTGTTCATATTTAGATTGAGATTTGAGATAAATTTATCAATGTATCAATGTAGTAAAAAAATGTAAATTGCAAAGCGGTTTAAGTTTTAGGCTTCTAATTCTGGATGTGAATGTATCATAGTGAGGGATAGAGTTAAGGAAATATACATTTTTATGAACTTAAAATTGAAGGAATATTAGGGGTTAATGCTAAGGTTAAGGTGTATTAAATTCCACTGAAAATATATTTCTCAAACTGTAAAATCATAATCAAAAATGTGCTGACGGAAATGCACTTGAATGTTTTGGGGAAAATGATTTGCTACAGATGCTAGCAATAGAGCTTCTCATATTAGAAAATTCCTTTGTCCACATAATACCTAGCAAGGGTCCTCTGTGAAAGATATTGCCATGACTACAGGCTGTATAACGATGCCACAAGTACATTTACTTTACATTGATATTCTGTCCAGGCACATCTGTTTCAAAGGGACTTACGGAAATACTGTGTGGTGTTAAAAACTGCAGTGGGCTTCATACGTGGCTGTGGTTTCTCAGGTGCACAAACCAGTGCATATTCATAGCATTGTGAGTTTATGCGTGCAAGTCTTACTTCCCAGTTTCCATGCGGTATGTTCTTTTGGGCAGTAGTACGTCCTCATTACAAGGGTGAAAGACTGTGCAAGCTTCTGAATTTTTTTTTTTTTTTTTTTTTACCCTTCTATCTCCATAATGACAATCATTGTTTGATAACGTGCTAATTTAAAGGAAAACCATCTAAACAATGAACAGTGTTGATGTACTGTGTGTGGGAAACAGCAGCCTTTTCGTTACGGAAAAGGTTTGTTCTGCCATTTCCTTCCTGAAATGCAAGAGGCCAAGGTCTCCCTCCTGTCATTGAATTAGTGTCAGTGTTTGGTTAAGGTCACCCTGTGTTGCAGGTGGCAAAATTATAATGTCTATTTCCTGGCAAAGCATTTCATTAAGGGAGGGGGAAGTGTCAGTGAACAGCTTGTTTCCTTTGTGGGGACATATGGACAGATTCACGCTCTTCTACATCTAACAGCCTGTGGCTGTTCTACTGTGTGTAACTCTATTCCCCTGTCCCTCTTACCAGCTGGACAGAACAGACAGTCACAGTCTTCAGATATGAAAACCTGATCAGAGTGCTTACAATTAGTCAATTTGCCTCACTTTTGAATTTAAAGTTTTTAAATTCTGTGTACAGGTTTTTTTTTTTTATAATTTATGAAAAAATAAATTGAAAAAGTTTGACTTCTTTAAAGATATTATTATAATTGCATAACTCTTAGCATAAGTTAAGGCTATACGTTATCTTCAGACAGAAATGATATATATATTTTATTATATTGATTTTTTGAAAGTAAGTTATATTATCACTCTCCTTGCTGAGTGTCTTCTCTCAAATGTCTTTCAGGTTTTTGTGCAATTAACACTAGTTTTCTTCACTCACCTCTACATGTCAGTTGCACCTGTAATGTGTGAAGTCCACACACACCTGAAGTTTCCATTTGAGAACGAAATCAGAGTAATATGCAGAGTTCAGTCTTTTCATTTAGTTTTGTTCCAGCTGTTTATTTTATTGAGATGAAATAAAATGCAGGATCATCTGATTACTGGAAGAGATTGAAGTCACAACAGCATTGCTTGTAAAGGTTGACATGCATTATTTCATTAGCTCAGTGCCTTTTGCCTCTTTGAATCGGAATGAATGAATGAATTTTTCATTTTGCACACATGCCCCTGTTTGCACCTGTCATGCTCTGCTGCTGACATCACACTCTCTGTTGCCCAGAGAAACGGTAACTGTTGCCATGGAATCACAACGTAGCCTTGTAGTATTTGTTTATTTCCATGATTTATTATTTTTTATTTTTTTTGATGTAAGCATAAGAGTGATGCTGGAAAAGTGTGCCTTTTTTCAATGTAACAATTTCTCATATCCAAGCTCACAGAGACAGCTATATGTAACTCTGATAAGTGTATACCTTGTGATTCTGTGGTGCTATTAATAATTGTTTGTTGAGCATCATGACCATCCCAACAAAGCAACGTTGGCTTAACCAATGGCATGAGTTTTGGGGGCGAGGTTTAGGAAACTAGTGTTCATTATTTTTTCTGTATCTTTTCCGTAAGCTCCATCCATGTCATCCAAACAGTCCTTTTACCCTTCATACCCTTCGTTGTGTTTGTTTGTCTGGCAGTTTGGAGATCCACATCCTGTCTAGAACTCCACCAGCCCCTCGGGCTGAGTCACATGGATGACCATTTTATGGATTACTGTGGATGGGCCATATAAGAGATTTAATTAGCACATGCCTGAGGGACGGGCCCCTTGCATTGTTGCCAGGAACTGCAATGAACAACAGGACCACCATCATCACTACCCGTATTACACTAAGTGTCAGTTACAAGTGTGTTAAGGTCCTTCTGGGAAATCTGATGTATCTTCACTACAAACTGACTAGCTAAAAATGCACCTTTTTTCCAGAAAACATATTTATTTTTTAATGTGCTGCTCTAGCTTAACATTTAAAGGGATAGATTAAACAAAAAAGAAAATTTGTTGATCCAAAAACATGTATGACTTTCCTATTTCTGAAGAACACAAAGATATTTTGAAAAATATTTTGACTGTTTTTGTCCATTCAATGAAAGTCAATGGGGTCCAAAACTATTTATGGACAAAAAAGACTGAGACATTCTTCAAAATATCTTCTTTTATCTATTAAAGAAAATAGAAAGTCATAGAGGTTTAGAAAAATAGAAGTGATTAAATGACAAAATTTTCATTTTTGGGTGAACTGTCCCTTTAAGTTGACTTGAGTGTTTCTTGAAAGCAAGCATGTGATTTCACATGATGTTTACAGCTAAATGTGTTGGAGAGTTTCTACAAACAAACACTCTTAGGAGCATAAGCTGCCATCCTAAATGTCTTCCAGAAGCACAGAAGTGTGACCGAGAGTTAGTCTGTCATTATCAGAAGGATGCCGTGGGACAGCGAGTGCTTCTCATTAGCCAACCTTTCGTCCTGTTATGTGGTAAAGAAAGAGGCATGATGGCCCGCATTTAAGGCCTTGTTTGCCTTTAAAATCCATGAGAGAAGGATGAAGGAGACTGGCGATGAGAGATTTTTCTATCAAAACAGTCAGCCCTATTCTGACGTACAAAATCATCTCACATGCTAATAAAAGAATCAAAGAGAAAGATGGAATGAAAAAACAACAATAGCGGAGGTGGCAAAGGTGAAAACGCTCAGGATAAGTCTTTAGCTGTATCGTGTTGCTATGGGAGACCGTCGGAGACAATAGCTGGAGTGACAGGTAATTTAACAGATACTGGGGCGGAGTGAGTCGAGCGCACTGTTAGCAGATCGCCTCGTTGCTGCTGCCGCTGCTGATGGGAAATGTTTTACAGAGCTAGAATTAGAACCAGTCAGTGAGTGGCAGACTGTCTTTCTCCAGGGGAGACTCTTTTAAAACTGTGCAAATCAGTGATGAAGATATTTATAATTCTCTCTCAACCTTCTGCTTCTGTTTGTATCTGCTTCTCAGCAAGTTGAATGAAGATTATGGATAATGTGCATATCTACAGTTCACCAAATATACTGTTTACTCACAGAGATGGTCTAAATGTGGATATATCAGTGATCCTCAGCAAACTTTCAATGGGGCTTCAAGATTAAATTATCAAGTTGAATATACATTTGAATGAATATACATTTTCCTGGTTATGCCAAGCTCTATGTTTTACTGAGTAGAAATTGTTAGTAAAAAAATGTTTAAAAAAAATTCCGCCCTTAATCCTTGTCCAGTAAATAATGAAAAATATTGGGAAACACTGCTTTATATGTGCTGTATATACAGTGCAGGCTGAAGATTTGCAGTCCTACATTGATAATGACTGAATGTTTCTAAAACAATTCACTATATTTACATGCAGTAAATGCAGATATAAATCATTACTTTGAGTTTTGTGTTTCTGATTTGATAGTTGTGTGTGCATGCTTGTGTAGGAAGCCTCCCATCCTTTCAGTTGTAGCGCATATTAGTCTGTATGCACTTTAGGGTAAAGTGCTGTTAAGATCTCTTTGTAAAGCCTCTAAAAATGTATCTCTGACACTTCTGTTTTTCTTCTTTGATGTGATGCTTGCTAAACCATTTCCAGTAGACAGTGTAGTTTGTGGAGTTTGACTTGAGATTGTTTTGTGTGTTTGTCACTAAAGATAAATGTTGAGTCTCTAGTCAGGGTTACAGGCAGAAAGGGGTGTAAACTTACAGGAAGTGTACTTCAAAAAATGAACAATCATACAAATCTGCCCCACACCGCAGTGATTCCATGTTATAAACTAACTTTTTCCCCTCTGTATCTCTCTATTTTTGTAAATTAACAGGCTTTTCTCCAGAGAATAAGGCAGACTTCAGAAAACCAACAATGTCTCACTCCAGAGCAGGTCAAGGTAAAACAAAACCACTTTTACATGCAGTATTATTATTTAGAAGAAATACAGTGGCTACAATAATATTTGGATACTTAAAATCAAGCATTTAAGATCAAACCATGTGGAAATAAATGATCTTTCTTTAAAATGAATACCAGTTAGGTTTGATATTTTGTTACGTTTTTAAGTGTGGCTTAGGTGTCTGACTTTTTAGGTGTCTGAAGAGCCTTCGGTCTTGCAGGAAAAAAAAAAAATATTTTTAGTGATATTCTTAAATATTGTCTCTTTCTTTCACGCAGATCTTGTTTTCCAACATCGAGTCCATTTTGGAAGTCCATTGCGAGTTTCTTTCGACCCTGGATGCCAGTTTGCAGCCTGAACCCCAGGCGCACCATTCTCTCGGGCATGTGTTCCTCAAGTTTGTAAGTCTGTGAGATTACATTAGAAATCATCTTTGAACTAGTGCTTTTCTGATTAGCAGTTGATTTATTATGATTTTTAAGCTTATTAGTCATGCAAACCATTAAAATGATATTCCCAATCGTTCCCAGTATCTTAGATCTGTATGCAGTCACAAAAAAAAAAGTGTTTAAATGTGTAACCTGTTAGAGATGTGACCAGTAGTTCAATAAAAGTGAAGAAAAGGCAGTTTCACTCAGAATTCCAATTTTAGCAACAAATGTTCAGTTCAAACAGAAATGAACTGAAGAAATGTATATAATGATATTAGTAAGCAGCTCTTACTAATATCAATTAATAAACTCCACTTTATTTTGGATCTCAGTCCGAAATCACTGCATGATGCGTTGTTAGGGAAACAATACACCTGATCCTTGATCCATTTTTAGTCAGTTGGTTTGTTACATTTTTCAGTTTCTGAAAGGCTTGATATGCTATTACTGTGTCTGGGTTACTATTCAAGTATTTTTATTAGATTTTTGAATATTGAATTAAAAATACTGAATGGAATATTACAATTTTCATGTGCATTAATGCTAATAATGCTGTAATGCTGTCTAAATAATTCTAGCTTCTTTATCCATTTAAACAGTTCTGTATAAATTAAAATACTTTTCCCTCTATGGAAATATGGTAATAATGATAATAATGATTTAAGATTTGAACAGTGTTTTAATTCATTTCTTAGTGTTGGCCGTCAGCCATGCACATTGATTCTGGTACTTTAACTCTTTCTATTGCTCTTAAAAGAAGCCATTTTGGGTTTGGCATCTGTGTGTGACCTTCAACCAAGTTCACTGAAACATTCTGAGGTTTTAACCTCAAACTGGAGTGAATTTCCTCTTCACTGGACTCACTCTGTATGTGTATGTGTTTTTTGGATGAACGGTACTATGAAGCATATGCCAGGACAGATGTTCGCCTCGTTCATGGATGAGGGTGTGTGATGCTGCCAAACTCTGTCATTACAGGTGCTGAGGTCTGGAGCCCTGAGGGCCCAACCAGAGTACTGACACACACACACACACACACACACACACACACACACACACACACACACACACACACACACAAACACACACACACTGTATACACACTAATGCAAATGCCAGACCCTCTCTAGACATATACACAGACCACTATGTACAGAAAACATGCAGACAAAACACACACAAATAAAGAGGGTAAATGGAGAAAGCACGAAAATGGAGATGTATCATAAAGAGGAAAACAAACACAACTACTGTCCAACCACACAGTGCCTGTGTAATCCCAGTATCAGTTTCCTGCTCTGTCAGGATGCCTCAGGCACCCTCATCCGTCAGGATTCACAGTGTCTCTGTCAAGGTTACAGTGCCTACACAGTCTGTTCCTGTAGAGCTCGGATAAATGACATCCTACCTTCACCACATTCATCTTTAATAAACTGTCACCTCAGCCCTGATTTGATCCAGATGAACAGTTCTTCTGGACATTCTGAGTTTTATTTTATTATTTTTTTAAAGGTTATTTGGACCATATTGTGAAGGAAAAGCAGTTAACCAGTGTCTTACAGTACTCTTTAAAATGTTTGTTGTTTGGAGTGTGCACATTTGGCCTTATTTATTATTAATTTCTTATTATTATTATTATTATGGCCACTACATAATACTTTAATTATTTTTGATAGTTTTGATCATTTAAAATAGTAATAACAATGACTAGCTGTCAAACTTTTAAATGTTAATATAGTAGAGATTTGTTGTAATTACTGCATGCTGGGATTAAACTTTAAGGAAAAGCAACTCATCATTAAGCTCTTAAAAGTGAACCGTACACATCTTTAATCATTAAAGGTGTGTACTGCTTACTTTTAAATGTCTGAAGATGAGGTGCCTTTCTTTCTTTCTTTTTATTTATTTATTTATATATTTTGCTTACCACTTTTTATTTCCACCTAGCTTTGCACACCACAGAGAAGGTATGCTCTTGTATTTCACTTCCTGTGCTGTTTCGAATAATGTAGGGCAGAATGACAGTGCCTTGTTGCTTCTCTAGCAGTTTCACTACCTGAATTCACCCCCTTATGTCACTTAGCAGCTCAGTATTTGAGAGAATGGAAGGAAGATGTTTACTGAGCTATGCAAGAGGTTAAAATATTTATTATATGTTTAGTATTTTCCATATGAGCTGAGTGGGGCTTTTGCTGAAACTCACAGGGACTTTTTATGGGTGTATGAAAGGGCCTACCAACCTGGGACAAAGTGGAAAAATAGACCACCTTTCTAACAAAATAAAAATAAAATATATGTATATATATATATATATATAAAAAAAAAGGAAATGAAAGAGTTTGACTACAGAGTGTTTTTGAAGTGTTTTTACTACTCCTTCTCCACTGCAGAGGGACCGTTTCTCTGTGTATGGCGAGTACTGTAGTAACCATGAGAAAGCTCTCAGACTACTGATGGAGCTTAACAAGATCCCTCACATACGGACTTTCCTGCTGGTAAGTACCTTTCCTTTTCAAAAAGTCCAGTCTATTTCATTACAACATATTCTGATGAAGATCCCTCACACATCCTGTGACCGATCAGTTTCATATATAAAGTCCTGCAATAGATTTCATTAATGATTAGAACAAATAAACATTAGTGGCTAGAAGAATTTGTCACAGGAAATAGATGTATCTCCAAAACCTATTGAAGTGAAAGTGATACCCAGGCTTTTTACTGTACAAATCAGGATGTGAGAGTGTGCCTTTCAGTGCTTTCTATGGAAATGCACTGTACTTTCAACATGAATCAGTTTAATGGGATGTTGTGCAAATTATATCATGTTTGTTTTTTCAGCACCTCATGTTGTTAGGAGGAAAGAAGAGCACAGATGTTCCTCTAGAGGGGTATCTCCTCTCACCCATCCAGAGGATCTGTAAATACCCTTTGCTTCTGAAGGTACTGCTTCAGTACTGCCTTCTTACCGCTATGGCCATTTACAAGCATGTGCATTATGAGTTGATTGTTTATTTCTTATATATATATTATATTATATATATATATATATATATAAATATAGTGGGGATAAATACCAAAAAATCTAGAAAAAACACATAACCCTGCTGATTTTGTAAGTTTGCCCACTTACAAAGAAATGAAGGGTCTGACATTTTTATGGTAGGTTTATTTTAACGGATAGAGACAGAATATCAACCAAAAAATCTAGAAAAAACACATTATATAAAGATTAGAAATTGATTTGCATTTCAGTGAGTGAAATAAGTATTTGATCCCCTACCAACCAGCAAGAATTCTGGCTCCCACAGATTGGTTATGTGTCCATCGGGAACACAGATTAATCCTGTCACTTTAAGAAGTTATCACTAACGCTGCTTGTTAGGTGTATAAGACACCTGTCTCACGCTGACATCCAAGCTTTATTTAACATACTGTACAACTGAGTCAGATATGCAAATTATTATATTTTGACGTCTCTAAAGGGAAATAGCTTGATTTATTAATGAAGTCATGTAAATGCAGCTTACTTGTGTTGTCATGTTATTGATGTGCATGTAAACGGGGAAACCTGGTTATTTTAATAAGCTGATATTTGTGAGTTATCAGCTTGCTGGTGTGCATGTAAACATGCTCATTGCCTTGCTTGGGAATAAGATCATGAACGTAATTTTGATTTATAAACACTCCTTAATAGCCCCTTGTGCACAGTATCTGAAGCATACCAGCAGAAAGATGTGTAAGTGTGTAACACAAGGATGTACCTGCTGTTTGTCCTTCAGGAACTTTTGAAGAGGACCCCTAAGAAGCATTCAGATTACCCCGCGGTAGAGGGGGCTCTGCAGGTCATGAAAGCTGTGTGCTGCAACATCAATGAGACCAAGCGACAGATGGAGAAACTAGAGGCTCTTGAGATATTACAGTCACACATAGAGGGCTGGGAGGTGAGATAGACACACGATCGGTCATTGTCATAGATGGTGCGTTTTTTCTTTCTTTCCTGTTTGATGGTTTTAAAGGAACCGACCATCACCAGTTAGTTTGGTTTAATCTTTCTTTAAACCCCTCTTTATTTTAGGGAAGTTCCTCTTTGACAGTATGCTTTGTGTTTATGAGCATTTTTAAAGCGTAGCCTCGAAAAGAATCACTGATGTGGAAATGATCAGTGTCGCCTTGTGTCTTCTGATGAAATTTTCTTAGGACACACCACAAGCACGAAGAGGAAGTCTTAACACAAAGGCTCGTTAACATGGAGATCTGTTAGTTTTGTTTAACATGCAACATGTGCCACCACAAACTCCACTTTCTTTCTCTTAAGCACTTCTTTGCTTGTCTCTCCCCGCCTCCTTTTTTCCACCATCTTCTCTATACCATAGTTACTTTGTCTTCATCCTCTTTTTTTTCTCTCACTCTTTGTACCCTGTCCATTAACCCTCTTTATTGATTTATCCGATGCAGTACTGAGTGGTTGTACAAAGTGGGTCATTTTCTATAGTTGGCCGTGAGCCTTAAGTATTGCTTAGTTGTTTAAAATTTTCACCATTTAGTGCATACAGTGCGTTCTTGCTCCTGTTGTGTTATTTTCCAATCCCATCATGCCTCTGTGAACCTTCAGTATCCCTGTAAAGCATGACAGAATAGGGATTATTTAACATATTTTAAAATTTGTTAATAGGAATAGTCTGCTCATAAAAAAAATTAAATTGTCATTATTTACTCAACCTGATGTTGTTCCAAATCCATATTTCTTTCTTTCTTCTGTAGAACACACAAAATAAGAAATGTTAAAGACTGTGCTGGACACTATTTAACATATAATAAAAGTTAATGTGGGCTGTCAAACTATAAAATGACAAAAATAAATACAAAATGTACAATTAAAAAAAAAAAAAAAAAATATAAAAAAATATATATATATATATATATATATATATATATATATATATATATATATATACAAGAGTTAAGTTTCATAATACTTCAGAAAACTTGGAATATAGGATAGAAATTATATGAACCACTTTTATGTTTTTTGGAAAGCTTATGGAAAAATTTTATGGTTTTTTTTTTATTATTTTTATTTTTTTATTTTTATGTTTTTGTAATAATGGAGCTTGACATTCTGGATATCCATTTTCTTTCATTATATGAAAAAGAGCCACAAGTACATTCTTGAACATTTCACAGAAGAAAGCAAATAATATGAGTTTGGAATGATAGAATTATTCCTTCAAGGTTTCAGTTCTTTTTAGATCATGTATAGGTAACATTAAACATTCAACGCAACATAAAACGAGGGCTTAAAAATCAGGCTTTATTTAACCCTAGATATAGAGTGTTTCAGGATGTGGTGTCCGATTGAAAACCAAATGCATTAAGTTTCCATTTAGTCCAGAGTGTTTCACCTTTATAGGTAAATAGTGCAGAACAAGCGGGAAGCAGATTCCCATCTCTCTAATTGACCCGTCTGGGCACGCCATTGATTAAGCAGAGAAAATGGAGTCTGCTTATCAAACACACTCTCACACACCCACACCTGCAGAGCATAGAAAATCACATCCTGTACAGAGTCAGCACGAACTGCAGCGTCGGAGTCGAATCAATTTTTAATGGTACTGAATATTGAACAGGAACTCTTATCTGAGACCCAGATGGAAGGTCGGGATTAATGACCAGACTGGAATTATTTGAAATGAAATTAGACACTCTTACTGTAATAAAATACAAGGAGATTGCAAATAAAGGCAAATCTAATGTGCACTTGTTAAAAAATGGATAAACAAATTAATAAATGTTGGTAGCATTTTCATATATTTTTTTCAGCTGCCGGTGTTAGTTCTGCTACATGAACACAGGCAGCTAATAACTTCTGAATAAAATATTTATTATGGAATATTTATAGTAGAAACTCTTATACTGCTCTTTTTCATGACACATGAAGATGCATGTTTATCCAGATCAGTACAAATGTTCCTTTGTTTTGTTCTCCAGGGGACGAACTTGACTGATATTTGCACCGAACTGTTGCTCCAAGGCAACCTTTTGAAGATATCAGCTGGAAACATCCAGGAACGGGTCTTCTTCCTGTTTGACAACCTCCTAGTCTACTGCAAGAGGAAGTCCCGGTTAGGCCTTAAAGATGCTTTTGAGTCTTGTCTGTAATGCTGGTAACCTACCTGCATAACCATATGCAAAAACATGTTTTCTAGTAGATAACTGTTATCCCTAGATGTTAACACTTCACTGAAACAGCCATCAGAATCATGTGTAAAAAACTAAACAATACTGGTCTCATTTTTTTCACCCTTTAAAAATCCAGAGTGTCTGGGAAGAAATCCACCAAAAGGACGAAATCCATGAATGGGCCGCAGTACATGTTCAGAGGGCGCATCAACACTGAGGTCATGGAGGTCGAGAATGTGGAAGACGGAACTGGTAGGTTTGAGTTTGTTAGTGCTTTTATAATGCAATTTAAAATTCATTATTTTACCCATTTTTGCATGTGATATGTATTTTCATGCTGCTTAGAGTATTGAATTGTTAGCTTAGCAACATGCTAACTTCAAAGCCTATTCAAATCAGTGGGTTGAGATTCCAGTGCAGCTAAGTAGTTTTTGAAACTTACGTGTCTGTATCCTGCCACACAAATATACTCTAGTCTTAAAACATTAAGGGTCTGTAAGATTTTCAAAGAAGTCTCTTAAGCTCACCACTGCATTTATTTGATCAAAAATGCACTAAAAACATTAATATCATGAAATATTATTACAATTTAAAATAACTGTTCTTTTTTAATAATTTAAAATGTAATTTATGCTTGTGATACCAAAAAATTAAATTTTCAGCAGCCATTACTCCAATCTTCAGTGTCAGATGATCCTTCAGAAATCATTCTGATATGCTGATTTCTGCTCAAGAAACATTTCTTATTAGTGTCAATGTTGAAAACAGCTGTACTGTTTAATATTTTTGTAGAAGCTGTGAAAAAAAAAAAGTTTTTGAATGCTAGTGTACAAAGCAACGTTTTTTTAGGATGTGTAAGGGCGTTTCCTGTGTGATATCCTTTTTGTTCCATATGATCACCATGTGATACTTAAGAACATCACAAGCAACAAACAAAACCATTTAAAGGGAACTTCAGCTGATGCAGTAGAAATTAGTGACTCTGTGTCCTGAAGATAAGATCACGCAGGGCTTCTCAGAATTAAGTACTTCGCATTTAGCACCTCTGACCACTGTGGGGCCCTCGTCATGCTGTTCAGCTGTCGGCCCGAGCATGAAATTTAACTCTCAGGGGAAGTAACAGCTGCTCTTCTTACCTTTTGCTCTTAGTCTTTCACCACACCTTAAGTAGCAGGGTGGAAGTGCAACTTCTCTCTCTCTTTTTCTCTGAGCCACAAAGAAAAACATCCTTTCTGAAAAACAAGCCATAGGGTTGTCACAGTACCAGCCTAAACCACACGTGGCTTCAGTTGATATGGTCAATGTGAGACTGTGTTTTGTGTTTCAGTCTTTCAGTGTCATGTTTATCAGGGCTTGTGTCACATGACACTCCACATCTGTGTAAATGCATCATTTAGCTAGTGTGTTTTGCCTTATTGGATAAGGTTACAGATAAAATGACTCACGTGCTGGGGGTGAAGATGGAAGATAGTTTGAAATTCAGATTTTCAGCCTTATTGCAGATTTATGATTACAGTGTTTCAAGGGAGATTTGAAGGCAATTTAGTGTTGAATAATGATTGGAAGGGGTGGGTGTTATGACCAAAATCAAATATCACACTATGAGTAATTTTATGTCTCCAGTCATTTTGTTTAATATTTTATGCTGGAAATTCACATAATATGGTATATGGTATATAAAATTTAAAAATACATTTATAGTATTAATTTAGTGTTATTTTTCTATACCTTTTTGTATGTGATTTTCCAGGATTTTTTTTTTTTAAATATGTGTGTGTGTGTGTGTGTGTGTGTGTGTGTGTATATATATATATGTATAATTTATATAATATATATATATAATATGTATATATTATATATTATAATTTAATATATAATTTATAAAATATTATCTAATTTGTCTGCAAAACCAAAAAAAAAAAACATTAATACAAAAACAACTACAATATAAAATATAGGATCATTTATAGTAAAAGAATTACAATAAAAAGCTGACTTTACTGCAAAAGCAGCACCATAATATGTAATGCTCATAATATGTAATATGTCTTGAGTTGAAAAAACAAAAAACAAGATTCAAAACAGTAAAAGTAATATAAAATGTATAGTTCTGATTCTAAATTTTGATCGGTTCAGTAACATTTGTAGCAGTAATAAAAAAATGTGGCAACCGTAAACAACTAATCTCTATATTTTCACGTTACTCCATGTATCTGCATCACTCTCACATGTAAAAGCATGGCAATCTGATCTGCTTGTTTTGACTGAGCTATTGTTTTAATTGGAAAACAATCAGATAATGCTTAGGTGGTGTTTATTGCTGAACCAGACTTGTGTGCCTAACACGATTACCCATAAATTCTCTCCAGTTTTATATGAGCTAAAAGCCTTTGTCAAATCCTCTCAGTGGTCTGAAATCTGTTTATACTACCTCAACATTAACCACTGCTCATTACCTATTCCATACCTCATTCATTTTTCCATAAAATTCACCTGCTGTCAGGTCTGGGTTGAAATTGGACCGTGAGTAACAGTCTGAACCCCTCACTCACACATGCTCTCTGTCAGGCTTTGGTTTAATGGTGGGAGAAAAGTGCCATGTGCCAAAATGCATCTCTAGCGATTTCTCACACTAATGGGATAGTTTAACCTTTTTGCCTTATTAATGCTTCTAGATTGTTGAAGAAAATCTTATTATCTGTGTCAGCATTTGTGTTTGGGTCAGTAACTCATTTAGTAATGGTAAAAGGGGTACCTTTTTAACCATGGTAATAAGCTGACAAAATTATATCTTAGCAGAAATGAGACTTCCCAGGTTTTTTTTTTTTTTTTTTTTAAGGTTAATTTGAAGGTGCAAATGATTTTGATTAGATGATCTGATCTGAATTTTGTAGGCCCTTGGTGAACAGCTTTATGTAGATTATGTAGCAACAAATTGATGTAATTGTTTGCAGTGTTTGTCGTTTGCATGCCATATTGGTAATAGTTGTGTTGTATATAATGTTTGTGTGATTCAAATGGTGTACTCGTGTTATTAGTGTTAATGGATATTGTTTAACCTGTTTTGTTGTTTTTCATGTTCTTTTATTTTGTCTTTCTAGCGGACTATCACAGTAACAACTACACGGTGACCAATGGCTGGAAGATTCACAACACGGCCAAAAACAAGTGGTTTGTGTGCATGGCCAAGAATGCTGAGGACAAGCAGAAATGGCTGGACGCCATTTTAAAGGAACGCGAACAGAGAGAGAGTGAGTAGTTTTGATGTAGTTTGTCATTGTGGAGTATGCAACATATGAGCATTAAGTAACAGTTAAATGTATATTAACAAATTCAACCGTTATGATCCATACAAAAATGTTTGAATCAAATCGAACAAAATTATTAAAAAATTTCAGATGGCATAATGCAACTACTGTACAACAGGTTTTACAATTTATCATGTCATGTATCTTGCATTCTGATGTTTTTATGTGGATTTTTTCTTCTGTTCTGTTTCGATATTTAACACCTGTCCTCTGCTGGACACCTGTTCTTGTTATCTCTGCTTTTGAAGCGGGGTTACTACAGGATTGTTCTGATTGTTAGGTCACATGATCATAGCAGTAAAACCCAAATATACCACAGAGCCAATTCTGATCATTGCTCTTATGTTTCAGCATGAAGTATTAGTCTGTAGGATCAGTTACCAGTGTCCAAGACATAGTCCTCAGCCAAAGTATTGTAATGCTGTGTGAGTTGGCGGTAGAGCGTGACGTCACTGTAATGCTGCAATGCCAGATGAAAGCAGAAGTTTACTGGAGTGTATCAGGTTTCCGGGGTTTGAAATTGGAGCCCATTTCAACAGGTGCCACATCAGTCACACCTCTCTGACGGTCCAGATCTTCAGCCAGTTCCCCCTCGTTCCTCAGTACAACTCAAAGACATCATTGAATTACATGCTCCGATTAATATTTATTTTAACAGTCAAAAGTGACTTCAGTTTAAAAAAATTACAAATGCATGGTCCTGTTGAACACACTTAAAGGATACCTAAAAATTAATGTTAAATTATTAAATTTGTTTTCATTTATGATAATTATAGGGGTAGTTCACCCAAAAATGTTGGGTGAACATTCCCTGAATTTTTTATCTACATTCATCCATTCATGTTGATGTGCACTGTTTGAAATTGGCAGTTCAAAATAAGGGAGAATAGAAAAATGAAATGAAGGCTTGCTCATTTCTAAAATTGCCATTCAGCATCAGACCTTCAGATGCCAAGGTGGAAATTATGCTTCAGCAGGGTTATTTCTGAGGAGTCATTTTTAATGATGTGTTGCCTCTTTGCCGAGACTTGATTGAATGGGGGCCTCGTACAGCTGCCACGAACACCTCCTCAAAAAACTCCTTGTGAGTGAACGCTGCAGCTGCCGGTGGCTTCCCTCTCTCTGGGGTCTCAGACACAGTAAAGAGCTCTGAATGAGAGCCATGCCAGCTGCCGCCACATATGAGCACGTCCCACCTCCTACATCAGCTGCAATCTCATCGATAGCCTCTCTCATAGGCAGAAATCCCGAGGTGGGACGGGGGGACGGGGGGGTGTAATACCATGCTGTGTATTGTAAATAACAATGTTTTATACTTTAAATAATTGTGTAGGTAATAAAACAACACAAATGGGGCAAAAATGCGTTTTAAGTTTAGCAACATTTTGAGTCTCCACCTCCCTTGCCTCACAGTGCTTTAGTCCAAATGCATGCTTTCCTCTTTTACATCACCTACACACACACACAAGTCCAGTGAAAGAGAACAAAGTCAATAGTTGTGGAACTCCAGTAAGTAAGGCTGTCAAGGCTATTTTATTCATTTAAACATTGGATGAAGTGATTATTTTCTCTTTAATACATGATGTATTTTTCGATGAATCCTCTATGTTAGTAAGGAATAATTGACGACGGGCCGTTGAATTATTAGAAAAATAATGTACACACGAGGTCACGAGAAATCAACAGCCCGGAGTCAATTATTCCGCTTATACTACAGTTACCACACCTCAAGACATCGATCAGATGATATATTTAAAGGGATTTGTCCGGTTTTTGTACTTAAATCACTATTGTGAGTAGGATTATTTCTTCTGCATCTCATCCAACGCCTCTTTTGCTTGTTCCAAAATGTCATTTTAAAGCTGGTAATGGAGGCTTGAGCCATTGATAACATTTGAATGCAGTTATTATTGAAGTTATTAGAAAGAGAGTGAGAGTGACAGAGACACACAGAGAAAGAGAAAGAAAAAGAGAGTGAGAGAGAGAGAGAGAGAGAGAGAGAGAGAGAGAGAGAGAGAGAGAGAGAGAGCTTGTGTGAATTAGGCTACCTCTGTGTGTCCCTCAACAGTGTTCTGCAGCAGCATCTCTAAACAGCGCTTTTATTACCTCGCTGTTGAGAAATGTTGTGTATTTACTTTCGGAAAATCGTCTGTCGTGTTGTTGTTTTTGTTAGTACTGTAATTTCTGTTATTACAGTTTTACTATGCGAAGTGATATGGAATTGTAATGCGGTCAGGAGAGCTGCCTGGAACTATGTTTGCCGTGCGTTTCCCAGAAAATAATTGCACACCTCAGAACGTTCATCAGCCAATCAGAATCAAGCATTCAGCGGCCCCGTAGTATAAGCAATAATAACATTCCCTGGTTGATGGAAAGGATTGCCAAGTTTTCACAACAAAACCTGCCCAATTGCTACTCAAAACTATCCCAAAACGATCCCAAACTAAGCGTGTTTGTAGGGGGGGTTCCCCCGGTAAAAATCACATTCTAGGGGATAAAATACATGTTATTGGGGTCGTTTCAACCCGCGACATGAAAAACAACCCCCGGCCACAGCGATAAAGTAGCCAAATTCCACGGAACAACCATGGACTTGGCAACACTGATGGATATAATGTCGACAACGGACATGAGCGCTGTCACGGCGCGAGCACAACAGCTTGACGTTGTCTAATTTGGCACAGTCTCCCTGCTACACTAATAGTAGTAAGGCTTTCCTCTGCTCTGTGCATACATATCCTTACAAGTGTAATTTTAGCTGGTTTATTCGTGTCCCCTTCAAAAATTGCTCTTGAGAAATTTTATGTTTATTGTCCACCCCAACTGTTAGACAACATTTACGTCCCTGCTCTCTCTTTAACACCACCTTTTTTTTTTTTTTTTTTTTATGTATGGTAAAAACGTTTTCCTTGACTGAAGAGTTCTTTGCATTAGGCAACATACAAACAGCTTCGGGCGACTGATGAAGTGTTTTATTTTTAGCCAACCTTCTTTGTGTGAAGCTCCTGTTTCCGTTGCAGCTTGACTGGCTGCGTTGCTAATATAAACAAGGCTGTTTCAGCTGCATTGCACTGTTGCACAGTATTTAATATGCAATGTTGTTATTTTCAGGTCTTTTCAGCAACCTGCAAACTTTTTGGTAGAGGTCTTTATCTGCATCTGCAGCTGTATCTTTTCTCACCTTATTAACCACATCATACCACTCAACCAGAAGTGTAGCAGGAGAATGATTATGAGTATTTTTGAGGTGACCGGCCCTGAGTAATATGTGATAAGCCTATATATATCTGCTTCCTGTCACAGTTTAATGACTTATTTGAAGACTTGCTGATGCTACTTTTTATTATTTGATGATGAAAGTTTTTTGACGAAAAGAATTAACAGTTTTATTTTGTGTATGATGTGTGGCTTGTATGTAGAATCCTGATACCAGTTTTGTGAGTTAGCCCTTCACCAACCAAAATAGCTCAAATAGCAGCATGCATGTGTGAACACACAAACAAATGCAAACCCATGTCTCATAATAAAATCAGTTAAACCAGTGTTTCCTCTCAGCCCCACCTAAAACTGACACCGCAACACTCACACTGATGTACAGGTTGTAACAGCTAGTAAGAGACGCTTGAGGAATAGACTGTAAGACAGCAGAACAGTCTAAAATGGTTTCTTTTACATCCAGACCAGTTGCTTCTAAAAGATTTATTCATTTATTTTTTACATTAGATGTATAAATGTTATTCTTAAAGCAATATTTATTTATTTAAAACATTTAAAAAAAATGTAAATGATACAAAATTGCTGGGGTTTTTTTCACTTTTATTCGGGGTTCTTGACTTTTTTTTTTTTTTTTTTTCTCATATTGATTGTTAGGTTTGAAGCTTGGGATGGAGCGTGATGCTTACGTCATGATCGCAGAGAAGGGAGAAAAGCTCTACCATATGATGATGACCAAGAACCGCCACCTCATCAAAGACCGTCGCAGGAAACTCACCACTGTACCCAAATGCTTCTTGGGAAAGTAGGTTTTGAGTATTATGTAATGCATTTTAGCGATTCTCGTTTACACAGGGGTTCACCTTATGACTGGTCAGTTTCCATGCCGGAGATTGGCTTGCTCTGTGCTGCGTGTGACACCTTTCCTTCGGCTGCTTTTACACCACCTGAGTGTCTCCTGAATATCTTGCAAGTCATCCTAATCCAAGAGGCCCCTCCATGAATGAAAATGCATACGCACACACATACACACACTCACTTAGTGCTTGTAAATGCTTTCCCAAGCTCACTGCCAAGCACCCCATTGGACACAGACATTCCCAGCAAAAAAGCCTTCATTAGAGAGAAATCTGCATTCAGTCTCTCTCTCTCTTTCTTTTTCTGTATCTCTCTTCATTTTCCCCTCTTTCTTTCTTTCTGTCACTCGCTCGCCCAGTCTTTCAACACCATGAATGAACAATGAGTGCTATGTACGCCATTAAACTTCCAAATACTGTGTGTGTGTGTGTGTTTGGGAGTTAAGAGGAGAGATTCCTCGCACCAATTAAAATTCCCTTTTTGCACTGCACTAGAAGATCAGGGAAAAACACTGTGGTCAATTCAAAGCTATTATATTGATGCAATCTAGTTTAAATGTCCGCAAAAATTCACAAGTTCAGATATGAGCCTCATTTTATTGATTCATAAATCTGCAGGACCTTTCTGCTGTGCAGTTTTAGGAGCATCTAAGTCAAAGTAGCTTTGCTGCTAACTACAGTTTCAGTAGTGTGACTAGCTCAGGTTTAAAATGGTTTAGCTTCTACAGTCACAAGCTGCTTTAGCCAGTGAATAACAATATTGTGCAACAAAATGCTGTTTTTTAAGATAATGGAACTTAACATACTATCCTAAACTGTTCTCTCAGTTGTGAAGTCAAGATCATGTTAGTGCATTTCAATTGGATTCAAATAAATCACTGAATCAATTTTAAACTCATTAATTCATTGACTCATTAATTAATATTTTTTTTTATTATTATTTTGTAGTTAGATGCCACTTTTCCATTTTTCCAACTCAATTTGTTTTATTTATTTTAAAAAGATTTTTTCAGTTCACACAATTTGACTTGGATTGGATTTTTAAGGCTAGTTTGATTGTAGTTCAAATACAGTTAAAGAAGCACTTCCACTGAAGTGGCTTAAAAGTGAACTGTTGCTGGCCTCACGGCCTCAGCTGTGCTGTTGTTCTCCTGTCAACACCTAAATGGATGAATTTCACACAGCTTCATCAGAACACAATTATTTGTGCGTTTCAGCCTCGGTGGTCCAGGTGAAAGCAGCTGTGATTGGCTCTGTTGTCCGCTGGCTTGCGCATCAGTCTCAGAATAGAACACAATCCCACTCCTTCCAGGAACAGCCGAGCAGTTCAGCTGTTAATATGGACAAACACTCTGCTACTGTTCAGACTCTGGCTCTTTCTCTCATCTCTGGTTCTTTCTTTGTCTTGCTTGAACCATAGTTCATTTTTTCCCACTGTGCTTATTTTGAAGAATTTACTTTAAAATATGATGAGATTGTATTACTTAAATTCAAAATATATTTTGAAGTAAATGTTTTATTTCGTTTCATTTCAGACTGCAATGACCTAATGATTTATTGGCATGGTAAAAAGGTTCATATGGCCAAACAATGAAACGATTGTTTTTAGTTCAGTACAACTAAAAGCTCTGTTGAAAGCATCTGCTGTCTGTATTCAGAGAAAATCATTTTGACTTGTCCCTCAGTTTGAAAAAACGAGCAAAAAGTTGCATTTATGAGACTGGTATGATAAAATTATTCACTAACCTTGCCAATGCATAGTTATCCAGTTATTAATCTCATGTTGTGAACATACAGTATAACCATGATAAATACTTGAAAGGATATAAAAAGAGCTGTTTAGATGATGGTGAACGATAAGTGTAAAATACACCCACAGGAAAAACATGGGTAACGCATAACTAAAAGTTAATCCATTTAAAACAGCAGAAAGAAATGTTTTTGCAATTCAAATAACACACATTTTTCTATGGAAGAATTAATATGAGTGCTTTTATAGATATGTAAACTTCACATTTGTCTTGCATTTCTGAGCTCTGTAAGTGTATTTCAGTAAACTTTTATATTCTATTTCATTTAATTTTTTTTTTTTAACAAACTGAGGGACATGTCAAAATAATTTGCTGTGGTAATCAAGCTTCACTTGTGTTCAGTAAACTAAAATCTCATTACATCCTTGTCTGTCACATTCACACATATGTACGTACATCGGACAGATATAGATAAAAGTGTAAGACATTCTCACACACATCTGCAGCGTGTGAGAGGGCTCTATGTGCATTAGCTGTGGAGAATATTAATGAGTTACATAAACACTAATTAATTCACCCCAGGGATGCCCACCTCTACCCCTTCCCTTTCCTGCCAATCTGAATTAGAGACTTATGTAATAACAGCAGACTCACTGTTTCATTTCACTGCTCTCTTTCATGGCCCTGACTGCCCTCTCCTCTCTGAACTTCCTCTGCAGAGCTGCACATAAAGGCTTTGTAAGCAGTCCGCAAGATCTCCACATAACCCACATCATAAACATTTATTGTTTGTATTTTGTGTGAAGGGCTTATGTGATTGCCATCCTTTTATTGATATAAACATTGACCGTTTTTTTATTAGTGGTTAATGCAGCTGCTGGAATGCATTTGTAGTTTCTCAATATTCTCTTCTTTGTGGTAGCATTATTTTTCTGCTCAGAAACTGTTTCTATTTTGGAGATTGTGCAAAGACCACAAACTTGATACAGTGGTCTCAAATCACACCCCCAGCTCACATACACACATATTTTTGCTCTCTGGAACCATATGAGCAGCAATCAAATTTTGTCCCTAAATCAAATGGTCAGATGCATTTCCTCTTCCATCATTTTGAGTATCCTGAAAAACCTTTTAAACATGTTATAGGCTTTTTGTCCGATTCGCACAAGATTTTCTATGTGTAATCTAAAAACCCCCAAGAGAAAACATTATTAAAGAAGGTATTAATATTCAAATAATTTACTAAATTAACAAAAGCCTAATAATCAAAATTACATAAATAACAAAAATTAAAAATCAAAATGTAAAATATACAAAAATTAAAGAAAATAAAAATTACGTACAACTGTGTTTAAGGAAGTTGCCATTTACCACCAAAACACAGAATCAACATGATCTGCAATATTATTCACAATTATGCTCATTTTCTCTCATTTTTGTTGTTGCAAGTACTGATGAGTTACAAAGACAAGTGGTATTAGCTTGTATTGTTATCGCTGTCAGGTGTTTGATGGTGAAGGGTAAAGATTTATCAAGGTTAAGTATTTTAAGATTTCATGTAGAGGGCAGATCAGTTGTCTAGTCAGGTGAGACATGACTGGAGAATCTGGTCGTCTTACTCTACTGGGTGGATGTGGAGCACCTTTGGCCCCTGCATCTTCTCTTCTCCTCCTGCTCCGTCTGTTAACCCATCCTTTCATCTGACCCCTCTCCCCTCACTGCTGTCATTCAACATTTCAAGGACACACACACACCCTTCTCACATTTCCTTTAAGGCGTCATAACTGTTTACACATTGCTTATTTCTGTCCCTGATTCTAATGGGATTCAGTTTCTCACGCAGCACTCATGCACATTTCAGGCATGCAATCACACACAACGTTAGATTTGCAACTAAACCACCTAGGACATGCAATTGCTGAAATTCCTCGCTAGCCCTAGTTATAATTATTTTACTGTCACTTTTGATCAGTTTAATTTATCCTTACTGAACAGAATTTATTTCAGAAAATAACCCTTACTGATCTCATATTATGCTGTACACATCTGTACAAAATTATATTGTAGATATAAACAAAACAAAATTAAGATATAATTAGATATTGGATATTAACAGAATACATGTCAAATTTGTTTATATCTAATATATTTTTGTATATGTCTTATATATTTAATTAATAAACATATATAATTCCAAAACATATATTTATTTATTTACATTAAATTTATTTTAATTTTATTAAAATTTTTGGTTGTTGAAGTAATTTCCTGAAACCTTTTTAAAAACTAAAACAATGTCTGAACCACACTTGTGATGTTTGAACTTTTAAGTCCTTAAGAGAATGGAATGCAGCTTGATATCATCTTGATTTGTGTTCTTGGTGAACTTGGCCAGTCACTCTGGAGGATTGAGTGAGTCCAAGTTCCCAAGTACCTTTGACTGGTGGCTCATAAATCCCTTCTTTATCATGCGTGCAGCATTATTATGAGCAGACTGACACTGCCGTTGTCTCTGTGTGTCCTCAGTGAGTTTGTCTCATGGCTCTTGGAGAGTGGAGAGATCAGTAAGGCTGAGGAGGGAATCAACCTGGGTCAAGCTCTCCTGGAGAATGGCATCATCCATCATGGTAAGAGAAGGTTCTCCTTTGAAGAAAATTGTGTTATTACCTTGATTTGTTGAGCATGGACCATGATATTACAATAGTGTCATTTTGAATTTCTGTAGGGTACTATGATATATATCCAAATACCATAATTGTAATATCTGCTCTTAGGATATGCAAAACCTTCATATTTTTCAAAATCAACCAGTTGGTGGATTCCATGAGCATCTGTCGACATACTTGAAACCCTATATCCATAGGCTATAAATAGCTACATTTATACATAAACAAGACTTATGATAGACTAGTCAACCATTGTGACCCATCACTGTAACATTGCTATTTGTAAGGGTTATTAATTCATACAAATCTATTATTCTTTTTTTCTGGCCTTTTTTTCTTTCAACCTCCCTCACCTCCAGTTTATTTAATCATGTTTTTGAGCATTGCTAGGTTTCTTCACCAAAAAGCAACTGCTGTCTGTGTTCTGTTTTTTTGATACACTCTTGCCAAATGAAACGCAATCCATTAACTGTTTATACAAATGTTGGACTGTTCAAAATCACCATTTGACAGATTTATACTCTACAAATCTGGCATGTATCCTTGTTGGCCAGCACTCACTGAGATCCCGTACAGATGATCGGCAGTCTGGATAGTAACATGACATGAAATGCTGGTAGAGAACAGCATTCTTCTGAATAATTCAAGAGGTGCAGTGTTTGCCTGAGATTCGGGGAGCATCATACCTCTATTTTACAGCCAGGGGATTGCAACATAGTGAAAACTGACAAACACCAGAAGGGATTGGAGTGATAAATTCAAGTATAAGGGCTCAAGCGCTCAATCAGTAATATGGTGGCAGCATTCAAGGAGAGGTCAAAAAGGCTTTTGTGGAGCGATGGCACTCACACACTTCAGTTAATCACATACCTCCACATACATGTTTGTCAGCCTGAGTCCAAAAGTGAGAGAAACTTATACATCACAAGCTCAATTCCTGCATATGGTGTTATGTTAGAGGTGAAGTTTACTGTTTAAGCATGACCTAATAAGAGCATCTATGTGTGTGTTTTTCACCATAGTGTCAGATAAGCACCAGTTCAAGAATGAGCAGGTGTTGTATCGGTTTCGGTATGATGACGGCACTTATAAAGCCAGGAGTGAAATGGAGGACATCATTTCAAAGGTATTTCCCCCCGAATACTTTCTAAATATGATAGCTCATGTACAAGGATACATGAGATAAGGTAAATATACTTTTTTGCAGTTAGCTCAGTGAAAGAATCAATCCAATATAGCGACAAGACAAGAGAAAATGTGATTATAAATAAGCTTAAATTTAATTAAATGCTGAAAGGTATGCTTAAAAAGTTCAGTGTAATTAAAATGCATTGTTTTCTCAGTATGTGTGTGTGCTATGCTAACATCAAACTCTATTGGAATCAATTAAGAGTCAAGTTTCTCATGCACTGTTTGTGTTTGTGTGGAAAAATTGTTTGTGTAGGCAGCTCACTAGGTTTTGATCAGATTTAACCAGTCAAGTTTACAGATTTAATCAACAGTATCTTGAGTGCATATGATCCATCTCTGTAATTAAAGACTACAAAATGGTCTACTTAACAACTGTCAACAAATCAGTCAAGAAGTGATTTAAACAGTAAATGAAATGCTGAAAGAGATGCAGCTGTTGGTGCAAATTCTTTATATGAGTGTTTGTGTGTCCGACAGGGAGTGAGACTTTATTGTCGTCTCCACAGCCTCTTTACACCTGTTATCAAGTAAGTGACACATGTTCTGTGACAAACTTCACACTCAACAGACAAAAACATTACTTACTTCACACTGTCATTAAGGTTTTAAAATGATTTGTAAGCAAGTCTCAGACTATGTTTTGTTAGCACCCTTTTCTTGCACATGGACAGTAGCATTACATTTTATTTATTATTTATTTTATAATTAAATCCAGTTTATAGTTAAAACATCTTTTGACAGCAGATACAAATGTTTTTTTAATAAACAACGGTTTAATTCGAACAGTCACAAAAGATTAGATGCATTTGTTTGTACTTTATGGATTCACCTTGGCCAGCTGCACATGAACACAAAGTAACACAGAACGTGTTACTTGCCCTTTAGCAGATGCTTTTCATCTTTTAAAGCACCTTACACTCCAGGTCACTAATTACACCACACTAGTTGCAAGGACCGACCACCCTGGAGCAATCTGGGAACTAGTGGTAATAAAGACAGAAGATATTTCCAGATGATTGATCTCCATTAGCTGGGCTTAAACTCACAACATTTGCCATTAAATCTTTCAATACCAGCTTCAACACAATTAATGTATTTTGACAATCCGAGATATTTCCTTTGTCATTATGTCAATTATATTAGAAGTACAAGGCCTAATCTGGGTTTCTCCAGTGGTTTATCTTGTTAGAAATGCCCTGGTCCTTTGCTTCTCTTGTAGTCAGATGTCAGATGTTGTTTATGTTAGCATTTGGACAATTGTGAACCTTTTCAACCTCTTCTTTATATACAGAGACAGAGATCATCATTTGAAAACCTTCAAATCTGTCATACCAGCTAGCAAACTGGTGGAATGGCTTGTGTCACAGGTAACGTAAGGATGGACACACACACACACAGTATGCCACTTTACTGCATAAACTTGCACACACTCCTTTTTACTTTCTTTCACTTTCTGTTCAGCTGTCAGCTCATTGTTTTCGGGTTTCTGTACACAATTTACATTTTACTTATTTACAGTCTAATCTTAACAGTTGCTCCATTATGTCATTTCATTGCATACACAGAAGTCATTTAACATGATTTTCCTTCTGTAGGGTGACATCACAACCCGTGAAGATGCAGTGACCCTTGGTGTCGGACTCTGCAATGCTGGCTTCATGCACCACGGTCAGTCTCTATGTTCACATATTGATTGTACTTCTTATAAAATCATGATGAGGTTTTGGGTCAGTTATTGTTATAATATCAGCAGATTTTAAAGAGTGTGATTAAAATACTTTTAGTTACCCAGATTTTATATGAATAAATGAACATGCCATTCAAAAACGTGAATATTAATGAATCACTCCACTTCTGGTGGCTGAACTCAGCATGAAATGATAATTGACTTATTAAATTCATCATATATTTTATTGATCATATTATGAATGTTTCATTCACCCATGTTTAATTGTTTTTAAAATTTTAGCCTGATAATTATTCATCAAAATGTAATAATGTAATCTTTCTGTAAAACAACAAAATTTTCTCTGGTGGTTTGTGGCAATTTCTCCAGTCATTTAGTTTCTTACAATCTTCTTTAAGCTCTACCTTCATCCAATCCAACTGTTGAACTGAACCAAGTCCCTGCCCTAAATTTTTCTTTTTGCTAACCTATTTCACTCAGGATATAAAGGATATCATTGCATTTATAGGTGAAATGTACAAGTACAAATGGGCAGTCGTGGCCCAATGGTTAGAGAGTCGTAACCCGAAGGTTGCGGGTTCGAGTCTCAATATCAGCAGGAATTGTAGGTGGGGGGAGTGAATGACCAGCGCTCTCTTCCACCATCAATACCATGACTGAGGTGCCCTTGAGCAAGTCACCGAACCCCTAACTGATCCCTGGGTGCCGCAGCAAAAATGGCTGCTACTGCTTCTAGTGTGTGTGTGTGTGTGTGTGTGTGTGTGTGTGTGTGTGTGTGTGTGTGTGTGTGTGTTTCACTGCTGTGTGTGTGTGCACTTGGATGGTTTAAAGTCGTGGCCTAGTGGTTAGAGAGTTTGACTCCTAACCCTAAGGTTGTGGGTTCGAGTCTGGGCTGGCAATACCATGACTGAGGTGCCCTTGAGCAAGACACCGAACCCCCAACTGCTCCACGGGCGCCGCAGCATAAATGGCTGCACACTGCTCCGGGTGTGTGTTCACGGTGTGTGTGTGTTCACTGCTGTGTGTGTGCACTTTGGATGGGTTAAATGCAGAGCACAAATTCTGAGTATGGGTCACCATATTTGGCTGTATGTCACTTCACTCTCACTTCACTTAAATGCAGAGCGCAAATTCCGAGCATGAGACACAATGCTTGGCACGTCATGTCGCTTTCACTTCACTTTCTGTGCCTTCAGTGGCATCAGATGGAATTGTGAAACATCATCTTTAAATGAACCTCAGATTTTGCCATTTCATGGCCTTTCCTGTTTGCCGTTGCTACACATGTGGTGTCCAGAGCAAAGCTTTGAAGCGTGGCAGTGTTTGTGTTTGAGAGAGAGTGAAAGAGTTTTGACTCGTGGAAGCACTAGAGCAGTCTTGGAATTATAATGCAACATTAATTAATCTAGTAGTTGTGCAGTGTTTTTAAAAGAGCAATAAGCCCCAAGAAGCTGTGGTTTACAGTGATTTTGAACAGCTAACAATGAACAGCCCTTGTAACAATGTGATTTTTATATTAAAGTTTGCTGTTTTAAAATCACTGTAAACCACAGCTTCACAGGCTTATTGGTTTGATAAAACGGCTACTACATATACCTGTCATATTTTCATAAACACACAGCATCAAAAACTTAACAGTTTATTGATTATTAATTTAGTTATTCAGTTACGTTTAGCAGGATGGTTGTCAAGCAACACATAGAAGATGTGGTGCAGTGTAGTACTAATGTAACAAGGTCAAAAGTGTGTTCATCTTTTTTCACCAATCATCTTTTTTTGTCTTCATTCATTGATCATTGCATTAAGTGCAGCACAGTTTTACAGTGCAGTGTTTTACAGTTTACACTTTTTAACATCACACTGATTGTGTCTGCCAGACGTCTAGTTTGTTTGTACGAGAGAAATAGAGAGTAAAATGAAGAAGGATGACTGTGTTTTAGATGTAAACAGCTGTTGCAATAACATCTGGGGCCTCTGATGGAACAGAAATAGTCACAATAGTGGAAAAAAGCATTTTCTGATGAGAAACACATGCTCGTAGAAACAAGCCTCCTGTCCGAGTTATAAAAGAGTTTTGCAGTCATGTCGGATCTCAACTTCCAAAACAATCCACAGCAATATTTTGCTTGGAATTCACAGACAGAACAGCCTGTCCCTACAAAGTTCCTGAAAACACAAACGCACAAACGCACACACACACACACACACACACACACACACACACACACACACACACACACACACACACACACACACACACACACACACATCTGTCACCGGCTTCCTGAGAGGGAAAAAAAAGCACACTTGCACATGCCAGACCTCCCATGCAATCCTCTGCCTTCTTCCTTCACCTCAGATTTGCCCAAACATCAATCCCACAGACATCATGAGTTGTTTTGACGGGAACTGAAGGGGATGCAGTCGACTCATTTCACACTGTCAAATCATTTTGCCATCAGCAGATATTATCAGCACCAAGTTATAAGTGCTTTGTTTTACCTGTTTATAAAAGTCTAAAACTGTTTTTTTTTTAATTCAGTCTCAGTTAAATTCAATTTTTAACTTTGCCTTGCAGTACTGGAGAAAAGCGAATTTAAGGATGAGTCACAGTTTTTCCGCTTCTATGCCGATGAGGAGACCGAGGGTACGAGCTCCAAGAGTAAACAGCTTCGCAGTGACTTCAAACTCATCGAGAACATCCTTGCCAAATCTTTAGTGGTGAGATACACAGACACACACACTGCAGGGGTTTCTCCCCCGTGAAGAGTTGTGTTGAGGGATAACTAGCAATGCTACGAACTTAACCCTATTTTTCAGTAGTGTGTCAGTAGCTGAACTTATTTCAAAATGCTGTAGCTTTTGTAATAATATGAATGTAGCTGTTTCTATGTCGCTTTACAATCCAAGTGAACTAGGGCATTGAAATGATCAAAGGTTCTTTCCTAGTTTGGAAAGAATTAGTTTGATTCATTCTTGTAAATCAGTTTGTTTGGACAATTCATGTAAATCAAATGATTCAAAAAGTATTCACTGATTCATGTGAGTACAGTTGTGGTATTGTATATCATCTTTTTTTGTTGATAAATGATAGATCATAATTGTTCAAATTTGTTATATAAATTAGTTTTTAGTTGTGTTAATTAAAGTAGTTGTATTGAGAGGTGTAACACTTGATGCAAACTCAACGGACGAGAAATTACATCTTTTTTATTTTTAACAAATTATAATAAATCCAAAATGTAAAAATATTCAATCTTCTCCACTTTCCTCTTAAGCTCATAACCTGCAGCTGAAAGTTTTTGTTCTTTTATTTCAGCTAAATGTGACAAATTGATCTACTATTGGTCACATGAAACTAATTCGCATGTCAGAGTTCACTAAATGTGTGTCCCACATTTACATGCATATTAACGGAAGTCAGTGACTCTTTAGTTGTATTTAGTGTAGTCAAGACTCAGATGCTAATTGAGGTCCTGTTCTCATAGTAAAAATAAGTTTAACCTCAGTTCAAGTACTTCTATTATCTGTAGCTTGACAAGATGCGGAAGATATCAGATTTAGATCATTCTCAGTTTGACCAACTGACCCCAGTATCAACAATACTAATGTAAAAGGAAAGAAAAAAGAAAGAAACCTAATGATTTAATGCTGAAAGTAACACATTAACATATCTCCTGCCAATTAAGACCCCCCTCATCCATCCGTAATCAACTGGACCTTATCAAACTTCTCTTTCATCCATGATAACACCTTTATCAGCTGAGCTGACCTATAAGGATGCAGCTGTGGCACATTTGAACCGATTATTTTTAGAAGAAAAGGCTTAATACCTCAAACAGCTTTTGGACTACAGGATGCGTAGCTTGTTCACACATTTGCACAAACGCTTCTGCTTTTTCAGTGTGGCACCAAGCTGCTAGATAATAATTTGAGTCCTGAAAGTAACACGTTTTTTTTTCCGTTCCGTTCTGCATCTATTTTGAGATGATACCATCATTATTCATTTTTTGACCCTTGTGCTGATACAGTGTTTCTGATGTCCATGTACAGATCCATCCTGAAGAGGAGGACTATGGGTTTGAGATTGAAGAGAAGAACAAGGCCATCATAGTGAAGAGTGTGGCCAGGGGCTCATATGCAGAGGTATGACTTTGGGTAACCGCATACAAAAAATATCAATGACAGAGCATACCCCAAAAATACATATCAGTGGTTGGCTTGAGTCTCATAGTCTGCCACATTTGGGATTTCCCCAAGTAAGCTGTTTTCTTTCTTATAAGGCATTTCCACCCAAATTATCCATATATATATATATATATATATATATATATATATATATATATATATATATATATATATATATATATATTATATATATATATATATATATATATAATATATATATATCTATTATCACATGTTCCACTGTCTGATCATCCGTCACATTTAGCACTGGTTCATAGAAATAATACTTTATTACTTAATTTTTAGTAATACTGTTTTAAAATTTTAAATGTAATTGCTAAGTGAGACTTAACCTTTTTTTGTTAACATAAATGTTGTATACATATTTAAACTATACAGTTTGATAAAACCTGTCAAGAAAATGTCCCAGTAATATTTCACTCCAAAATACACAAAATTAATATTCTGATTTAATGCTCAAAACAACATGTTCTCAATATTGATTTTTTTTTTTTATGCAAAATATGATTTCTTATATTCTTCTTTAGATTTTTTATCTCTGTCATTTGAAGGAGGACCTCCTCAATTTGAATGCATTATTTTCAGTGTACAGGGTTCTTTGTGGTTATGCTCTCTACAGCTCTGCCAGATATTTGTGGAAGATGTGTAGATAATATGGTTAAGATCTAAACCACCACAAATTTTATTCCCACTGTGCCTGTTAGACCTGACACGACACCTTTTGTCAGTATCAAAGTGTCACACTGCTGCTCACAGGAGCGTCTGCAGAAGATGAGGGTGTGATGGTAATGGTGATTAATCCAGTGAATGAGTGGAAGTGCTTTATGTCCTGACACTTACAGATCATGCGTCGGGTCCTGAACATGCTTGCTTAATTCATTCCACTCCCTCTGTCTTCACAGCTCTGCTCTCTGGAGATCACGGAGAAGCAATTAAGCATGTCCCATCATATTCTCCACAGAGTCCTCACACTTTTTTCCCCTTCTCTTTCCTCAGAACTTTTCCTTCTTTCTTGTTTTTCATAGTTTTTTTTTCCCTGTTACTTATAGCTTTGTGTTTAAGTGTTTAAGGCTTTTCTTTCTTTCTTTCTTTCTTTCTTTCTTTCTTTCTTTCTTTCTTTCTTTCTTTCTTTCTTTCTTTCTTTCTTTCTTTCTTTCTTTCTTTCTTTCTTTCTTCTTTTTTCTTTTTCCTTTCTTTCTTTCTTTCTTTTCTTTCTTTTCTTTCTTTTTCTTCTTTATCTTTTCTTCCTTCCTTCCCCACATTCACTACTTCAATACCTTCCTTCCAAATCCCCTTCTTCTTCCCTACCTTCCTTGCTTTCCTTATCCATTCCTTTTTTCTTCCCTCACGCTTTTCCTCTTTCCTTCCTTGCTTGCTTCCTCCCCTTTTTCCTTCTTTCATCCTGACTTTCATTAGTTAGTTTTTTCCTTCTTCTCTCTTCATTCCTTCTTTCCTTCGTTTCTTTCTTCCTTTCCTCATTTCTGCTTTCTTCTATCCTACCATTCATTGTTTATTCCTTCTTCCCTTCCTTCCTTCCTTCCTTCCTTCCTTGCCCTTCTTTTCTTCTCTTCCAATTCTTGTACTTTCCTTTCTTCCTTGCCCCCCCTTCAACCTTTCTTTCCTTTCTTGCTTCCTGCCTTTCATTAGTTTGCTCATTCCTCTTTTCTTTCCTTTCTTTCTTCCTTACAATGACACATTTTTTAATAGCACCTTCAAATGTGCTGCTTGGTAATCTGAAAGTCCTGATTATATCTTATAAAGGTTTTAAGAGATATATATATATATATATATATATATAAAGCTCTTTTGCCATAAAGGTGTGAGGTTCTCTCAATTCTGTCTGTCAATCCTCTAATCCTCATTAACATATCACTCATCTCTCTCCCTCTATGTCTCTCTCCCAATCCTAATGCACATCAGAGAAAATTGTTATGAGTAACACCCGATTTGATTGATTGATTGTGGTTCTTGGTATTTATTTCCTTTTGTTTTCATGTTTTTTCTTTGGTGCAGATGGCAGGCCTTCAGCCGGGTAGAAAGATCTACTCCATTAATGAGGACCTGGTGTTCCTGAGGGCCTTTTCTGAGGTGGAGACCATGATCAACCAGTCCTTCTGTATACGCCGCTCTCTTAGATTGCTGGTGGCCACCAAGAACAAAGAGTGAGTCCACGTTCACGGCAGAAATCAGATACTTATGCGCAGACACACAGATGTGTGAAATGTAGCCAGGTATAGTGTAAAATGACACTACTGGTATTAGAGTTACATGCAGGTGAGCAGCACACTGCAGAACACTATTTTGTAAGAGTATTCATTAATAATGTTTAAACATGCTGGCTCTTTTTATTCCTTTATGTGCCCCAAACAATGATGTTCTTGAAAAAAGATATTTTGCTAAGTAGCAAAGAATACATCTAGTACAACAACACTCTTGCTCATGTGATGTTACTTAAATAAAATGGAGAAAAGAGCCTAGCTTTTGTGCTTATCTCATATCTTTGTGTGTGTATATGATAGGATTGTGAAGATCCCAGATGTTCACGGCACTCTTCCTTTTGTTCTCTGCGGTTCTTGTCCACCTTATGTTCATGCAGTGAAGAAAGGTGAGTTCTAATT
The DNA here is from genome assembly GCF_018340385.1 of Cyprinus carpio. Lineage (NCBI taxonomy): Eukaryota > Metazoa > Chordata > Actinopteri > Cypriniformes > Cyprinidae > Cyprinus > Cyprinus carpio. The sequence goes on along the minus strand of NC_056579.1, from coordinate 12,514,483 downwards.
GTTTGTGACAATCAAAATAAACATGCACATCTTGTCACAGTCATTTGCAAAGTGATTATGCCCTCAAAACCCAGAGCCAATCGTTTTTTTTGTTTGTTTTTGTTTTTAACATAAAAATTCACATGTTATTCTGAATCAAGGAATGCATTGTATTCCCTCTGTCTAACATGCCAGGCAGATGTTAATGTACTATAAAAAAGATTCAAATAAAGCAATTTCGTGACACCAGGCTGCTGTGGTCATGTGATCAACATCTGGAGCTCAGCATTTGAACCCAAACTCAGGATCCCTGCACATGTTTCTGGATTTAAAAAGCGTACTCTATTGTAGGATCCTTTTGAAGTCAAAGCCATTCGCTCATCTTCACAGAACTTAGACAAAAGTAGATATTCATGTTGTGTCATTATGGGAGCTTTTATCACTTCAAGTGCACCTGAATTCAGGGGGTCTAAATTCCAGAATAAGTGGTCTATTCAAAGCAGAGGTAAGAATATGTGTAATGGTCCCGTTAATAAACAATAATAATTTCATTGCTGTAACTCGTTGGAACGTCAAATTTAAAATCTCTAGATCAAACGGTTTTCTTTATTTAGCACTCAAGATCAGTGTTTTTTGTTTTTGTTTTTTTTTGTCTCATGCTATCATTATGAGCATAAATTTATGATCTATCTTGTTTCATTGTGCTGATATATTATGACAGGTATATGGGAATACATGTAAAAAGATAAGCTCTTTAAAAATAAAGGTTCCAAACAGGAGTTTCATATAACAACAACATACAACAAAAAACCTCACAAAATAACCTTCCATTATAAAAATAATTAAAATAAAAGGCCATATAGTTTGAAAGAACAATTTTTAATAAAATAAACAAACTCCACCAACAATAAACAACCATCAACAAAAAATATATAAAAAAAAAAGAAATAAACAACAAAATCGTTCAAAAACCCCCAAAAAAAACAAATAAAATATAATTAAAACACAACATAGCTAAGTTGTTCTGTACAAATACAAAATAATGCATAATCGACGCTAACATGACATCATATACATTTGGATTAGAAAGTTTGTAGACTGGTTTGGATTTGCCTACATGTAACATTTACAACCTTCTGACTTCAAAATCATCTATTTGACTTCTTTAATTAGTTTGGTTTAGGTCATTGTACATCATAGGCATCATTTTTGTGTGTATTCAGGCTCTGAGGCAGCAGCAGCGGGTCTTCAGCCTGGTCAGTGTGTGCTTAAAGTCAACGGCAACAACATGAACCAGAGCAGCTACCAGGAAGTCCTCGAGCACTTTAGTGGCCATCAGCCTGTCCTGGAGCAGCAAGACCTTGTGAGAATCAACACTGCATTGTGTTTAACACTGCATTATGTGTTCTTTTTATAGTCTATGTGGCCCACAAGTGGTGATCCCAGAGGTTACTTGCTTCTGACACTCTATACAGTAACTGTTTCCTCCCATTGTGATATTGTTTTTTTCTTCTGCCGCAGAGCTGTGGTCAGTGGGCATACCGTGTGTATGAGGATGTGGAACAGATGTCTTTCAGGGGGTGTGAGAATGGCTCAGATTCAGAGGATAGCTGCACTAATGGAACAGGTAGTGTATGTGTCTGTATATTCACAAATGACTTAGTGTGACAGGTGTGCCCAAAAAATGTATTGTCGTTAACGGAATACAAAAGCCATGGGAACTGTAGATCCAGTAAAACTGTCTTATGAAGAGCCTGCATGCTCGAGACGTCACCTATGTGATAGTCTGTTATTACATTTTTGTATCTTCAGAGCCCAAGTGTGCCGACTTTTTTCTATTTTCTTGATCAGTTTTTGTCAAACACTCTGTTGGAGAGTTTTTCCAGGGATGTGCGCAATGTGCTGAACTGTAGATCCAGTGTCATATGCATTTGTGAATGCAAGCTGTGACCAATGGCGAATCATTGACGTCATTGATCTCTTGAGTGAATTCAAATTAATTGTGAAACAGATTAATCTCTCGAACCTGATTTGACTATTAGTGTTTTCTGTGTAAAAGAATCACTAAAAAGGGCACTTATAATATTGCAAAAGATTATATATGTAACTATTTATAAACAATTTAAAATAAATCTAAATTGAAATTAAAAGTAAAACTGCACAATGAAGATAATTGATCTTTTTAATGTCATTGTAATGTAATGCAATGAAAAATGGTCCTGTAAACTTTATCTGTGTTCATGTTGGATTCTTTATACTTGTGTGTTCTTTGGCATTTCTAGGCTCTGTAAGAAGGCTGGAACAGTTGTCCATCACTGACGATGTTCCTTCAGTCAGTCTGAATGTGGATAATGTTCATGTGGAACATGGGGTTGTGTACGAGTACGTCAGCACAGCAGGAATCAAACACTGTGTGCTGGAGAAGATGGTGGAACCCAAGGGCTGCTTCATCCTTGCTGCAAAGGTCAGACCACGGTTAAACGATAAATGCATAATTACTGAATTTTGTTTCTGATGACCCATAATTGTGCTTCTGCTTATACTGTATATATTAGATTTCAAGATGGACATTTAAGGCTATGGTTACTATGTTTACGCCTGTTGTTTACACTACTCCAGCATTTTAGACCCTCGAAAATGCAAACAATAAAACCTTGCAAACAATAAAATCATACCTGCATGAATGGTCATGTGACATGCGTTTTCGGTTGTGTAGTGTGGACGGAGAACGTTTCTGAAACACAGTGAAAACGCAAGTGAAGACGAGGATCCTTTTCATTTTAAACCGAAAATGCACTAGTGTAAACAAGTCCTAAAAGAAGTTGTTTTTCTAACCTATCAAATGTTCTTGTGTGTATTTTGAATGCTCTCAGATACTGGAGGCCTTTGTGAAGGACGACAGTCTGTTAATAAAGAGCTGCCGGCAGCTAATGGCTCAGAATGAGAAGGTGGTGACCATGCCACAGTTTGAGTTTCGAAACATCTGTGACACCAAGCTGGAGAGCATAGAAAAACGCATTTGCAGCTACAAACAGGTGTGACATCTGTCTTGCTGTTACTACTTTATCATTTTGTCATATTCCCCAGTGCACCTCATATTGGACAATATCACGTTTTGAGACATGAATGTCCTTTCTTTTTTTTTTATGTAATTGATATTTAGAAATGGAATAAAAGGCATTGAAAAAAACTATGCAAATGCTGTCTCATAGTGCTTTAAAATTCCTTTCCTATCAGTTTGTGGAGGAATTGCAGACAAAGGCCTGGCCCATGTTTAAGCAGGCGAGCACTAAACCTCATGTTCTGGGCTGCATGGACTTCGTCCCCACCAACTGTCATCTGAACCTGATGCAGGTGTCCTGCCCCAAGAACACCACCTCAGCAGGCCGAACTTTCAGCATCCGCTTCGGACGCAAGAACTCCTTCTTTGGTCTTGATCCTGATCAAGGTACACATAGTTATGTTACCAGTTAGAACTGAAGGGATTTATTACTAAATATTATATTATATTTAAATATAATATTTACATGTTAGATATTCTTCTATAGTACATTTTTATATTTCTGTTTCTCATAAAAGCTCAATAAAATACGTTTTAGAGAATATATAATGTTTAAGTCCAAGAAATGACTTTGATTAAATACTACTATGTTAAAATCACTCAATCAGTGTGGATTCAGCTCATTGGCTCAGTTGCACCAAATCTCCATTTTACAATTATTGAAAGTTGTAAAATAGTAATTAAGCTTTATGGTGAAAACCTCCTAGGTCTTGTAAAAATCATGGCCTGCTATTCCCAAAGCGATCGAGAACCTTTTAAAGCACCTCCATCAGACCTCCATTAAGACACCATTAGACCATAATAAGTAGCTTTTAGTGATGTCATCCTCCATTGTCCCATAGGTCTAAAGTCAGCCACTCCCTGCAGCCTAACGCCTGCATCTCTCTCTTATTATGACTGTTTGATTTTTTGTTCATGAGGCCTGATGCTGTATTTAAGAACATAAACATTAGCTTTATCATCAGATAACACACCAGAGCTAAACAATAGAGATTTCTGTTTCTGCTGGCCTGGTTGGAGCAGTTGTTCAGATTTGTGTATAATTTTCTTGGAAAAAAAATGATCAAATTTATTTATAGCAATTTTCATGTCATTTTATTATTAATTTTATTTTTATTTATAATATATTATATTTATAATAAATATAATATATTTATTTATAGATATTAGCAACAATACCAGTAGGTGATACAACTTTAATGAAACTGCTTTACATCTATAAATTAATAAACTTTTTTTTTCTGGATTTAGTTGATTTTCAAGCCATGCTGATTTTCAAATTCAAGCCACTTGAAAAAATTTCAAGACTTATAATATTTAGCTGAATTTTAAAATTCAACAGGGCATCCCCTAGAACTTAAAGAGGTAAAGCGTCTGGATTTAATTTTTGGCTTCAGATTGCTGCGGTCCAACTTTCTGTCTAGCCGCCACGTGTGGCTCGGAAAAGAACCACGAAATGCTTTGTTTCTTCTGCTCCTCAGCACGAGAGCTTTTTATTTTTAAGTCTCTGCTACACATCTGCTCTGCAGTTGTCTCACGGTCAGAGATGTTTAAAATTCCTCCGGTACACTTCTCTGCGACCTAAAGCCTCATGGTCCATGGCTTTACCACATGCAAGAGTATGCCTCACTGCTTTTCAACCATTCAGTTCTTCTGTTTTATTGAGTCACACAAACTCCAAACGTAGAATACTGCATCCCTAGACAGCATTTTAAGGCATGCACCCAGCATGACGGCTGTTGCAAAGTCTTGAGTACCATAACTATGTCTTCTAAGATGTCTTCTTTAGGCCAAATTGTAAGGGGGCATCAGTTATATTTCCCAGATTGCAAACTCTATGACAAAAGAAAAAATCCAGGATGCTGGTTGAATCAAGAAAAGTGACTCTTTTTTTTAACTTATTGATTAATGTCACTTATTTTCTTTCTGCAGTCAATCTGAATCCCATGTCCCACGCCGTGCATTGTGTAACCAGCATGGCGGCCCCCTCCTGGAGTTGCCTGAGTTTAGATGAAGAGACGGAGGAGGGTGAAGGGAGCACAGAGGACGGCAGGAAGCATGAAGAAGGAGGTCTCAGCTTCCTCCTCAAACAGGAAGACATGGAGAGCCAGGACAATTACATCTGCCTCTATAACCGCCTGGACATATTAGTGCGAGAGATGAAGCAATACGTGGCCCAGATAGATGTGTAAGTGGTGAAGTAGTTTAACAGTGTTCAAAATAACAATAGTGAGCTATTAAAAATTAATTTAAAAAACTGATAAACTGAAAATTAACCAAAAAAAGTATCAAAAAAGATATTTAATAATCTACAACATTGTTCCTTTTAGATTGTGAAAAAGTCATTGAAATGTAACTGCACATTTGGTAAAAAAAATAAAATAAATTACTACAACTTTCCAAAAAAAAAAAAGCTCAGATAAGGTTTTAGTAGCCTCCTCTTTGAGCCATCTCGTGTTGTTTCCACCAGCGAGGCAATTTATTTTTTTTCATCACTAATTGATGAATGTCTAAAATCTAAAAATAAGTAGAAGCCTAAAACAGGCCCGAGGCCCGGCCCGGATCTGAACTATGACGTGAAAATTAGCCCGAAGTCCGGCCCGAGGGACATAAAAAAGTCGGGGTCCATTGGGATGCAGGACTCTAAATCTAATAGTATTTATGGCTTAGACAGAAAAAAATGCAAGACTAAAGCCATAACAAATGACTGCAGTGGAGACATTTCAACAGCCTCTCAGGAGGAACGAATGTTTGTTATTCAGTGGCTAGCATGTGCTGATGTAGAATTTAATTGTCAGTGAAATGGAGTCATTTCCCAGTCCCATTCCCCTGTCTCGTTCCCAGTGCCTTTCTGAGTAGTCAAATAAAAGGGTGTTTCTTCAACTAGAGACATTTTTGTCCTTATTGTCTTAAAATACCCTTAAAATAGGCTCTCTTAAAACACATTTCACACTCTCACTAGTTTTGTCTCACTAATTTATCCAGCAATGATAGAAAATAGAGTAAAAACATAAATATAGATAAATATTATTGCAAAATAAAATGTATTCCTGTGATGTCAAAGCTGAATTTTCAGGATTCTTTGATGAATAGAGTTAAGTTGAATTCTTTTGTAACAATGTAAAGGTCTTTACTCAATTTAATCTGTCGTTGCTGAATAAAAGTATAAATTTCTTTGAAAAATTGAAAAATGAAATTTAGTGCATATAATATTAAATATATTTTAGACATTGCTCAAATTTATGATCAAAATTTTAATTACGATAAAAAGAAATCATCTGATAATGGTCCCTTATTTTCAAAAATAATTTTTATCTGTTGATCTGCTCTAGCTGCAGGTAACACTAATCATAAGTGGGCAAATCAACTCGTAACTTGCACAGGTTCAATATCAAAACACTCTTATAATTCAGTAGAACAGTTCATGTCGATCTGTTTCCAAACCTCTCTAAATATGTTTCACCTTAGACTTCTGTCATCGATAACTGGACCGACCCAGCCGCAGGGCTCAGAGCCACCCTCGTTTGAGAGTGCCCCCCCAACCTCCCCCACACAGGAGGAGACAGACCAAGACAAGGTAGAGCATGGCGGGAACAAGAGAGTGTGCTTCAAAGTCAACGAAGATGATCAGGAGGACTCTGGACACGACACCATGAGCTACAGAGACTCCTACAGGTGAGTTTGTGAGATAATATTCATGAAACATGTTGGAGCCTGGGTTCTTAAATGATTAATACATGCTCAAGTCCAACCTGCAACATGTCCTGATCCCATGGTATCATAATAATAAAATCACCAGTATGATCTGTCTTGAGAGCTTCATAATGACTCGTAATAACATTTTGTTTTCTGGGAAATTACATGTATTAAAAATGATTTAAAATTCCAGCAGAGAGAGCGAGCGAGACGTGGCTTCTGGGCTCCTGTCTGCTCCTCCTGTCAAACAGATGTTGCTAAAACAGACACGCAGGGAGACGATAAACATCACTTACAAAGAACCTGTTGTGCCACAGCAACCCAGACGCCCTCTTTAACCGCTTAAGAATACATTCAGTCACTGTTGTTGTTAGGTCATCATTATATGGAGCAAAGTTTGTTTGGTTGTGATCTAGACCTGACGGAGCAGGGCAAACCTGAGGCTGACCACAGCCGGGTGGATTTTATGCTTCTGTCGGGATAAACGGATGCCTGCTTTTGCACCCTCTATCATTATGTGGCGTTCCGCTTTAAAATCCTGCTACTTTGTGATACAGTAGGGTGAGCTCATGGAGAGCTGCAGCCATCATGAATTATAGATTGAAACGTTTTTTCCTCTATTTAGGCTTTTACAGTAAGTAACTGGATTTGTTTGTTGGATGTAGGTTAGGCCGCCTGTTCTTGTTGTCGTGAGAAGAGGGCTGGCTTTTAGGGAACATGAACTTTCAAGGGTTCAGGAGGTTGAATGGTAAAATACAAGGGAATGGAATTATTTTTTTTTCTCTCTCAATTTCTGGGAGTGTTGCAACCTGCTGGTCATAAGCTTGATCTGCTTCCATTCTCGGCACTAAATTTGGCCTCCCCTCTCATTGCGGGGTGGGGAAGGGGAACTACTTCTACTCTTTCTATTACTAGTGCGTAGTCTGGGCAGTCTGTTTTCCCTCTCAAGCTTTTCTGGAACAGAATAAACATTACAAGGCTGCGAAAAAGGTGTCCACCTAAACTTGTTGATATTATTAGATAGAAGGTTTAATTGTTGATGAAATTTGTTGATGTTTCAATCATTGTGAAATGACTTCAGCTCTTATAATCAGTGTAAAATTGTCTTAAAGGGATAGTTTAACAAAAATGTACAATTATTTACTCACCTTTTTTTTTATATATATTGATAAATTGGAATTGGTGTCTGCAGGCATTCTTTTCATCACATGAAAACCTTTGTATTTGTGTGTTTTCACAGTGAATGTAACAGTAACCGGGACTCCGTGCTGTCATACACCAGCGTCCGGAGCAACAGTTCTTACCTGGGCAGTGATGAGATGGGCTCAGGTAACTGTCCTCTGTCAGATGTGGTTACAATGTTGAAATTCAGGACAGCTACTAAAAAGAAATTGCTACTTTTATTTTGTCTTCCAGGAGATGAGTTGCCATGTGATATGCAGATTCCTTTAGACAAGCAGGATAAACTTCACGGATGTCTGGAACACCTTTTCAATCAGGTAGATTGATTTCCCCTCTCATAAATCAAACTTTTAATCTCTTTTGCTAATTTTAACTTGATATTCCCTTTGTAATGGTTGCCCTTTGTCTGACACCACTATTTTTATTCTTCATCAATACATCCCCTCTTGGTTTCCCTCTCTTGTTCCTTTCTAACTCCCACAGTATTGTTTATCACATTACCATCATGTCTAGTGAGCACTCTTTGACCTCTGCACCTCTGCTCTTTGACCTCAAAATCTATCGTCTTCTGGAGGTCACCGGATTTTGACCCCTCTCAATTTCCTAGAAACCAACAATGAGCTCTTTTATCCAGTGCAGACAGGTTACATGTGGACAGACTGAAAGCAGCAGTCCTGATGTTAGCAGGGGCGTTAGCCGGTCTTCAGTTAGCGCAGGATGTGTGTGGTGACAGGCTTAACTGTGTCTTTGTCATTCTCAGGTTGACTCTATCAACAGTCTCCTGAAGGGCCCTATCATGAGCAAAGCTTGCGAGGAAACCAAGCATTTCCACACTGACCACAGTCAGCCAGGTACCGCCCGGTCGGGGTGTGCTTGTGTGCTTTATTTACATGCTATGTTTGGAAACTCATTTGAGGGATGTGTGTATTTGGGTTCTCAGTTAGTGTGTGGGGGACTATTATAGGTGGGTAGGGGTGTGTGAATGTTTCTGTTTGCATCTGTACGTTATTACCTCTGCATGCAAGGGTGCCACAGTAGTTTCTCCTATGTGTTTTAGATGACTGGACTGCACGTTGGCGATATGTCTTGCTCAAGAACATCCAGGAGGACCCTTGGAACCTTCCCATTTCAGTCAAATCTTTGATTAACAGCCTTCATCGCTTTGTAGAGGGTGGGTTCAAGCCTGATCAATACTTAGTCAACATCAGTACAGCTCTAATTACTTTTTTAGCACTTTTTTTTTTAGTACTGGTGATATTGTGCACAAATCATCAGCGTACATTATTTTAATGCCGAATCATGTAATTAAATTTGCAGTAATAATGGCAAATAACTGATTTGAAAAATGCTACCAATGGAGTATGTCAAGATACCATTGGTGTTTTAGGAGTCCTTCAAAATCAACTCAAAACTTGTATTCAAGTTAAACTTTAACTTGAGAGGCACTCTTTTAGAAAACCGTCTAGCATGTTAACATAGAAAAACTATGGAAGAGCAGTTGCCCCATTATTATTGGTAAAAACCAATACTAGCTAATCCAAATCCTTAAACTGTTTTGTGAATGATTAAAAGTTAAAAAATTTTGAGATTCACTTTTTTAGAGCGCCTTGTCATGTGCCATACACTGCAAAAGACAGGCATCATGTGTCTGTCATAGAAACTGTTTCTTGTTCATGTTAAAGTTTCCCAAGACTTGCAATACAGCTATATTTTCCTGTATTGTTGTGCATTTGGTTGTATTCATGTCTGTTTGTAACTGTGTTGCAGATGGAAGGAGTCAGCTCTTGTTGGCATTGCTTAAATGCACTGGTAAGACACTCCTAGATTTGAACCTTTCCCTTGTTGAACTTGACCATTGTAGATAATTTCAAATAGCTATTGAAAGTCAACCCAGAATGTTTACATGGTCATGCACTTGCATCATCATCTGTGTGAGACTTCAGAAATGCAAATGCAGTGTGTGTGATTTATCTTCCCTACTACTGTTCTGGATTGTGCTGTATTTACAGACACCTCTATGTGCTGTGATAGGGTGTGTTTTATTTGAATTCTGTAGCAGGGAGTGTGTACAGTTTGTGTGCGTGCAGTCAAGTTGCAGTGGGGTGTGTCTGTTTGTGAGCTTCTGAGTGAGCAGTAGACACAGATAAAGTGAGAGAACGGAGAGAGTGAATTTTTCCCGTGGGGTCTGTGGTAGGAAACATATGGAAGCTGTTGAGCGTTTGCTTTGGAACCTGATCTAGAGCTCTTATCCCTACTGCTCCACACAGACAGCAGCTCCAATCCCTGTTCCCACCCAGTGCTGCTGTGAGAGCCACCATCTGCTGTTGGGAACTGTTTTAGGATATTCAGGATTCCCCTCAGACCGCTCTTTGGGATATATATATGCTGATCTGTGAACTGTAAATTAATCATTATTAGCGACATCTGCAAATTAAACATTAAATTAGAACAATTAAAATCTATAAAATGGCAGTTAAAACTGTAATGTAATGGCTTCTGACCCATACATAAATTTCAAAGGTCTTTGAACTATCATCATCATCATCATTTGGAGTGTTTTCTCAACAAATATTGATATATGCAGTTAATAATGACTTATAACTATTAATTTTATGTAATCAGTTTGATTAATTAAATAAAATATATTAATAGAGAACCCATAGTGTTATAAACCTGTACAGTGCATACTACTGTTCAAAAGCTTGGGGTCAATAAGATTTTTTTAAAGCAATTAAAACATTTATTTTAAAAATGAAATTGATTAAAAATGACCAGAAGTTACAGTAGAAAGAAATTCATAATTTAAGAAAGATTTATATTAAAAATAAATGTTTTATAATCTTTCCAATTATCAAAGAATACTGAAATAAATGTTTCATGATTTCCTGTTTTCAGCATTAATAATAAAAAAAAATGTTACTTGAGCAGCAAATCAGCATATTAGAATGATTGCTGAATGATTTCTGATCATGTGACACTGAAGCCTAGAGTAATGGCTGCTGAAAATACAGCTGCCATCAGGAATAAATTACATTTTAAATTAAATTAATAATTGTAATAATGTTTCACAGTATTGCTGTTTGTACTGTATTTTTAAACAAAATGATTTCCAATAATTCAGCCTTGATTAGCACAAGAGGCTTCTTTCAAAAATATTAAAACATCTTGCCAATCCCCAATTCTCTTCACCAGATGAACTGAATATGAATATACAATAATATTTATAAATATTTTATTATAAATACGATACAAACACCAAGTGAAAAATGATCAGATGTTTTCCATGCATAATGAATAAATGTTACATTTACATGTTTACATTAATTCTTTTCTACTCTTCTGTCACAGACACAAAACTCCAGTTGCGGCGGGATGTCATATTCTGCCAGTCTTTGGTAGGGGCACTGTGTGCACTGGCGGAGCAACTTGTGAACGCGCTGAACCTGCGTTTCAACAATAATGGAGAGTATGAGGAGGACAGTAAAGAGGTCAGCCGTAAATGGCTTGAGCAGATCGCCGCCATCGGAGTGCTCTTTAACTTCCAGTCAGCACTCTCTCCACATGTGGTGAGACATTACCAGAAGTTACATCTTCACATAGCTGATTCAGTGACAGTCATCCAACAGTGTCTCAGTGCGTTCTACTAACATACACAAGCATGATAGAATGGAATCTAGAGACTAAATAAGGACTAAATACAGAACCAATGCCATTATAGCCTGCCTTTTCCTGAATGTGTGCAGTATTGTTTCAGTCATATACTCTCAGCATGATGATCTTGATTGTTTTGGCCTTTCCTTTAACAGAGAGAAGAGCGAATCATGCTTGAAGATACAAAAGCAGCACTGCAGGATCTGGAGAAAGTCACTGTGCTGTTCCGCCCACTGGAGAACGAGTGCCTCGTCCCAAGTATGACACTACACCACATATATTAACACCTTCAGTAATAGATTGCCAATCATAGTGCCAAAAAAAAAAAAAAAAAAATATATATATATATATATATATATATATATATATATATATATATATATATCATATATATATATATATATATATATATATATATATATAAAAACATGTTATTTTATTTATGAATATTTAGTTTATTAATATTTTTTAAGTATCTTTTATTTTTTATTTTCAGTTTTCATTTTAGTTTAAGTTTTAGTCATTTTGTAATGTGCTTTTGTCATTTTTATTAGTTTATTGTTTAAGTTTTATTTCAGTTTTAATTTCAGTTTTAACTTAACTTTTAGTTTTTATTTCCAGTTAGTTGCCATTCCAACAGACATTTTCAACATTTTGGTTTAGTTTAAGTTTTCATCTAATATTTGTATTTTATTTCAGCTTTATTTCTATTAACACAAACGTTTTTATAGTTTTATTTTTAGTTAATAACCCTGGTACCAGGAATGTGACTGATTACTGTAAATACAGTTAAAGGCTAGCTTTGTTATTTGGCATTCAAGATTATTAACAAGTTAAAAATGGCATAAATATTTAAGACACATGTATGCTGAGTAAATTAATGGCTTAAAATACATTCTGTAAACCACCAGCAACAATGACCACAGATTCCTTCCGTTTATAAATAGTTACTCCCTTTCTCTGATAAAGCTGTGTGATTCCACTAAAAAGTCAAAGCCAAAACTCTCATCCTTATATAGCAGCACCCCCTCCCTCTTCTCACAAACATACACAGACCCTCCAGATGTCCTCTTCAGGAATGTCAGCACATTTAGTCGTGATAGGAGAACAGCTTTATCTGACGTCTTCTGTTTTGGTTTGACTAAATCTGAGGGAGGAAGTTCTGCTCTGTGGTTTGTTCCTGCCACAAAGGTGTTTTCTCTGTTGTACAAATGTGAACATCTTGGCTTTTTTCCCTGTTTCACACATCTGTGAGGTTTCTGTCGTTACTCATCACATCAGGCTAATTACAACCCAATTAACCTGATAAAGTTCTCAGTGTGACCTCAAACCTTAAAAAGGATACTGTATACAGTATGTACGGGTGCAGAATTTTCTTAAATGAACTTGTGTGAAGGAAAAAGATTGAAATTGCATAGAATTTTAAATACTCTCTCACTGTGACTCATGCATCCTTTAATGCGCTTTTTTTCAGACACATCTGTGCATTACCAGGTGGAAGGCAGTCGGCAGACCATTAGGGTGACAATGTTCTTGGACAGCTGTCATTTCAATGAGCTGCCAACAAGACTGAAGAACGGAGGCTCTTTGAAGCTTCAATCCGTCCTTTTTACTAGAGGTGGGAGCAGACAAAAGGAATGAGATAAATGACTATTTCCATTCTAAAAGTGTTTAATTTTTACGGTTCTAAAACTTTGTGAGCTGCCTACAGAGGTTATATTTTAAGGCACTATATGCTGTTCAAAAAGCTTGCCTTCTTAATTATGCTGCCTCTTAAGATGCCAGGCATTCTTCTTTTCAGGATTTCCCATAATGCAATGTGATGAGAATAAATCATTCAAGAGAAGTGTCCTTTATTTATTTGCTGTTTTTATTGTGTTTTTGTATTTTTTTTTTTTTTTTTTAGTTTATAGATAGATAGATAGATGGATGGATGGATGGATGGATGGATGGATGGATGGATGGATAGATAGATAGGGCCATGCTTACTCAGATGTTACAGTGGACAGCGAGAGTGTTGGATGTGCATCAGCACAGAATTAGTTAGAGCTAGTTAAAGCCACTCGGTTTCATTGATGAGTTTTGGTCGCCATCTAGTGGTATGTGGCGAGCACTACAGCACTGGGCAAAGCATGACATTCATCTGTATGTTCTTGATCTTTATCAGGGCTGGAGAAGCCAGAGGGTGTGTTGTCTCAGGATTTTGTTGCCATGGAAGAGTTTCAGCAGCAAACAAATGCTCTGTCACTGGAGAAGGTCAAAGCTTATTACCGCAAACTCAGGTACAGATACTCTTTAGGGGCATGTGGATATCATACAGAGTGACCTTTTCTTAAAGTTTTGATTGCTTTTAATTTTGCTGCTAAACTAATTTCAATTAAACCGTTTTAAAAGTTAACTTTAAAAAATGTATGTTAGACATTTAATTTATGTATTGAAGGTTTGAATGGCAAAACGTGATAATTTTTTATATAATATCTTTGATTTTTCAGGGCTTTTTATCTGGAGAAATCAAATTCAGATTCAAATTCCACTGCAATGAAAATAGACCAGGTAATATCCCTATATACCACCGTTCAACTGTTTGGTCAGAAAGTGATTTTTATTTTATTTTTTTCAGCAAGGATGTATTAAATTGATCAATAGTGAAAGTAAAGACATTTACAAAGTAACAAAAAAAAATCTATTTTAAATAAGTTCTATTCTTTTGAGATTTCTATTGATAAGAGAATTATAAAAAAAATTATAACAGTTTCCACAAAAAATGTCAACATTGATATTGTTCAAAAATAATAATAAAAATAAATATAGCATATTAGAATGATTTCTGAAGGATCATGTGACACTTAAAATAGAAAACATTTTAAATATATTAAAAAATAAATTGTAACAATATTTCACAATATTTTGGTTTTAAATCTATTTTGAACAAATAAATGCATCATTTGTGATCATAAGAGACTTCTTTTAAAAACCAAATGAATAAACTTCCTGATAAACTCTAACAAACTCCAAACTTGTGTGTGTTTCGGCACTGGGATTCCTGATCAGGCCACAATCAAAATGAAAAGAACTCAATACATAGAAATGTTTTTATTTTATATTTTAATCTCCAGCTCCTTCGGCCGCTTAACACCTTGGATGACCTCTGTCGGCTCATGCAGTCGTATATAAATGTAAAACCCAGCTCTGCGGGTCAGCCCTCTGGAGTCAGTGTTCTTGTGGTGTCCTCCGAACTCTGCAACCGGCTGGGAGCCTGTCACATCACCATGTGTGCCACTGGGATGCAGAGGTATCTGCAATGAAATGTTGTGTTCATGTTGCTCTAGGTCCAGTAGTCAAGCATGAATCCACAGATGGGAATAAAGTTTTATTGAGTGACAGCTCAAAACACACGCTTCTTATCTTTAAGCCTCTTACTACTGAAGTGGAGCCACAGTCATGTTTCTACTGTAAACTATATTTTATTTTGACTTTCATTTATTTCTAGCTCAAATGTGCATCTAATCCAGGTGATTTGTATCCTAGGTTACTGCTACACTGAGGTAAATCTATAACAGATTGTCTAAACTGCCTCTTGACTAAGGTTTTTGTTCTGTGTAGGTGTACTCTGACTGTGTCATTGGAGCAGGCCATTACTCTAGCCAGAAACCACAGCCTCATGCCCCGTTGCCTAATGCAGACCATGGACATCATGCGTAAGCAGGTACAGCATATGACCCGTATCTCTCTGCTCACCTTATGTCATTAAAACTTACAAAATCAGTCATGTGGTTGGTAGTAAATACCTACTGTCAAATTGAACACTTTAAGCATGCGGTTCTATAGGCCGCCATATTATGTGAGAAGTCGAATAATAATAAGAAACCTTAACAGATACAATACGTGCCTACACACCTTCAGTGCTTGACATATGCTTGAATATATCAATAAATATGTGTGGGCATGTAGGCTAAATGATAAAAGAGTTGTTGGTAATTTGAGGAACAAACTAGTATTGTATTATCAGAAACAGACAAAGTCGGAACTAAATGTTCTGATGAAACTCTTTAACATGTTTTGGAATATGAATACTGACGTTTGAGCTATTCTGACAGTATTCAAAAAGGCAATAATAACTGTCTATATTCATAGGGCACCAGAGTGGAGATTTCGGCCAAAAATCTCCGAGTGATGGACCAGATGCCACCTTGTGCTCCCAGGTATCACTGACTTTTGCTATTTAAAGACCTCACTGACATTAAAAATAGAAAGTTATTATTCCTGGCGGTTTGGCTTCGGAGTTGAATGAAACTTCTACAGTAACCAAACCCTTTTTTAATCCTCATCACAGGCTCTTCAGGTTGTGTTTACCCCCCTCTGATGGAGATCTTTGAATGAGGAGACATCCTTCTCTCAGGCCTTCTAGATGCTGGGAGATATCAAGACTGGCTTATCATTTTGAGACCATGCCTCAGCACATCTCAACTCCCGGCCAGCCTCATCCAGAGAGGTCAGGCTGAGGTCAACACGACAAGGAATGAGAACCGTCTGGCAACCTTTGTCTCCTGCTCTGGCAGCTGAGAAAATTGCTAATGCTAACGATGCTAATCTTGACTAGCAGTGTCTGCCCACATTGCTATATTGTTTGGTCTCCTAATGGATCTGGACTGGCATGTGAACAGCTAAATCTAGCTGTAAAAGGCTGTTTTATCTCTTCCTTTCGCCTCTGACTGCAATCTTGCGTCAGCAAGTAGGGTGGTGACGTTAAGTTCAGATATGTGGTGATTATGTGCAATTACTGTAGCTTTGCATGAGTGTGTCTGCACTGTGTCTTGGGAGGTGGTGCCCTCAGAGAGCTGTTGCGAATCTCTAACTCAATCAGGTATTGTGAAAGTACTGAAATCATTCCAGCCTACATGGACCAGTTTCAAAATCGTAATTCTTCTCTGTCATTGTTTAAAATAAGTTTGATTCTGTTGAACAACACAATTTTGTGAAGTTCCATTAACGGCGCATTTTAAGGATAACAGGGGAAACAAACGTAGGCCTGCATACAAATTACAAGATTTCACTGCAGGAAAAAATACAATAATGTCTGCTCGTCGCTGGTGTATAGCACTTTTTAAACATGAATCAATGCTGTGTTACAGTGCGTGACTGTTCTTGGAAACTGCTTTATGTGGCTGTTTGGAAAAGCACAATGAAAAATGCTTGTGTTCGTCAGTGTTTATTAAACACTGTACATTAGAAGACAGAGAAACGCAAAGGGATCATGTGAAGAATTAATAGATATAGTAGGATTTTATTGAAATTTTGTATTTAGGTAAATATATGTATTTGTCAGAGGGATGCGTTTACTATTTGGTAACAGCAGTGCTATAATTTAAAGAGTATTAATAATGTTAAAACATAATATTGTACGTCTTTCATTTTGTATACTTATTGTATATTTGGATAGGAAACTTTAATGTGTTTTTACACAATGTGTTCGATATTTAAATTTATAACATCAGCTGTGTGGTCAGTAACCGAGAAGGCATGGAAATTTAAGTATTCCTGGATTAGTTTGGACTAGTTAAGCTAGTATGTACAGTATGTGACAGCTTTTGTAACATGCAAAGTCTGCATTTCATATATATATATATATATATATATATATATAATGTATATATGTGTGTGTGTGTGTGTGTGTTACCTTTAGTAGTTCTAACCATTTTTGCTAAAATTAAATTTTAGTGAAGCAAAGATTTGAGTAAATAAGTTAACTTTAGTGACAATAATGCAACAGAGCATCATGGCTTAATGAAGTCTTTATAAAATCTTAATAAGATGTTCATCATGTTTGTATTGTAGGTAATAACTAGTCACTGTCTTCTGTTACATATCAGCATGGAAGTTAGACTCTGCAACTTAAGAGCATGTTGTAATGATGATAAAATATTTTAAATAATACTTGAATTTTGGAAAATACAGTTTTTTTCCCTCCTCATATCTATCCAAATTGAAGCCTAGTACTGGTAAAATGCTGATTTATTTTTAATTGGATTTTAACATTTTATTTGGTCCTCAAAGCAAATGATTTTTAAACTGGTGTAAAACAAGTATTTTTAATCCACAGAATCTGTGCAGTGTGATTATTGTATGTTTTGCAGGTCCTTTTTGTTGCATGTTATTTTGCTTTATAATGTCCACATGAAACCTATCATTTCTGTATGATAGACCTGATAATAGTAAAACCCAAAGACGTAGCATTAGCATTAGCATGTTCCTATCACTGTATATTAAAATCTCAGGTTTCTGCACCATCTCAGTCCATTATTGTGCAATTAGCTTTCCCTTTCAAAAGTTATGACAGCATAATTTAACATCATTAATCAGTCAGCTGAAACATGTTATGCATGTATTAAAATGTCTTTTTTTAACTGCTGTCCTGTTTTCAGTACTATTTCAAGTTTAAATTGCCAATTTATGTCTCAAAATCAAAAGTAAAATTTATACCCAAAAAATTAAAAAACCTCAAATGTGCTCACAAATCAAGCCTTTCTTTTGAGGGCCTTATAATTTGTTGGTCTTTACCTCTTATTACCTCTACTATTTGTGTTTTCTTTCATTTCAAAATGATTTTCTTAATTTTGCAGATTCTGTTTGTTTAATAAGAACAGCTTAATCAAAACCTTATAGTTTATATTAATGTTTGACTGAAGTATCTGTGTCTTCATGCTGTCCTGAACTGTTAATTATAAATACATTAAATGGCTTTTAAAACTTTTCCAGCTGGTAAAGTAAGCATACAGGTGCTTATCAATAAATTAGAATGTTGTGGAAAAGTTCATTTATTTCAGTAATTCAACTCAAATTGTGAAGCTTGTGTATTAAATAAATTCAATGCACACAGACTGAAGTAGTTTAAGTCTTTGGTTCTTTTAGTTGTAATGATTTTGGCTCACATTTTACAAACGCCTACCAATTCAATATCTTAACAAATTAGAATACTTCAGACCAATAGACCAAAAAAAAAAAAAAACATTTTTAGTGAATTGTTGGCCTTCTGGAAAGTATGTTGATTTACTGTACATGTACTCAATACTTGGTAGGG
Organism: Cyprinus carpio; assembly: GCF_018340385.1. Lineage (NCBI taxonomy): Eukaryota > Metazoa > Chordata > Actinopteri > Cypriniformes > Cyprinidae > Cyprinus > Cyprinus carpio. The sequence continues at coordinate 12,495,836 of NC_056579.1, read as the reverse complement.
GCTCCTTTTGCTTTAATTACTGCCTCAATTTGGCATGGCATGGAGGTGATCAGTTTGTGGCACTGCTGAGGTGGTAGGGAAGCCCAGGTTTCTTTGACAGTGGCCTTCAGCTCATCTGCATTTTTTTTGGTGTCTTGTTTCTTACTTTCCTCTTGACAATACCCCCATAGATTCTCTATGGGGTTAAGGTCTGGTGAGTTTGCTGGCCAGTCAAGCACACCAACACCATGGTCATTTAACCAACCTTTGGTGCTTATGGTAGTGAAGGCAGGTGCCAAATCCTGCTGGAAAATGAAATCAGCATCTTCAAAAACCTGGTCAGCAGAAGGAAGCATGAAGTGCTCCAAAATTTCTTGGTAAACGGGTGCAGTGACTTTGGTTTTCAAAAAACACAATGGACCAACACCAGCAGATGACATTGTACCCCAAATCATCACAGACTGTGGAAACTTAACCCTGGACTTCAAGCAACTTGGGCTATAAGCTTCTCCACCCTTCCTCCAGACTCTAGGACCTTGGTTTCCGAATGAAATACAAAACTTGCTCTCATCTGAAAAGAGGACTTTGGACCACTGGGCAACAGTCCAGTTCTTCTTCTCCTTAGCCCAGGTAAGACACCTCTGACGTTGTCTGTGGTTCAGGAGTGGCTTAACAAGAGGAATACGACAACTGTAGCCAGTTGTGTGGTGGCTCTTGATGCCTTGACCCCAGCCTCAGTCCATTCCTTGTGAAGTTCACTCAAATTCTTATATCGATTTTGCCTGATAATCCTCATAAGGCTGTGGTTCTCTCGGTTGGTTGTGCATCTTTTTCTTCGACAATTTTTCCTTCCACTCAACTTTCTGTTAACATGCTTGGATACAGCACTCTGTGAACAGACAGCTTCTTTGGCAATGAATGTTTGTGGCTTACCCTCCTTGTGAAGGGTGTCAGATCAGCAGTCTTCCTCATGATTGTGTAGCCTAGTGAACAAAACTGAGAGACCATTTTGAAGGTTCGGGAATCCTTTGCAGGTGTTTTGAGTTGATTAGCTGATTGGCATGACACCATATTCTAATTTGTTGAGATTGAATTGGTGGGTTTTTGTTAAATGTGAGCCAAAATCATCACAATTAAAAGAACCAAATACTTAAACTACTTCACTCTGTGTGCATTGAATTTATTTAATACACAAGTTTCACAATTTGAGTTGAATTACTGAAATGAACTTTTCCACAACATTCTAATTTATTGAGAAGCACCTGTATATCCAGTTGTTTTTAACTCAGTGTTGAATTAAAAGTATTGTATAAAGCTCTCCTTTCTGAGGTAATGTAATATTCTGCATTATGATATCTTTATTTAGATCCTCCAAGAGTGCACCTTCAGGTAAATCTGATTACCTGCAATAAATCCAGGGGCCCAGAGCCTCAAAATTGTCTAATTACGGATGTTAAATTGTCTTGTACCCTAAAGCGCAGTGTATCACCCTCATTTCCGAATACAGCCCCGATAACTATATAGCACCCTTCAGTCTGACACCTTAGGTTGGTCTTTATGCTCATGCTGTATATAATGCATTGCTAATATCAAACAAAATAAAATAGTATCTGTTTATAAATTACTTCTGATCTGTCATTGTTACAGATTAACATACAGAACAGGTTACATAACTTTTATAGTATGCATAAATGGGAATGGAGAGATGTTAAGAACAGTGAAACATCCTACAATGTTTATTATTACTCGTTCAATTAAACTACTACTTTTGATTGGTCTTCCTTAATAACCATTTTTCCCCATCATAGGCTGTCTAGTTGCACATCTGTGGAGAAATCAACCCTTTTTATAATGTTTTACAGTTTTAAGGTAAACATCACCCTATTTAACATGAAAACAACCTGGAATTAGCTACTGCTCTTCTCCATTGTGCTGTGGGAGGCTGTTTTTTTATGTGCATTAAGATTTCAGCATTGCAAAGTTTCCTTTTCTTCCATGAATGATTTAACTAGCTCTCTAATTATTTAATACTTGCTACAATTTGTTACATCAGCCCCTTCATCCAAAATCCGACCGCTGTAACATTAAATATAGAGGCTCGTAGAGGAGCCGGAAGGTGTAAGGACTACCCATTGCAGTTTCGCCTTAGCGTTTCAGTTTGCTTTTAGTACGAGACCGCAGCACTACAGAACACACCCCGGTTCGGCAATGTCTGCCCACGACTATTTTATACACTCGTTTGGATCTGTCAAACTATAAGGATGGTGAAAAAATCCGCCAACGGTAATGTTTATCACCCTCCGGCAGGGGAGAAGAAACTGAAAGTCGGCTTTGTGGGACTGGACCCCGGGGCTGCGGAGACGAGCCGAGACGGGGCACTTCTTATCGCCGGTTCCGAGAACACAAAACGGAACAGCATCCTGGGCAGACCGAGGTCCAGCATCTCCAGGGGGAGGATCGCTCACAAAAGAAACGCGCGTTATCGCAGACTGCAAAATTTCCTGTACAATGCGCTGGAAAGACCCCGCGGCTGGGCGTTCATTTACCACGCTTATGTGTGAGTATGTGCTCCGTGATTTGCGTTACTGCGTGACACGGGAATCACCCTCCTTTACCGCCAGAGATACTGCTGTACTGCATCGCCCAGAATGCTAAAAGTTTGAGATGTTGTCGGCCTGCCTGCAGCTTTTGTCGCAGAGCGTCCGTCAAACAGTGAGAAAATATTTAAAAGTTTTGTCTGTGTACTGTAGCAAATGTCAAAGATTCATTCAGACCCAGACCGCCAAATTAGCTTTTCACAGCTGTGCATATTTCATAAACTGACATGTTGGAAAGTGTTCACAGATTATGAATTATGCATACAGACTCCGTGCACACGGTATCATTAGGCAGCGGTTTCAGCACCGGTCAGCTCCTGTAGTACCGCGTCAGTGCACTCGTGTTTGCTCTAAGCCGCTTTCAAACGATTGCGTTGCTTGTCGAGGGAAGGTGGGAAACCGTGCCAGCGGTTCACGGCTACACCGGTGGCATGCAAACGGGGGCGTCGCTGGGTTCTTTGCTGTGGCGCAGGGGTAGGAACGATCTGGAAAGTGAAGGGACATATTTCAGACCTTCTTAGTCTGGTTTATGGATAATAAGAGGGTGACGTAACTTTCGCGTAAATGATTGGCTGAAAGGCACAGTTCGTGAGTCCTAGCCCCAGTTTACACAAGACGGGTTCTTGCGTTCAAAAGTAGCTAGACAACGAGAATAATGTTATATCGATACTTATTTTAAAAGTTTAAGTACTTTTACATTGGCGTCTTAAATGTGGCGGTCATGGCAAAAATTCGCATTCTTCTGTGTTTGCATCAAAACATAACAGCGTTGACACGCAAAAATGCTTTTTTTTCTTTTTCTTTTCACAATATGTCATGTGTCTTATATTTTCTAATACTGTCTACTGTTTATATCAAAACCATGGTTGTCACTATTTTAGGTCGGTTGTGTATAATAAGTCAGAATGAGTCAGAAAGTCGCTGAATCGATTCGCCATTCAGTCTAAATTATTCGAACAGCTCACACTGAATCGTGTGGTGCGTTTTTTTTTTTTAGCTCTGAAAAGTACAGGATACAGTCCGATAAAGAAAAATAACATTGGATGAAGTGGATATTTACCTATAATCAACTGAAACGTAACCCGAATTGCCTACTCGTTTGCTAGAGGAAGAAAGTCTTAATTCACGCTAACCGCAGGTAAATGCATTTCCAACCAAAGGAGTAGCCTATCAGAACAATACACAACACGGAAGTACCAAGTACCACGATATTACTACGATTATTGGAAATGTAGCGTTTAATGTAGGCTAAATACTGTAGTACAGTAATGTAGTAAATCTACTGTAGATGCATGCGTGGATCAGTACATTACTGATGGAATGCTAGAAATGCTCATGACGAAGACTACCTGGCAACATTACCATTATTATGTTGACACAGTGGTGCTAAAGTACTTTTATTGCATCTCTATTTAGATTTAAAAAAAAATCCTGTCCAAATAATGTTATGAACTACTGTGAATCCTTGAGGCTTTATTTTATTTCCCACTGGCATGAATTATATTTGCACCTTCATTATCCTGCTGAGCTCTCCGTAATAAAAAATCTTAATAGATTGAAATATCTGTAGTAATTTGGAACCTACTGGGAATTTAAAGAGAATCAAGTATGATCCTACTGGATAAACTAATTCTTGCGTGAATTTTTTGAGCCTGTTGGATATTGTGTAATCATTATAACCTTTTTCTGTTGGGAGTTATAAAGATTTTTTTTTAATTCCTTTTTGATGTCCTTCAGGTAGGCCTACATGATATTAGTATTCATAACAGTCCTGTTTCATAAGACCTTGTGTTTGTTTTGCATCATGGTGGAATCCACTAGACTATTTAAGATCAATTAAGATCCTATAGGATTGGTTTCAGATTATGAAACTTTGAAATCCTTCTGTGTTTTTGGCTGGAGAGATGAGATTGGTCCTGTGACTGAATCTTAAAACAAGGCATAGCATCACTTCTTCTTAGCCTTTTAGAAACACATATAGCTCCTAGAATGCTCCATTACCTCAAATGTCTTTGAGATCCATTCATCTCTTATGACACCTATAAACCAATCTGTCATAATGCAGCATCATAACCTCAGACTGTATCGTGGATGTTGGAGCTTGAGCTGTCTAATCTTCTGAAGGGCTGTTAATGTCTTTGTCTGCTCCGCTGGTCATCATGCAACCCTCATAGAAGACTCCCACCTGCCTGAGACATGAATGTGAGTTCTGAAGATACATTATTTATACAGTCACCATCCATTTTACCCTGTCTAGTGCACACACACTCACATATTGAGTGAAGTTCAGTCTGCTGACTTTGGCCTCTTACTTTAAGTGTGTTTTCCTCTCTCTTTCACAAGCATTAAATGCAGAGATAGCACTTTGCATGCTGTACAGACTCAGCTAAGCCTTTATTTCTCAGGCTTAATGAAAGGGGTACAAGGAGATATTTGGAAGTGGTGAATGCTTTGATATTAGAGTGAGTATTTATGCCAGTATAGGTACTTACTGTATATGCAACATAATTTTGCTGATGGTAGTCAGTTAATGGCAGCTAATGCAATCAGAAGGTTAAGAATATAATATTCTAGTCTAGTATGTAATATACAACTATATACACTCACCATTCAAGGGGTCAGTAAGATTTAAAATATTTATATGAATAATAAATTGATCAAAACAGAGGTTTAACTCAGATTGAAAAGTCAAAAATTAATAAATCCCCATGAGAAATATTCAAAACTAATGCATTACAGAAATTGCAAAGTTAAGACATGCTCACTGGGACAGCGGGGTCAGAAAAAAAACAGGTGGAGAAGAAAAGAAACAACCATTTTTACTGTATTTTTGATCAAATAAATGCAGTATTTGTGAGCACAAGAGACTGCTTCAAAAACATTTTAAAAAATCTTTCTGGCCCCAAATTTTTAAACAGTATTGTAATCATTAAGACATTACTTAATTGTGATTTAAAGTGAATTACAATTTAATGTCACCTAATAACAGATCATTGTATGTTCTTGGTTCAGTCTGGAGAGTCTGGTTTTGAGAGAATTGTACTAATGGGGTGAACGAGATAAATCGATTACTCTTTATCCTTATTCACCGCTGACTCAAAGAATGTGTCCTTGCTGTCTCTCTGTTTGACAGGCCTGTATAATCTACTCCGCCTTACAATTTCCAGATTAGACTGTGCCCGTTGCCAACATTAAGAGCAATAACCAGTCTGACAAAGACAAAAGGGCTTGACGATTATTTGTTTTCATGTTTATGTAACATCTGGTGTTCAGAGGTTCAGCAGTATCACAAATAGTGAGTGTCATAATGCTGTATTGTTGCTGAGGTAATTGCAGTCTCACCAAGCTTGTGCTTGATGCCTCTGTGGTCAGTTTGTCTGTTTGTGAAAATCTTATTAGATTTTCCTAGTTCACACTTTCAAAGCAAAATGTTCTGGCAGCATTTAGAAAAACCCTTACCTCAAGGCAGGTCATTCAGATCTTAGCGATTTGCATGTCAGTAAGTCATCAGCATCAGTGAATTGCAAAACGTTCATTCAGCTGCTCTTGAAATGCCATGGTTTGTTCAGTATAGTTGTATCAATGACAGTGTGATTTCAGGGCAAGTTTATAATAAATGGCTTCCTTATCCTCTGAAGCTACTAACTGGCCATAAAGTCCAAAGCAGCTGAGAGCAGGAAGGTGAGCAATCATTTCTCATAATGTGATATGTTTCCTGTAAGCCATGTCAGGTGTCTGATGTCACTGGTTCTGTATGACTCAACAATTTATTTTATTTTATTTTTTGTCCATGCGTAATGAGTAAAGATTAAATTTCCTGTGAGGGTTCTCGTTTGAGCTGATTTACTTTCCATTGACTTTCTAATCCGCTGTTTGCCACCGTTATTAATGCAGCCTTCATTTATTCATCTCTGGCCTCTTTTTGCCTTTAGGACCAGTCTGTTTTACTGATCTCCTTCTGTTAGATTGTTCCAAATTAGCAGATAAGTTTCTGTTATGAAATACAATATTAATACCTGGGGCAAGGAGCAGCCTAGTGGGGAGGATATGTTTTACGCCTGACACCTCTACAGTCATTCAACAGCAACTGCAAAGTTTGTCTGTTTGAGATCAATACTGATATACTGAAAATGAATAGCATAGCATTGTAGCATATAAGTAGAGTTTCTTTATTATAATGTTTTTCTTTGCGTAATGAAGAAGTATGGATTCCTGCCTAAATTATTACTCCCTTAGGGCCAAAGACTAAATAATGTCTGCCTCATTGATTGAGGTCGGTAAGATCAATGCCAAACTTTCAAAATAATAATAATAATAATAATAATAATCTTACTGTCCCCAAAGGAAATTATGGAACTACAGATTATAAACATGTCTCAAAATAATTCAGGGATTCTCAGTAGCTACATCTACAGTATTTATTATTATTATGTTTAAGATCAAATAACCTCATAAACAATTCAATCTTAAAACACTGCATTTGATGAGCACTCATGGTTCAGGAAGCTGCAGTGCATAGCAAAAACAGGGTTTAGACAAGTGTGCAGGGTGAGCGGAATGAAATGGAGACCTTTAGTTCCATTGACACCTTCATCATCTCTGTCTGACTTCTTCTCTGGATGTGTATTTTTTCTGCGTATTGAAGGCATTGCATCAGTTATTTGAGTGCTTTCATTGATTGTGTGATGGTCGAGATTCCCTGACATTTAACTTTATCACACAGCGCCACATCTCACAAATCACTGTTTGTTGCATCTCTAATGGTGTGAATCGGGGGGAAACCACTGCAATAAAATGTGTTGGTAGTCTCCAGGTAGCTTTGGATGTCAGTTCAGACTCGGAGTATTTCAGGTTTATTTGTCTTTTTTTTTTTTTCATTGTACATGGGTGTGAGGCCCAGAGAGGTTTTATGCTAATGAGACTTTCAGCTATTTTAGTCCTTCTCTCTCTTCAGGGATTTATCTCTGAGTTTAACTGCAGAGTGTCAGGAACTCTCCAAGGATTCTTGCCTCACTAAAGCCAGTATTTTTCCTCATAGATCACAAAGCCAACGAAAGGCCCAAGAGGCCTCAATGCCAATTATGTGTCTTAACTCAATGTCTTTCATCATGAATATGCATCGACTGCTCTGTCCAAAACAAAATTACGTCAATGAATAACTTCTAATATTGAAACTTCTCAGTTGGAGCTTGTTCAGATGCTTTGATATCTCATGAGAGAACAACCCAGCATTCTTTTGGTTTGATTTACTACTGTCCTGTCTTGCAGGTTTCTGCTGGTGTTCTCCTGCCTGGTTCTGTCAGTGTTCGCAACGATCAAAGAACACAAGAAAAGCTCTGAGAGTGCCTTGTACATCCTGGTTTGTATCTGATCCTCATTTAACATGATTTACAGGCAGAAGCTGATTCATGGTAGTGTTGCTGTCAGATTTTTATATCAAACACTTCAGACTTGTGTGTGCACATTATAGACACTGCAGATCACAATAGATTCTGTTCCAAATTCCAAAAGAACGTGACAAGTTGGACATTATCCAGTGGTAATGTGAATTGCTGTGAACATGACACTTTATAGATCTGTTTGGGTCAGTGTAACAGTAGCCATCAAGCACTTACATAGTGCTCTTTTAACATAAAAAGCTTGGACGTACTGTGATGTGTCTATTTTTAATCGTAATTATTATAGCTTTTGGCTATGTATACCTGTTCCATTTTGTTCCATTTATCTCATTTGTTAATATTGTATTTTATTAGATTATATTATATGAAATGATTGATTGAAATTATTGAAATATATACATACACAGTATATAAGACAGCACAAATAAATGTCAGTAAGTGGATGTGTCTGCTGTCTGTCTAGGAAATTGTGACAATCGTGGTGTTTGGTGTGGAATATATTGTACGGATTTGGGCAGCCGGGTGCTGCTGTCGCTACAGAGGATGGAGAGGAAGGCTGAGATTTGCACGCAAACCCTTCTGTATCATCGGTTAGAAAATAATTTCTGGGTTTTTTTTTTTGGTATTTTCTTCTCGAATGCATGTTTTCTCTTCTCTCTCTCTCTCTCTCTCTCTCTCTCTCTCTTGCTATTCTTTCTGCTCAAGAGACAATAAAATCTGCTTTGCCAAATTTTTCTGGGGCAGTAAATGAGAAAACTCTCTTGAGTTATGACACTTGATACACTGGATGCCAGTGCTACAGCAGAATAATGTGAACTCCATTAGAGCATGATTTGAAAGACGTAATGCCAGTGAATATGAGACTGATCCCAATCACATTATGGGAATAATTCACCCCAAAATGAAAATTCTGTCAGCATTTAACCACCCTGGTGTTGAACAAATCGAAAACATTCTTCAGTATCTCTCTTGTGTTTTATTGAAGAAAGAATTCACGAGGGTGAGTGAATGTTGACAGAATAATGATTTTTGGGTGATCTATCCCTTTAAGACATTAGAAAGGAAATGTTTCTAATTCTCTCTTCCTTCTTCCTCATTCTTCATATAATGCACTCAAGGATGATGACAGTATAATTGGCTTAATCAAATAATTTTCATAATGCTTAATCATAATTTTCATTTTAATAAGGGACTTTCCAATCAAACGGCTTCTTAAAGGATGATAGTCGTCTTTGGGAGTTAATCTGATAATTAATGTACACTCTTGTTCTGCAGATATCATGGTCCTTTTTGCCTCAGTGTCTGTGTTGGCCGCTGGCTCACAGGGAAATGTTTTTGCCACCTCTGCCATTCGGAGTCTGAGGTTTCTTCAGATCCTTCGAATGCTGCGTATGGACCGCCGCGGTGGCACATGGAAGCTCCTGGGATCTGTTGTTTATGCACACAGCAAGGTGACCATGTCTGTATTCATATGAAAGAATAAGTACATTTTTCTGTCCACACTGAAAGCAGAAAATTCAATGCAGTGCAACAAAATCACATTGTATCACATTGTGCCTGCCTGGTTAGGACAAAATTTTAAACCCCAGATCATTTGTTAAACTCATGTATTAAGTGTCTATCAATATGCATACTGTATGTATAGACAGATGTGTGTTTACATATGGATTTGTGTGCTGAATGGGTAGAAAATGGGTACTAATTGAACACAGATATTGCTAAAGTTCAAATTAAGTAGGTTACTGAGTGAGCATATTTCCACCAGTTTGCCATTTGGGTCACTGGGCAGCAAATTCATTACTATTCATTAGTTTCTATTACTGGAGAAACTATATCACTCCTTTTAGTCTGCAGCTATTAAAACTATTTAATGGCCTTAATCACCCCGTGAAATGGTTTAAAAGCAAATTTCTTTGCTGTATTCAGAGATTTACTGAATAAGAAGTTGGGACAAGGCTATTTAAAATAATCTTTTAATTTTTATTGTAACAATGGCTCTGTTCTTTTAAACTTTGTTCATTAAAGAATCCTGAAAAAAATGTTTCAGTTTGCACACAAGCATCTCAAGGCATAATCCAAGTATTGCTGTTTTTAACTTTGATATAGTAAAATATGTTTCCTGAGCATCAAATCAGCATATTAGAATGATTTCTGAAAGATCATGTGACACTGAAGACTGGAGTAATGGCTGTCAAAAATTCAATTTTGGAATTACAGGAATAAATTCCATTTAAAATATATTCAAATAGAAAACGAAATATTTTTCAAATTGTAATCATATTTCACAATATTACTCTTTTTACTGTTTTTGATTATAAATACTGCTATGCTGACCATTAAAGCAGTTTGAAAAATAATCTTTATATGGCATTGCATGCAGTTAGCATGTTTTATTTTAGGTTAGGAGTGCATCTCATGTTCTTGATGTTCCTAACATTTTTAAATCCCTACATGTAGGAACTCATTACAGCGTGGTATATTGGATTCCTTTGTCTTATCCTGGCATCTTTCTTGGTGTACTCAGTGGAGAAGGATGACAATGCAGAGATGTTCGACACTTACGCAGACGCCCTCTGGTGGGGGCTGGTAAGTGCTACAGCTTCTTCCGAGCCCACAGTAGCCTGCTGCCTCAATCTAATCAGATAAAATAAGATGATGCGACACAGTGAAATAAGATGCTGTACAAAGATCCATTTCACAAATGGACCAGTGCCGTAAAAGAACTGGCAGCTCCTCTTAGGCTCCTTTGGCAGATCATTTTACTCCAAAGTGACTTATAGTAAACTAATAGTGGAAATTACTCCATAAACTGGTTTGAAGGACACAACAGGATCCCAACATGGGATTGAATTTATAACCTCTATGTGACCATCCTACAGCCTTACTAGTTTATATTATTAGTATTTACACATAAGCTATGCCATTGTTAAGCAAAATCATTTCTATTCTCTAGGTCACTCTTACAACTATTGGTTATGGGGACAAGTTTCCTGTCACGTGGAATGGGCGTCTAATTGCTGCGACATTCAGTCTGATCGGTGTAGCTTTTTTCGCTCTTCCTGCGGTGAGTTCAAACCTAAATGATGTATTGAGCATCTCCAGTGCCTGACTTCAGACTTGGCTCACATACAGTTGTATTTCTGCACTGTTTTCTCTGTTGCAGGGAATCCTGGGCTCAGGATTTGCTCTAAAGGTTCAAGAGCAGCACAGACAGAAACATTTTGAGAAGCGTCGTAACCCTGCCGCGGCTCTTATCCAGGTCAGACCTATAACTCTACTGTAGTTCACACCAGACACATTCTGAGGAAATCAGCATTTGTAGGCCTTCCTGGTGCCTATAGATGTGCTTACTAATATTTTTCAGTTGGACTACTAATAGCATATTTAGTTGATTATGACCTTGCTATGATAAAAATGGTAAATTAAGGATCATCTTTCAACTTTCACTCTCATCAGGTTTTCTTTGATTTAGATGGCTTGAAATGTTGGTGGTTGCTGCATACAGTAATGTATTAATAAAGAAGTCATTTGCTGCCTAATTTCAATGATTTTTTTCCCCCACATCAGGGAGCTTGGAGATTTTATGCCACAAATCTTTCGCGGACAGACCTGCTGTCCACATGGGACTTTTATGAGCAGACTGTGTCGGTCCCAATGTACAGGTAGTCATCTTGTAGACCACTGTAACTGTAGATACTGTATTTAAATGACCTATTTCTTTATTTGTTTGTTAGTATGTTGTTTTTCTGTTTATATTAATTCTTGTTAGTGTTTTTGAATATTTTCAACTTCTTTTAATAAACTCTCTTCAGCAGTTTATTGCAGTTTAATATTCTGTTGTTAAACATTTTAAAAGTCTTTTCACTGTTCTGCCTCTATCTAAAGACTCATCCCTCCTGTAAATCAGCTCGACATTTTAAGGAGTCTGAAGGGAAAATCTGGTTTCAGGTCTGGGCATTTTACTAAAGAGCATTTAAAAATTTTTAAATATCTAATATGTAAGTAATATTAGAATTATCATATCTCAGTGGGGTCTAAAGTCTGAGACCACACAGAAAATTTGGATTTTTTTTAAAAACTTGTACCTGTAAATATGCTGATAATTTTCGCACAAATTGTTATGCTGATAAAATAATAATAAAATCTATATTAGAAAAGAATGGAAAAAAGAAAGGCAGAATATTCACTAGTTCTCTCAGCCTTTTGGCCTCCACTGTGTTTGTGAATGTTATCCCTGTTTAAAATGTTTGTTCATGGTGTTGCCTGCTTTAATCTCATGTCTTTATTGCTTTCAACATCACATTTTTCTCTCTTTCTAAAGGAAGGACTCCCAGCTAGAAGTCACTCCAAGGTTTGTTCTCATGGATTTTCCCATAGATACTTCCCTATTCCCAAATCAAGTCAGTCTAAAACTCATTCAAACACATAGATAATCCTAGTTTCAGAGCACTATCATCATTTTTCAAATGAGAAAACAGCCAATATTTCTGTGTTTGAAGTCATTTGAAATCACAAATGCTATTCAAAGACAACCTGGTTGCACTTTATACTACAGTATCTTCAAGTGGTTTTTACAGGGAGATGAATTAGTCAGTATCATACTGGCACAGCATAATCACTGCAGTTTAAAGGTATTAATGCTGAAACATCTCATTAAAGAAAACAATCACACTTGACATATCTTTGATGTTTTGCCCTGTAAAACACCTGCTATTGTAATCCTGTAAAATCAAGTGCAATCTGTGACTCATTAAACCAACATATTCCTATTTCATTCAGTGTAACAACAACTACCCTGTTGAAAAAAAAACAGCTTATGCTGGTTAGGTATGTTATAAGCTGGTTATAAGCTCATGACCAACTAAGGACCGGTTCAAACCAGCTGCCAAGCTTCAAAACATACCTATGCTTGTTTTTTTCAACAGGGTAGGTAGCTCAAAATCTGTTGGATGTTTTGGGGGGTTTTAGGGGGAAGTACCTCTGATTTTGGTCCCGCAGTTGGACATGGCCTAAACCATTTTTGACCACTGCTTGTATAATCTTTTCTCTCTCATGACCCACTCCAACCACATTCGCAGTAGTGAGATTTCACACAAAGACACCCTGTGTGGGTGCTGCCCGAGAAGCAATAGGTACCGTTGCACACAGATATTAACGTCTGCACGCCCAGATCTCTCTCTCTTCAGCATTTGAATTTGTCTCTTTCCTTTCCTACTGACTTTGATTTTTCCCCTGTTTCTATACATATTCCTTCAGTGTGTACCATCATCAGCTCAAGTGAAATATTTCAACATTTTTTGAGGCATATTGCACATTCGTATTTTAATCTCTCGTCAGCCCAAGTGGGCTGAGAAGTGTTCTGCTTTCCATCATCTAAAAATGTTGTCTTGTTCGAACCAGAGAAGCAGACTTTTGTTTACCTTGTGGATCAACTTTTCCACTTTGCACCTGGAAGCGCTTCCCATCGCTTTTTACCTCAATCCCACAAGACCATCCTCCTCTGCAAGCTGCCTTGTGTTTCATTTATTAATTTGCCTGTTTTTTAAAGGGTGTTTAATATAACGGTTGTGTATTTTTTCAGCATGCCCAACAACATGCATGTGTTTCATTGCTTTGCGGTTGAAAAGTTTCCGCTGTGGCAGCATGTGGGTCTGCTGTTGTATCCAGAAGTTGTGGATTGCATTGCATGACTGAGAAGCACAATTATCCATGTCTTTTACCATGTGAGTCTGATCTTTATTAAAATAGAATGCAGAAACGATATATTCAGTTTTTGCTAAGGAATTAAAATGTGTTTTAATGTACAGTTGTGAAATTGCTTACAGTGTCTAATGGTTACATGTTTCAGTCATTTCAGACATGTACATATCTGTATTTTTTAAGCACTTATTTGATTGTTTATTACATTTCAGTGTTTTCTTTTTGGTAGCTTCATTTTTTTCTTCTTTTAAGAATCTTTATAAGCTATAACATGCAAACAAGAAAATATATAAGTAAACATTAATAAGTTTTCTAGTAAATATGCTTTTAGCTGTTTTGCCAATTGTATCTGATGAAATCCACCTACACTTAGTTTAATTTGTTAGTTTTAAATGTTAATTTTTGTATATGTTTTAAATTTATTTATTTATTTGTTTGTTTATTTTGCACTGGGCGATGTAGACTTGTACTGACTTGTAGAATGGACTGATATTTAGTGACATAAATTGTCAAGAAAAAATAAATATGTATACTTCTGTATGAAATATAATTTACAAAATCTAAGGTATAAAGAGTTGTTTTTTTAGAGAATATATACTGAATGAAGTTTTATTAAAAAATCTGTTTAGCACCATTTTTTGTTGCTTAATGCATAAATCTTATTTAAAAAGTGAGATTTATACTTAAAACAAATGTCATTGAGAGATAGACATACTTTTTTTTTTTTTTTTGCAGTTCATTGTCATTAATATAATTTACTGAGTATTTTTTTTTTTAGCACTGGGTGGTTTCAGGAATTATTTCTGTCCCCACACTGGAAAATAGTTATAAGTGTGGGCTCAGGATGATTTGTCTGTTTCCTTTGCTTTTTTTGTTTGTCTTTTGTGCGTCATTGTGTCTGTTGTGCAGTCGTAAGCCCAGCTTGAAAGAGAAAGGCAGTCCCTCTAAGAGCACCGGGGGGAAGGAAGCTAAGACCCCCAAGGCAGAGGAGGGAGTCAAAGAGAGTCCAAGCAAAGTGACCAAGAGCTTGAGCTTCACAGAGCGGAACAAAGCAAAACAAGCTTTCAGGATGAAAGATGGAGCTTCTCGGCAGAACTCTGAAGGTCAGAGAATGTTGTCATGCACACATACACAGGAATATTGGGAAACACACTCTGTTATTCAGAGTGCAAGATAAATGCTGATTTTAAATAAATAACAACAAACAACAGAATACAACAATAATAAACAACAACCCCCCCTCATAATATTCTTTTTTCTTTTCTTCTTGTGTCAGTGTGGGACTTCAGCAGCTAGAGAGAATAGTTAGTTAGCCCTGGCACATTACCAGATGCCACACTGGATTGCTCTATGTATTGTAACACAAAAGATGGTGTCAGTGATAGTCCATTCATTAGAATTCATAGGACGACAGGAGTGTGTTTCTATTTAAAGAAACAGCCCAACAGAAAAAACTGATCTGTATTTCAAGTTTAGTCCCCTTTCTTAAACAAATGACAGTGGCTTAATGTTTCAAAATATGTTCGCAGAGAATTGCAGTGGAACATTACATTATTCTGTAAAGATGCTTGTTGATGCTGAACCATTTGTGGCTTTTCAGCTGCAGTAACTGTAGGAGCAGGTTTATATGGCCTTAGATGCTTGATCCCCCAAAATATTTCATCCACGGTGAAAATGCTTTTGGGGGAATTCACTAAGAATGAATTGCACTGCTGATAGTGTTTTGTTGTTGTTGTTGTTGTTGTTGTTGTTTTGCCCATGCTACTGCATTTGTTTTGTTTTTTACCTGATTCACACAGAAACTGCAAATCAGGCGACAGTGCAAACGCCTGAATATTTTATGCTAAATGAAATTAGCACAGGAGCATTTGCTGATTAAGCATGTTTGCCCTGGCAAGACTGACAATTAAACTGGATTTTGAATTGTTAGTGAACGAGATTTTTACAGTGTCACAATTCACCTCTTTCTGTTTCTCTCTTGACATGTTTTATGCTCTTGGCATAACTCTGCAGTGCTCAATTTAAAAAAAAAATAAATAAAAAATAAATATATATATATATATATATATATATATATATATATATATATATATATATATATAAATGGACCCATTTTATGTATTTCACTTCCTGCACACTCATCGGTTTCTCTCTCATTTCTCTCTACTGGAAAAAATAAAGTGCTGATTGAGTTGCAAGACGAGGACTTCGCCGTGAAGAGTTCTCCAGGTTAGGCCATGATCCAGAAATATGATCCAAAAAGCACAGAGATGACAGAGCAGTTTCTCTTAGAAGTTGACTATATTTAATCAGAATCTGTAAGCACAGCAATGCAGAGATCACTGCTCTCGCAAAGGCCATCCAGAA
The DNA here is from genome assembly GCF_018340385.1 of Cyprinus carpio. Taxonomy (NCBI): domain Eukaryota; kingdom Metazoa; phylum Chordata; class Actinopteri; order Cypriniformes; family Cyprinidae; genus Cyprinus; species Cyprinus carpio. The sequence continues at coordinate 12,479,794 of NC_056579.1, read as the reverse complement.
ATGACAAGCTATAATGTTGGAGAAATAACAACCAGCATCACAGACCTCAACTGAGTCAATTCATATAAATAACTTATGTAGCAGTGACACCACATCATAAGCAATACGAGAAACAGATTTCACTTTCCAAATCATACGATTTTTGTTACTTTCCATGAATACGGTAAAAAGAAAAAAAAGGTTTCTATAAGGTTTGCCATTTTGCCAGCCCTGATGTTAAAAGTTGAGACGGTTAAAAAACACCTGATATGTGTGCTAGAATAATTATGTATGATCTTCCTACCTTATTTATTTGAGAAATATTATGTTTTTTTTTTTAAATTAGATATACTAATTATAATATTGTTACAGTCAAGACCTTTGAGGTGAGCCAAAAACACAATTTTAAGAGAGGTTTGCAGATGTTTGATATTTAACTAGCTTAATTTCATGCAAGATTACTTTTTTGTTACTTACTGTAATAGTTTAACTTACATATCTAAAAGTCCTTAAAAAAGAAAACATGGGATTTTTTACCTCTTATGCTTTAAAAAAAGAGTAATTGGATATTAAAGTATACCGTTTTCATGGAAAGTGCTTTTTAATGAGGTGTAAGCAAATCTCCCTCACTCATAATGTAAAATAAGCCTAATATAAGCAAAACCATGTGTTATACAGTTGCATGGTAGAAATCATTGTCATCTTTGACCATTTCTCTCTCATCTCTCTTTCTCTGTTTCTTTCTCTCTATCTTTCACCTTTCTCTCTTTTTCTCTTCACATTTTGGCAGCAATTGAGGGCTTAATCAGTAAGACTTTATGTTGTCCGGGGCTGCATCTCTTTAGCACTAATCCCAAAAAAAAAAATCTCAACGGCAGTCTAAAATAACACTATGCATGTTTTAAAAATAGCTCCTTAATCATTGAGCTGCAGCATATCTTTACAGATCTGCCCATCATCCAACACTCTCTGTCATGAACGCTTGGCTGAAAGTTTCATCTCACTTGAAGTATCACACAAAATATGAATTTCTTTGATGATGCTTGGATGGGTTTTATTAGCCTTCTCTGTCCCCCATATGACGGTAAAGTGTGATAGCAGAGCAAAGCAAATGTTACTCTATTGCCTGGATATCTGTCTCATGCTCATCCCATGACAGAATGTGTTCCATGAAGGTGTTAATGTAACACTTTGCAACTTACACTTTCCATCAAGTACTTTGCACTAACCTGCATGACAGAATTTCTCAGCTTATGAAGGAAACAAGTTTGTTTCCAGAAATCGGTCTTGTGCAGTTTCAACTAGCTGGTTGTTATGTAATTTCAAAAGGATATGCTTTTTCGGCTGTCACATCCTCATTCATATGGCATAAGGATGACACATGTAGTACTAATACTTAAGCGTTTTTTGTCTTAGCTTTCCATGTTAACCAGCGTGAAATTTGCCCGATTGCTAGATTTTGTTAGGTGCACAAAAGTTCTCTCACCTGTGCTATTGTGATAAATGCTCAGGCTAGCAGGTTTTGGTAAGTGCTTCATTCATGAGTAACACTATTGTTTAATACTCTGAAATATTAAAGCATGTCTGAAACGTTTGACTAATGCTAACAAAGTGATCATGAGATTAAGAGGGATATCAGTTTCACAGACGTGGAAATTTTGACTCTTTTTCATATTTTTTTTTTTTAAATGTCATTGTTTATTCAACCTTATGTCGTTTCAAGCCTGTATGATGATCTATAATGTTTTACTCTAGCAATATCACATGAGCAACTATTGCACTGCATTTCAGCATAGCTGTGCATAGCCTTATTCCTACAGCTAAAATACAGTCATGCTGATTTTCAGAACAACATCATAGTTTGCAAGTGTGATATTGATTTTATACAACAGTTCTGTAAATAGGACATTATTTCAAGTAACTTCACACAACTTCAACTTGATGCTCCGGTTGAGAATTGCAGTAATGCAGGCAGAGTTGCACTGCTGTTGCACTACAGTAATTATCACTCTTGGAACGCCACTCAGCCAATCGAATTCAAGGACTGGAACTAACTGTTGTATAATGTGGAGTGCCTTAGCAGTTTATCGAGCATGTCTGCCATGGCAGATGTTTTCTGTAATCTTTAATCTTGTCAAAGGGCTGTTCTTCGTTTAACATTAGGACTCTTTACATTGGGAGCAGCCTGTGGTTTTTTTGTGTTGTAGAGGCAAGTCTTCCAGAAGAGTTTGGAGACGACAGGGGTTTCCCCTCCGAGTTTGTGCCGGATCTGTCTCCGGGACTCAAGTTCACCATCAGAGCAATCTGGTAAGAGGCAGCAGTCTCCAGAACAGTGTGTTGCTCTCACAACAATTAGGTATAATTATAATTATTTTTTAAAACAAAACTTTTTAAAAAATAACTAAATACATTTTAATTTATTTTAAATGTATTTTGTTTTTTAATGATCCATAATTGTTTAAAAATGCTGAAAACACTAATTTAACTGGTGGGACAATCAAATGTTTATTATATGATATGAAACTGTCATTTTTATTTATTCCCGTATGATAATAAATTCAGAAATCATTGCATATGTGATTTACTTCAGTGTTGAATCTGTTGTTATGAAACTGTCTTTCCCAGTATTATGCGGTTCCTGGTGTCTAAGAGGAGATTTAAAGAGAGCCTCAGGCCCTATGACGTGATGGATGTGATTGAGCAGTATTCAGCAGGTCATCTGGACATGCTGTCACGCATCAAAAACCTTCAGTCCAGGCAAGACTTCAGTCTCTCTAGAACAAAAGAATCACATCACTAAGTTTTTAACATTGTGGTAACCTTCTAACAGTGACAGGATCCACCTGCTTCATTAGTCAATCAGTATTTGTCAAGAGCTGTAGCTGGATTGTGAGCTGCACCCTCTGGTGGTCACTATTTGATATTACAGAAAAAAAGATTAAAAAAAAAAAGTCTAAAGCAGGTTGAGATATTTCAACACTGCTTGATCAAAATCACATTCACAGTAGATTTATTTTCTGTCACATTCAAAATTATTTGAATTCAGATTCACTCCTCTTATCTTAAATAAGCCTCATATATGTTGTGAAATAACATCCATACATATTCCAATATATTCCAATGGCAAAAACCATTTCTATCATACATGTAAACATGAAACACTGTTCCTAGAAATGGGTGAGAACAGACATGTATGGAATATATTCTTTCTTATTTGTCGACGGTCCTCCTCGCTGGGCTACAGGGAGTGGTTTCCATGTGTTGCTTGATGATGCTTGGTATCCATGTTCTCTCTGTGTACTTTGCCAGGATAGATTTGATTGTGGGTCCCCCTCCCCCCTCGACCCCTCGTCACAAGAAGTACGTAATCATTCACCAATGGCGTTACCAGGCTGAATGGGTTTATTATTGGACAGCATTGTATTAAAAACTGCAGTGTCATGACAGTTCAATGACTGAAATCATGAGGGGAAACTTGTCATTAACTGGTAGGATTGTTTCTTGATTGGTTATTCTGTGTTCATGTTGAGAAAGATTTACATTTTGGATGGATATAAATATCTATATATAATTCACTGCTTTAGAATTGAGCATATGAAAAGTTCTTTCATGACATTTTTAATCAAAAATGTTTTTGCTGTACAATAATACAACACACTATGGTGTGACCATGCAGCCTGTTTACCGGGGGACGGATGCAATTGTGCATGTTGTTCCAGGCTTTAAAAAAGAGAGAATAACTTAAATGTAGAGTGTGTAACACACAAAGCATCATAAGGCATGGAACCAGGTGACATTTTTTAATTATTTTTCATTTATTTCCCCACATTATTAATTATAGAAGTCAAATTCCCTGTCATTGGTGCAGCAATGTTCGGAAGCTACTTTCTTTCTGGTGATATCATTTATAATTTAATCCAAGACATTTTACTGGGTTTTTGTATAAATGAATATGAGTCTCAATCGAGATGACAGTACCAAACTATATTATTATTATTATTATTATTACTAAAAGTAGACCAAACATGCAGTGCAGGGACTTGAATTGGTGAAGTTATTTTATTATTAATTTACATAAACCATCTAATCTAACAGGTTTTGCCAGAATGATTCAGATAGTGTTATTTTAGTATTAGTTATGTTAGTATTTATATACTATTGTTGCTTTTATTGCTATTTAGAATGAGTTTTTTTTTTTCATTATGTGCTATTGCCTTTTTTTCAGTTTTACTTCAGTTTAAGTTTTAGTTAACAATAACAAAACTGATTCTGACTTAGCTAAGGCCTTTATGCCCTTAAAAAACCTAGGATGTTTAATTGAAAGAATCACACTTGATAGATAAGACCTCTTAGGACAAAATGATTCACTAGAACAATCATATTTCCATTCTGAAAAATATGGTTAAGTGAGTTTTTCTTCATTTTTAGTTAGTTACTCCCCAACACTGCTCTCAACAACTGCAAAGAAAGACAGATGTGTTTTCATTGCAGTATTGTGAACATTCATCTCAGTGTAATGCTGTCAGTGTTGGGCAAGTTACTCTGAAAATGTAATCAAATTACCGATTACTGATTATTACTTTTAAAAGTAATCACGTTACTTTTCTGATTACTTTATTTCAAAAGTAATTAGTAATTAGTTACATTACTAGTTACATTACTTTTTTCTCCATGAAATTTATGAAATCCCAGCATACACGCTACCGATAAATATATGTTATTAAAGCATCAACATTCACAGAACACTGTTATTTTTAACTAAAGCAAGCGGCTGCTGCGTGCATGGTTTGGCATGGCATGCAAGCAAAGAGCGCTGTATTTATAATCTCTAAAAGACAACTCAGTTCATCACAATCTCACAAATCTCTGTTATAACACAATAAATATATGCATAATGAATCTTTCATAATGTCTACAATTCGTGTGTTATGAGAGGATTCGTGAGCACGCAAATTTCAGCACTGCATTGCTCAGCTCTGCAGATAGCATAAATAGAAACTGCTTGCACCTGTTAATTGTTTATATTTTATATTAGTACATTTTGAAAATTATAAATAGATAAATAACTCAATTACTAAAAAAGTATTATGTTTGGATATTTCTATTTTGCGGGAGTCCCATGAATCATTTTATCCTCCCGCATCCCACACACACAAGTGTCTGCCCGCCAGCACCAGCACCTGCATTCTGTTGCGTCGGGTCTTGCGGCGCAGGTCTCTAATCCCCTGGCACTTGACTCGACAGTGCGTGTGCTACTTCCTTTTTACAATCTCTAGATTATAAAACACTGCATTCTGTCAGCAATGTAACGTGGCAGTAACGTATAGAGACCTCGGCTTGTAACTATACTCTAATTACTATTTTGAAAATTATAACGTGTTAAATTACTCTGTTGCTAAAAAAGTAATCAAATTACAGTAAAGTTACTAAGTAATGCGTTACTGCCCAACACTGAATGCTGTACCACATATTTGTTTAAAACAGTCATCTTTCCAACAAGATTCCCAAGTCCCAGATAAATGCATGCCGATTAACAACTTTGCAGTATTGCATGCAGCATGCAATATCGCATACACTCACATTCAGCAAATCAGGCTTCAATCATTTTCCCCTTTGTTTCAACCCTGTTGTCCTATGTTTGCATTCGCATGCTCAAGTTCTCCTCCATAAGGCTAATTTCTGTTAACTTGACACGGTACAGTGCACAGTGAACCATTGTATCTCAGTGTGGATGAGAGTGTATTGACTATGTGTCGAAGTGATGGTCTATTGGATCACTAGAGTGGATCAGATTGTGGGAAAGGGAGCTGCACCAGGAGAAAAGGACAAGCCCAAAAGCGACACAGAGATGGCTGAGGACCCAAGCATGATGGGACGTCTAAGCAAGATGGAGAAACAGGTGAAGCATGTTACGTCAAGTTCATTTGGTGTAGAATTGTACAAGGTTCATTATTGGTATCTATGATTCCATAAAGAACCTTTAACATCCATGGAACGTCTTCATTCCACAATAGTTCTTTATACTGAAAAAAAAAGTACTAAAAGCTAAAAAACACACAAAAAATGGTTATTTTAAGAGCTTTTTACTGAAAGGTTCTTTGGGGAACCAAAGATTGTTCTTCTATGTGACCCCTTTTGTAACTTTTCTTTTAAAGAGTGTATATGTCAGAGCTAAAGGGCCTTGTTGTCTCTCCTTGTGCAGGTGGGGGCAATGGACCTCAAACTCAACTTTTTGGTCAGCGTGTACACCACCCATATGGGCATCCCACGATCTGAGACTGAAGCCCTTCTGGGCTTTAAAATGCCTTACCCTGCTCCTCCTTACCACAGCCCGGACGATAAGAGTGAGATAGCACAGAATGAGAAAGAGGATGAGAATAAAGAGAGCATGTCCCCTGTCCATCCCGGTCCCAACGGGACTCCCACTGACAGTCAATGTAGGCCCTCTACCTCATGGCATCATCAGGATGAGCATCCCCTCAGTGTGCCTCTCTGGAACAACAGCCGAGGAGTTTCGCCGATAGGCACCGACGACCCCTCGCTGTACCGCATCCCGCCTCCGCCGTTCCACGAGAACGGGGATAACAGTCGCTCGCGGAGGTCCAGGAGACCCGTCCAGCATCAGGCGGCCGCCGAGAGCGACACGTCCATCTCCATTCCCTCAGTGGACCATGAGGAACTTGATCGCTCTTTTAGCGGCTTTAGCATTTCTCAGGCCAGGGAAGAGGATTACGTGCATCCGGTGGGTCTGGGGCTTTTTGGTGGAGGCGGCGGGATGCAGTGCAACCGTCTCAGGCCTTATCTGGCCGAAGCGGAGTCGGATACAGACTCTGACCTGAATACACCAGGAGCACCATCCCCTCTTTCATTTACAGGAGAAGGGCCTTTCAGTGACAGGATGTGGCCTGGTCTGAAATAGTTTGGAGTTTGTTGTGCGGACCAGTATCCTGGATGCACTGTAACTGATGGATGTGTATGAGGCCATTTAAAACTTGTCAGAGTGAATCACTGTCAATCTCAAAAACGAAAATGTGGGAGTGATTACCGACTGCATTGATGCAACAGCAGTGAGAATCAATCTTAAACATTTCAATTTAAAAAAAGACCGCAATCATGGAGGCTAAGGATATGTGCATTTAAAAGTGGAAAAGATTGTGTATTCAAGTACAGGCATGGATCTTCCAAACAAAAAATATGCCTCTTTTATATTAGTTTGCAAAGTCACCACAGCTAATGCAGTATCAAATGCACTATACCTTACAACTATAATTTTGATTCATGAGATATTTATTTATTTATTTATTTATTAGCATTGTCTTTTCCTGAAATGTGTTATGAGACTTATGAAAACAAGTAGTTAGGGTACGTGTTCGTAGTAAGCATTTTAAATTCAAAGGTTCGTTTGATTAAAATAATTTCAGCCAAAGAAAAAGACAGCAGAAAGCTGAGCATGCCTTAGGTACTTCTTCTCTATTACATTTCTCATCTGTAGGATAGAAAGATGAATTAATTTTTTATAGCTACATTTAAAGTCAAAGCACTTATGGATAAAGACACTTACTTTTTGAGGAACTATTAATATTTGCAGGAACCCTGGTGATGGTCAGAGGAGAAATATCCATGCTATTGTATGCAATCGATTTTAATTTTCTAGAATTGGTAACTTGCATTATATCACGTTTTATGCTGTAGTGAACAAGGCACTGAACAATAATCAGACCTAAAAATACATTAAATGCATGGCATGTTTATGGAATATAGCTTGTTGACAACCTAATAGGATGACAAATGAGATTAGAAAGAAATGGCAATGAAAGAAAGTACCTTAAACTGCAGTCAGATATAGTCAAGGATAAAAGAATTGAAAAGGTATCAAAAGTTTTTATTTGTTTTGTTTTTTATGTCAGTTTTACTCTGAAAGCACTTGTTTGTACAGGTTTCCTGTAGGGCCCAGAGACCACATACATCTGTATCACTTTTCCTAGTAAAAAGGAGAAAGATTAATCTATCTATATGTGGTTTACATAAGAAAACAGGGATAACCATCATGTTAAAAGACAAACATTTTTCAAAGCTGTATTTCAAAGCACTGTTTAAACATTACAATATTAGGTTGCATTCAGTAAGGAAATAAAGTTGGTCTTATCTCAATCTGCTGGTTTGTCTGTTTCATGAGATTTTGCATGGCCTTGTGCAATGGTTTCATTATCATACTTGCGAGGTCTTGATATTTATTTTGGGTTTTGAATCATGTTGAATATCCAAGATCCATGTGAATTCAGTAGCCAGTCCAGGGTGTCTGTGGCCCACCAGTAAGACAGCACACCCACCGCCGTCGCTAGACTCACTGCTAACACTGACTGCAGCAGGACAAGACACTATCGAGAGATCAAAACAGAGTTCGGTCAGAGTCTGAACTGTTAGGTTAGATTATTGGCTTTATTACTAATGACTTTAATGCTGTTGTGCTTGAGGCTGATACATTAACTTGAATAGTTTTTTTGTAAATTTTGAGCCAATTAATATTTACCTTATTTCTTTTGGGTTGCTCCTTCAGATTCTTGTCTGCCTTTTGTAACCCCTTTGGTAAGACTTTGTACCTTGCTGTGTACAAGCGTCTCTCAGTTGGTTCATCAGAATCACTTTGGTCCTGAAACATGTGGATAGCAGTAATACAATGATCAGTTACTATTATTTGATCATTTTGTTGTATCCTTGATGATCTGATGTTCTCACCTCAGTCTTCAGGATGCTGGCAGTGTCATCTTCTGTGTTTGACTCCTGTTCACTGCTGCAGGACAATATAACATGCAAACTTACACATCTGAAAAATGATATTTGAAGCTGAATGAAATCCATCTTACCTATCATTATCTTCCTCATTTTGAGAAGGTTGTTGGTGAAACCTTAACATAACTTTGTGGGTCCCGTCTGTTACTGCTGAGAGAAATGTACACGTATATTACACGTATATTACTATTACTATATACTAACGTCATGCCCTAACATTTTAGCTACAAAAACAATTTTCCCAGCAATACACTGGGATTTTCTATTTTTTATAGGGGAACTGAAAGTGTGTATACATTTAAATGTATATATACACTACCGATCAGTAAGACTTATAATGTTTTTTAAAGAAGTCTCTTGTACTCATCAAGGCTTCATTTATTTGATCAAAAATACTGAAAAAAACAGTAATCTTGCAAAATGTTATTACAATATACAATAATGGTTTTTATTTTAATATATTTTAAAATATAATTGATTTCTGTGATGCTAAGCTGAATTTCCATCAGCCATTACTCCAGTCTAAAGCGTCACATGATCCTTCAGAAATCATTCTAATATGCTGATTCATTATTAGAATTATCAATGTTGGCAACAGTTGTGATGGCAAATTTTTTTATACTTATAAATATACTTTTTTTCAGGATTCTCTGAAAAATAAAAAGTTAAAATAAACAGCATTTCTTCAAAATATAAATCTTTTCTAACAATATAAATCTTTACTATCAAAGAATCCTGAAAAAAGTATCACAGGTTCCAAAAAATATTAAGAAGCACAACAGTTTCCAGCACTGATAATAAATCAGCATATTAAAATGATTTCTGAATGATGATGTGACACTGAAGAATGGAGTAATGAAGCTGAAAATTCAACATTGCATCACAAGAATAAATTAGATTTTAATGTATATTAAAATAGAAAAACATATTTTATATCATAATAATATTTCACAATGATACATTTTTTTCCTGTATTTTTGATCAAATAAATGCAGCATTGATGAGCACAAGAAACTTCCTTAAAAAACATTTGATACCAAACATTTGAACGGTAGTATCTATCTATCTATCTATCTATCTATCTATCTATCTATCTATCTATCTATCTATCTATAGGCTACCCCTTCATTTTTTTTCATGTTTTTATGTCGCAGCCATATGTTAAACTGCTTTAAATAACTTTTTTACTACATCAATCTAGACTCCATACACCATAATGACAAATCAAAAAACAGATTTGTGACAACTTTGCAAATTTATTACAATTCGAAAACTGAAATAAGTACAGTGCATAAGTATTCATACCCTTAATGTAGTACTTAACTGAAGCACCTTTACAGTCTCAAGTCGTTTTGGTATGATGCGACAAGCTTTGCAGATCTGAATTTGGCAATTATCTGCCATTATTCTTCTCACCTCTACACCTCTCAAGCTCTGTCAGGTTTAAAAAAAAGACCTCAATCATGGAGGCTAAGGATGTGTGCATTCAAAAGCGGAAAAGATTGTGTGTATTCAAGTACAGGCATGGATCTTCCAAACAAAAAATATGCCTCTTTTATATTAGTTTGCACAGTCACCACAGCTAATGCAGTATCAAATGCACTATACCTTACAACTATAATTTTGACTCATGAGATATTTATTTATTTATTTATTAGCATTGTCTTTTCCTGAAATGTGTTATGAGACTTATGAAAACAAGTAGTTAATCAGGGTATGTGTTCGTAGTAAGCATTTTAAATTGAAAGGTTTGGTTGGAGAAAATAATTTCAGCCCAAGAAAAAGTCAGCAAAAAGCTGAGCATGTCTTACAGGTACTTCTTCTCTATTACATTTCTCATCTTTAGGATAGAAAGATTAATTAATTTAACAGGTTGGATGGGGGCAGACGCATATTTTCAGGTTTCTCCAGAAATATTTGATTGGGTGCAAGCTCAGGCTGTGGCTGGGCCACTCAAGGACATTCACAGAGTTGTCTATAAACCCCTCTTGCTGTGTGCTTTTGCTTATTTTCCTGTTGGAAGATGAACCTTCTGCTCAGTCTGAGATTCTGAATGTTCTGGACTGGGTTTCCATTAAGGCTATCTCAATATTTTGGTGCATTGAGTTTTCCTTCTACTTTGATGAGTCCCTCAGTCCCTGCTGCTGAAAAACAGCCCCACAGCATGAGGCTGCTACCAGCACACTTAACTTTTGGGATGCTACTCTGCAGGTGATGAGCAGTGCCTGGTTTCCTCCAAACATGATGCTTGGAATTGCGGTTCATCAGACCATAGAATCTTGTTTCACACAATTTGAGAGTTCTTTAGGTGCTTTCTTGCAAAGTTTGGTCACACCGAATTGGTGAAGTTTTGTAGTGATTTTTGTCCTTCTGTAAGTTTCTCTCATCTCCATATATGATCATAGAGCTCAACTAGAGTGACCATCAGGATCTTGGTCACCACACTAACCAAAGCCCTTCTCCATCGATTGCTCAGTTTGGCCATGAGGCCAGCTCTAGGCTTGACACAATCCTGTCTCTGAGCTATACAGGCAGTTCTTTTGACCTCAAGGCTTGGTTTTTGCTCTGATATGCATTTTCAGCTGTTAGAACTTTTATTGAGAGGTGTGTGCCTTTCCAAATCATACCCATTCAAATGAATTTGTCACAGGTTAACACCAGTCAAAGTGTTGTAACATCTACAAGCAATCTGAATGCTCCTGAGCGAAATATCAACTGTCCCAGAAGAGGGTATGAATACTTATGCAATGTACTTATTTCAGTTTTTGAATTTAAATAAATTTGTAAAGTTGTCACAAATCTGTTTTTTGCTTTGTCATTATGGTGTATGGAGTGTAGATTGATGTGGAAAAAAGTTATTTAAAGCAGTTTAACATACGACTGCAACATAAGAATTTTTTTCAAAAACATGAAAAATAATGAAGGGGTATAAACACTTTTTATAGGCACTGTGTGTGGGTGTGGGTGTGTGTGTGTGTGTGTGTTTTTGTATATATATATATATATATGAACATACACACAGCCTCCAGTCTTCAATATGCTGATTAGGGGCTCATTTCTTATGATCATCAATGTTGAAAATAGTTAAACTGCTTAATTTTATTGTGATAATCATGATATATTTTTTCAGGATTCTGAAAGAACAGAATTTATTTGAATTTGAAATCTCTTTGTAGTACTATAAATGTATATACTGTCTCTTTTTATCAGTTTAATGCATCCTTGCTGAATAAAATATAAAATAAATAAAACTACCCAAACTATTGAACAGCAGTGTAATTTCCATAGAAACATGAAAATTTCAGCACTTACCCTCATTTTGCTCCTCTTTAAAAGACTCTCCATGATATCTGTTACATGCTTCAATTCTCGCTTGTTCCTGCTCCATATCCCTCTCTATTTCAATTTTCAGCTTCTCCAAGAAATCAACATCATCATCACCATCACAGATCACCTTACTTGAATTAATTTTAAAGAACTCTTCTTCTTCATTTATATCACGGTCATAATCATCAAGCTTCATGTTGTCCTCATCCATCAGAAAGGTGCTGATATTTTCTCTGATGTCTGAAACTTCTGAGGGTTCACGGCTGTCTTCCTCGTTGCTTTGGTCTTGTTTGACTGAACTGGACTCTGGAGGATGCAACTCACTGATGCAACGCTTTGTGCTCAGTTCCTCTTCACTGCTGTGTTGATATATCACATGCAAATCAAATTTACGAGCTTGTATGCTGCTCTATAGTATAAGATGTGTATGTAACACAAAACAATTTACTTTTGAAGTGTCAAATGTTGAAATCCGTCTTACCTGTAACTATCCTCCTCATACTGAGAGGATTCCGGCTCCAAACAAAATTTCACTTTGTGGCTTCTCGCTGTTGTTGTTGGGAAAGAATTTACCAAATTTTAAAACTGTCCAAATAAAAAATGTGATAAAATTATTATTATTATTATTATTATTATTTGTATTAGGATGTTAAGATGGTTCACAAATGAGCATTTACCCTTGTTTTCCTCTCCTTCGACAGGCTCATAATATCTGTTAAATGCTTCAATTCTTGCCTTTTCTTTCTCCCAGTCCCTCTCGGTCTCCTCTCCATCATTCTCCAACTCTTCCAGGAAATTCTCCTCTTCATCACAGATCACCTCTTCTTCATTAATGTCCCATTCATATTCATCAAGCTTCAAGTTGTCCTGGGACCAAAACATCTCAGGTAAAAAAGTGTTGATATTTTCTCCAATGTCTGAAACTTCTGAATGTTCACTCTTATGTTCTTGGTTGTTCTGGTCTGTTTTCACTGAAACAGACTCTGATGGATGTGACTCACCATCACTTATGTTTTCAGACAAATCAATTTCAGTAGAACATTTCATTACAGTTCCATGAGATGCTGGAATGCTTGATAAACCTTCTACACCACACATCTCTGGTTTCTGACTATCTTTGACCACCCCATCCACTACTTCATGCTCAATACTGTGCCAGTCTGAAGCAAAGTCCATTGCGAAGGTGTGCTCTTGTTTCTGGAGAGGTGTGTTTTTGTCCTCTGAGACTGTATGTGAAATGAATTCAGGTATATCTTCTGGGTTCAGGTATCTCTTCTTAGGTATATCATAGTCGGGCTGTTCACTCATGTAGCATTCACTGGAATTGGATTGGAAATTCTTAGAGAATCCAAAATCAGAACTTTCCCCAATGTTTGAAATCTCACGGTGATATCCAGCATCTCTAAAACTGCCCTGCTTTGTCTGGAACAATATGCCATCGTCCGATTTTCCAGTTGTTGCCTCCACATACAGATCCTCATTCTTGACATAAGTGAACATGTCTGCAGGATCCAAACATTCACCCTTCTTTTGGACATCATCATCTTCCCTTGAAGTTACAACACTGTAAGTCAGTAGAGGTTCTTCTAGGTTCTTCGTCTCATAGGAACAACCTAGGCCTACAGCCTGCTCCTCAACTAGATTGCTGTCTGTGTGATTGGGTTGTCCACCCTCATGACCTTCACTGCTGTCCCCACTGTCACTTTGAGACAGATCAGAGGAATACTCTGCTAAACCTTCTTCGTCTCTCTCATCATCCTCAAGATCTTCTTCTGTAAACTCGTTCATCTCATCCCCAGATTGGACCTCCACTGATTCTACTTTCCAATCTTGCCATGTTGACTGTATGGCACTAAAATGATTGAGCTGCTTATCATCTGGTGAATGCTGAAGTACATGTTCCTCAGTGCTATCAGGCTCCATTCTTTCCTCTTTTGACGCTGAGCTTTCATTTTCAGTTTTATCCACCATCTGGTAGGACAGCAGATGAGATGTGGTCTCCTCTTGAGTCCTTGTGCTCGTTGTTTCCAGACCATAGTGAGTTCCTTTCGGAAGAACCATTTCCAGCACACTGACATCTTCATCTTCATGGATATCTTCATGTATCTCAAATGCATTCTCTCTGCAGTCATCTTCATGCAAGCTTAATTGCTGGTTTCGGGTTTGTGTTTTATTTTCGACTGGATCGTTGTCATCCCATGAACCACAAAGCGTAGATCCTGCCTTCATGCTTTGTTCATCTAAAGAGAAGTTCCTATTGTTCTCAAAACAATGCTTAGTTTCCTCTTCCCTATTTGTCCACTCTAAATCTACATCAGAATCAGATCCACTGGATTCTCTGTGACTGTTATCCTCCTCCATGCCTGGCTCATTTTGAGGTGCATTAACGCCGTGAGCTGTTGCTGTGTCGTCATCAAAATTTAGATTCTCAAAGTTTGTCTCAGCTTTATATATATATATATTTTTTTTTAAAAAAAGGAGAAATACACACATCAGTACTAATTACACTGTTAGAAAAAGAACTGTAGAAAAACAGATAATATCCTGGCAGAAAATTACCAGTACCTTTTCTGTTAAGTTTACGGACATTTCCTTCAACTTTAAAACACAACACAATGCAATGCGCAATTCAAAATATGGAAAAAACACCTGTGAAAAATCAATACAGAAAATTCCTTCATTTTAACATTGAATATTGGGCCATATTTCTATGGACTTTTCTTAGTGTGTGTTGTTAATTAGGTAACATTTTATTCCTCAAGTCAGAATATTTATGGAATACCACGGTTTAGCAGTGAGATCATATGATATGCACAATTGACTACAATTTTTTTCCTGCTTCATTAAATAAAAAAATGTTATACAAAAATCTTACCTGGGAATGCATCCAGCAGAAAATCAGCAATGTTTTGCTCCATCTTGTTTTTGACACAACAGGAGGTGTAAAGTATTTAATTTCATCCCATACAGACAAAATCAGTTTCAAACATGACATACACTCTAAATGTTTTACCACTTGACAAAATGAGAGTGTGTGTTGCGTACCGCTTCGTGACATAGCTGCTTCCTGTTCAAACAGGGTCATGACAACAAGAACATCAACACAAACAACACAAAACTTAAGTTACTAAAAAAAATATAAAAAAACAGCTACATGAACATGCAATTTAAACCAACATTGTTAAATATAAATATCAAAAGTTAACCTATCAAATATGTCAAGTTATGTTTGCTTGATTAATTAATTACATATTACTTTTGTCTGTGTGTGTGTTTGTGTGTGTGTGACATTTTCTAGGCTGTGGTTTGAGAAGCACAACCACATCATGTCTCCTCTAAACTGATGCATCCTTTGCATGAGTAACACAGTAATTTTATTCATAACGCTGCCGTCTTTCCATCAGACCATGCAAAATGCTTTTAAAATTAGCAAGATGCTCTGTGTCCATTCTAAGAGGTTTCTTTTTAGTGAGCCACTGTAGTGCTGAGAATTTTAATCGATTTAATTTTGTGAATTATTTAGTTACATGAAAGAATGAAAGAACATAAGAGCATAGCTTCTACTCCTCTTGATCTAAACAGTGTAAGGGACTGAGAAAATGTGAGCTGATTTAAATGAGAAAAAACCTCTCCCTTTCATATATATATATATATATATATATATATATATATATATATATATATATATATATATATATATATATATATATATATATATATATATATAGCAAATTATATATATATATATATATATATATATATATGCATGCAAATTTTGTGGCTTTTAGTCCAGGTCTGTTATACAATTTCATGTAATTGTGGACATTGTGTTTATTTTTTAATCTTCACTATTAGCAACTTTTATTGATACTATTATTGATACTTTGTAGGTTATATTCACAGATATCTATTATTTCACAGTTCATGGCGCAGAAGGTAGCGATGATTTGCTTTCAAATCCACCTCTACAGGATAGTGGTCACTGACTTCCAAAGCCTAGGTGCAAAACAAAAAAGAAAGAAAGAAATCTTTGAGTATTTTTTACTCTTTTTTTATTATTAACTTGTTGTTTAAATTGTTTTGCAATACTGTTTACTGTACCTCTTCCTCAGATAGACTGAATTATTTTTTGAAGTTGAATGGTTGAGCAGATTCCGGAACTATTCCAGAAATTAGTTCTTTGCCATGAATAATAATCCTTAAAGGGGTTTGAAACTGGTAACTGCAGTTTAGGCAGAGAATGCTGTAGAGTGCTGCAGGAATGAGTCCTAAATAAGCAACTTCACTAGTCCACTTTTAAAACCTCTTTGTGTTTATAATCACACTCTTGTAAACTATTCTCACTCAAACTTGTAGATGGTGTTGGTGTTGAAGTCATGTGATTGTGGTGTAGTTCGTTTATAGCCTAACTTTAGCTTTTTACTTCCGGTGCCTGTATTTAGGCCTAACAATTTCATAAAGGTTGTGTTAATTTCTGAACATTTTCTAGGAAACTGGTGTAATGGTAACTTCTGGTTTGGCCTTCAAAATGATGTCATCCTTGTAGCACTCTTGTTCCTCTGGTGACTGATGCTGGTTTGCTAAGAAATTAAGAGCTGTCATAAGTGCAGCATGTTTTTTCACACACTGTAGTGTCTTGTTCATCTCTAATCAACCAGTGGAACTTTGGGTCACTCCTGAGACACACGTTTTTCAGTCCTTTATTGGTAACATAGCTGCAAGCTGCATTTAAGTCCCCCAGAAACATCACATTCTAGATAAGAAATGTAAATAAAAAATGATGTACAATCCAGGAATGAATATGCAATCTATTGTTCTATCTAGTAAAACATATCTGTATATTAATGAATTTGATGTACCTCAGTTTTCCATTTGTTCCTGACTTTTTGGAAGACCTCATACAGTGCCTCCATTTCTTTCATTGTGATCTTAGGACAAGTGTGCTGACCAATGAGGGCAAAGTACTTCACCACTGTAAGATAATACAACCACTCAGATTCAATATGATTGTATCTGAGAGAATTGTTGTGCTGAAATGTGCGATTTTATTTCCTGTTTTCCATTTCCATTTCCATTTAATCATTTAGCAGACGCTTTTATCCAAAGCGACTTACAAATGAGAACAATAGAAGCAATGAGACCAACGAGAGAACAACAACAGTATACAAGTGCCATGAGAAGTCTCGGTTAGTCTAGCACAGAACTCATAGCAAGGTTTTTTTTTCTCCTTCCCAAGAATAGGATAGACAAGAAAATAAAATAAAATAAATCATTAATCGAATAAAACAACGCTACCCATTTATGTCTTTTTAGATACTGTAATAGTATATAGCATATACTTTAGAATATAGATTAATAAACCAATGTTGTGTAAATGAACCCATCTTGTTGTGAAGCAAGATTATGTTAAAACACCTCAGGCCTACATACTGTTTTATTTCACACTGTAGTATGCACTTCCAGTTTTACATCATGTTCAAGCTGCAGTTCATGCATCAGAAAGTTCCTCTGTAATTTTAAATTTGTCTGACAAATGCATTTCCGCAAAAGCATATACAATAACTCACCCTTTATGATGGCTGTCAACTATTATCACTGTTATAGAGTTGGAGTGAATATTTTAATTGGCTCTGGTTATCTTAGGAAACCATGGTGGAAAGCAGTGTTTGGCAAAGGGAGGGGCATCGTGTGAATGTGTTAAAACAAGCTGTGTCAGATCTCCATTAATGTGTAGGTCAGTCTGGAATGCTAAAGAGAGTGACCTGTAATGACAATGTGCTTTTTCAGCCATTCAACGCAACAATATTATCCTTGTATACTCAGTGAGTGCTAACTGAAAGAAGTTTACATTACCCTGGAAATTACCTTTTGATATCATTCAGTAAAAATAGAGATACAGTCAAAATACAAATGTTTAATATTAATGTCAAAATGCAAATCTTAGTTGTACACAGTAAATTTATTCCAGGCTTGATCTGTTGAACTACCATCATGTTTGGATGTTTAAATGTACCGTTTTCCATTAATGTACCGAATTCTAATAATCAGTTATAAACTGTACAATTCAGATACAGATTTAGGTATAAACACTAGAAATTCATTATAATATTTTGTAACATGACACTAGTATTTACACATCAGTTTGGTCTGTTTTAGATACTAATACAAAGAACCATAAAAACATTCTTTTACAAAAATAAATATAAACAAACCAAAACAAACAAAAAAAACTCTAGAAGACTCTTGGCTTTGCACTTTGCTCTCATCACACAGGTCTAAAGCAGGCTCCATGCTGTGCTGAAGCTTTCTGGATGAGGTAGTCCCCCATACGCTGTTCCAGGACAGAGTAAAACTGGCGGAGCTGCTCTCTGGCAGGTGGATGATAAAACCACAGGGCTGCCACCAACACGACCATCAGAAGCAGTAAGAACAGAAATATACAGAGCCAGGACCCACAACCTCGACTCTGTTCAGGGAGATAAAGGTGGGAAATGATTTATGGTGTAAATGTGCAAAGAAGCCAAATTAAAGAGTAGAGAATCTTGATCTTAACCTAATTAACTTAATTTTGAAAGCAGCTCACTGCATCTGTCAGAATTCAAAAATATATTCATCCGAGTGCAGAACAAATTCCAAATTTTAAGAAAACCAGGTTGAGAATAGACCTATAGTCGAATACGGATGTTATTTTGGTAGAATCTCACCCTGCTGTTGTTCTTGCGTGCCTTCAGTATGTTCAGTTCTTCTCTGCATTGGGTCATTCGGGACTGATAGCTGTAACACTCTTGCTCCAGGGCCTCAAGATCCGCCTGCAGCTCCATGCACTGCCATAGCAACCGGGTAACCAAGACAACACTATATTAAACTGTCTTATGTTAATATATACAAAAGGTTTTCTCAAAGAAAGGAAATACTATTTACAACTTAATAATTGTTTTGTTGTTTTAACTTTTTATTTGATTGCCCCCCTAAAATAGTGACAATCCAAGTATGATCACCTCAGTGCACTGTTAGAATTTCACTGCTAAACTACAGCTTATAAGATTTTCATTTTCTTATATTAAATATATTATAAAGATCCTTGTCTTGCATACTAGTTCAATTGTAGTTTATTAAGAATAAAAATCAATAATACATATTTAATAATTATTAGTAATTTATTACATTTAAGGCAAGAGAGCAATAGTGAATAGGTGAAAAAAAAGAGGAAATAAATAAATAAATACGAGATATCACCATACTTCCCTTTGTTCATTTCATTACAGTCATTACAGTACATTAGGGTAAATGTTTTGTATTACATGTTTTCTGAAATATTGTTTAAATGCAAATGAGGCATTATTATAATTTTTTTTATGTATTTCCAAAACAAAAATCTGAACACTGTAAAATCTAGGTTTAAAATGTTTTCATTTTATTGATATATAAGGTTTTTATATTTTGTTAATAATTATTTGTTTGCTTAACAAAGGAAATGTTGGATATCTCCTTTTATCATTCCTTTCATTAAATCAGAAAATACTTTCAACACCAAGAAAAAGGATTTTTAATTCATATTTCTAGGAATGAAATTTTATATAAAACAAACCCTCTATTAAAACCTTCAGAATATAGATAAGAGCAAAAATGGGAAGTTTGCTTTATGCAAAAATGCCTATAAAGATATGTACTGTAATACTGAAAGATGAAAATGGTTCAAAGGTAATAAAATAAACATACAGTATATGACTTGTATGTGTATTTCGTTCCATTAGTGTGAAATGGAAGCAAAATCCCAAAATTGACCAGTGCATAAAAAAACCCAGTGGTTTTGTCTGTAGTGTCTTGCCTTAATTTAATTTCAGCGATCTCTCTGGCAGCACTTTACCTTTTTTTCTTTCATTCTGAGTCTGTGTTCAGTCTCGCTCAGTTGTCTGGCTATGCTGTTATCTGTCATCAGGAGCTGGTCCACTGAAGCATCTTCATATACTTCTGCGTTACTGTTCCACCTATCATGGTTGTGTCCTGTGAGTGTGTAAAAGAAACAGACATAGATGAAGCAAGAAATATCTTAGACAGTATTAGTATTTTAAAAATAAATTCTGAATGAATGTGAAGTGAAAGTCCAGCACCTGTGAGTTCCTGTAGATGTTCTTTCAGGTTGAGGTTCTCCTCCTCCAGCTCTGAGATGCAGGAATGAAGCTCTGCTCTCTCCTGCTGCAGAGATTCACTCTGTTTCCTCAGCATCTCCTCCTGTTCCACAGAACGCTGCACAAACACATACACAGTTACACAACATACATGCTTGTTTGTTTGTTTTTCCATACATTTCATTGCAGTTATGATAGGGTGTACAGAAATAGGGTCATGTGGTTTGTCAGTTCTTGCAAAAATCTGTGATGTGTCACTCAAGTCCTTTGATTCTTTCTTGATGGTTTCTGTTACAGTGGCTTTGGTGTACCTCCAAGTGACCCTGCAGCTGTAACATCTGATCGGTGCACTCATCCTGCCTCTTCTTTAACTGACTCGAACCCACTTTCAGCTCCTCACACAGCCTCTGCCACCACTCAGACTCTGCCTGTGCTGTCTCCAGAGCCCCCTGGTGGAAGGGAAGAATGGGAATGAATACTGGATTCTTGGAACATGATTCGCAAGTATACATATGGAGGTAATGTTGGGGATTTTGTGTTATATTTTTGATTTCTTTTTAAGACTGACCACTGCGTTTGGGGTCTTACCTGGAGGTACTCCATCTTACTCTGAGCTTCTGCCTTCTCATTCTCTGCCCTCTGAATAGCCTTCACAGCCTTCTGTTCATACTCCTCCCTCTGTTTTTCCATCTTTAGCATCACTTTTTTCACTCCATCCTGAGGAACCTTCTGAAAAAGACAAATTGCAACCTTTACCTTTCTACAGTATTTCAAAACAAGCATCTCAAACTCTCTGACCTGTACTTATCAAGGTCCAAGTTGAATCAATATACTGTTTTACAACTTAATAGACAATAAACCACTTTAAATATTTAATTATTCAACAATATTTGAAGTAACTAAGTTTATAAGTCAGCTGAATTGAATGCATTGTAACTTCTCACAGTCTGGGTTGGAGCTGTTGCAAAGATGTAGCGTTGCAAGTCTTACCTTGATGCAAGCCTGCAGCTGAGCCTCCAGGGCTTTGATCTTACTCTTCAGCAAGTCCTCATCACAGCGTGTCTGTGGGAGGAAAAGGAAATGTGTCTTTGTGTGTGTGTCAGTTAAAGAGATAGAGAGAACCACTGAAGAAAGAGTTTTCAGTTTCTGTACATACACTGCATCCTGTCTTATAACTGCTTCCTTAGCATTTCGTTACAAGCAAACAACCTTTATTATTTATAATTCTTGATTGATTGCTACAGTATATTGGCCCTTGAAAAAAAATATAGAAGTTGTCATGAGCTCAAAATGGAAAAATGGAAAAGTTTGAATGAGGGGCGAGTTTGAAGCACTGCAAAAACGCAAACAAACACCTTTCTGATGCCTATACTGCTCTCCATTTTGTGTGTGTGAGCTTGAAAAAGAACCTTTCTTGTTTTGTTGAAATGACCATGAATTTCAAAATGTCTTTGTATTTGGTTTGTCTCATTTTGCTTTAATAACCACAGCTCTTGAGCTGTATGAACTCCACAAAACCTGATAATCATGTTCTTCAGAAGATTTCAGAATGATCTTCTGAAATCAGAGTGGTGCTTCAAAGGAAGCAAGAACATCTGACAGTCTTTATAAAGGAGTTCACATGTTCAGTGTGTTTGATTAGATTTCATAAAGTACAGGTGCATGTGTGCCTCAGAATGATGCTATAGGTCTTCAGCAGGAAGTAGTTTACTAATGTACCTTCCACAGGAGCTCTGTAGAGTGCAGTAATGTGGCGGCGCTTTTCTGGAGGTTGGAGAGTTTCTTTTTAAGAGCCTCTTCTCTTTGTAAAGCCTCCTGCATAGAGATGTCACATTTCATGATATCAGTAACACATTAAAGTCAGTCAGGAAGAGCTGGTGTTTTTTAATAATGAATGTTATGGGTTGTCATACTTCTAAATAGTCAGCCAACTGGTGTACATCCTAAAAAAAATTAATTGTTTATTAATAATTGAAACAACAATAACATATGTAACTACTAAGAAATAGTTTGTTTTTAAACAAGCATCAGATTCCTTACTGCTTCTTTGACGGTAACAAATCCAGACCTGAAGGAAGAGAGTTTATAATGCAGCAATTAATTTTTAATTAACTTTTTAGTTTTAAAATATTCATTAAATGTAATTTGACTCACTCAGTCTGAATGCTGGCTGTTTGCAATGTCTTCTGGGTGTTTGAGAGCTGAGTGATTTCTTTCAGCAGAACTGTATGAATTATAAACACAAAATAATATTTGAAATATTACTAACATAATAATATTTTGTAATTTATCATTTTGTCACATCCTGCCACATATAACAAAACACTTGGAAAAATAGTTTTTTTTCTTTTTCAACATCATGCAGTTCATAACATTAGAATGTTTTGGCATTTTCATGTCTTAATTTAAAGCAATGTTAGACATGACCTAGTTGGACCTATGGTTATTCATCAGAAAATCTACTAACCTCGCTCCTTTTTAATTTTCCCATGAAGCCGAACAGAATTGAGTACTGGTACATTCCATTCGTCTGATTTCAGGTCATGTTCATCATTCATTGGAACTGTGGAGACTGTCTTTATAATTTGGACATTTGATTTCAGTGTTATTATAGATGATCAGTGTTATTATAGAGCAGCGGTCTCCAAACTCGGTCCTGGAGGGCTGGTGTCCTGCACAGTTTAGCTCCAACCCTAATCAAACATACCTGAACCAGATAATCAACGTCTTACTAGGTATACTTGAAACCTCCAGGCAAGTGTATTGAGCCAAGTTGGAGCTAAACTCTGCAGGACAACGGCCCTACAGGACTGACTTTGGTGACCCCTGTTATAGAGGATGTCATTAAAGAATATAAAACATTTTCTTGAATTGAATAAAAAACATAAGAAATATAAAATTGGTGATTCATCAGTAACAGGACAAAGACCTGGTTAATAATCTCTCTACCTGCTTTGTAAAGTTAATGGCATCTCTCTGGAGCTTTACATTTCGACTTGTTATCAAGGGCTGTCTGATTGACGTTAAGGTTTGCGTCATATGCTCTGGTGCATCCAGGGTTTCTCTTGAGTATCTGTGCCTTGGCACTGCAGATAACAGTGTGTATGTGCCATGGTCCACTGGTCTTCTTTTGAAGAACTCAAACTGTCTTTTGCGATGCATTTCAGTTTTAATCCACCTTGTGTCCAGATCTCTCGTGGGACTGCGACATGATGTCATGTTATTCCGATGGCTGATTTCTCTGTGCTTCACAGCACGCTGCTCCACTTTATACTCGTAATTTGCAGCCGGTGACCTTCTTTTGTCATGAGCACCCTCCATTCTGTCCCACTCTGAATGAGTTGAAAACTTTGTGGGATGATTTAAGGCACTGGAATGTCACCTCACAATGTAAATGTGTGGTTCTTGAAGTGTCAATTTCCTGTAATTGAAAAACATATTGTATATCCATCCTTAGTGGCACTATATCATTAAATCTCAAAAACAGACCATCCAAAATAAGCAAATGACACAAAATGAGGATAATCAACAACAACTTTTGTAATAAAACAAGCAAAAACTCAAAAAGCAACAGTTATGCTGTTGTGGGTCACACTTGTTTTGTGTTCTCATTCTTTTCAGAGCAACAATAAAATCATGTTTATAGTGGCTACATATAAAATAGTAAATGCTTAATTAAACATACTTTAAGATTGAGTATGTCCAGTCATTCACTTCTGTTGTCATATTGTTTCAAAACAGGCATGAACTGAGCTACATGCAGCTGAAACAAAAAGATGAAACCATCAATGATTCTTTAAAATTCAAATGGTGTTCATATATATGCAGATATCTTAATAATGACTTAATAAGTATGAACAAGACACAGTATGCAATGCTCCCATATACTGATATGCAACAATTTTAGGCACTACATTGCCTTAACATCTACATTACTTTACAAGCTTTTCCAATAAAAAAATGAATAAATAAAAAAGTAAAAAAATAACTTTTCTGAAAGCATACTTTAAATAAATTACTTAAAATGTCAAGATGTTAGAACCAAATATCAAGTTGCAGCTGAATAACAAGCCTGCATTCAGTTACTCCATCATACAAGCCAAATGCAGATCAACTATTTGTCTCTTTACAGCTTTTAATGAAAGTACCTGTTCTGAGATGAGTCCCTGGAGTCAAAATAATTGTGAAAGCCGAGTCTGAACACTTTGAAGCTTACATGGCACTTGAAAACTAGTTCATTCAACAAAGGGCGGTCTATTTCGTTTGCCTTGCTTGCTTAACAGGAAGTAAGATGAACCTCACAACTTGTATGAGTTCCTCTATCTCAGCAGCCATGCGTATTGAAGCTGGTGCCACACACGGATGGGCCCTAAGATTAGGACTGGAGGGGTGGTTATATTGGTTGTTTATGTTTAGCAATATTGGATGGGGAGGGACTGGAGAGAAAGAGAAAGACAACGTATAATCAATATTCCCTGCTATATCAAAGCAAGATTTTAAAATGCAAGCAGAAATGCAAGGTGGACTCATGTTAATGTTTAATGAAAACAAATTAATTTGAGCTGAAGAAATCAATAAAATAAACAGTTAATTGAAGTTTGAAGTGAATGTAGAAACAGACTTTACATCAAGTTTAAAATAGCAGATTGCTAGGCTGTAAATCTGCTTATGTTCAGTGTTTAGAACCAACTGTACATTTTAATATTAGGCAAATACATTCCCATTGCATCTAAACAAGAATCAAAATGAACAGTGTTTGTCTATATTAAGACTTATTTAAATTCTTATTGATATCTATTATCGTTATTAATATGTTCAAATATTTATGTTAGCAACAACTTTTCCTTTATTGGTTTTATGGTGAACTGGCGCCACCTGCTGGCTCCCTTTTCATAGTGCAGCAGAGTTTCCCGGATGTGATAGATCGCTGGTTTTTGGAACATCTCGCGATATCTGAGGCGAGAGTTCCTCATCCTTGGTCTAGAAGGGCACAGAGAGCCCGGTACAGAGACTTTTCGGCCAGGGATCCTGACATTCACCCGTTAAAACATGTTATCGAGACTGGTGCTCGTTTCAGGTGGGTGATTTATCTAATGAAAGGCACCCTAACTCTTCGCGTTGATCGTGTGGATTATATAGACGGTTTTATGAGAGATTGTGCAGTTGAAGGGTAAGATTAGGCCGCACGGTGTGAATAGCCGCACAGGAACCTGCAGAGAAACGTGTGTATTTTCTAATGAATGTATGCTATAATTCTGATGGCGTATTACATGCAATGAAGTACAAATTTATTTATTGCTCTGTGAGAATAGTCGTGGAGTTGTTGTGCTTTCAGTATGTCCTTGTATTGAATTGTTTAGCTGTTAGCTCAGAGCTAATGCCACTTTCAGACTTTACCATTTATATTAGGTACGTAATCATTTATATTTTCTTTTATTATAATATTTACTGAATGTGCATTCAGGAGTGCAAATGTTCGAATTGTTTTTAATTCGCCTTATTTCCTAGCCTGATTATTGACAGCTTGCAACTTGTGTTATGTATGCAAGGACGTGCTTTTTATTATATTTGCACGATGAACCAAATTTTGTTATTTTTTTTTTTATGTGTTTTAATGCGAGTTGTTTTTAATAGTATGTTTGTACTATTGAACTAATGACATGTACAGAGCAGCTTTTAGACGTGACAGCTGCAAAAGATTCGTTCATTTAATTTGTTTTAAAAGAATCATTGATTCTTTTGGTGAAATCACAGTTGCACTTAATAAAACATGATTACAAGCAGAAATGAAAGGTGTCAGTCTTTTCACGATTGACGTTGAGATGATTTTCGTTTTTTTTTTAACTGCTCTGTTTTCTGTTTCTTGTAGGTCATACCCTGAAAAACAGCGGGTCCTTTGGTGCTTGGTATGTAAAATCTTTCATTCTTCTGGTCAGTGATGTGTATGTCAGTCTGGGGTTGAAGAGAACCGCAAAATAAATGACAATCAATGACATCCATAAACCTCTAACCCTGTGCTTCTTTTACTCCTCAGCCTGGTTCAAGCCTCTCGTTCCTTTCATCAGTCCTCCCAGAGTCTTGCACCTGTACCCCCTCTGCCTGAGAAGGGAGGAAAGGTCCGACATGGCATCTTCCCAGAGGAGCTTTTCACACTGCTGTACCCCAAGACCGGTGTAACAGGTGGGATTGTCAGCTTTCTTGCCTACTTTCCTAGTGTTTCCCAGTTGTCCAGGTCCCTGTTTGTCTTTTAAATGAAAAGTTCACTCTAAAATAGAAATTACTGAAGAATATTTATACAAAAGTTTACCACCCAACAACAGTTCACAGAGATTAGGTCCATCATGTCTCAGAATGAACAAATTCACTTGTTGTTTTGCTAACTTCATATCACAATTCCGTTTAAGTTAGATAAGTAGTGCAGTTTTACCTCACGATAGCGTTATGTGATGCGTAGATTGATAATAACATCATTATTCACTATTAATCGCTTCATCTTGTTCTCTTCTGTTTGCAGGGCCTTATATGCTGGGCACTGGTCTGCTCCTGTACATGCTGTCTAAGGAAATCTACGTAATCAATCACGAGACGTTTGCTGCTGCGTCAATCGGTGCAGTCGTCATTTACGGTGTCAAGAAGTTTGGGCCCAGTGTGGCCACCTTCGCTGATAAAATCAATGAGGTGCAGAAAGTGTTTTGTGTTCAACAGAAATGTCACTAGTGAAATCCTGCAGCAAAACACTGTATTTGTATTGAGACTGGAATAGTATCTGCTGATAAATTTGATGTTGTGAACAATTACCCCAAATGACTGTAGCTAAGGGATTTGTTTGACTAATATTTGGTTCTCTCTCTTCCTCTGCAGGATAAAGTGGCAAAGGCTCAGGAAGTGAAGGATCAGGCCATGGCTAGCCTAGCTCAAGGCATTGAGGATGAGAAGAAAGAGCAGTGGAGAGTAGAAGGAAGACACATGCTCTTTGATGCCAAGAGGGTGAGGAGGACAGAATAACCAAAGACGGACATTTTTCCAGTGGCAGATCATCTGCCTTCATTTACTATCCATAAATATCACAAATCCAGACTTGTGTTTACATTTAAATTTTGAATTATCAGGGATTTCCATATTTTCCGACCTCTGAGGGACGACCCATGTGATTTGCGTAGATCCGAATCCCTTTTTTAGTTGTGATTCACTGTTAGTGCTGCGCTTGGTGTGAGTCGCTTTAATTTGCATTTGGGCACGCAACATTCATCATTAGAAACATTTATAAATCTGTTTGTTTACAAAGATGTTTCAGTGTCACATAATCCTTCAGAAATCATTCTAATATGCTGATTTGCTGCTCAAGAAACATTTCTCATTATAATAAATGTTAGAAACAGTTCTGCTGCTTTATATTTTTGTCAAAAAAAATACAACACAAAAACATTTATAAAATATAAAAAAAAAAAAAAAAAAAATAATAATATTCATCATGCATGAAAGTGACAAAAAGTAAGTGAAGACATTTAAAATGATTTCTATTTAATAAATGCATTAACAAACTTAATTAATATATTTGATGAATGCAAATAAATGCTGTTCATTAAACTTTATATTTTACAAAAAAATTGAAAAATAAATTGCATCATCATTTCCACACAAAATATGAAACAGCAAAATTGTTTTCAACATTGATAATAATCAGAAATGTTTCTTGAGAGTAATGATTTCTAAAAGATCATGTGACACTGAAAACTGGAGTAAACTTTTCTATTTGTAATATTTCACAATATTTCTGTTTGTTTGTTTTTTTTTTACTTTATTTTGATCAAATAAATTCAGCCTTGATGAGCAGAAGATATGTATTTCAGAATCATTAATAATTGTAATGGTTCTTAACTTTTGGCAGGTACTTTAATAATAATAATAATAATTCTATATACTATACTATAATATATTATAGTACTTTATTATAATATATTGTCATGATTATAAAATGCTGCTTTTTATTTTTTACAAGATAGTATGTATTTTTACAATATAAGATATATCTTTTAATGTGCTAAAATATATATTTTTAATAGTGAGTGCTGTGGGGCGTGGCTTGTGGGCATGGTCATATTTTCCTTCTTTTTTGTCTCAAGCTGATCACATGCCTGAATTATTAACAGATAACTTTTAGAATGGCACTAAGTAGTTTTGTGATGCTCCTCTTCCCATCTTCCATCAGAACAATGTGGCTATGCTGCTGGAGACCAATTACAGGGAGCGGCTGCACATGGTGACCAATGAGGTGAAGAAGAGGCTGGACTACCAGGTGGAGCTTCAGAACCTGCATCGCCGCATGGAGCAAGAGCACATGGTGAACTGGGTTGAACAGAGCGTCATCAAGAGCATCACCCCTCAGCAGGTACAGAGAATATAGTCTCTCCGTTGACACTTCACTGTATTCATATTATACACAGTAAGCATTTGTTGAAGGTGGGCAGGGATGGGCAGTATTACTGCAGGGCAGGGACTGATCATAATTCAAAGTCGGTTACATAAAAACATAGATTGGTCTAATTTGAATCCCAAAAAAACCCATTACCCCTTGGTAACTGCTTGTTGGTCAGACTATTTCTTAAGACACAGTCTTAACACAGAGACTAAGATTATGTAATGACCACTGGTCAACTACAAATGCATCAAAATATAAATCCTACTTTAATCCAGAATCTGTTTACATTAGTCATTTTTAGCTTGGCCTCTAGATGGAGACTTTGTATTCAACACTTCATCAGCAGTTACAGTAGTGGTGTAACTGCTAAGATGACGTGGGCTGAAGATTTTGAGGGAATGATGTCTTTTCAAGGTTTAAACATGTCAAATTAATGCTGTTCTTTAGCTAATTTAGGTTGCAATTTGTCAGTTGTGTAATCATGCAGTTACAGAGTAATGATAAATAACATACTACAGGGTTTGTTTTAGGATTAGTTAATTGCAATTATGCATAATTTACTGTTATTATTTTAGTACATGTAATATGGATAACAATGGCACTGTAAAACAGGGTTACCCTAATTAAGACCAACTTTAACCATTTATGGACCTGTTCTTCAATATAATTGGTTTGATAATGTTATTACTCTTTTTGTTTTTTCTTTCTTTTTTTACTGTTATCTCTGCAATCTCAATTTTGTTTGTGTCTTTCAGGAGAAGGAAAGCATCGCCAAGTGCATTTCAGATCTGAAGGTCCTGGCCAAGACCACTCAGGCTCGGGCTTCTGTATAGGTCTCTGTCAATGTCCACACTATAGCCTCTTGTTTTAATTCTGAATGAACCCTTTCCTCATGAACATGACAGTCTGGCAGTGTCGTCAAAAGTGTACATACCCGTATTAAATAAAAGATTTGGTTATTCATTTTATGCCTTTCCTGTCCTTTTTGTGTGAGGATTTGAAGAAATCCAGCTCTCTGTCTTGCAGTCCTGACATGAATAGTTTAAATGTTCTGTTGAGCTGTGAGGTGACATTAGTAAGATCATTTAAATTTAACAGATAAGCCATACTTTTTAAAATGCCTCTGCAAACAAATGAATTATTTTAGTAACTGTGGTCCAAATACTTGCCTTTATTTTGAACATCATTTAAAATGGTTGAAACATTCTCATCTTTCTTTTAAAATATGGCATAATATTTTGTTATGGTTATACAGCAAGATGTTTACTGTGATGTAGGTGTACAGATTAATTCTGGGGTCACTGTGCGTCACTTGTGCACATCACATGGCTGCCTAGTAATGTCAATACCTTTGTACTCGAGGATGTAAATGGAAAAACCTACCTGCTGTTACCTTCTGATTTACTATTACTCAGGAGTTAGACTTTGACCTCAGCTTTTCAGAGCAGGAATTTCAAAATATTTGCTCTTAAGCAGTGCACGGAGAAGACAGACTTGAGGATATGACTAAATTCTGGAGTAATCTGAACCTAGATTTGAAGATTTGCAGTTAAACTTGTTTAGGATTTTCTCTAAGGTAATGTACAATCTTTTGTCTAACAACATGGTTACTTTCAATGATACTTATTTTATATAAACGAAATACACGTAGAGGCACTGATACATGGAGATTTACCCACAGATTGAAAGGGCAGTGGGTAGTTTGAATTATGTAAAATATAAAATATGGTTACATCTTAATAATCCTAATCTGTGTTGTGTTTTAGAGGAGTGGTAATATTAGTGTTTTTCTTTCTTTTTCCGGTTTGTTCTATGGTGTGCCACTTCTGCTAATATTTTCTTCTTGCAAAGTCAAATATGTTAAGTTGTTATTGAGAAAGTAACAGCTTTGAGCTGTCAGCAGTTTTTGTTGGTTAATTTGTCACACATTTCGTGACCGGACAGTTCTTGCCTCTTTTGAGAACCTCAGAGACCAAAAAAAAAAATTGTTGACCATAAGTTTCTACATTGGTGTATTGTAATTGGTTTATGAAAGCCAGTGATTCTGCCATGATTCACAGACTTCATTTTAAAGATCTGACATTTATTAAATATAGAATTAAATTTTCACTACTTAAATTTGAAAGTAAATGTCAAGTTACAATATTGATAAATCAGGCAGTATTCACTAATTGACTGGTTGAATTTATAATTCTAAACTTTTCTTAAGGACATCAGCTTTTGAATATAAAAAGCTCTTGTTTTGAGATTTGCCTTTAAGCAGCTTTATAGGTTTTGAGGATGTAATACTGCAAGTGTCAGCTTGCTTCATGCACATACTTGATGACTGAACACTTTAACCTCCTTTTGAAAAGTTCAGTGGTGTGAAGCCACAACTGATGAACAAACACTTGTTCATAACTTATGTAGCTGCCTGCCTGGCATACCAAATGTTCATCTGCCATTTTTTTCTAAATGGTTTTATGACTGATAACGTTATTATTACAGGTGTTAAAAAGTACAGTCAAGAATGTATGGGGGGAACCATGTACCAGTTTTCCAGTCAAGGTACATGTCTTTTCTCGCCTCTGTCAGCGGTACCTTTTACTCTTTTATTCTGTAAGTGGAATTTGTACCTGAAACACATGTAAGGGTGTTTCAATATTGCACATCATCCTGCCTTCTATCTCTCTCATATCAGTTGTCATAACAAAGTGACGTGACATACAGCCAAGTATGGTGACCAATGCTCAGAATTCGTGCTCTGCATTTAACCCATCCAAAGTGCACACACACAGCAGTGAAAACACACACACACCCGGAGCAGTGGGCAGCCATTTATGCTGCGGTGCCTAGG
This sequence comes from Cyprinus carpio, assembly GCF_018340385.1. Classification (NCBI taxonomy): domain Eukaryota; kingdom Metazoa; phylum Chordata; class Actinopteri; order Cypriniformes; family Cyprinidae; genus Cyprinus; species Cyprinus carpio. The sequence continues at coordinate 12,448,314 of NC_056579.1, read as the reverse complement.
GAGCAGTTGTGGGTTCAGTGTCTTGCTCAAGGGCACCTCAGTCGTGGTATTGCCAGCCCGAGACTCAAACCCACAACCTTAGGGTTAGGAGTTAAACTCTCTAACCACTATAGGCCATGACTTCCCCCTGCTCTGACAGTTGTCAGGAAGGTCGTCATTACAAATCGTTGTGAGGCAGGGTTAATAAAGATGATTAAAGATATTAAAGTTTGATTTTTGTTTCCATTTTGTTTTTGTTTAGTGTTAGGTTTATTTTCAGAGTTTATACAGTTTAGTTTATAAAAACATTTTGTGTTGTGATTATATTATAGAGGCTTCTCACCTGAGCCGCCGTCCCAGGGCTCTGGCATGTCTCGTCCTAGTGCCAAATCCATCTACAGTAAATACAAAACCCATTTAAATAACATATCATACAAATAATGTACCGTAATTATAACTTGACTTTGATGCTTTAGTGCAAAGGAAGGAGTATGCAGAATCAATCAGCAGACAACAAGACAACTTTCATTACAGAGTAGAGGTAAGATTGAATCCAGTTTGTGTGTTTGTTAGCTACACTTATTAACTAATACTTTTGAAATGTTCATTTGTGCTGACTGCATGTTACTGATGCATAATCTTAATCTGTTTGCACAAAGCCAACACCCACTTCACTAATGTGTGTTATACAAAATAACAGACAACCAACGCTTATCTGACATGCACTGTAGAGATTTCCACACAAACTGAACTGTAAAATGCGATGACATAGCAAGGCTGAATTTCACAAGTCCCTCTGTAACAATAGCCTCTGTCTGATCATAAAACAACATACAATCTAATTCTCTTTCTGTTTCCTAGCACCTGTTCACCTGTGTGTTAGATGGCAGAGAGGTGAGCAGCATTGATGACTGCGTGAACAGGTTAAAGAATATGGACAGTAAAGGGAAAGTGTGGGGTCAGGACATGATCCTGCAGGTCCAGGCAAACCAGCTACAGCTGTGTGATATAGAGACCAAGGTCAGTTGCACACTTTATGCTCAAATACTTTAATCTGAGCAAATAGTTTTGCCTTTTTAAATGGTTACTAACATTAAACTCTTCCTCTGTTTCCTGGAATTGTAGGAGGTTTTGGAGTCTGTGCACTTGAGTAGCATCAGGGCGACGAGAGCTGTTCTGGACAGTTGTGTGTATGACTCCCTTCTCATTATCTCAGTTCAGGATCCTAGCCAGAGAGCTCCACAGGCCTTCCTGTTTCAGTGTGAGGAGACTGGGGTGAGGAACAACAACACTCTGCAGTGTAGTCAAAAATGTTAGATCCACCCAATTGTAGATAGTGGTGCATCTGCACAGTATAAATTTGTCTTAATATATCTTGTGGATTGATGTGGGATTTTCCCTGATTGTTTTTTAAATAAAGATATCTGTGATGTTTTAAATGGCTAGGCTCAGGAGGTGGCAAATGATCTGGAAAAGGCAAAACAGCAAGGAGGGGATGCCACACCACCGCTTAAAGAACCACAGATGGACATCAGGTCAGCTGCTGTCTCACAAAGAAGTTGTACTGAAAATCAGGGATCAAATTTTTTCCTTTAAATGTGCTCAAATGTAATGTTTTAAATAGACTTTCTTGATTATTTGGAATAATATATATATATATATATATATATATATATATATATATATATATATATATATATATATATATATATATATATATATATATATATATATATTAAAAACATTTTTTTTGGCTACAAATCTGTATTAAGTGTATTATTTTTTCTCTTTTCTACAACCTCAATTTTTGTCCGTGCTGTACTGACAGTGATATATTTTCTGTTTCTTAGGAGCCATTTGGAAAGCATCATTGGTCGGGGTTATCCAGGGAGCATGAAGAGACCAGCTCCCTGCAGTCAAACTCTCCTCCCCCAGAATTCCCACCTCCTCAGTACAACAACTATGAAGACTATGGTGACCACTTGAAGAGTTAACTTCACTCAGAAAAAATATACTTTTAAATAACCTAAAATGCCTGGTAGACATTTAAGACATTTTAGATTGAAAAAATTACCATTTTTAATTTTTAATCTTCACAGTCAAAAATCTTCACCATAGGAACTGAATGGGAAATACAAAAATACAGAGCAATTTTTTTTTTGTGGTGTGTCTGAATACCATGGTATTACATTCTTTCAATAAAACAGGAAGTATATATATATGTATGTATAGATAGATAGATAGATAGATAGATAGATATACTTCCTGTTTTACTGAAAAAATTTAATATCATGGTATGCAGACATACTTTGATTTTTGAATATATATATATATATATATACACACACACATACATATTCCAGAGGTTTAAATTAAAGTGCTCATCCACTAATGTATCATGTTAGAACACATTTCTTTTGATAAGTAACAGATCTTTTATAAATCTTTTCCCAGATGACAGAATGCATTCACCCATTATGCCATTCGCCAGAGATGAAGCCCCTAACAGGCCAATGCAGTCTGAGGAAGACCAGACTCAACCTCCATTCAGTGATGTAGAGAGAGATTCGGTAAGTTGTTTTTACTGACAATTTTACACAGCATACTGTTAATCCATTCATTCATAAATAAATTTCTTGACATTACTCCCATCCATTTAATCATTCTCTACAGGAGATTTTCAATCATGTAGCGGCCGACATTGAGACCTTCACATATAAAGTTGGCTCAGCTTTGCCAAAAGATGATGGAAGCAAGAAAAAGAAAAAGAAAAAGAAAAATGCTTCAAAAAAATTTGGTGAACAATTAACTCATAGTACTTGTTTGAATAATTTAATTTAATATAATTACATTTTTATATGTAAAAAATCTACAAGATTTCAACATTACATTTTTTTTATTATTATATTTAATTATAGTTGCAAGTATTCCCCCTGTGGAGGAGTACATATCCTATCTGCAGAAAATAAAGTATGGCTTCAACCTTCTGGTATGTTATATAAATTTAATTTTTATGATTGTTCCTAAGACTACCATTGGACTACTTCAATGTATATTTTTTTCAGTAGTCTCATTAAATGAATTTTCAATAAAAAGCTCACCATTTTCATACTCATCTCTGCTTATGACAGGGGAAGCTAGATGGTCACCTAAAAAATCCTCCTGCTTTTGATTTGGTTCACAGTCTCTTTTCTTCCCTTGCTTTTGTAAGTATCTGTTGGTTCAGTTTGTTTGCATTGCAGTCACATTTCATAATTTTTTTTTCCCATTATGCAATAAAGATGGATGTGCATACTTTCAGACTGCATGTTAAAAGCTGTTATATACCTGAAACTTTAGATGAGTCAGTAGGACTCACCTGACTTGTTACCTATTTACAAAAGCATAGCAATGAATAAGAAAGTATAAGAACGTTGTATAAGCATGTACAGTTTTGTATTAGGTTCCTTAAATCATCATAGTCTAAGGTTCCTTAAAGAACCTTTAACATCCATGGAACCTTTCCGTTACACAGAAGGTTCTTTATAGTGGACAAAGGTTCTTTTGATTTTTACAGTGGTCTTTACGCTAAGAAAATTTGGTTCTTTTAAGAACTGTTCACTGAAAGGTTGTTTGGGGAACCCAAAATGGTTATGTTTTGGTCTTGCAACAGAAGGTCCCAAAAGTTCCCTCTTTTTGAACTTTTATTTTCAAGAGTATCCAGAGAAAAGGCTTTACTTTTGATGAATTAGCCACTTGTTCATCGCTGAAATTTTACAACATATCACAAAGTTAAAGGTCAGGAGATGCACCATATCACCCCTCATCACACCCAGTTCCTGAATGTTTCTTCATGCTTCAGATCGTGAGTCAGTATCCTCCAAACATCCCTCCCACAGTGCTGAGTCAACTGCTCACAGAAAAAGCCCTGCATCTCCTGGGAAAATGTGTCACACCAAATGAGGACGTACTGTGGGGCAGTTTGGGTGATGCCTGGGGCATCCCAAGGTCTTCTATTTTACAAAATATGTTCTTCAAGATCAGCAAACAAAGGAGAAAAGCTCATGATTTTTCTGTATTTTTCCCCCCAATCAGATCCAAATGGCCAAACGGGGATCAGATCCCTCCGTATTATCCCGAATTTTATGACGGTTGGCAGCCCCTTCCTCCCGGCCCATCCCAGTCCCCTCCCGGCAGCAGGCAGCTGTCACGGAGCAACAGCGAGCGCTTCCCACCCGGAAATGCCATGCAGAGGTCACCTGAACAGGTAAAATCTCTCAGAGGGCAAACTGCAACTTAGTGATCTAAGCATGAGCATGTCATAAAGTACGTTAGGTGTTTGCCATATACATCTTAACCTAAGGTATAATAAAATGAAATTAATACAAATTACTGTTTTACTTCTCTTCCAGGACAACAGAGCTTGGAACACACCATCCGTGCGGTGAGACACATCATGTGAAGTCCCTTCGAAATACCCAGAAGTTAATACGGCAATACAAAACATAGTTTATTTAACTTTATAAGTACATAGCTTTTAATAGAAACTAAAGTTCACTAAAGAATTCAAGAGGTAAATTTCAAATCAAGTCTAGTAACAATTTTGTCTTATTTTATGGCAGGTCAGCTGAGCTGCCGCTCTACATGAGGGTGATCTATGACTTCATGGCCAGAAACAGTCAGGAACTGAGTGTGATGCAGGGTGACATGGTGCAGGTAATCACCTGACCTTTAACCTCTTGATATGTAAACACACTTCAGGGGTGAACAAGTGACTAAATCAATCTAACAAGTAATAAGTGACTAGATCAGTATACATTTTTGGTAACACTTTACAGTTAAGGTCCCATTAGTTAATGTTAGTTAAAACATTAACCAGCTTTAACTAACAATGAGCAATACATTGTTAAAGCATTTATTAAACTTTGTTATAGTTAATTAAAATACAACTGTTCATTGTTAGTTCATTTCCAAGAATTACAACTTTATTTTAATCATTTTAGTAAATGCTGAAATTAACATGGTGAAGAAGAAAAAGCATTTATAAAGTAGTAACTAATGATAACAAGTGTTATCTTTTTTCTGTGTGCAGAAAATGCATACAGTTTGTGCTTATACACTGCTAGGCTTATGTAAATAGGTAACCGACAAGTCCGGGCAATGGTGGAAAGTGAAGAACAGTCGTAATGAGGAGGGTTATGTGCCTCAGAATGTTCTAGAGCCTGCTGATGGACAAAGGCCAACAGTAAGTCATGGCCAATGCATACATTTTCTTTCTTTTTTTAAAAAAAAAAACAATTTTTATTTTTATTTTTACAGACTTACTCTACGTTTTCTTTAAAAAAAATCATTTCAATAATGTAATAAGGACATACTAAACAATTGCTTCATTCTAATTTTTTAACATCAGCTATGTGAACACACACAAAAAAAGGTCTATCAATGTATGATTTGATTACATTATATATTATACTAATTGTAGAGATATACATTATACATTATACTAATTGTAGAGATATACATTATATATTATACTTATTGATTTTTGCTATACACAATTTTTTTATGTAACTGAAATTTGCACCTCTTTATTTTCAGCAAAATATGAGAGGACCTCCATCTCTAGATATGAATTCTAGACCAGAGGAAGTTAAAGCCTGGTTACAGTACAAAGGCTTTTCTAAAATGTAAGAAACCAGTTCTATCACCATTAATTTTATCTTTAAAATACAGTCAAACCTACAAAACAAGCACACTCAAAAAATGTTATTGAATTTGCAGACCTTTTTTTGTATTTTTACTGTGGATGTATTGGTCTTGGCACTTAATTAGCTGGAAGAGTGCATTGAGTTTATTGATTCTTTAGACTACACCAAAATTTAGTTCTGACATTTTTATACACAACAGAAATAGCTTGTTACTAATACAATAACTTGCTCCAAAAAGTTATTTATTAACTTGTTGAGTTTATTAACCTGCTATTTTTTGTTAACCACTTGATTCATCATGTATTTGTGTAGGACAGTCCAGAATCTTGGGGTGTTTAATGGAGCAATGTTGCTGGGAATGAACCGTGATGATATCAGAGCAATATGTCCTGAGGAAGGAGGTCGAGTCTTCTTCCAACTGCAGAGCGTCAGATCCACCATTGCAGTAAGTAATGCAGCTCCATTTGTTTAAAGTAAACTCACACCTTGTACAAATTCAGTTATTTATGAAGCACTTTTCATTGTGAAGTGATTCACAGTATTCAGTATATCAAATGTTTTTAGACCTGATGGTCATTTAATGACCGAGGCAGAGCATACAAATTTCGTCAGTCTCCGTTTCCTTTGCAGCTTGCCAGTGAGGCTGAATACAGTCAGTATGGTGGCCGCTGATAATCTGAGGACATTGGTGTATTTTGATATCAAGAATCTGAATGTGTCTGGACCTGAATGAACAAGAACTATTCAGTAAAAACCTAAACATTTCCATTCATTAGACACAGTTCATAGTTATTATATTACCCTTCACAGATGCAAATGATGTATACATGTAATGCATTCCTTTTATTTATTTGATACGGTTGTTCCGTTAAATTGATTTCCACTGATGTCACTGGGGTGGTGGGCCCTTTTTAAATTATATGTTATTTAGCTGTTATATGTGCTGAATGAAAATGAATCATGTCAGTAACACTCTGATCCTGACACTGTTTCCTTATTGTGCATTGTATATTAATAAATGGTCAATAAACAAACACATTTAAGTTGACTAATAGTCTTTATTTGCTTCAATGAAAAAGTTTATTGGTCTTAAAATAATCTTATGATTTTGGGGTTAAATATGTTTTGTTACATTTAAGTTCCAGTTTAAGTTCAACAATCCAGTTATGGGTTTGTGTTTAACCTCACAGCAGTAATAAAGTTAATTTAAATAGGATGCCTTTGATTTTTATAGTTTTTATTAGGATAAAAACCTGTTTTGCACTTGAATGTGGGATTGCATTACTGTATATGTCATTTATGGCAGTTTCATTTCCGATCCATAAGGCCTATATAAAAAAGCCATGAACACAACAGTGCCCTGCTTTATTGGGTCAAAATAAGGTCACCAATAAATTTCACCAATCCTTTGTTTATTGGGAAGGTTAAAAAAGTGAGACCAAAAAAACAAAAAACAAACTCTTGTCATTTTCACTCCTTCTTGTTTCCCCATTTGGCCATCTTGTTGTTCACGGGTGTTTTCATGAATTTGTTCGACTTCATGTATTCTACAATCTTCTCAAGGCTCTGACAGGGAACACAATTAATATCAGAGCCAGAATTTTTAACATTACGATATATGTGAGAATATTAAATTATATTCTGTTTGACAAAAACTGAATCCAAACCTCAAAGCGATCCAGGAATGATCGAAGATTTTTGTAGTCATCCAGGCACTCCAGGTCAAACATACGATGCTGATCCAACAACTCATACATGATGAAGTCCACAAAAGTGATCTACAGGACGAGACAGTGGGATGAGCTTGTCAAACAAATGATCTCCTTCCTATCACAAAAAGGAAAAAATAAAGTGCTTCCAAACACTGTGCCTATTTACCTTGTCCCCAGCAAACCACTTCCTGTCACCAAGGAAGTCAGAGAACTGCTTTAGAGTTCCTGGCAGTTTCTCAGTGTAGCATGTTTTGTTTTTGTCCTGTAATCAAATAAAAATGGATTACAAATCATTCGTGTTATCAATTAACAAGTAAATTAATATTGTTAGTTGCAAATCTCTTCAATGCTGTAATACATATTTTTATATAATCAATCACTCACAAAGTCTCCATAGCAGAGCTGGACAAAACCATTGCGGAAATCCATTGCCTGGTTTTCCAAGATGTCAACTCTCATCTGCGCTTCATCAGTTTCCCCACCTAGAAACGCATTAGAAAGAGAAGTCTAACACTACTGGGATGACTATATGATGCTTGAGATATTAAAAGAAAGAAAGATTTTTTTTTTTAATTAAGAAATAAATGAATCAAGTACTCACAGAGGTTGTGTTTGCGGGCGATGTATCTCATTATGGCATTGCTTTGGACTACTTTTGTGTCTCCATCCTCTAAGTAGGGCAACTGGTGAAGGATAATGGTGGTTAGTTATTGCATGTTAGACTGAACAATACTATCAGGGTAACTTACATTAGGAAAGTCCATCCCAAGTTTTTCTTTCTCATTAAACCAACAGCTTTTGTCATAGGTGGGAGCTGCAAGGCAAGAATATAAAATCAACTCAATGTGCTTTTATATGGACAATCTGACTTTGTTTGCTACTATGTGTTATAATGATCATCACTTACCCTCACCACAAGTATAGAACTTCTCCTCATACTTAGTACCAGTGTATTCCAACAGCAGACGGATTGGTTGAGCAAGCTGTAATCAGATGCAAATCATGAAATATAGCTTCAGCTGCTGTAAATGCGTTTTTCTCACTCTTGAAATAATTAACTTACTGTCAAGATATCACACTGTATATTAATAGACTGAATTAACATTCTTATTCACATATATAAGAGATGGGCAACACTAATAAGCTAGAATATCGAAAGAGAAAAAGGGAAGTGGAATGTTGGACATTTCATTCACTTTCGTGTCACAGCTCGCTACCTACTTTTTCTACCGTGTTGTATTCAGAACGTTGAATTTTTCATTAATATAAAGTTGATTGTGGGTAAATTCTTCGTCCATAAATTCGTGTAATTAATATAATGTAATGGAATATGATGTAGGCTAAAGTGTATGAAGACAAAATCCTATTTCTCTGTATTAAAAATTGTCTTTCTTTGTAGCTTTTTCCTATCAATAAATTGTACGAAGAGAAACCTTTTGCCCAGTGCTTTAAAAACGCGTAAAAAGTTAACAAGCCCTTGTAGAAAGAATGCCGCAGGCGTTTAGTCTTAATTTGCAGTTGTATGTTGGGGTGTAATTGCACTCGAAGCGGCTTCCAGGTAAGCACATCAATGGGCATGGCGAGACAAGACAAAGCATGTTAAATTTTATCCACAACTTCTGTAAAGACCACTGACAAGCTCTGAACCCCATTTTAAAGTACAAAGGCACCATTATTTGATCTGTACGCAGAACTACTCGCAGCAGAGCGAGGGTTGCCATCTTCATCACCCTGGAGCGTTTAAAAAACGCAGATATTTGTGTCAGCTTTTGAGGTGGTTGACGCGAAATATTTTCCGACGCGCGCCCTCTGTCCGCTGGTGCGCGTGCTCGTGTAAATTAGATAAATAACATAAGGCTATTTAGTTTGTTTAATAATAGAACAAGCTATAGACCGGTTCAATAGGTAATTTAAGTACAAAATTAAAGTAAGTGTAATCAGTTACGGTTACTGAGGAAAATGTTTATGCCTTATTAAATTACTGTTACTTATGAAAAAAAGATTACAAATGGAGCTGCATCTGCATATTTTCACACACAGCCACATACAGATTTAATTGATTTCTTTCCCAAATTGCACTGACTGCTATAAAATACGAGACACCGATGTTTCAGGAGTTTAGGACACTTACTATAACTGTTTCATTTCCTATTTGGGTTTATGTAGCCTATATGCTTTTTTTTTTTTTTTTTAGATTAACTGTTAGATGCCTGTGTTTCCTAGCTATGCAAAGATTTTATCTCAAAAACAGTATTATAGCTATTACACTATTTCTTGTTATGGTTTTAAATCTGTATTTAACCTCAGAACGATCTCAAAGTAAAAACAGGAGCTAAAGTCTGATTTGGTGGTTGTGCTTAAAAATTTATTATAGCCTAATCTTAATTCAGATGAAGAAGGATTCTGAAAGTATGACGGTAATCTTGAGTACTACTGTAAGATTATCCCTGCCTGCTTTAAATGTTGAAAATGATTAACAGTTGAACACATTTGTTAGAAATGTAGAAAAGTAATAAAAAAAGTAATCAGTTACATTTAATAAGTTTTTGAAATAGTTACGATACTTATTACATTTTAAATAGGGTAAATCTGTAACCAATTACATTTTCAAAGTAACCTCAACTGCAAATTAAGTATAAATTGGTCTATTTTTAGACATGACAAACCATATCGAGAGCTACTTTATCTTTTGTAATAACTGCAAATTACGCAGTCAACATTTTGCAGATATAAAATAAAAATTAATGTCTAACCACCACAAAATATTTCTTACCCCGCGTATATCCCAATATGCCAATTTCACTGCCATCTTGCAACTTGCAACGAGTGCCTCTGTGCAGGAGCAGTAGAATGGAAGTGGTGCGTGCGCGTCAGAGTGCAGTGTGGACGATGGGCGGGGCAAAACGACACTTTGGGGCGTGTCCAGACCGCAAGCATTCAGTCATCATCACCCTGTTCAAACCTCGCACGAGTTTCTTTCTTCTGCGGAACATTTTTGCGCGGCGTTGCATAAATACTGTATTAAACAGTATACAAGATTTTATTCGTCTTTTTCCATCAATGACATATGCATTCTAAATAGGAACATGTTTTAGCATTAAGGCCCCGTTTACACTATGCGTTTTCGTTATAAAACGGCATTTCAGAATGAAAACGCTCCTCGTCTACACTGGCGGTTCCGCTGCGTTTCATAAACGATCTCCGTTTGCACTATACAACCTAAAACGTATGTCACGTGACTAATCATGCAGGTTTCGCCATAGGTAGCTTTCAAACTAAAACGGGGTCTGCAGCGTTTTCAAAAGTCTGTTTTCGAGGGTCGAAAACGCCGGAGTGGTGTAAACGATAGGCGTAACCGTAGCAAAAGTTATGCGTTTTAAAACGCACTAGTGTAAACGGCGCCCAAGGCCCGTTCACACCTAGAATGATAATTATAAAGATAACTATAGTTATCATCTGCTGCCTTAAATTCTTAAGCTCATTGTAGCAAGATTGATTCAGTTTGGGTATCAATGATTTTCTGAAAGTGATTCCAATGATATAGTTTATCTGTGCCTCTGTGGTGGACTCTGCTATTCTTTAAAATTGAGAACGATTTTTTGAACTGTATCTTTATCTTCAGCTTTATAGTTATCATCCTTGGTGTGAAAAGGCCTTTAGTGAGGTTTCCCCAGAGACAAAAACACCATTTTTAAAATTCATTGAACAAACTGTGCTCTGCTTTATTGGGTCAAAATAAGGTAGTGCATTTAATGCTTTGTTTTCAAATGTAGAATCACAATCCAAACAGTGAAATCTATAATATAACAATGAAATGCTTCTTTTCTTTTTTTAATGACATCAGATAGTCAAAAATCAAAGTGATCCACTCACCTGAACACTTTCAATTTAAACAGAAGTGCTTGCACTATGTCTACAGACAACAACTGAAAATTCTGATTGTCTTGTAATGCTTTTATAATCAATACTAATGTTAACTGTAACACTGGGATGTAAATGTATCTAATTATTCTTAAATTGCTTTGTTAGTTATTGGAAGGTTTAAAATAGTGGACCCTCAAAAAATGATCAGTGTGCTGTTCAGCTGCATTGACCTTAAACAAAACAATTGGTGATGCACCGTATGATGCTTTATCGAGACATAATTTTGTTTGTTTCACTCCTTCTTGTTTCCCCATTTGGCCATCTTGTTGTTCACGGGTGTTTTCATGAATTTGTTCGACTTCATGTATTCTACAATCTTCTCAAGGCTCTGACAGGGAACACAATTAATATCAGTCACAATATGGTTCATCTTTTAACATTACAACTTAGGTGAGACTATCACATCATTCCGTGTGACAAAAACTGAATCCAAACCTCAAAGTGATCCAGGAAACATCTAAGGTTTTTGTAGTCATCCAGGCACTCCGGGTCAAACATACGATGCTGATCCAACAACTCATACATGATGAAGTCCACAAATGTGATCTACAATACGAGACAGTGGGATAAATGTCAAACTATTCATTTTATTAGACATACTGTTATATATACTGCCACTTGGAATAGACAAAATAAAGTGCTACCAAACACTGTGCCTATTTACCTTGTCCCCAGCAAACCACTTCCTGTCACCAAGGAAGTCAGAGAACTGCTTTAGAGTTCCTGGCAGTTTCTCAGTGTAGCATGTTTTGTTTTTGTCCTGTAATCAAATAAAAATGGATTACAAATCATGTGTTATAAGTTAACAAGTAAATTAATATTGTTAGTTGCAAATCTCTTCAATGCTGTAATACATATTTTTATATAATCAATCACTCACAAAGTCTCCATAGCAGAGCTGGACAAAACCATTGCGGAAATCCATTGCCTGGTTTTCCAAGATGTCAACTCTCATCTGCGCTTCTTCAGTTTCCCCACCTAGAAACACATTAGAAAGAGAAGTCTAACACTGCTGGGATGACTATATGATGCTTGAGATATTAAAAGAAAAAAGTTTTTTTTTTTTAAATGAAGAAATAAATGACTCAAGTACTCACAGAGGTTGTGTTTGCGGGCGATGTATCTCATTATGGCATTGCTTTGGACTACTTTCGTGTCTCCATCCTCTAAGTAGGGCAACTGGTGAAGGATAATGGTGGTTAGTTATTGCATGTTAGACTGAACAATACTATGAGGGTAACTTACATTAGGAAAGTCCATCCCAAGTTTGTCTTTCTCATTAAACCAACAGCTTTTGTCATAGTTGGGAGCTGCAAGGCAAGAATATAAAATCAACTCAATGTGCTTTTATATGGACAATCTGACTTTGTTTGCTACTATGTGTTATAATGATCATCACTTACCCTCACCACAAGTATAGAACTTCTCCTCATACTTAGTACCAGTGTATTCCAACAGCAGACGGATTGGTTGAGCAAGCTGTAATCAGATGAAATGATATCAATAATGATGTAGGGTTTTTTTTTTTTTCACTTTTTAATACGTATATTTTTTAATTCACTTTTTAATAATCTGCCAAGTTTCTTCAGTAAAAAGGGATCAAACTTAAGTCTGTGCTCCAAAGAATTCAAGATTCACGTCAGTTTCAGATGGAAATTTTATTTTCAGGTCTATGCTCAAAAAGTGTTTAACACTTAGGCTAACTAACCCAAAGTTAACATTGGCCTTTGCCTAGTGCATTAACAGTTTAATGTAAATCCTATGAACTTAGAATACAGCAAGTGTTTTTGCATATTGCACACCCGAAGCGGCTGTAGATAAACATGACATAAGTTAAATATAACTTTGTAAAATAGCATCTGTGAGCTTTGCTAGCAGAGACGTGCTTAACGACAAAAAGCTATTTCAACTCCTATTAACGAAGAACGATTTTTAGGTATAAAAACGTTATTTTTAAGAATCGTCTATAAAATAAACAAAGAAAAAAATGCAGTTTGCATGTTTATGGTTTTAGCTCAGTGTCACATCAGACGAGCGTTATAGCTAACGTTAACGTTAAAGCAACAAGTTAAGGTTAGGTTATCGAACTTTAGCATCTGTGGGCTTTGCTAGCAGAGACGCGCTAAAGGACAAAATGCTATTTTAACTCCTATTACCGATGAACGATTTTTAAGTATAAATACGTTATTTTTAAGAGTCGTCTATAAAATAACCACAGAAAAAATGCAGTTTGCATGTTTTAGCTCAGTGTCACATCAGACGACCGTTATAGCTAACGTTAAAGCAGTAAGTTAAGGTTAAGTTATCAAACTTTGTCGACAAACGTTAGTTCACCTTTCTCGACTTCTCGTTAACCAAAGATGAGAATTTAAACAAGCTGAGCTTATGAAGATTTGACTGTTTTTAGACACGGCAAACCACACTGACTGCGATTCTGTTCTTCTGCGGCGACTGCATGACGAAGTTTTATGAAACAAACATAACGCAGAAATCATATATGAATAAATCTAAGTTCGAACTATGCAAAAAATAGTATGAAATAGGTGTGCAAAAAAATAAAAAAATAATAACGAGTGTTTCTTACCCCGCGTATATCCCAGTATGCCAATTTCATTGCCATCTTGTTGCAACAAAGTATGCTCCTCAAAATGAAACGCGGGGGCGGCTGCGGGGGCGTGTGCGCGTGCGCGTGCACATGTGATCAAGTCAAAGAGATAGTACACCCACAAAATGAATGCTCTGTCATATTATGAATCTTATCTTATAGAATCTCCATTCTATAAAAAATATTTAATTTGGAGTTTTCAAGCAATATGTGCATTCTAAATACATACGGATGTTTTAGAATATTACCAGGGAGAAAAAAATATTATTGGAACCACAAGGTCAACTTGTTCTTGTTATTAAATAAATCTAAACGATGCCTTAAATTAAATCTAGTTTAGAACGCATTTAACATCATATATGTAATGTACCATGATCTAACAAAAACAGATGTTTTGTTTAACTTGAGTAACTATATTCCATGCAGCAGTCGATTTTTATTAACATTAACCGATTTCATTTTTTTTTTCTTAAAGGTCACAATAAAAGTCTTCCAGTTATCTTGGAAACTTTTGATTGTGCTTGATCCTTGCTCCAGATTTTCAGAAACACCCAAAACATACAATTATTTTATTTAAAATGAATCTTGACCAAACAGCAAAGTGTTTAATGTGATGCACAACATGCAAGTTATTGTAAAACAGATTCTCTAATACTCATAAGTTTAGGGCAGATTTTACAGCCCCAACACTACAGGGACAAAGGGTACAGGAAAACAGAACACACTGGTTTGTAGCACTAATTACTTTGTTATTCCTCTAGTTTTTCCCTGCATCAGTAAAATAATCTGAAATCTTGCACATTCACAAGAAAAAGCTTACTTCTACTTTGAAAAATACAGTGAATAGAATATCTGCAATATTAAATCCACAGACTCTCAGAATTATATTTTAATTTTGAGATACAGAATACAGCAGAAAAAATAAACTTCATTTTGATATTATCATGTCTGATAAACAGCACTAATCATCAATAAATTACAGACACACATAAAAATGGCCAAATGATGGATACAACCACTATAAAATAAATAACACAATAATAAACTCATTAAAAACAGAACAGGTTAAAATCAAGAATATAAAGGAGATATAAATCCATTTAAAAATGACAGGATGATGATGGCTCATGGCAGAGATGTGCATGGGTACTTGAGCTCACACATAGTAGCCAAAGAACAAATGTTTATGGCTGTTAGCATTCAGAACAAGTGTACAAGCGACACCAAATGTTTATTACCTATGATGGTGTAAACCATTTCACTGATCTTCATGCTGGACTGCAGGTTAAGGACAGTGTAAGGTCCACAGTAACAGAGGGGGAGATTTCTGGGGTTTCCTGATGCTTGACTCTGGCTTTCTGGAGCCTTCTAATAGTTCACAGATACTGTAAGTGTGTTTCCAGTTGGTATTCTGCAAAATGTTTTGCGCTTTTGTCAAAGACAACGTTTTCCTTTGTGCAAATTCTCTGTTTCCCAGCAATGAGGACTTTAAACCTGCACTTTACAATCAAAAAACTACAGTAGATTTCTAGCAAATACCTAAGTCTAAAAAAAAAAAAAAAAAGGGTATTTAGTTGTACACCAGTGGAATCAAACACAGTATGACTGGCACATTTCCCTGAATCACTTTTCACTAACATTCTGCACTGGACGAATAAATGAAAGGGTATGACACCGCTAATGTCTGGCCAGTCCTGCACCCATGCACAGGGAGCCCTGCTCTTCAATCGTCTCCAGCTCCTCTGACTGCACGGCCTGGGTGATCAGATTCAGCTCCTCACACAGTGTCTCAAAGCGGTACGCCACTCGGATGTCTGGAACGTTAGTGCGTCTGATGTCGTTGCCCTCCTGCCCCTCTTTCAGATAATGTGGCCCCAGCCAATTGCTTTTCACCTGAACACAAGACATCTGTATGCATTAGTCACATGTTTTTATCTCAGATTCCTTGTATTGTAATTGTCTAAACCAGTGGTTTGGCTTCAGGATGCACAATGGACATCAAGTGTGACCAAAATTTTTTTTTTGAATGAAACAGTTGAATGGCAGCTAATAATTTACCACACAAAACATACGAGGATGCCACAAATATCCTTAAATGCAAAATAAGCCATATATAATGTAAAGTGATCTGGGTCATATTTTTCCTTTGTATACTGTAGTTTTGGTCAGGGTTTTAGAGAATGAGGTCATTTTATGCAATCTGCTTATGTTGGCTTTTAGCTACTGGAATTTGACTAGAGACAGATAATCTGTGTGCCAATATAGTTCTGTGTTTGGACACAACTAAATTAGTTGCCAAAACAGAAGATATAGAAAGTATTTTATCCTCCCTTCTAAAAGTGGAAAGTCTTAAAGTTACATTTCAGTGAGGAATAAAGTATTGTTTTTCCGTGCTGTCCATAATTAATTTTTTGTTCATGACACACCAGTTGAGAATCACCATTCAACAGTTTGGCAAGATTTTTAATATCTTTAAAAGATATCTCTCATGCTCACTATATTTTATCAAAATATAGTAAAAACAGTAATATTGTGAAATATTATTACAATACAAAACGACTGTTTAATATTTATTCCTGTGATTACAAAGATGAATTTTTAGCAGCCATTACGCCAGTCTTCAGTGTCATATGATCCTTTAGAGATCATTCTAATATGCTGATTTGTTGATGAAGAAAATTTTTTTCTTATCAATGTTGAACGCAGCTGTGCTGCATAATATTTTTATGGAAACTGTGATACATTCTTTTATAGGATTCCTTAAAGAATATAAAGTTATAAAGAAAAGCATTTTTTTTTTTAAATAGAAATCTTTTGTAATATTTTAAATGTCACACAAATGTCACTTTTAATCAATGCATCTTTGCTAAATAAAAGTATTAATTATTATTATTTTTTTTAAATCTTACAGACCCCAACATGAATAGTAGTGTATGTAGAAAATAAGATTAATATCCAATTTTAGAATATGGTTCATTTTTAGGTTATGGTACATACTGTAATGCTTTAACTTACGTTAACAAATTCAACCTTTATTTGTCAAGTGTTACCAAAAATGTGGCAAGTAAAATGAGCACACTAAACAACACAAAACTGATTTCTGCCACTGCTGACAGAGGTGTACATGTAGATGTGAGCACCTGGTGAGAAAATCCACTCATGAGCACACTGTTTCGGGAAAGCTCACACATGTCACATGAGCTCAGCTTCCACACCTGGGCAGCGATGCTGTATTCCTCTATCAGCGGCTCCTGAACAACCACAAACACTAGGTCAACATATCGAGACCTCACTTGAGGAATAAGAGATAAAGTTAAAAACATTTTAATATCTGATGGTATAGTTTGGCTTGTAACCTTTGTGAAGTGGAACTGCAGTGGGTCATCAGTGGACAAAGACACCATGAGACCCCGGGACAGGTATTCAGGAAGTGGATTTCGATGGTAACTGAGGAAGAGGCTGTTGTTGCTGAGTGGGGACATGGCTATGCCGATCTGAGCCAGGTAATACAGATACTGCAGTACAGGAGCCTGAGGAAAATACACAAACATCTCGCTCTAAAACCCTGGGTGGACAGATAAGCTTTTGACTGTTTGCAATGGGTCTTAAGATAAGAATATTAGCTCTAAAATATCCAGTGTGAAAAAAACATGTTTTTCTGTCAAACTTGTTCTCACTAGGTCAAAGCTGAAGAGAGAATATCAATGTTAGAATTACTGTTGAATACTGGCACCTTTAAAAAATTGTTTACCATGTTAAGGTGTGATATTAACACATACGGCCTTGGGCTGATACAAAACAATCATGAAAAAAAAAAATTTACATTTACATATAATAAATAGAGTATGGTTATGTGTATTTGGTGTGCTGTCTGTGGTGTGCTGGAATGGTTAGAAGCCTGGTGTTCCTGTGGCTCAGTGGTAGAGCATTGCATTAGCAGCACAAAAAGTTGTGGGTTCAATTCCCAGGGAACACACGTTACTCAAAAAAATGTTAGCCTGAATGCACTGTAAGTCGCTTTGGATAAAAGCATCTGCTAAATACATAAATTTAAATGTAGAAGTGAGGAGATGGGGTGGTAGAGGGATGCTAGAAAACTGTCAAGGACCAGAGGCAAGTCTGCTGTGTATATATACCTATCATCTTGTTTATTGGGTTGATTACTGAATGAGCTCCTCTCGTGTTAATTAGGTCAATTATCTGAACAAGCACCACCCGAACTTTATTAATAAAACAATTTAAAATAAAAATATCATTTGTATCTGAGCAGAACAGTTTTCCAAGGACAACCATGATTCAGTCGAAGTATCTAGAGTTTCTTTACTTTTCTCAGTAGCAGGCCATGGGAAATATTTTCTGACAGCAGAAATCCAGACACGAGGTGGTGAATAGGCCCTGCCTCTCCACAGTGTGGACGTAATACAAAGGAATTCAAGTTTCTTTGCCTGTTGGGAAGAAAACAAGCTCAACTTTAATCAGTATAAAATACATTTTTACCTTAATTAAAATAATGTATTGTGGTAAACAAAATATGCACTTAGGTACATCAAATACCTGCGCAGGTGGTTGAGTACAGTCATATTTGCATACATGTAGTACAGATAATATGAGTATGGAGGATTGTCCTCCTCCGTCCAGTTGACAGGTTTTGGACTGTCCAGGTTAAAGATGTGATGCTCAGGTTTGGACTCATCATCCACACTATCAAACCCCACAACCTGAAGGGCACATCAACAATACAATGAAACTGTGATCATACTTGTTGATAATCTGATTTTTATTTATACACATGGTGAATAGTGATAGTTTTATTTTGTGGAGTAAAATGGGACCTTTGACTTAACCACTGAAGTTAAAAACATTAAAGACAGACACTTTCTTACAAGCAACTTAAGAGGCAACATACAGCCTTTTTATAGGGACAAAAACTACTACTTTTAAAGAAAAAAGATCAAATCAAATGCAAACGCAATGTATGCTTCTGCTCCACAGAAGCACATTAACATATAATTTTACACTAAAGCTCTACTACATTACTAAAAGTTCACTCACATGTTGCAGGAAGAGATGCAGCTGTGGGTGGCTGCTGGGATTGACAGTGACCTCAAACAGAGGTATAAAAATGTTCTCCAGCATCTCCTGGAAGTTAGACAGCTGCTTTTTGGTGTGGTACACATCGCTGTAGAGGAAGGAAACAACCTATTACCTGTTTTCTTAGTGATGGTTTTAACTTAGTATGAAATTTATATTTTATGTGCATTGAAAAAACATTTTGTGCTTTTCAATATAATAATAATATACACCACTGTTCAAAATTTGGGGTCTGTAATACATATATTTTTAAGAAAACTAGCTTATTTAAATAGAAAACAGTTATATAAATTGTAATAATATTTCACAATACTACAGTTTTTACTGTATTTCGGATCAAAAAATGCAGCCTTGGTGAACACATAAGACACTTTTTTCAAAAACATTTAAAAACTCTTACTGACCCCAAAACTTTTAAACGAGAGTGTAAATTTTTGTATTTTATTTTATTTTTATCAGAGATTTAGGCCTACTGTAGACATCAGAAAATAAATTGCAACTTTATATTGAGACTTCTTAATGTTCAGTACTCACAATAACCGGGGCACCTGCACCAGCCAGCGCACGTTATCTGAATAAACTTTGTGTTTGACGGCCCACTGAGCCAGTTTATCCCATTCATCTCGTGAGCGGCCGTAGATGGAGAGTCGCAGCTCCACATTCTGATATTTGCTCTCCTCCAGGTCTGCCATCACCTCCTGAAATGCACCAACATACAACTATCAGCAGGGGGCACACTTTACCATATGAAACTGAATTCATCCTCATGTTTTGTTAACCTCAAAGATCATAAGGAACAGATGATACCTTGATTATGTGACCGAAGTATTTCCCCTCAATATGGTTGTCAGTCTTGATAAAGATTTCTCGGAGGATGGACTCTCCAATAGGGTTGTATTTGGAATTGAATTTATCAAAGCGGTGGAACGTGTTACGGTCCTACAGGAAAGAGAGAGTATTTTTAATATTTAAAAAAGCTATTCAAAAAAGATTTCCCCCCTCATCTTACTTTTCAAAACTGCTACTTCAATGTTGACCAATTATTTCCACATACAATTTAGTAAAGATTTTGATTCAAATGGTTTAGGGACCCTTTACACTTTGTATGCTATTCATTTACATTTACATTTAGTCATTTTGCAGATGCTTTTATCCAAAGCGACTTACAATTGGGGAATACATAAAGCGATTCTTCTTAAAGAGGCAAACAGACACAGGAAGTGCTTGTAATACCAAGTTTTAGACATTGTTCAAATAAGTACAAGATTAATTTAGAATAAAAGTTTGCATTCAGTAGAGAACAACAGGTCATTCAGCAGCGTTTTCAGTTCTCACTTAAATGTAAACCCATGAAGCTTGTGTGACTGCATCTGCAACTCTATGCAACATATTTTTTGTGAGACTGACCTACATCCCACACAAACTCATGAAGTTGGAAACTCCCACTAACTATTTGACTTGGCAAGTTAACTTTATTTTAAATTCTGTTAAAACTATTTCATGGTTCTTCTGTGTTATTTCTTCAGAACACAATTTAAGATATTTTGGATGAAAACTGGGAGGCTTGTGACTGTCATATAGACTGCCAAATAAAATACACTGTCAAGGTCCAGAAAAGTATGAAAAGCATCGTCAGAATAGTCCATCTGCCATCATTGATCCAACCGTAATGTTATGAAGCGATGAGAATAATTTTCGTGCACAAAGAAAACAAAAATAATGACTTTATTCAACAATTTCTCTCCTTTGTGTCTCTGATGGCGTACACACTTCTGTGTCAGCCGCGCTGTGCTGATGCTTTTTTTTTTTTTCAAACCAAAGCGTAAATACACATAAAAAATGTATCCTTGTGGCGCGGCTGATACAGAAGAGCGTAAGCTGCCTGCGTACAGCTCAAATTTGCCAAAATGGCGTTATGCTGATTTGGAGAGACACAGAGGAGAGGAATTGTTAAATAAAGTCATTATTTTTGTTTTATTTGTGTACAAAAAGTATTCTTGTCGCTTCATAATGTTATGGTTGAACCACTGATGACAGATGGACTATTCTGACGATGCTTTTCATACTTTCCTGGACACTGTTATTTATTTGGCAGTCTATGGGACAGTCTCAAGCCTGGTTTTCATCCAAAATATCTTAAATTGTGTTCCGAAGAAGAATGAAAAGCTTTTACGGCTTTGGAACAATGTGGGGGTAAGTGAATAATGGCAAAATTTTAATTTTGGGATGGAGTATCCCTTTAAGCACTATCATTCAAAAGTTTTAAGGAATTAATACTTTTATTCAACAATGACACATTAATTGGACAAAAAGTGACAGCAACTACATTTATGTTATGAAATATTTCTATTTTAAATAAATGCTGTTCTTTTGAACTTTCTGAAGAAAAAAAGTGTTATATTTTTGTGGAAAAAGCTGTTTTCAATATTCATAACAAAAATGTTTCTTGAGCACCAAATCAGCATATTAGAGTAAGTTCTGAAAGATCGTGTGACACTGAAGACTTGAGTAATGACTGCTGAAAATTTAGCTTTGCCATCACAGGAATACAATTTTAATAATATAATAATAATATAATAATTACAATATTTCATAATATTATTGTTTTTTACGGTACTTTTGATCATATCTGGGTGAACATAAGAGACTTCTTTCAAAAATATAAAAATCTTACAGACCTCAAACATTTTAACAGTAGTGTATACACAAGTGTAGTGTATATTCAGTTTCTATTATTATTATTATTAATTATTATGTCTAATTGCCAGTGATGGTAAAAGTATTTTTCCAACCACTTAGGCATGTGTATAAGTATCTCTACAGTTCTTACCGCATGCATATCCAGAGTGTCTACGCTGAGGTCAAAGGCCGTCAGGTTCATGCTTTCAAACACCTCTGATAGAGTCTGTCCTCGGCCTTGTTCTACATGGACGATTTCACCAGGATATTTCTTCATGGCTCTTTTAATGAAGCGCAGCAGGTGCTTCTGATTCATACAGGATGAAGCATGGATATGTGTGTCTACCTGAAGGTCAAGATGTCAAATTCAATAGTGATAATCACATCACAAGTGAGCAGCAATGATTGATCAAATAATCAGATATTCCCTGTGACAACCACTAATAAATTTAATGAACTTCAACAAAAAACTTTTGTGTGCTCATGCCGTTGGATGGCGGACCTTCCTGATGTTGTAGAAATCACGGTGAGGGACTTTCTTCTGCGCTGCCAACTCTTTCATCTCGTTTAAGAGAATATGCATCTGGAACTTGGAGCTGAGGTACTGCAGCCGGCGATAGCAAAAAGATTTCCTGTGCAAAAAATATACAATCAGGAATCTATATGCTAAACCTAAGGCAGATCAGACCAGTTGTGGCTATTTTTGGGGTCAGCTTTAATCAGACTTTGCCACCTCTTCATCTTTGTGATATTATTCAGATTACAAATTAATTAATTACAGGTCTTTATCTCAGTGAGGAAAGGTTCTTTTTTTTGTTTTTACATTTCATCCACAGGTTCAAACAAGGTCAGTAATGATTTCAATCAAGCAAATGAGCCTACTCAGGGATCAGATCACATTTACATATACAAAATGAGCTGTTCAATCAGTAATTTGATCATCTTTTCCTGAAACTGCAGTATCAGAATGGAAACAAACCTCACAGTGTTCAGTACAACTTACACTGGACCGTTAATGATGAGTGCCATCATCATGTTCATATCAGCTATGTATTCCTGCAGGTCTGGGTACGGCAAGTCCAGCTCTGAGGAACTGATGGACATTATGAACAAACAAAAAGACAAAAGAAGACAAAATGTTAAAGGATTGGTTAGTTCACTTCCAGAACAAAAATTTCCTGATAATTTACTCAATATTCACGCATAATCATGTTGGAAAGGTATTGTGGTTAGCCCTTCATCTGTGTACTCTGATTCAGAAAGGTCGGGTAGGGTGAAAAACTCCATCTCATTTTGTCCTCCAACTTCAAAATCGTCCGACATCATTGTTTTACAATTTTATTTTTTTTTTTGTAAAGGGCATTACCCTGCGTCTCAATGTTCATACTATCCACCCTAAATAGTATGTGAGATTAGAATAAGTGTGTCCCAAAGCATAGTATGTTGAAAAGAGTATGCCAAAAGTCCCCGGATGGGGTACTATTTCAGGTCGATTTTTGAAGTGTGGATCTGTGCACTTTCTAATGACTAAAATTGCCCACAATCCATTGCAGTTGGGCGAAGGATTCGGTCGAGAACTACAAAGCTACTTCAGATGAAGGTCTGGAATTCTTGGCAGCTTTATTGGTCAAGGCCCGCCCATGAGGCCGTTTGACCGACATGTCAAACAACCAATCACAGTTCATTTCGTTCATCGTCACGTTTCGAGGTGTGGAAATGTCACCACAATAACAGACCGGTGTGTAAAACTCTCGGATATATTTTAAAGATTCTATACCGCGAACTTTAAATATTTCACATACTTTTGAAAATCCAGCATTTAGTTTGTCCTGATAAGTGCTCGTAGTCACCATTGTAAACACTAGGCTTTCATCTTTCGTGAGGGGGTTTGGTGCCACGGTATCTTTGTTTCCAGGCAGAACATTAAAGAACGCGACACACACGTCTCGCAGAAATCCTGTAGAATTCAACCAATCCGATGATGACTTTGACTCCTAACCCTAAGGTTGTGGGTTTGAGTCTCGGGCTGGCAATGCCGTGACTGAGGTGCCCTTGAGCAAGGCACCGAACCCCCAACTGCTCCCTGGGCACTGCAGCATAAATGGCTGCCCAGTGGGTGGGACAGATCCTTTAAGACACAGTTGTGTGAAGTGATAGTATGTCCCAAAGCTTGCCTATTCTTCTACTTTTTCTTCACCATACTTTAAGGGCATAGTATAAGTAGGCACATTGAGACACAGGGTCTGACTTTCTTTGTATGCTTTGCAAACGCTTGGTCGGTACTTCCACCTATGTCACGCGGGACCTTTCCAATGCCTTGTCCAATTACCCACACTTGTGGTCTTGGTCAGATCGTAAAGACTGACCAGATCTTAAAAACGCCAAAGCGCAGTGCCTTTAACGCACACTAAATCCACACACCACTCCAGAGCGGTGTATTCCATCATGTTGTGGAAATAAATCGCGAGACTTTTTGCCAAGATCGCGAGAGGTCACAGAAACCTTTCAAATGTAAGTTAAATATTAATAATAATTAGATATTACATCTAATTTGGTGAAATTAATTAAAGTGAAATGAAATTAAAGTGTGTCCCATCATCTAATAAAAAGTTGTACACACACTTGTGGTCTTCATCCTCACTTGAACACTTGGGCCTAATACAGGAAATACGTAATATAAGTAGTCAAGTGATCAAGTGCAAAGACCGCGAGTGTGGTTATTTGTACAAGACACAAGTCTCCTCTTCCACCGTGATTACGTAATGCGTGAAGTCGAGCTAGTGCAAGACAAGCATTTGTGGTTTAAATGTTTATACATTTTTATGTTTTTAAGAAAATGGCCGATCGTTTCGATAGACGAGACCCTTATTCCTCAGCTAGGATCGTGTAGAGTAGTGATGGTGAAATGAAGCTTTGCGAAGAACCGAGGCTTTCCCCTCAACTATGGTAAAATGGTTCATTACTCAAAGCTTTTCAACACGTTGCGCACTAATTGTGGCCAAAGGTGGAAAAAGGTGCCTTTGCGTCCCAGCCATTTTTGGACTGTTTCTTGTAGGCATATATGATCAAAATAAATGCAGATTATGTGAAATGGTCAGTTGAAGTGTTTATGAAGTGGGGATTAATACAAACTGAACATGCACAAAATACACATGCAAATATTTATTCGTATTATGATTTATTCTTATCAAAGAAGTGAATGACACTTGAAAACTGCGCAAGGGTTTGAGTTTTTTTGATTAGAATACTAAGCAGTCACGTGGTTGTGTGCGAAAATGAAGCTTCGGACGTCACAGATCACGTGGTTATGGCAAAATGAATCAAGCTCCGGTACAGTGCTTCACTGTGAGATGCTTCATTTTTCTTTTTTTCTTTTTTTTTATATAAGCTTCGAAGCCTCAGTGTCGATGCTGAACGTCACATCACTAGTGTAGAGCTATGGTGTAGTAGAGCCCTTTGATGGTGCACTGAAACTGCAATTTGCCCACTGGCCCACTGGCCATCATTGAAGTCCATTTTATGGAGAAAAACGTTTTCCTCAAAAACCTTAATTTCTTTGCGGCTGAAGAAAGAAAGACATGAACATCTTGGATGGCATGGGGTGAGTAAATTATAAGGGAATTTTCATTCTGTGGGTGAACTAATCCTTTAAATAAAATAATAATAATAATAATAATACAACACCTTCTCCATTAGGCACCCCATTTCTGGCTAAACTTAAGATATTATACAGATTATCACAATTGATAACATTTACAATGGTCAGTGAGTAAACTGGAAGAAGTCTTACTTGTGCGTGTACACATGAACAACACCATCCACCATCTTGCAAGTGTAGCCCAATCCTGGGGGCATGCTGGCAGGGTCTAGCACCTCATAGGGGTGGGTTTCTGAGACAGGAGGGTGGACCGTTGCATCTGTGGAGAACACATGATATAAGAGTAGATTTGTTTAGTTTTGTAACTGAATATTGATCACACAAAATTTACACTTATACATTTAATAAAGTTTGGGGTTGGTAAGATTGTTTTTGGTTTATGCTCACCAATGCTGCATTTATCTGATAAAAATACAGTAGAACCAGTGTTATTGTGAAATATTATTACAATTTGAAATAACTTTTTTATTCCTGTAATGGTACTCCAGTCTTCAGTGTCACATGATCCTTCAGAAATCATTCTAATATGCTGATTTGGTGCTCAAGAAACATTTCTTCTTACCATTGATGATGAAAACAGTTGTTCTGCTATTTTGTGGAAACTGTGATACAGTTCTTTAAGGAAAACTTAATTTGAAATATCTGACTCATAAAAAAACAACCCACTTGCAGATGCAGAGGACTCCGGCATCTCCTCAAAGGTATTGACGTCCAGAGGTTGGCCACCCAGCTCCTCCTGCAGGTAACGTGCTGTAGTCCTACAGAAGCTCTGCATGGACAGAGAGATGTACTTCTCTCTGATGAACAGAGCTTTGACCACACATTTAGCAGCATCCAGTAGGTCAGTGAATGGAACCTGGGGTGTGTGAGAGAAAATGACTCACTTAAACAAGGTCTGTCTGTCTGTCCATCTGTCAAAGGTGGGGATTTTTCATTGACCCCTTCTGCAGGTCAAACGTTTTGTTCAACAATAATGATTCATTCAGTTAAGAAACAAGTATGAGTGGGTCAATGATTCATGCACTTAATCAATTTGTTAAAAAACACTGAAGCCCTGTATAAAATCACATACTAGGTACCACATTTAGTTTGAAACTTAATTCACAACCACTACAAAAATGCATTCTATAAAGTATGAATATGGGTAGTATGAGTTAATTTTTTTTTACATACTACATCCACCATGTTGTCACTGGGATCTGCCAGTGTCAGTTGCGATGCGTCATTGCCAACTACTGTCCCGTGGCTTCATGGGATAGTAAAGTGTCCATTAAATGTGGTTGGACAAATTTGGGTACTTTGAGAATACTATGAATTCAGAAATACTACTCTTTTGGTATACTGTTTTTTTGGATACTATAAGTATGGAATAAGCCATATTTGGATACAGCTTATTTCAATGTTTGAGAAAACAAGTTTAGGTAAATCACTGAATCTTTCACTCATTCGATTAGTTTAAAAACCCTGATTCATTCAGAAATGAAACCTCATTTTATAGAGCTTGAGATGTTCAGTGGTATATTTTGACTTTAAGTCTAATTTCTGTGGCAGAACAAAAACTGAGTTATTTTAAAATGCTAGTTACTGAATACTTACTTCTTGTTTATTGGACTAATTTAAAAATAATAATCACATTTGTAATTTCACCATTGGTCTGAATATCACCTGTGACCTGTGGCACAAAGCCACCCCCCTTTATCTCTTTTTTTTTTACTGTTAATATTCTGTATTTCCCTCTTTCAGTTCCTCTTTTTCTTGACAAAACCCCTCAGCTGTGTTGCTGTCAGCTCATGTTTCCCTCAGGAGTTTGTGTAATTGTGTGTGGATGTGTGAAACTTGGTTCTCCCTCAGGAGTTTATATAATGTCTGTAGTGTCCACTTCAGTTCGGTCAACAACATCTTGTTTCTGTATAACAAACAAAACAGAAAAGTGAAAACCAAGCTGTTGCTACCCCACATTTCTCCTCTCCAGAGATCGTGACCCTCTGATACTCCCTCTCAGGGATGAGCTCTCTCTCGGGATAGAGTTCTTTGGGTGCCTGGCTTTGTTCTTTCATATACCTGAGAAAGAGTAAAGGTACAGCATGCTGATACTAGTTAAAAAACAGGGGTCCCACATGAATGATCACAGAACATCTTAAACACTCACTCCAGATCTGTCGCACTGTCAGTTTTCATGAAGTCTTGTTTGGCTCGCAGTAGGATATCAGGTTCAAACCTCAAGAGAAATGGCATTTAAATTAACTCATTGTGGGTCAAAGGTCACATGTGCATACAGAGCAGTGAATGTTGGACTAATATTGGCACATGAAGTGATGAGTAAATTCTTCGTTACACATTTCCAGCTGAAAAGACTAATACAGTTGGAAATCAGTATGCTGTACGTTGTGTTTCAGTTGCTGGACTACAACAAGAGATGCTGATATTCCCAGAACGCTAATTGCTGAATTTTAAGCAAATATTTATTCGATATATTGCTGAGGAGTTTTTTTTTTTCTTCACAATTTTTTGATGAATAGAAAGTTCAAAAGTACTTTATTTGGAATAGAAATCTTTTGTAACCTTTTGTCACTTTTGATTCATTTAATGTGTCTTTGCTGAATCAAAAAAAGTAATAATTTTTCTAAAAAAATAAATCTTACAAATTTTGAGTATGGGTCACCATACTCGGCCACACGTCACTTCACTTTCACTTTTTCACTTAAAAGTTTGTTGGCCATCTGGCTTAAGGAACTCTGATGGTTACAAGGTTACAAACATAGTTATAATTACGGATAAGTTTAATAATTCTGAGAAAAAGTCAGAAAGCTTGTGTATCGTAGGCACTACTGTCAATGCTCGAGGTTCATGATGAATGATGGGATGTAGTACTTGATATCCTGGCTGATTTGCCGCTCCAGTCGGTGCCGCCTCTCTTCCAGCTGCTCAATAGGGCTCTCCTCAGGGAACTCATATGGAGCACTCCGCATCTCACTCTCCGCGAGGCTGCGCGAGAACAGCTCCTAAACACCCACAATTAAGCACACGCTTACATAACAGCAGAAACGAACACAAAAAATGTATTCAAGCATCGTGATTATTGTGATTGCTGCTTTGTTTACCTCTGCAATCTCTTTGTATTTGCCATCCATGGATGTGCGCAGGTCAATGTGGCTGTGCTTGGTTACAGGGTTGCCAGGCAAAGAATACTGGGACGTGAGGAGGTGTCGGCCAACACGGAGATCCACTAGGAAGATAATGAGAGAGACAGATCTTTTTATTTCAACAGAGATGTCTTAATTGGCTTTCATTTTTAAAACATTGATTTTGCATGAGTGAATATGGAAGAAAAACATTTGAGGACAAATTGTGATCCATTTTATTTAGCCTTGTTTTTCTGCTGTCCAGAGAAAGGCAGGGTCAGAAAGCTGCTGAGGATCCGCAACTGTTTGTCTCACAAAACAATAGAGCACTTAGGTGGGAGGACATTAGTTTGTATGTGAACGTGTGTTGGCCTCAGTCTTAGCATGCCCACTTAACTTGTGGGCAAGTACAGACCAAATGCTTCTAGAGCCCACTCAAATTATAGCATTGCCACACTGCAAAAAGTCACTGCAATCAATATCCAAACATCTTTAAAAACAAGATCAATTTACTTGAAGCAAAATCTAAGATATTAAGAATTAGATATTAAAATGCTTACATGTTAAAAATGTTTTTAATGTCTTTGAAAATAGTTTCTTATGCTCGCCAAGGCTGCATTTATTTGATCAGACAAATGCTTCCAAAATACTTTCACCTCACTGTGAGTGAGTTCTGCTCGAGTTCCATAGTTCCCATGAGTGATATCAATCTTCCTAAACTCTGATGCTTGATCAAATATTCATAACCCTGATGAATAATTAAGCAGCCATGTCTAGCCCCTGCACTGCAGAGAACTAGACATCTCGTCCCACTGTGAAAGCGCACAGGAAACGGACCGAGCATAGATGGATTCCCCTAGTTACAGCCATCATCAGAATTCATGAAGTTCCTGCAGATCTAAAAATGTGGCAAATCTCAAAAATAGTTTGCAATACCAATGCACTTACAGTAGCAGCACTTTAGAGCACACTAGCCTGTGGGCTACAGTAGATCTGCAGTAGTTACAATACAGATAACAATAACAGCTGTTTTCTGGGCCTGAATTCATCCTGAGATCATGTGATGAGCTCAGCAGTTGGTATATTGACATATTCATCATTGTTTTACTAAGAGCTGACACTTCCCATTTTAAGCCTGAGGCGAACCCATCATTATGAAAAACTATGCTTAACATGAGAGTTTTTCTGTCTGTGGAAGCTCTTTTCATCGTAGCAGCATATCATTTACTCTCGTAGTTGAAATCCCTTGCTGTATAATTCTTAATCTGTATAAATGTATGTGCTTGGTAATTGCTGTTATTTTGATCTCCTGGTTTTACGGTTTCACCCTTAATCTGAATTAATCATATAAATGAAACCAAATTACTTCAACACTGGATTGTATAGAAACTTCATTACATTAAAAAAAAAAAAAAAAAAAAAAAAAAAAATAGTAAACAACATTCAGTTATGTCGAGTGTTACATTGTTTGAGTGTAAATTCATTTGAGAAGCAAAATGTAAATATGGCTGAGATATTAAGACTTCAAAATAGAAAAGTTATTATAATAGTGCATATTTTCAGAATAGTGATACAAAGCAATTAAAGTTAGATTTATAAGATTATTTTTTTGTTTTTATTTTTAGCATAAATTTAGCCTGCTTAAACTCAAGTACTAATTACAAACCACTGCCGTGTAATTATCCACAGCGCTCAAACAAAAACGAGAGAAGCAGAACTGAATAATTTAAAGTTTGGTATCATGGATGTGGCCCATAGCTGCCGGAGTGGAGTCATGTTATACTAACCCTCATTCTACTAGAGTTTACATAATGCTTTATAAGTCCTGCTGCTCATCATTTTACTGTTCTGGCAAAGTTAACGTGCAACATACTTATCAGTGAGTTTATTGAAGGTAATTAATGACAGGATTGTCTAGGAGATGAACTCGTTGCTAAAATCTGTGTGGCCTTTTCACAGATGGGTGGACTAATTATGACAAGGACAGTTCATTAGCACACAACACAGATAGACACAGCATGAGATGCATGCAAACCCTCACACACTTATAATCACGCTCTCTCTTTTCACACTTCTCATTTACCTCCACATGATCACGGCCTACACATTTCTCACTTAACTGCAAGTTAAAGCATAAAGAATATTATAGCAAGAGATTGTGTCAGGATTTTTGATGTGCATGTGTGTGTATAAAACAGTGCAATGCCCCAGGTGGAGACTGACAGACCCACTGGCATGTGTATAATCTTCTTCTCATGTGTGTTATTTTAGGAGTTTCATGCTTGTTAGATAACCACCATCCCCTTCAAAAAAAGGATCACTATATAAACAGCAAAGCAGAAAAACACTCAAAACCAGTCAGAGTGGCTAAGCTCTTCTGTATGGATGAGCTTCAACCGTGCAATTACAAAACACTGATAATGGAGTTATTGAATCTGATGGTAAACATTCTAGAATGAGGGTCTATAAATGTCACATATTTATGAATAGGAGAGGTGAATATTCAGTGTAGTGAGATAAGAACAGCAATAGAATGACCAGTGCCCCTGTATGCAGGGCCGTATTAAGACAGTGTGGTGCCCCTGGGCACTATACCTCAAAAGCCCCGCCCCCATCAGACATAATTAAGGTGATTTCTCAAATGTAATTTATTAACTTGTCCAACTACATACATGCAGGCATATAAGCAGTGAGCACTATATTCAAATGTCTCAATCCAAAATATATTCTGAATGTGAAGTCAGAGAAAAAATACATTGATTGATATTTACAGCTCCAAACTTGCACATGGTACAATTTCTGGTAAGCTAAATTTTTTTATTATTGCTTGACACAAATTTCACAATTTTAATTAAATTCAATTATTGTGATTTGATTTAATATTGACTCATTTGGATAAATATTAGGTACACAAGATAGGCATTAATTTTTCTCAAGAAAAAAAATAAATCTCACCTAATGCTGTAAACATACAGAGAGCCCTTTCAGCTGGCAGTATTATTTAAGGTTAAAAATAGTAGTCATGTAATCTTTATTTATTATAATTTATTATTATTATTATTGTTGTTAAGTTAGTGTTCATAAACAAGTTATGTATGGTCTTTCAAGAATTTCAAGTTAATAATAAAACAATTTACGAAAAATATTTTTAAAGCTTGTGTCATGTGGTGCCCCCCTAGTGGTTGTGAATGGTTGGTGCCCCTGGGCACTGGCCCAAGTGCCCTTATGGATAATCCGGCTCTGCCTGTATGACACAGGAGATGAGGTCAAAGATCATCAGACCATTTGTTAGGTCGTAGATGCCATCCTGCTCAACAAGTAGGTTTCATTTAAAAGTTGCGTAATATTTGTTTATTTATTTGCTTGTGTGTATTTCATATTTGTTCTTTTTTAATATTATCTTTTAAATTAAATCAATTACATTTTAATTTTTTTAATTAAATTTTATTTGATTTTATTCTGCTGTCTATCAAATATAAGTATGTACAATACCATTCAAAAGAAATTAATACTATTATTTAGCAATAATGCATTTAATTGATCAAAAGTTATAGTGTTTCTCATAAATGCTTTTATTTTGAACTATTCAACAAAGAATCCTGAAAAAAATGTATCACATTAAAAAATAAAAAAATAAAAATTGAGCAGCTCAAATGTTTTCAACATTGCTAATAATAAGAAATGTTTCTTGAGCAGCAAAGCAGCTTATTGGAATGATTTCTGAAGAATTGTGACACTGAAGACTGGAGTAATGACTGCTGTTCTTTTCTACAGTTTCCTCTGTACTATATTGTACACTGTACTTATCTGTTATTTGGGTGAGGTTATTTGCGTGTGATGTTTTTGTAATGCAGTTTTTGTAATTGTAATAATATTTCACAATATTACTCCTTTTTAAACTATTTTTGATCAAATAAATTCAGCTTCTGTGAGCAGGAGAGACTTCTTGCAAAAAACATTTTTACAAGCTTGAAGCTTGAAACCACCTGGTAGCTGGTTTGCTGATAGTCCAAGATGATCTACCAGTGCGGACCTATTAGAAACCAGCTGCAAGAAACCAAAACACATCGGCCAGCTTAAACTGGACTCCCCAGTAGGGTTTGGAGGCCCTCATACAAATCTCATACAAAGTCCACATCCAAGCAGCATCCTCCTCTATTACTCCTTCAACTGTCCACTTAATCTGTCATCTGTGAAACACAAGGCTGACCACAACACCTTCAAAACAAGACAATCAATACATTCATACACCATTAGCTAAACACACACACACACACACACACACACACACACACACACACACACACACACACGCAGTGCGTGACTCCTAAGGGAAAACATGAGCTCACAGCAGGCAGCTGAAATCTTAGAGATGGAGAGAAACAGAGGATGAAAAGACATAAAAGACAAATATCTCCGATGAAAAGATACATGCAAACTATTGCTGGAAATCTCCCAAAACAGGTCAGAAAAGGCAGACAGAATAAAAGAAGAGTGGCAGAAAGAACGTGTAGCAAACACAAAGCTACACTTTCTAAACAAACACACATCCCCAGCAAAACATGTCTGTCATTCATTCCTCACTCACTCAGTCACTCGCACACATTGTCTTGTGAATCAGTCTGTCCCACATACATACAGTAAACACAGCTGATGGAGCCCAAGCATCCACTCTCCCCTCCCTCTTCTTCTTGGTTCCTGCCAGCTGTCTGGACTAGCCACTGTCATCCCCCTCTCATTTAAATATCCCTGACACATGGCTGGATCGTACCACCTGGCCTTCAGGGGCAGGGGGAGCTCAACAGCATCACTGCTGCCTCTGTGACAGAGTGGGCTCGACAGCATCTCTCTACACCCCCTGTCCTTCACCTCCGTGACGCGTTAACATGACAGCAGTGAATGTGAAAACGCTGGAGGATGTTGTGAGAAAGGGACAGAGAAAGAGAGACTCCCTTGGAGGCTGAGATAGAGGTCATCGCAGCTTTTTTGTCAACGGAAGAAGAAAGTAGTATTGGACAATATTTCTAAGAGATCTGGCCCGTTAAACAGTCATCAGGATAATGGGTTTATCATTATACAGGAGCTGTCACCAAACCGTCACTGTCAACAGAATGTTGAGCTAAGCATTACTGTGGATGAAGTGTGTTATCTGCTTTGTCGCTTAAACCCATAGAAACCAATATAGAGCGTAAATTATTCTGCTCTTGTATCCAAAGGCTGCTTTCGTATTTGAGAGGTGTTTCTGATCATCTGAAGCTGTTTAATCAGAGGGAACAATACCATCCCAGAACCCTGCTCCTCTTTTAGAGGAAAATGGCTTTGATGAATACATCAGAGAGAGAAAAAGGGACAAAGATTGCACTTAAGTTTTTGTGAGCCTCTGGAGACCAATTGCTTTCACTTGTTCCTGTGATTGAAGACCTTTGTTCGGGAAACAATAATAAAATAAAATAAGAAATAAAATAAAATAAACATCCACCAATAATAATTGTATATTTGTTGGCATTAGTTATAAATGAACTAACAATTAACAATTCTTTAACAGAGTGTCTATTTACAATAAGTACAAATAGCCCGCCTTGAAAATCTTTAACTATTTGCACTTAGTGTAAATAGCATATCACTAAAAAATGCTGCTATTTGCACTTAGTGTAAAAAGTCTCTATAGCTATTTACATTTAGTGCAAATAGCCGCTGCCATTCTTTAATAGCAGTCTTAATTAGATCGTTTTTGTCCACACACTAATACAAATTTACATTTAATGTATTGAGAAACAAATATCTACTAAAAATGATACCTAATGCATTAAAGGGATAGTTCACCCAAAAAAAAATGAATGTTCAGTCATCATTTACTCCCCCTCTGCTTCTTATGAGTATGGATATAGTTGATTGACTTCCATAGTATTTTTTTCCTATTCTTTTGTGTTCAACAGAAGAATGAAACTCAGGAATGGAACAAGAGCAGGGGGAGTAAACGATGACAGAATTTTTGGGTGAACTTCACACAAACTGTTGTAAAGCTTTTACAAAATATATACTGAAGCCAATTTTACCCATTAGTTTCAATAATTCTCAATTATTTATTTGTTAAATTAAGCCTTTTTATGTTTAATTGTAGATAAGCACTCTCCAAGAAAACAACCAGAAGCAGGGAAAAATGCATATTTAAAATCTTGACATACAGTGAGCATGAAGTATACTTGCTTGGAAAAATGTCTTGCTAGTCCC
The DNA here is from genome assembly GCF_018340385.1 of Cyprinus carpio. Lineage (NCBI taxonomy): Eukaryota > Metazoa > Chordata > Actinopteri > Cypriniformes > Cyprinidae > Cyprinus > Cyprinus carpio. The sequence goes on along the minus strand of NC_056579.1, from coordinate 12,413,626 downwards.
ACCTAGTGGACGACAGCAAAACAGTTTGTTCTTTGGATTCTACGATCATAGAAAAACACATTCTTTCAAATGACTTTCACAACTACTGTGCTTAATTCAATCCACAAACACTAATGCACATATACACCTATAAGTATTAAGAGCCTAACTACACTGCTGTAAAAGAAAAAGGGTCTTTAAGAAACCATAAACTTCCTACCTCATCGGTGTAGTGTCTGGGAATCTTGGGAAGTAAAGGGTTGGGTGTATTTGGAAAAAAACAACTCTAAATAGTAGCAAAATGGTGGCTGAGGGGGAGGCAGTAAAAGGGCTCCTTTAAAGAATCCCTCCTCTTCCATACCACACTGAAGGCAAAGTGAGGCACAGCAGGAGTTGAAGTTAGAAAGCGTGCAGTATAGAGAAAGCTGGAGGCTGGAACATGAACTATGACCAAGTTACACCATTAAAATTCTCACCTTACCACTACAAAGAGGAGCACAAATTGGTGTGCCTTTAATAATAATTTATAGTCAATCAGGTCAGCCTTATCTTTTCCATCCTTAATGATCAGAGAAAAAAAAGTGAGAAGGTTATGAAACATTTGAGTGACCACAAAGTAATGTAACACAGACAGGGTCCCAAGTGACATAACAGGAAGAGCTCTGTGTACAGACCTCAAGTTACTCATGGCAAAACACTCATCAGGTAGTGGTTATAAATATAATCAAAACAAACAGCAATATAATTGTACATTGACTGCTGGGGAATTAAACTGAATGTTAGTCAAAGTTTATTTGAGTATGTTATTAGAGACCTCTAAAATGTGAGGGTAATGCAGTGTAACATGTTCATTTTATTTCATCCATGATGCTGTAATTCTATGAAACATGTAAGAATAATAATTAAAAAAAAAAAAAAAAAAAAAACTACGGATGCACCAATCTGGAAATTTTGGCTTATACAATAATCAATAATTATGCCCAATAAAATAATCAACAATTATTTATACTGCATATCAATCAATATTTTGACTGACTAAAGTCCATATACACAAATGTTGTGAAATATGTATATAAACAAAAACACAATTTGCAAATATAAAAAATATTTATAAAAGAAACAAAATGTCTGTGTGCCATGCATTAAAAACCTTACACCTTACAATTTTACATTTACAAAAAACACACTGATTTATCCTCCATATGACAATATATTGTGCCTCCTTTAAAAGAACGTTCAAATCACCTTAATTCAAATATTCTGTTGAAACTGGTACCAAATCACACTGTAATATTTTTCCTATGGCCTACAAAAAAAGTCAGGTAAGTTTAGACTCCAAGCAAAGCCAAACACAAAAGAAAAGAATCAGGAGCATTAAACACACTGGACTGCACCAGAAATGTGGATCTGAAAGCTGTTATTTCTTCAAAGTGAAATGGAAGATTTATCCATCCATGTGTTTTCTCTGAGGCCTTTCTTCCAAATCATAGCTTGTATTTGCACATTCAGGGCCCATTAACACGTCAAGAATGAGCCACAGTAAAAGTGCACACAGGCTTTCAGAGATCAGACACTTGATTGCTGCTGAAATTGAAGAGGAATTTTAAATATTGCATGTTGTATAGTGTCTCTAAAAACATGATTTAAATGACTTATCATTTAAAGCAAAGCAGTGACTATAATTAATTGGTGCATGTGTGCGTGTTAGAGAGAAAGAAAACTGTTTTGTGTCTTTATGACTGTAACTGTGTTCGTCTGAATCTGCATGGATTCACTTTTCATTTTGTATCTTTTTAAAAGACAGCAGCAATATGCCACCTGCTAAGCCTCCATGCTCAGATGATTACTCCATCTCTGTGGTGAAGATGAATTTTGATAACATTTCCTGCCTCAGACTCACAAATTATCCTAGCACATCAAGACAAATGAGTCTCAACATTTATCTCTGTGTGGTTTTGCACTCAACAAGAAATAAATGCACTTTCCAGAACACTGCTACTTCAGAGGCATGAAGATCTAATGAATACATGCAATGCCTAAGCAAACGTGTTTGTGCTTCTAGCACTAGATAAAATCAGTTTTTCTGTGGGAGAGAGGTGTGAAGTGGTTTTTGGATCGGATCTTATGTAAGCTTTACGCAATGCTGTCCTGACCACAGACAATGTGTTGCATGCATTTTATGGATGTGCTCTACCAGTCACTGCCATAACTGGTGCATGTTCGATTTGCCTCGTCTGGCTTTCTTGCAATTGAATCAGGAACATTATCTGGTCGAATTTATTCAGGAATTGATGGGTTGTGGTCACAAACACACTCAGCTAAGTACTGCCAGAAATAATGTGTAATGCATAGCGTCCGCTTTCTGCTCATCTGAGAAATATCAAATAAAGCTATTATTCCATTTCAGAGAGAAAAATATTCACGTAAAGTATAAGTTTTAGCTCTGCAGGGACCCATAAGTAGGAGAGAGACAGAAATTAAGAACACAGTCTTGGAAAGGTTGCAACAGTTTTCCTCAAATCAACAGGTATAAAAG